>NC_090927.1:611434158-612107865 GCF_040938575.1 Ambystoma mexicanum
CACCGATTTGTTAAATTGTGGTAATCGTTTCCTAGATATTGCAATCTCAAGGCTTAGCCACGTAATGCTGATGCTCACACCAGTGCTGGTAATTTATCAGAAACTATATATTCACTGCACACTCTATGGGAGAGCATCTTGATGCCAAAGCTGAATGTTTTCTGGCTTACATTTGTATTTGGCAACAAATCAGCCCAAACCTCAATCACATTGCTCTTTTCAGTTTTGGTCAAATATGATATAACGTATTTGCAACTACAGTTGTCTCCTCATCTACAAATTGAACATCTTTGGTCACATTCTAAGTTAGAGCATTGACAGTATTGTAGACATTAATGAGCCGAGATTGTTAATCTTGTTTGAGGTTGGATGTTTTAGGTGATTTGCCAGTTGCATTTTGATGAGCATTTTGTAAAGCTGCACATATGGACTTTGGGAAGCCAAACCTACATTTCGTGTACATTTTTCTTTTGCTCTTATGTTTTCTGTGGCATTAAAGCCACATTTGTGATTTTAGAAACACAAAACATTCACTCATAAATCTGCATCATAGGATTCTGTGGGAATTGGTCATGTTTCACGTTTCTCAATAAAATCCAAAACAATCCTCCAAAGCAAATGTTCAACAAAACCTAAATGAGCAAGTTGATCATAGGTCAGAAATTATATTGAAAATAGCGTGACACAAGATGGGTTCTCATGGTGTCATGTGCTCTACCCCAAGTGTGCAATGGTTACTTCATGGATAAAATCTATACGATCTTCCCAACCATAATCTTCAAAGCTGAGAGTTATAAGCCAAGTTTCACGGTGCACACCTCAACTCTGAATGCTGCCTGTATCAATATTCTTTCATTCCACTAATGTTGGCAAGAATATTTTATTTATTTATTTAGTTAATATGTAACAGTTTTCCATTGAAAACCTTTCACATAAGTTATAATTAATAATACTAATAAAATATAATTAATAAAATGAATATAACATTTAAAAGGGTTATATGTGTGTATATTCTAGGGTGGCGGTCATCGCCCTGTAATTTAGGTTGATGCCTATGAGCCATTGGAAATCAGGAAAAGTCTATTGCTAATAACGCTTGACTTGGTGGTCTGATTTGGCTGATGTATTATCTGAACTAAAGGTTTGTCACAGGATCCCCCGTCTGGAACTTTTGTGAAAGATTTGTTAAAACATGAAAACATTTTTAAGAAGGCAAAAAAATGCTGTTTTCGGCCTACTCCCATTCATTTTCCCACAGAGAAAAAGTCAAATTTTGGGAAAGCTGAAGCGCAAAAACTGCTGGGCGGATCAGTCATGTCATGTATGATGTTAGAGTGGTCTGGCACTGCGTGCATGATCATTCAAAGGTCTCTGTAAGGTATCTCACTGAGAGGTGGCAAAAGCCAAAGAGTGACAAAGGATTGTGAATCGAAGTGGTCCTGCAATGGGTCAAGCAAAATCCTGTGCACAATAGAAAGTCTTCGATGTTAATATAGTAAAGAAAGTTGATGACAAAGTAGATAAATTGGTCTGAGCCCGAATAAGGGCGATCAGTTGAGAGCTTTGAGTTAAAGCAAGTTTGTGTTAAAGTGAATTTAAATTAGTCTGAGTCCAGCTGAGGGAGACTGTTTGAACATTGGGTCAAAACGGATCTGAGCCTGGCGGAGTGGGTCCCAGGGTTGAACTGCAAATCACTCGAGAAATTGGATACATGAATTGGATACATGAAAATCCTACGAGCATTGTGTTAAAGGGGATCTGAGCCTGGCAGAGGGGGATCCAAGGTGACTAGTGAATCACCTGAGAAATTCAGTGCATGTACATCCTGAGAGGAAAATAACTTATTGTTTGTCACATCAGGCCCTCTGAAAGAAGAGACTTTGAAAGGCAAAAAGACTTGAGCACGGAAGACCCTGATGCTAATGTTTGAACCGCACCCTCATGCTAGAGAAGCCAGAGACGGTGCTAAGCTTGAGTGTGCCACCTTGTCCCATGTGGAAAACGTGGGCAAGGGAGGCCAACGGCCTGCATATCCTGACATATAATTTCTTGGACACTTCTTTCTTTTACATAACATTGTTTCCCACACTATTTGTAATTAGACGTAAAGATTGGTAATATGTTTTTTAGTATAGGCCTTTTATTTTGACAAGAAACCACTAGGACTAGGTTAATATTATTTGATGGTCGTAGCTTGCTCCCACCTTTAGATTTAGGATTAGATAGGCGTTTTTCAAACCTTTTTTAAAGTTCAATAAACAACCTTGAAATGTGGTCTCTTGCGTCTGTCTTACTGTTGATACCATGCCTTCCTTACAATGGACATTGGCCAAGGGCAAAGACCATGGCTATTGGGCCCAAAGAAACCTATTGGTGCAACATGTGTAGTGACCACAGTTGAAGGCCATGGCTAGTGGGCCCCAAAGAAACGTGTTGGTGCAACATGTACAGTGGGCACGGCCCTAGGCTATGGCAACTTGTCATGATTGAAGGCCCTTTCTAGTGGGCCCAAAGGATACCAATTGGTGCAACATATAAAGTGCCCAAGACAGAAGGCCATGGCTAGTGGGACCCAAAGAAACTATAGTATGACATAAACCCTTGAAATTCATTGAAAAAGCTTGAGTTAAGAGAGTGTTAAGGTTATCACATTTAATGTGAAAAATACAGAGCAACAAAACCTTTCAAATTCACTGAAAAAACATTTATTTTCAAATAAGTTAGCATCATCAATACATTGCAACAAAACCTTTCAAATTCAGTTAAAAAAACCTTAGTTAAAGAGTTGGTAAGGTGAAAATATAATGCAACAAATCCCTTGAAATTTGGCAGACAATTCAGGCAAAGCCACCTTCACTACTCACCATGATGACTTTATCACTGATGACAACAGACATGAGCTCACTCATTATATATTTTAAATTATTTGTGGGTCACTCTCTTTTGAACATATGTTATTTAAGTATACTTAATAACAATAAAAACATGACATAGAATGATAAACGGGCACACATGTTTTACTTTTGGAGCATTCATTTGTCATATTTATTAAAGGATAACATTTAAAACATAGATATGTAATGTTTTAGAAATACCTTTTAATTTAATTTAATAGCAGGCTATTAAAATAGTCAATTGCGTAGAATGTACCTGATTGGGGAAAATGTACTGTAGATATTTGGAAGATAATATAATATGTATATGCATATGCAGTAGTAAAAACATGATAATGGGAATAGATAGAAATAGAAATATGTTGAATCTTGATTGTTAGGAAACTGCTAAATGTACAGATTTGAATGTTCTATTTTGCAAATCATAAAATAGTATATACACATATTATTGAGAATTGTTTTAAGAAGACATGTAAAATAAAGTACATGCACTTATGTATTGTGATTTATAAGAATTCTAAGTATGGGTAGTCTAAAACAAATATGAATACTACATACATCCATATATACAAGAGATTGATAAAAAAATCAAAAGAAATGAAGACGAGAAATCGAAGATTCACTTTAAGACATGTAATTGGATTTATATTATGTTCAATTATTACTTTTCTAAATTAATTATGAATTTTTATTCCACTCTAACAGATGAAATGCCAAAGGAAATTAATCTTTACATACTATACTATTTTTTGTTGTACTCATTTTTATATGTACTTCAGATTGTGGACCATACACAAAATTTAAAAAAATTACAGCAGAATAAAATGTACTTTAAAGATATGTATACATAGTTTATGTAAAGAAAATTGTCCTAAAAGTTGAATATGTAATTAATTTAATCAGTGCTTTTATCAGTCAAGTCATGTATGATGTTATGTCGGATGTCATCAGTGATGTCAAGTATGATGAAATCTCTAATATCATCATTGTGCTCATCAAGAATGAGTAGTTAAGGTGGCTTTGCCTGAATTGGTGCCGATTTTCAAGGGTTTGTTTCATAACATTTTCACCCTAACAACCATTTAAATAACTAATCAAAGGGATGCATGAAAATCATTCAAATTTGTTGTGGGTTTGTTTTTATTTGACCTATAAAAAATAGCATTAATTTTAGTCTCAGCTTTCTAATTTAAATTGCATTATTGCATTATTAGCTTTACTGTACATTGAGAAGCCAAAATAAACCAATTGATCCACTACCTTCAATTCATTATAACCATTTTTCCATTATTAATCTGCACATTATAGTCTACTAAATATAAATTGCTTTGGAGTCCAATAGGAGTAAAATCAAACAAGATTATATCACCAGGGTAAACTAACCAAGCAATCTAAAATGACCCAGTTTAGATGGAAACACATTTTTTTTAAACGCTTTACTCCTTTAGATCTGAAATATACAAATTAAAAAGTAAGGGTACTAAAATGCTACCCCGCCTTATCCCAAAATGTGTGATTATTTTTCTAGCATTAATCTGAACCTGTTCAGTCTAACTTGGATTTTCGTATCAGAGTGGAGCATCATTATTATTTTCAAAGGTCTCCTCGGAATTCGCCAGCCCTTTAACTTTTCCAAAGATGCACCCAATTAAACACCACAGAACATCTAGAGTGGGCCGAGGCCTTTTCTAAGGCCAGCCTGCTAAACGCCCACTAGAACTTTCCACTTGTTCAAGCTGTACCAAAATAAAGGAAGCAAACATTTTGCAGCTGGTGTCTAGGGCAGAATTGGACAATAATGAGCACATTCATTCTCTTACAATTTTTAATATTGGAACAATATTCCTATGCTGCCTAGAGGCTGGAGGCCTACAGCACATAACTATCTGTGAAAACAAGCAAGTACGAATTTCAATTAAAATGGATGGATTCCTTTCCGATGTTTTATTTCAAAGGTTGTGGGAGGCTGCACCACAAGATGTCTTTCATTTAAGAATAATTTCCTCTAATAATACGTTAGGGAATGTAACACAATCGAAGCCCATCCCAAGCAACAGGATTGGAGGGGGCTTCCAAAGCGGCATGTAGGTCTGCTAAGTATTGGGCCCATGAATATTCAGAAATTGGGTTTATTTGAAGACCAATTTTGTTCACCTATCTCTGCTTCATAAGCTTCCAAAAACCAAAACTCTTATGTTGAGCGACTATCATCAACATAATCTGACTAACTTCAAAGAAGGTTTATAGTTAGAAATCCAATTTTCTTTCTTTGTTTTAGCTTTCTTCTATGAAACAAATAATTTTCTACATTCTCAAACTTATTATTGTATATATTTCTAAATGCTTTCCTGAGTATTTCTAGATTTAATAGTTTAGTCATACTGTCTAGGAATAGCTTGATTAACTAAAAGCTTACATTCTACTACCATTGGATAAAGAATGTAAGTCACCATATTCCAATTAAAATACATGGTATTACTGGAAGTCCTGGATATTCAATTTTGAGAAGATTTAATCAGTTTCAAATGTAGCCAAAGGGTGATGTTATGAGTAGTGACACATATGTTTAATTTTAATAGCAAACCAGCATGAACACTTCTATCAGTATGATCTACTACCTAGAGGTACTAGCCTGATAGGCTGGCTTGATTCCATATATATAATCTGTTGTAGAGATGCAGTTTCCTCTACTCCAAATTGAATGTATAGGCACATCATCTGTGATGTTACCAAAAAATGTCAGCAACTTGCAATAAGTCATAAATTCCACCCATTGCAGACATCAAGAACTCCTCTTAAAATAAGTATATACCATGGAAGGGTCCTGAGGATAGTTCAGTGACAACGTGCCTGTCTCGGAAGCAAGAAAACACTGAGCAGCATGGGTTTGATACCTGCTCCCATGATTACAGAGTTAGAAGGACCAGACTTCTTACATAATGCAATACAACTCAATTGGGCCTTTGCATGCCAAGAAACAAAAAGATAATACAGTCATTCTGATAAAGCATTCACCCCAGTTATTAGTGGATTTCAGTATACATTTACCAGAATGGTTTCAGGCGAAGGAAGATTATCCCATATTAGATTAACATCCAGGGCACCTTCGAGGTCTAAATCTCCCTGAATTGGTTTCTTTAAGAAAAGAGAGGAGCTATAAATAACTTGGGATTACAAGAGCTGCAGTTCTTGAAGAACAATGAAGTTGTATTTTCTGGGAATAGACTGCTAAAAGGCAAGCGTGTCCCCTTTAGTTCTGTGAAATGAGACTAATTTCCATTTAATTAAAGATGTCGATTATTGGTAGATGTACCTACAGAAATTTGGTGTGTGGCAGACATCCAACCAATCACACATTTCCCAGACAGCAGTAGCACAGTTTATAAAGATATCTCTGTACAGGATGGAACTTCCAAGTTAAACTTTACCTTTAAATTGAAATATTTTATATTCATAGGCAGATTTTTTTTCTTTCAAATTGAGTTTCAATGAGAAATATCAGTGCACAATTCAATCAACACTTAAAGGGACATATGGAAAAATATCAAAATCCATAGACGAAAGTGTTAACTTCACATAAAAACATATTATAAATAAAACTAGCTGTGATATGGAGCATGGCAAAGTCCAATCTACCATCAACCACAAATTCCACTTGGCTTTTGTCTCTAGATATGCACACTTATACTGAAGGATCATTGCTAATATTCAAAAGATAGTTGAACGATTAAGGGTAATATGGTCAGATTCTATGAAGATCACCACAAGACCTAAACTCATTATGTTATTTATCTAAACAAAGGAAAAGACAGACTGAGGACTCTCTGCTCGCAACTGTCAAAAAGAAGAGGAGCTTCCCAGAACTCGCACCACTGGGTTTAAAAAAAATTAAAACATGTTTTTTCCTGAACAGATGTACCCCGCTCAGACTGCTCCCATTTGGAATCTCAACACTGATCTTCAATTAAAACATATACAGTATCAGAAATGTCTTCTTGTAATGTGGGAAAAGAGGACATCTTTAGAAAAGACAGAATACTGTTGAACATTTCCAGGCTACCTGTTCACTTCCTTGCTTTTTTGCTTATCCGAGTCACCTTTTTACACTAATTTTGCCAGCTGAAATATCTGCTTGAGGAAGCACCATAATTGGAATCAAATGACCTTATAAACTACCTAGAGTTCCATATTTTATTAATTATTCGTTTCGTCTCTTTTCCCTGGGTTATAGTGAATCCCTTTTAGTTTTAGATTTACCCTTCAAATGAGGATCCTCAATCAGGTCATCCAGAGAATAAGGAGGAGACTTTTTTATTTCATTAAAACTAAGGGGCAAGGAATCCTCTAGTAAGGAGTCAAAAGACATTGCAGTAGTTGGGGCTATATTGCTAAATGGTTCCAAAACCCTGCCTCAGAATGTGGGACGGTAGGGGATTCATAGACTCTGAGAGACATAGGGCATCATTACACGGATGGCGGTAAGGATTTACCGGTACCGGTAAAATACCGGTACCGGTAAACCCTTACCGCCTTACTACGAGGTCCCTTTGCGGGTTGGGGGATTTAACGCCTGCTTTTTGCAGGCATTAAAATCAAACCCGCAAAGGGACCTCGGAGCTAATTACGGCACCGCAAAATTGCGGTGCCGTAATTAGCGCCTTCCCCATTCCCATAGAGCCCTATGGGGCAGAAATGGGAATGGGGAAGGGCAATGGTGGAAGGGGATTTACCGCCCCTCCAGCCTTGGAATGGGGCGGTAAATACCCTTTCCACCAAGGCGGTGCTGGTATTTTACCGGCATGAGCCATGGCGCTAATAGCGCCATGGCTCACCGCCTACCGTGTAATGAGGCCCATAGTCTGAGCTCCATCTGTTAGTTTAATCATAACAACTCTAAACCAATATGCCTTGAGCACATGTGTGTAAGTCAGTGTTAATGATAAAAGAAAGTGGCATGACTTGAACAAGGGTAAATAATTCAATTTCCCTATTATCATTTGCAGTAGAAAAAATACAATGTATTAGCATAATCAATACAGTCTTAAAAACATAATCATAAAATGTAGGCAAGTAAACAGTTGAAATATATAAAGTGACTTGTGCATCTCAGGTCTAAATTCAATCTAAACATTTGAATGTTCAAAGGAGTAATTACTACTGGTGGTTAACTAGATAACAAAACAAAAACATTAGGACTGAAAACACCAACAAAACAAATCAATCAAACTAAATACAGAGTTGTGCTAGGTGCTGACCCTTGATCTGCACTCAATCTCTAACACAGAATTAAATTGTGTTGGTACATTCCTTTACAACAGGTGTGTAAATAAATAACCCAACATGTTTCTTTCCTCTCAATAAATGGAAAAGGTATCTGGAAATTCTTCAGGGGTGAGCAGCCTTCTTTGTTGTCATGAGTGACCCTATTTTCAGTTGTGTATAGTGATCTCTGTCAGTTACAGACCAACTTGTCTGAACTACCAGAACCTCACTTCCTGTATTACGAAAACACACAAAAACAGTGATTAATGATGCTGTTTAATTTGCAAAACAAACAATAAATGTAAAGCCCTCATTATGGTCCATAAACATAGCTTACCTCTGGCCGTTTAATGGGCTGATACAGCGTGTAAGCGGGTTGATGCTTCCTTTAGATTTCCTACGAAAACACAAGCCCGAGAAACACTGGTTGGTTAACATGTGAGCCAATATCTACATTACAGAGCTAGTCTGTGGGTGTAAAACAAGCTCATTCTATAATCAGTACTAATAATGACATTCTCATACTTAAAGTGTCGGTTCAATCGTCCGATGTCAATGTGGACCTGGAAAGTCAAATAAAGTTGGTCCTCGCTCTTAACAAATCATCTTAATGTCAAAGAAACGTGCTGGAGGTAGATCTCTATCTTTGGCTATGGCCTCCCTCTGTAACAGCCTCCCTGCCACTCTAGAACTTGAGGGGAACCATCTCCGATTCCAGAAGCACCTCAAGACCTTCCTCTTTGCTTCTGCCTTTGCTCCTCTTCTACCCTGCTCATCTGCTCTCTCTTGGCACTGTGCACCTGGCCACCCTCTGTCCCCTGGGCCCAGGTATCTGCTCACCATGCCACCCTCCTGCATTGCCTCCCGGCCACCCCTTGCACTGGGGACTGTATCAGTATCCATACAGCCCCCCCATCTTTTCTTCTTTTTCTGCACTTATCAGACTACCCAGTCTGCTGCCTTAAACACAGCACTTGTCACTTGCTGGCCGCACTACCACTGTTTATTGCCTCAATGTTCTATTTATTATTATTTATTCTGCTCTCCTCTGCTCCTCACTTTCCACTCTCGCCCTTCCATGCTCTTTTTCCCTTTCCCATGCACTTGCGCGTTCTCAATGTCACTGGGCCTAGTAAGATCGCTGTTGTGTTGTGTTCTCCACTGTTCCCCTCCCTTGCCTAGTCGCGCTCTGAAACACTTGTGTACGAGCGCAATACAAATAAAATATCATATCATATAACTATTATGGCGCTGCAGCAAGATGCACTAAGCGGTTCACATCTCACTAACGATGAGTGTAATAGGTCAGGCATTATCAAAGTCAATCAATCTGCCTCACAGTAACACCGCTCGGTTTTAAACAGTGCACTTACTCAAGGTTTTGTGATCAGTAGTGCAGGTCTTTTGGAGCGGAACTACTTCTTAAATTATACCATTCTTACAGTTTAATTTCAGTGTTCCAACGTGGGATGGCACATTCATGCGGAGCTGCAAGTTAACCAGAATGGTTTCATTACATTTGTAACTGACCCAAAGTACCCTACATAATGGCGGTCTCATTTAAAGTACGAGAGTAGTATATAGCCATTGCAAAACTCATATTGTTTTTGTCTCGTTACATAGACCATTGTTATTCGCCTAATCATTTGTATACGACGAAGGCAGAACCGTCTTCATTACCTTTCGTTGCTTCCATACGCTCAGACTTCACTCGATCCGTGTTGTTGGCATAACCGCTGACCACTATGTGTCATGTGATCGTTAATAGAAACCAGCAGCCATTGATGACATGTAGGCTCAAACACTTTCGGCCTCATTACGAGGTAGGTGGTAAAGGATTTCCGGAACCGGTAAGGACACTGGTGCCGGTCATCCCTTACCACCCTATTCCGAGGTCCCTTAGCGGGTCTCTTCCTTAACGCCTGGTTTTACCAGGCATTATGGATGGGACCTGTTAAGGGACTTCAGAGCTAATAACGGTACCGCAAATTGCGGTACCGTTATTAGCTCCATCTCCATTCCCATTGAGCCCTATGGGTGCTCGAATGGGAATGGGGAATGGATCCCGGAATGGGGACTTACCGGGTCCTCCAAGGTTGGAATTACCCGGTAAGTCCCTATTTCGGGAACCCGGACTCGGAATGCGGCGGTGACATAGGGCCTCATTACATGGAATGCGGTAAACGATGGTGCTACTAGCACCATGGTTGCCGCTGGTACCATACCGGTACCACCATGGAGAAAAGGGGAATTACCACCCCATTCCAAGGTTGGCGGGGCGGTAATTCCCCCTTTCTCCATGGCCCTTCGCCATTCCCATTTTTGCCCCATAGGGCTCAATGGGAATGGGGAAGGGGCTAATTACGGTACCGCAAATTGCGGTACCATAATTAGCAACAAGGTCCCTTTGCGGGTCCCAACTTTAACGGCTGGTCTACACCAGCCGTTAAGGTCGGGTCCCGCAAAGGGACCTCATAGTAAGGTGGTAAGGGTTTACCAGTACCGGTGCCCTTACCGGTACCGGTAAACCCTTACCGACTACCGTGTAATGAGGCCCATAGTATTAACTGATTATTCATGGAAAACAACAGTGTTCAGTTAATGCAATGCCAATCAATACTTTTGTTTAACCCGAATTCTGAACTTGTATGTCCACGTTTGAAAAATGGTCCACCATAGAGGCTGTGCAGCTTTTGTGTTCAGGGGTCCTCGTTTTCACCTTTCTTTCCATTTTCCCTATGTAGATCTTGTTGCAAGGGCACCAGATAGCATAAATCACCTAACTGCTATTACAATTAGTGAAATTACAATGTTGCCAGGGTTTAGGAAAAACAATGTCAACCTCGTAGGTTCTTCTGGTCTGGGCTAGCACTTACTCATCCCACAAGGACTATGTCCTGAGGTTCGAGGCATCCCCCATGTCTCTATCAGTGTTAAATGGGTTTCTGGTACTTTGTATATATCGTTTCTGGTAACCATTTCCTTCTGGTTTTTTCATCTTTTATAGGCGCATATAGGTTGTTTTAATTAATAAATGGTCCTGAGTTGCGCTATTCCATAAAAATACAGCGTACTCCTTGTTGTAATCACAATTGAATTATTTTATTGTGATTGATACCTCTTGAGGGAAACTGTTGATTTTTACAGATTCTCTTCGTAAAACATTGTGTATTGAAAATGAAAAGAAGAAATTGAAGTTCAGTTACATTCACTGATAGTGCTTGATTTCTTGTGTCAACCCTCAGTTTACATCCACTGATAGTGCTTGATTTCTTGTGTCAACCCTCGAGACGTGTTTCCCTACTTTTAATATCAGCGGTTCTTCAGGAGGTATTGTTGAACTTATAAGTTAAATTCCAAATGATAGGTTTTCCTGTTACAGCATGTCTACGTTTTCAAATAATGAATTCCTTTATACTGCATGTGTGGACTTCGCCCTGAGGACAAGAGACAGAACAAAGTTGTGGACCATGTGCTTGTACAATTAAATTACAATTCCCGATTCAGATTTATACTTACTGATGAGAATATTTAGGCATTTAAATGTTGTAATCTCAAATTCAAAAGTAGAGTATTGGTAGCCTTGGTAAGGGTTGCATATTGTGTTCCTAAAATAAAACACATGTATTTGTATGAAATTAATAATATGCTTGATTGTCATCAGTTGCTATAGAACTTAAAATGTTTACGAAGTTTGTCTATAATACCCAGCATCTTGAGGCTCACCTGGTCTAGTGCAGGGTGCTGTTTATGCAGCACTGGTCTCGCGGGCCGATTGCCATAATTTTCAAAAAGGTGGCCGCTTTAAGTAATGCACGATGACGTCATCACTTAAGGCAACACAGTGACGTCATGTGCACACGTGCAGCGGCCATCTTTGGTTGGGAATAGTTTAACCCATCAACATTTTTCTGCTAAGAATAATGGTATTTTTGCATTGAGCCTGAGAATATCTACAAAGTTTACAGTTCGAGTAATTTGTATATGGAGATTTTCAAGTCTGCTACGTCCCCTCCTTAGGTAAATTCCATACTGATTTGAGATTTACTTACATGTTTGCATGAATGATCATAATAGAACATTAGATTCCAAACGATAAAACCGTTTTGGTGAGGGTTTAGAAATTTGGGGCTCTATAACTGTGGGCTTAATCGCTGTTACAGGGACACCCCCGAGTGTTGTGGGGGGTGGATCCACATCCCTGTGTACATCTCAGCGAGTAGGAATGTTGGCATAAATGAATTGATCATGTAGGATGATGTTACATTGAATATATTCAGTGAATTGTTCTTTTGGCTTGTTGAACGCACATTAAAGTATACAAACAGCGTGTCAGTATTTTTTCTATATTGTTTGTTCACAGTCCAATTAGGCTCAAGATGAAGAGAGAAAGTCTCCAAACGCGTCAGCCATAGATATTGGACATTCTTGATTGAATATAACTGTTTTCATTAAATAATTCTTTTTTTTAATGCAAATTGACTCTAAGATTTTTTGTACATGAAGATGGACAATATTATTATTTTATATTCAAACCTTTGAAATGTTTCTCTAACCGTCTTTTGACAGTAGTTTATAGTGTGCAGGCGCTGGAGGGTTCCAATCTAGGACCCTCTTTTCTGTATTGTTTAAATGAATCTGAACCACTGGCAATGCTCTGGGCAACCTTCCACACCACCGATTTTTAGCCCATCTGTGCCATTGCAAATGTGGTCCAGCCATATGCAAATCCATCAGGTACTGCCACCAATGCTAGCAGCCCAGCCCAAACTGCTCGACCAGGTCCCCTCTGCATGCAAACACAAGCAACCCCAGACATGTTTCAGCCTTGTTAGGCCTCCTCAGTGAGGTCCAGCTTGGTTTCTTATGACGCAGCGAGCAAGGGACCCACGTCTGGGCATACCCTCTCTCACATAATGAGATAAATTATAACCACACAAGTGATGGTTGTAAGTTTTGAATGAATCTGAACCACTGGCATTTCTTTGGGCAACCTTCCACACCACCGTTTTTAGCCCGTCTGCGCCATTGCAAAAGGGGTCCAGCCATATGCAAATCTGTCAGGTACTGCCACCAATGCTAGCAGCCCAGCCTGAACAGTGGTGTGGAAGTTTTCCCAGAACATTGTTTAGCCTTGCCGGGCCTCCTCAGTGAGGTGCAGCTTGGTTGTCTATGGCAGAGCGAGCAAGAGAAAACCTGTCTGGGCACAGACAAACTGTAACCACAAAAGTGATGGGCGGAAGGTTTTGAATGAATCTGAACCACTGGCATTGTTCTGGTAAACCTTCCACACCACTGTTTCTTAGCCCTTCTGCACCATTGCAAAAGGGGTCCAGCCATATGCAAATCAATCGGGTCTGGAGGACCAGAGGTTAAGATTCATTCTAAACCTTCCAGCCATCACCTCTTTGTTTTTGCTTTGTCACCCCGTGTGGGATGGGTATTCCTAGACGTGGGTCCCATGTCAGCTGGGCCTAGAGACCCAAACTACTCTCACTGATGAGGTGCAACAAGGCTGAAATATGTCTGGGGATGCTTGTGGTTTGGTGCAGAAGGGATGTGACCTAGCAATTCGGATTGGACTGCCGCTTTTGGGGTGGGGCCAAGCCTGCTTTGCATATTATCTTCCCCTTCTGTATTGGCTTAGCAGGCGAAGAACGATGGTCTGGAGGGTTGCTGAGAGCAATGCCAGAGGTTAATATTAATTCCAAACCTTCCAGACATCACCTCTTTGTCTTTGCTTTGTCACCCCGAGTGGGGTGGGTATGATGAGGCCCAACAAGGCTGAAACATTTCTGAGGATGCTTGTGGTTTTGTACAGAAGGGATGTGACCTAGCAGTTTGGGATGGACTGCCCCTTTTGGGGTGGGCCAATCCTGATTTAAATATCGTCTTCCCTTCTGTAATGGCTTGTCAGGTAAAAAATGATGGTCTGGAGGGGTGCCCAGAGCAATACCAGAGGTTAAGATTCATTCTAAACCTTCCAGACATCACCTCTTTGTCTTTGCTTTGTCACCCCGTGTGGGATGGGTATGCCCAGACGTGGGTCCTATGCCCGCTGGGCATAGTGACCCAAGCTAGATACCCAAGCTACTCCTCACTGATGAGGCCCAACAAGACTTAAACATGTTTGGGGGTGCTTGTCATTTCGTGCAGAAGGGATGTGATCTAGCAGTTCGGAATGGGCTGCCCCTTTTTGGGTTGGGCCAAATCTGATTTGCATATGGTCTTTCCCTTCTGTAATGGCCTGGCAGGCGAAGGACAATGGTCTGGAGGGTTGCCTAGAGCAATGCCGGAGGTTAAGATTCATTCTAAACCTTCCAGCCATCCCCTCTTTGTTTTTGCTTTGTCACCCTGAGTGGGATGGGTATGCCTAGACCTGGGTCCCGAACCTGCTGGGCCTAGAGACCCAGGCTACTCCTCACTGATGAGGCCCAACAAGGCTGAAACATGTCTGGGGTTGCATGTGGTTTTGTGCAGAAGGCATGTGACCTAACAGTTCGGGATGGACTGCACCTATTGGGGTGGAGCCAAGCCTGATTTGCATATGTTCTTCCGCTTCTGTAATATCTGGGCAGGCAAAGAACGATGGTCTGAAGGGTTGCCCAGACCAATGCCAGAGATTAAGATTAATTCTAAACCTTCCCGCCATTACCTCTTTGTTTTTGCAGTGTATATAGTAATAATGATGAAATTGCAAAATGTGTTTCATGACCTAGCCCAATGTTCACTTGGAATAGTGTTACCCTTGCAACTGTGTCAAGTACACGTGCACGTATCACAGTCCTTAACACAAATTCTAACGTACTTGCTAATGTATGCATTATTTGCTTAGGGCTTCTTGTGTTGCAGTCTGTGTACTCCTCAGTGATAAAAGAAAGGCAGAGGAATGCTTTCCTCCGTTTTGGGTACACCCTTGTAGTAGCAATGACTATGCTACATTTGTAAATGTTAATGAATGCATTTTCCTATATATAGTCCACAATGTTTTAGTCAGGTGTTGACAACTTATTTTTAATGAGCAAGAAAACAAGCCTGTCAACTAGAAAGATCAACTCTACTCCTGCCCAAGCCCAGAAGGCAAAATAACAATCCTATGATCAGATTCGTAACCAGATATAACAAGGACAGTTATGTATTCCAAAAAATCTTGACAAAGCACTGGGGATTACTCCGCATGGATGAACACATCAAGCCGCAACTGGAAACATATCCCAGTATGTCCTACTACAAAGCTCCAACTCTAAGAACTTTACTGAGCCCTTCCTTCCTGTCAGACAAAAACATTACAGCACAGGATTGGCTCAGCAAACTCACACCAATTGGTTTCACGAAATGCGGGACATGCGCAATGTGAAAGTATGATACCCAGACCAAATGTGCCAAATTCTCAGGCTGCCCAATCTTCAATATCACTGAGCACATCAACTGCAAAAGCAAATATGTGATATATGCAATAATCTGTGTTTGCAATAAAATATATATAGGCAGCACTATCCGTGAGACACGTTTCAGGATTAGAGAGCACATCAATAGCATACATTCACAAGATCCAAAATTACCATTGGCGAATCACTGGCAAAAGAATCACCAAATGGACAACAAGAGTGACATCAGGTTCATCGGACTCAAGATGGTCCGGCTGGGCCCAAGAGGAGGAGACAGAATACAGAAACTGAGACAAGAAGAAGCACGGCTAATTTGTCACTTCAGATGCGTTAAAAATGGCCTGAATAAAGATCATGATCTAAATGTCTTCTTGTAAATACCTCATCTTCTCTCCCATCTTTCCAACTTGGGGGCAACTCTATGCCCAACCCACGCCCATGCCACACATACCAATTGATAACCTAAATTCAGCCCCACATCGTTGCTGACCTAAATTATACAATCATTGTATGGCCCAGGGTCCAACACTATCCCCTGCACACACATTCTGGGACATAATTTCTCACCAGGCCGAAGGTCTCCCACGGCACCCCACAAATAGCAATTATTTCCCCCATGCGTCTCCCAACGCTAATCCCCCCCTTTCCAACCCTTCAGCCAATTGGCTTGGGCCAATTGGCCCCCTCACTACCATTTCCCACATTGTCACTTTCCCCAACACTATAGTGCCATGCGCTGATCCACAAAGCATGCGCAGACGCAACGGGACACGCACATGCGCTGTGACAAGCGCCAGGACACTATACTATTGAGCATGCGCACTCATCACACAACGTGATTCAGCTAGTTTACGAGTGCATTTTAATGGCGGCCCCCAGCGCGGTGGAGGAGAGTAGCAGACCACTGCCCAGGGACGCAGACATAACACACAGTTAAGCCTCCCCGCCCGCCCTATTGGTTAGCAGACATTTCAACCATCAGGGACCTTCCAACTTACCAGCTCCCCACTCGAGCAACCCGGATCAACACCAGCCCTACCTAGTGGCTGGTAACACACAAGAGCTTGTTTCCAAGAGCCCTTGATGTCAATTCCAGACCAGCTCACGGCACCAGCCTGGGGCTCCACAAATGAACCCTAGATTTCCACTAGGGACGACCCACACGGCCAAGAAACACACACGGGCTTGACCTATGCACGTGATGTGATTTCGATGCCGCTAACAACACTCACTAGCTGGGAACACACTAGAACTTCAATCGGGTACGTCGTAGCACAGTGCTTTTTCAATCATCCTTGTTGGGCTTTTTTATCACAGGGCCCAATAGGAGCCAGGACTGCCGTAAGGACAGTCCCAAATTGAACAAATGCCCACTGAGGGCATTCAGCAAATTGACCTGGTAAGAGGAATCCACCTCATTACACGTATTCCCAATTCTCTCCATCTGACCACGTGTTAACTTGTCTCCTTCCTCTTTCCCCCCCTTCTCCTCCCTTCCATGAACCAATGTTTTCTATAATTAACACATCAATGTATTTTGATGTTATATTATGTTATTTTTGGTCACTGTACTGCACATCACCTTAACACCACAATGGAATGTAATATAATTTGTCACACAATTGTCACAAATCACATAACACCTGGCACCATTGAACACTGTTCAGCCTTGAGAAAGACCCTACGGGTCGAAACACGTGTCGGCTGACCAAACTTGCACTCCAAGTTTCTAACAGTATTTCTCAAAACACAAAAAATTTCTATGGAAAGAAACACTCAAGAAAATTATCATAAATCACTTCGTACTAACCAAAGTGTTAAGGATATCATTTCAAATCTCTAAACAAGATAACCGGGAGCAAAAAACCTTTTGCATATTTACCAAACTGGGGCTCGGGCTAAACCCCAAAACTGCTCCTGTGATCTTGCCAAACTCACAATCAAAATATAATTGTTGCTCAGCACAGGCAGGTTCCATTCCTAGAAGCCTCAACCCACAGTTAGTATGTGACAACTTACAGCTGCAGCATGTAGCATTACAGTTTATTGAAAGAAGCTCTGCAATATTATGTCAGGGAGTTCTTTTGCTTGCTGATTAGTACTTTTCCTTGATAGTTAAATTGTTTACAATATGTAGTGGAAATGTAGTATGGAAGAAGGGAGGAATGTGGCATGCATTCTCTTTGTTTAAACAGCTGGTGATGTTGATTGTCAATGTGTTGTAGTGAGCAGACTCTTCCAAAGTATTATCAATTACTGCGAATAAGGGATTATTTCTGACAAATGTGCAATTTAGCGTCACCATGTTTATTCTTGAACCATTTCCCAGCCTCTCTACTCCCCCCACTCAACCTTTTGCAATCTATACTATGTGAAAGTATACAAATACTTCATGAGGAAAGGAACAGCGTGTAATAAAATTAATATGGGTCCTTGGTATACAATTTAGACATGTTTATTTCTGGATCATGCACGGTAGATGCCAGGTGGGAGAAATCCAAACACAAATAAAGCTGCAGAGCAAACAGGAATCCCTTGCAATCTGGCATATATTTGCAGTGGGAACATTGGCAGTGCTCTCCACTGGTAAATCTATTGTAAAAGGCATTGGCAATGCTAACAGATCAGGCTTTGCATGTGTAGAAGGTAAGACTGTTTATCCAGTGGGGTCTTTACACAATATTTTACTATCTACATTTACAAAACCAGACCTAATACCCTAATGCTTATACTTCTAATTTTAGCAGGTGGATGGAGTTATGGTTGCAATAGGAGGTGCAGTTCACCGTGGAAATAATAATGATAACATCTGTAATTCCTAAGCCGTTCACCACAGGTCAAAACACTGTAGATGGTTGTGCTTCATTTCAAAGTGACTGTGCATCAATGGCTTGCTGCTAATCTGACGTGAAGCCAGTAGGAGCAGCTAAAAACACGAAGAACATTTCAGACAAACGATGTCAGAATTTGACAGAGGACAAAACCAATTCCCAAACAAATGTGGGTATTTCTTCAAGCGGCTTGTAAAACAATCCTGCAAGTACAACCCTTGCAGAACTAAAATATCCTGAAATGTGGGGCTTTTTTGTCATTGTGTACTTAAAGGTCCACCGCCCACTTCCTTGGGAATCATTAGGAGGCATTTGCCTATCATCCCTAATGTGAAATGTGACTGTCCAGCTGATAGCATCCAGCTCCTTATAGGACAGTGAAATGCTGTGGAATCTATGTAACAAAACTAAACTTCAATTGCCATTTTCTTTCCTTACACATTTCTTTTAACCGTGCGCCATTGTATGCATATTAATAGGTGCTCAGCTAAGAACTATCACTCTGATTCTTAATGGGACGCAGAGGAAAAGCATATTGAAAGCTATTTCGGGCCTTTTTCTGCCCCATGCCAATAGAATGTCCTGTGCAGGGAGGGTGCCCTGTGCAGAAACTCCAAACTATCCGTTTTTGCAGATCTCCTTCATTCCACATATGTGCGCATGAAGGAGATCATTCTGTATGCATTGGCTACGGTAGTGAAAATCACAGAAACACAGGGACCGACAGGTTCACATGTTTCCATGTGAAAATAACCAATGGGAAAAAGTCACCAGGTGACCACTAAAAGCCTTGCCCCACATATTTTAGTAGGTGTATTATTTACCATTATAACTACAGTCCTAGAATATTTGGGGAAAGTTCTTGATCTTCTTGGTAGTGCATATTTTGGGAACTTTATCACTGGATACCCTTCACATACATTTCACTGAGGTTGAACAGCCTGACCTCATGTATGCACTAGAGGTTGGGCTCTATCACTCTCATTCACCACTAGTTCCACAATAAGGCCATTAATATGTTGTTAAAACGTGAAAAACTGGACTTTGTCTTCACATCTGCTCAGTTTATTAGACAATCGGATTCTCGTGAGCTGAATCGGCTCGTACGCTTGGGTCATTGGTAAGTGTTCAAGGCTGTAACTAGCTGGTGCAGCCTGCCTGTGATGGGTTTATCACCATTAACAGCCCGGGCTACCCACCCAGAGATATGAGCACATTTTCTGAGGGGCGTGTGAGGGGGGGGCGGACGGTTGGGGCAGCTGGTGTCCCTCTTACATTTCCCTGTTGACGGTATGTAGGTGAGGCAAGGTGCAGGCTGAGTGCAGAGAGCGGTGTCTGTCCTAGGAAAGAAGGTAGTTTACCTTTTTTTGTTTTTTTGTTTATAAATGTGTATGGAGAGGGCTGGCGAAAATCCATGTATCGTCAGGTGAACTGGAGGAGTGTGTGGGCACACACGAGAGCAGACTGTACCTTGCTCACAAAGCAGATAATAGAAGGGGTTGAAGCAACCTGATCGGTTGCATGCGCCCAACCAGCGACTAATGTACAAAGAGCCACTGGGGCAGACTTTTAAGACTTGCTTTCTGGGAAGTACTACGTGGCATTAGTTTAGGGCCACGATTTTAAAGCCCAATAACAGCCATCTAGTTGATACCCTTCGGAAGGATTTGCTGCCTGCTTTATGCGAGGAGCACCACTACAGTGGAGTGGATATTCCCAGAGACTTGCACACACTGCAGACAAAGCAGTTTTGCACGTGGCCTGTCACTCTGAGTACTGGCCTTGGGCGAGAACTCAATACGCTGCCTGTCTGCATGTCGAACAGCTCACCCAGGTTCCCTGTCAAAAGCACACTTTCACTTACACAGAAAACTTCTTTAAGCAGAATACAATTGTTAGGTAGGTTTGTACATAACAAAGGGCAGGTGTTTCCAGACAGCCTATGGAACAGAATTCTGAACGGGGACTGCTAGGCCTGGAAAAGATCCGGGCTATGCTAATGTCTGGACTCTGCTAATGCCGGGACTGTCGGGACTCGGGGCTTGCGAGCCTTTTGGGTGTAGCCCCGAGATACTATCCAGGGATACAACCAAAGGTCCAGGTGCTAATGCCCCCTGAGCCCTCTTCCCTAAGAACACCCATGTCTACCGCGTGGATCATAGCTACAGAGCACTTCTGCAATAAAGCTGCTTATACACTTTTTGGGGAAAAGTAAAGGGATATGTATTATGATGTGTAAAGATGCTTTGTATATAATATGTATAACGTTTTTGTAAACCATATATACAACAAAAAAACAAGAAAAGCACACTTTTACAAATGAACGCTTAACATGGGCAGTCGCCCATCCTGGGACTTGCATTTATACTTAACCATTTTTTAATTCATGTATTAATTGACACAAGAATGCGAAGTAGACCATTGTTTTATCTTGTGGAAAATATTAGGCTCCAATTTATTTCCTGTTTACAAAATGACCCACACCATCACAGTCAGCAGACTCAAAGTATTCATCACGTTTCTGCCCATTTTGTTTAAAGCAACGACCTAATTCTTTCAGCCTTCCAATGCGTAGGTCCCACTCCCCAACCTTGCCCTGGCCTTCTTTTTAGTCCAAATATGCGGCCTCAGGTGTGAGCTGGGGCGCTGCCTGTTTCTATCTGCCTGCAAGCTGCAGGGCTGGGACACCTGACCTCCCAATCCCCTGCTGTGTCGGCCCCCGAGAGTGGTCTCTTTGTCCAATTCAATTAATTTGGTTTATAGGTAATTTCTTTCCTGCTTGACCGCTTGTGTCACCGCCCTGTTTCGGCAAAACAAGACCATTAATTGTACCTGAAATGTAAATTGTAGGTTATGGTGAGGAGGTTGGGTGAAATTCAGGTGACGAAAAACGGGTGAGAGGAATGGTTGCCTTCCTTCCTTATTTAAACCGTCTTCCCTGTGACGTGTTGTTCTGCCCTTTTCATGCCCCTGTTCCCCACAGCCAATCAGGAGGGTTTGCCACTTGCAGGCTTTCGCGATCTTCGGTGCCCTTGATCTCCCAGCCCAGACACCTGCCTGCACTGTCCTAAACCCTGGTCCCCCACGATGTTAACCCCCCTGGAACAGTAACGCTGCTTGTCGAGGCTGGGCCTTTCCCTTGGCCTCATTGCAATAAAAGTACTGATGTTAACTGCGGGGCCGGTGTTTAGTTCAGCCTTGCTGACCTTTAATAAGTCAGGTTTGCTAGGAACTGATTTTCTATTCTCAGGTCCTGTGGAAAAGTTGACATGTTCTCATTTCAAAAGAAAAAGAAATTGAGTAACAACTACAGTACTGTACTTACAAGGACACATGAAACGAATGTATGGGCAACTTATCAGCATTCAGGTATCCAGAGAAAACGATTAGAGGGGGCAGCTACTCAAACCACATGTCATGCCAGCCGCTTAACATCCTCGGTAAGAGATTAGATCTGAGTCTTTACATTTTGCAAAATCCAAAGTCACCACCTACACAGTTAGCCTATGAACCAATCATTTGAGGAGAATTAGAACGTGCAAATGTGTACTTGCAGTAACATTAGGGGCATAATAGGTTCATGGCAGATACATGGCTATTACGTGTACACAAGCAACACCTGCACACAAAAAAAGAAAAACAAGCAACACACACAAGCAGTTGCATTTTACATGATGACTCACCACAACAGCAAACAAAGGCACAGAGACAATGCACCCGGCAACACAGAAGCAGAAGCGCATACTTGAGAGAGTAAACAACAGTCCTACGTTACTATCACATGTAACAGGAGGAGCAGTAGTGGAGCTATAACTGATGGAAGACGGCGTCCATCGGGAAGCATCTTTCATAGATCACAGCAGGCAACACGTTGGCACAACAGTTATTAACAATGTGTTGTATGCCCAATGCTACTATCAACCCACGTTTCCAATATGCAAACACAGAATGTGCATAAGTGCATTAAATAATAGCACCCAACTAAAAACGGTGCACCAGAGACATGGGCAATTTTCATAATTCTTGGCACTGCCACCCATGGGAAAGCAATATGATTTGTGGAACCTCCGCTGTGTGACAATGGTCCACACCTAAACTCGGTGAAATCTACAACCAAGAGACAGGAAGCTACAACACCCTCATTTCCCTCCCATCTCATTCCCAACTAACTCCTCATTACTATAATCGTGCATCCTTCTACCTCTGACACCCTTCCAGGAGACCTCCAGGTCTAGTGTACTTAACAGATTCAGACCCTATCCATCTTCTATCAACAAACATGCTCTCAATGTTTGGACTCTGCAAACCCAGACCTGCCCATATGGCTAACCTGACCAGTCGGCACCAACTGCAAACAACAGAGAGTTCCATATTGGCACACATGTAACAGGTACTTCTGACCTGCATCCATCAACAAGGTTTCTGCATCTGATTTCCTGCTATCCGAGCAGTAAGGCCCTCCTTTCTAACAAAGCCATGCACACAAGGCCAACATTATTGGCAGAAAGGCTATATAAGACCACTTTACATTACATTACACTACATTACATGAACTTCCTAATTAATTGACAATTGACAAACTGTAAATGCAGAGAACACTGCCTCCTTTCCTGTAGCAGGCTTTTCGAATGTTGATGGGGGGCCTAGACTCCACACACATTCCCTTGATCACAGAACAGGTTGAAAGCAGCTGTTCTGAAACAGAGCAGTGCACCACAACATATTTTTAGAAGTTACTCCCAATGCTAAACACGTTGGTGTGCCTGAATCCCATGGTCAACACATGCTGGCATTATTCCCAGGGACAGACAATGCCACATGAAAATGTGCCTACTAGCTAGGCATGCCCACTATCACACACACACACACACACACACACACACACACTTTTCTCAAGGGCATTCTCAAACAAGTGGCCTCTACAGGTGGCCTCAACCTGACACCTTTGTCATCGCTTGGGCATCCCACTCACTTTGGCTTCCAACATGTGTATAATTAATGAGTGTGTGACACCATAAAAACAAATGGGGGAAGAGTACAAAAGCATGTTAGTCGAAAAAATCCACGGAAGTGTTAAGCCAGCAAACAATAAAGAACTTAAAAACGCATGGCGCCTCTCACCTACTTACTGTTACATTGATTACACATATCTATGTTCACAAATCTGAAAAGCCTACCTATTTTGTGAGACTTTGCATTACCTTTGTAATCATGGTTACTGACATCTCTGAATCAATGAGGAACGGCAGAGGAGGTGAGGTACAACACATACACCAAGAGTTCTGGGATACTCTCTACTTTCATCTAGGGTCAGACATGACATATTAACTTCATTAATTCTGTCCATCCCACTCCCCTGCCTTTTATAACCAACAACACACACCTCTCACACATCCTATCTTGAGTTAGGCTGCATTTTGAGATGGTTTGGCAGTCCCAGAATGTTTTTTGTTAATTTACCTGTGGTAACATAACTAGAAACAGCAGTTATTTTAGCAAGATTGCCCGGGCCTGCTCTAGAGTCTCCCATACACCCAACACCACCCGATCTCTATCGTATAATACTTATAATATTCCAAAACTCCCATTGAATCCGAGTGCATACATTAGCTCTACACATACTCTTCTGTGTCATCTCTCTCTAGAAGATAGACCATATATAATGGATGAACAAACATCCATACTAATACAAGCATTCGGCCCTGCCTGACCCCCTCCATTCATCTTGAAACTCCTTTCCCAATTTCTTTCCCTCTTACTTCACCCTTGTTCATGCTATTCTCCCCAGCAGACTAAGGCCTAGTTACTGTGGGCGTGGGTGGGCAGAATATGCCTTGGACAAGGATTCAGGGCTTCAAAGCTAGTACAGCGGTGATTTGGTACAGTATAATAGCAAAGTAAAATAACATAATGAAACAAAATAAAGTTGTTGGATTACTAAAGAAAAGGCTCTGATAGCTATGAATGACAAAGATAACCTGCAATACAATACTGGCAAGGTGTGCAGGATAGGAGTTCTTCGCTAGATGCTGCACAACAAAGACATGCACCTCTGTTTTTTCTTAGCACCTAAGGAAGAGGCTGGTCCCGCTAGCAATAAAGGCAATGAAGACTATCATCTTACCATATTGTAGAAGAATTCAGAAGTAACACTGACAAAGCATGTTGTTTTGCAAAGCTTTGCTATTCAACTATACATGTTTCTGGAAAACTCAATACATCACAACCATACATTCCCCATCAATATTCCCCTAATCATATCCTAATCCCTCTCCCACCACAACACATCCCATCAATACATCCCCTTATCACATCCTCCCACTAACCATAACCCATCCCATCAATGGATCCCCATTTATATCCTATCCCTCCCTAACATCAACACTTTGCATGCCTACAGCCACAATCATATTCATACTCCACCATAGCCCCGGAATATACCAATATATTATATTTATTATCCTACTTCCTGTCTAACCCACCCATCAGGCATGTCTAATATATCCTCACCACTCCTTTATACCAACAGATCCCATCAATAAACCCCATATCAAATGCTACCACTCTTGTACCATAACAAATCCAATGAATGCAACACAGTGATATCCTACCGATCCCTAGCATCAACACTTTGCAAACATACAGCCACAATCATATCCATCCCCCATCCTACCCACAACACATACCTTCAATATATCATCAATAGTATCTTACTTCCCGTCTAACCCACCACCTTCCATCCATACATGTCTAATATATCCTCACTGCTCTTTTACTCTAACACAGCCATCAATATTTCCACACTCATATGCTTTATAATTCCTAACCCCAAACTATCCCATGTACATACAGAGGCCAGTCCTATGGCCTCTCTTATTCCAAGATACCCATAACATAATTCTCCTACATCTTTCATTCTTTTTTTATTGTGTTATAGTTTGTTAAACTTTTCACATACAATTTTACCAAAATACATACAGTAACAGTCCATACAATCATATAAACATTTCAAAAGTATTTACTGTTGTCCTCCACAGAATAGTAAAATAGATAATACAGACTTGGTGTTTCCCACCCATGAAGTCTTCCCACATATGGTCTGTGGGCATGGATGCCATCATTCCTGCAGCTCGTAGTGCACCAGCCCTTATGTCTGAAGAGATACAGATTCACACAAAAGGTGCCTCACAGACTCCAGAACCCCTTCTCCACATAGGCAACATCCCCTACTTTCCCTTGCTACATGATAGCAGGCCCTCTCAATCTCCCTTGTTCTGACAGTGTTACACTTCAGTTTTAAGTAGTCCCAAACCAAAGAATTGGCCACAAATTGTTGATTATAAGTAGGCGTGAGCTGCCTATCCTGTAGACAGTTGACAAACTCCACTGCTAAATGTTTGTGGCAGTATGAGGTGGAACACGTTAAAGGCTCTTTAACAAGGAGCATTCAAGTTTACGCGTCACTTCAACATTTGCCATCGCCCTTATTCGGCTCCATAAAGTAGAACCAAAGCTAGTTTAGCCTGAGAAAGCTGAACTATAAAGTCCGTCGGCGCTAAAGTCGATATATGCCACATAGACTGGGAGTTTCCTAAAAAGAAAGAAATGATGTTTATGATGGTACTAGAGTTCTTCCCGAACCACGTCTGATTATAAGGGATGATATTGGAAGATTCTGCCCAGTCCCCAAGCTCTTGAAGGAGGACCCAGGAGAACATCTTAGTAGAAACACCCAGCATGGTGAGAAGGCAGTAGTTCTTAGGATTATCATGATCGCCCTTCTTTAAAACCGGGACAATTATGCTACCTCTCCAAGAGGCTGGTATATTTTGCAAAACCTCAATACAACAGAAAAGCCAACGGAGGGCATGGGACCAGACTACAGGGTCAGACTTAATGATTGTATTGCAAATCCCATCGGGTCCAGGAGCCCTGGAGGATTTATTAGCCCCAATAATACTATGGATATCCTCAGGGCTTTGTGTGTAATACCAATGGTCCAGCTGTATCTTCTGACTGAGATATCCACAAGGGGACCCCCAACACCTGCTGAGTATGCAGAATTCAGCCCATTTCGAATACTCCATTTATGTCTCTAGAGATAGGGTGCCTACCATTTATAATCCATTAGAATTCCATGGTGTCGTTAGAGAGGGACGCCTGTACCAAGTCATGCCAGCGTGAACTTTCAGATACATACCTGTGGTTCTTAAACCATTTATAATAATTTAGTTTTGTGACCTTCAGCTTATAGATATATGCATCCGGATGTAATTCAGAGTTGGCTATAGCACGTAGTTCATGACTCAGTTCCCTCTTTTTGTTCCTAATTTCCTTATCATATGGGTGCTGATGAGGTTTCTTTAAGCCAAGGCTCACCCTACATGTAGAGATCTTATTGTCAAAGAACAAAATTGGATACTTGCCATAGATATTTCAAATTGGGCAATGGCCAGGAGCTCACACTCCTTTGAAAAGGGTATAATGTTGGGGAAACTTGAAGCGATAAAGATGCTCAGAATATCTTGTGCTACCGTAGAGGCCTTGACTATATTCTGGTCACTCCAAGTGATGTGATTTCTGCCACTTAGATGACCATTAGTTCTAGGGCCAGGATCCGAGGCCCATAGATTCAAGCATGCCATAAGGGTGAAATGATCACTCTTGAGACACATAAATATCAGCAACAAGGTGGATGAGTTAGCAACGAACATATAATCCAATATGCTACTCCCACCATTCCTCACCCATGTGTAGCTAGCCAGGGTATTGGATGGACTGGCACCATTAACCAATTGGAATACATTCGAGGACAGCAAGCAAGCCCAATCATCCACCATCGAGAGGCCCTAGCCGAACCCCAGCTCTGTGGTGGCCCCTCATTAACCACCATTCTGCTCACAAGAGAAATACAGTACTTTGGAATGTTGTCATTGAAATGCCCACATAGCAAGACCGGCCCCCATCATTTAAGTCATTAGGATTGCCACCAATTCCCTGTGCACGTCAGAAAAACTCCCTTCATATGGGCAGATATATGTATTTATTAGAAGTAACTACCAAGGATCAGTAGAACCAGTTTCATAGGGGAGAAACACTTTACGCATTAAAATGTTCATTGAACGGGAAGGCACTTCCACAAGACCCATAAAGCCCCCAGTGTTTGGCCCCCTTCAGGGGGTCCTCTGGGGCCCTGCACTGCCTGACAGGTTAAGAAGTTCCATCCATCAACCACAAGGGGATTCGTTAGCCAGGTCTCCTGGAGCATGTTTATACTAAATCTGTCAATGTAACCCAGAAGGCCATCTTGATTGAAGAGATGTACATGCCCCAGTGTGTTCCAACTTAATAGTAAGAAGGATCACCCCTAGCGGATCCCATGTATATGTACCCATTGAATCCTGTGAGCTCCATAACAGAGCATTCATACCCAGTTTATATATTGCCCCCGATGTTCCACTATATACAATATAGTAACCTCTAGAAGAAGTGGGCAGAACTAGTGGCTAGGGTGGTATTCTCGCATATATACACAAGCCTGATGTCACTACTTTTGATGTAATGTAGAGGAATGATTGCCTGTAAAAGATCAAGGAAGCGAGAGCGGTTTAAATAAAGGCTGCTGCCCTCGCACAATATACTCAGGAGATGCAAGTCCTGGACACTAGCTGAAGAGACCACGGCTCTAGGAGTGGCGGAAGCGTTAATGCCAGTACCACCCAAATCCGCCTGAGTCATGACACTGTTACTAGTCAGTCGGTTCACTTCCCTATAGTCAGCTACTGCTTTGTGTGCAAACAGGGCTTCAAGATTCTAGACATTATCCTCAGCAGTTACCATTGGCCCACCAGAAATTAATATATTGCTTGCCATCCCACAGCTGCATTCGGGTATCATTATTCATGTTTTGTTGCAGCTTTGCTGGTAGATACGTGTTCCGATCCTTCGGGGGTCTGTTTGACTTCTTTTGGGCCAGTGCTCCAGCAGGAGCTTTTTCCCCAACGTTCTCTGCACCCATAGGGGTAGTCATTACACAGTTCGATAGATGTACAGGCATGATATGTTTTGCTGGTTTATCGCCAGGTGGGGTTCCACACTGGGAAGGAAGGATATACGGGGGCAAAGGTAGGTGAATGAGTACAGGTTTCTCCTTTGTTGCCTTTCTTGTTTTTCTTTTTTTGTCTAACAAATTCTCATACTTGACAGCATGTCTCACAACCTTCTTTCTTTTCCGTTGGTACCAGGTAGTAGTGTCCGGCTCAATGACAACTATATCATCCGGCTTAGGCACACTAGCATTGTGCATGGTGTTCTTTTGCATGTGAACTTGAAGCAAATTGAAGATTGTGTTGACTTTTCCAATGATAGTATCCATACTGAAAAAGAAAACAACGAAAGTGTAAAGAAATGTGACTGGATGGCCTTCTGACTCATGGATCTGAAATCTTGAGAACTTTGAGACTATTCATATTTTCTTTGCAATATTCAAAGTAGCAAGCTGGATGTTTATGCTGAACAATGACTATAAGCAACTCCATTATCTAAACTTATAGTGGTCTATACCAGAGGAAACATTTCACACTTAAATAGATCTACAAGCAGTCTCCTTTGGCTTAACATAGGTCTATTTGGTATTATATATTTTAGGTTGCTTTACTATGTGATTTGTGTACTTTACAAGCCTTCTCTATGAGGCGAATTGTTGTAGGTATTGAAAGCCAAAACCAAAATATTTGTACCAAATAGAGCTCTGAATGTATTATGCCAAGTGTTTAAATCGCAAAGCAGGTTAAAATCTTGGTGTCACTACTTGATCAAAATGTGTGATCCTGGGCAAATGATGCAATGTCACTGTGTTTTATCAGCAAACATTTGGAGTAACTAGAAGTGATGGATAAAAAGTCTCTCTTACAATGAGGCAAATCTAATGTTTTAGTAGAAAAAACGGGCATGCACTTGTGCTCCTCTGCTAGTGGCCCCATTAGCAGTCACATAGAATTGTGTTACTGTAACACTGAGCCTGCCTCAGTCAAATATCACGTGATTTGGCAGGGGCATATATAGTCTAAGCAGCCAGTTAGGGAGCAAGAGATTCCACTACAGCGGAGTGCTGCAACAGAACCAAAATGTATTTCCTTCCCTGCTACTGCCAGTCACCAGAGTAGCCTGCACAGGGCATGGCTCTACCCCATAGTAGAATGATAAACTCTCTGCTATGTAATGGAGTTATTAATGGGCTTTATATAACACAACTTTAGTCATTTCATGGTCTTTTGACACTTCAGTATCTGCAAGCACAAGCAGTGGGTTAGGGCACACATGTAGAAGTAGATGAAACAAGGCGTGGTTGATGTATTGCATTGTTAATATGTGCATATTTGAAAAGGTAAGGCTCTGGTGTGTACATTTTAGGTTTTTGGTGTTATCTGGAACAGTGGTTAATGTGTGCTTCAGATTTGTAATGTGAATTCTGTGTGGTTGTTTACAGTGCCTGGAACAGGGGTGTGTAAGGTGATTGTGGAGCGTTATTTTGGTGCATCTGTGGTGGGTTGGTGGGTTGCGTAGGGAAATGTAGACTAGACAAGGGTGTCTTGGGGTGGTGTAAGTTCCATTGTGCTATCATTAACTATGAAATGTCAAGTACTACATTGGTCCATCATGCATCCATGATTCACTAGTTCCCCAAGCACGTCCCTCTGATGTTTCAGGGAACTGCCTTCTTGGGAAAATCCTAGTTTCCGTGAGGAATCACATTTTCTTTTTCTTTCATCATGTCCATTTTTGGTCACCATCATGAAAGTGTCTCACAGTGGTAATAGCGGCATATATCTGGTCACAGGCAGGGTGGAACACATTTTCATAGAGCTATGCTTGCATTCAGCATAGAAATATGCCTCATAAACAAATGCTTTAGAGTGACAATGCTGCCATCATTGCACAATGCACTGTGTAATAATGATTTATTATTTATAAAGCGCTTTCGCCAAAGCACTGTAAATGGAACATAATTACATGCAGTTATCACCCAACCAAAGTTGATACTCATCAATTGACCTCAGAAGGATGGAAGGTTGAGTTGGCCTTTTTGATGCGGGTGAGCGCTGCACTACTTAAGTGTTCAAAACACGGTCAGATTCCGTTGCATATTATTGCTTATTAAATTTGGGGTGCAAACCCACTAAAGAAAGTGCATCCGTGATATAGCACTGTATAATCAAAGAAAAGAGACTTTGCCCATGAGGCCAGCGGTGTGGGCTGCACACCCTAAAACCATGGTCAGGTGGTATCATTAAGTCATTCTTGTTACTCAGATGTAAATGTCCTTTTCAAGAATGTATTACTTCCACACATTCCTCAAATGTAGTTATTTTAAATTAGCATTTAATGTTGCTTTACATGGCAGATATGTCACATTGTTGGCCTATGCATTTCGGGCAATCATGCCCTTCCTCAGGGCCTGTGATCATATATCTTTATGTAACCATCAGTCAAATCATCATACATGATAATATATATATGAAAATCCATATTCAAACAAACAAAAAGTATATCAACAGGATACCCCATCCGGGTTGTGCATTAGCAAACATTACGTTAATATTTTCAAAACATCAACAGTTCCCAATTATATCATTTGTGTACATAATGAGATTTCAAAAATATGTATGTGTATAAGCATCATTGTATACATGACCAAAAATCCAATCGCATAATCGGTTGTAAAACAGAAAAGTCCCCAGAGCCGAAAAAGAGAGAGGGAAAAAAAGAAAATATAAAAAAATGATGAGCGTGATATATAGCCCCTTGGCTCTGTTGATACTACTTCTTTAGAAGTAGAATAATCATGCATTCATGTACGTGAATATATATTTTCCTCACTAACCTGTAGGTAGCACTTGTATTGTGATATGCACTATGAGTACCGCAGATGGTTGATCCTGCGTGACTCTAAACTATCGGCGTCATCATGTAAAATAAATGTAAGTATGCTGCTCCAATAAGGACGATCTTAAACCATCTAACGCTGAACGCTCCTAAAAGTGTTCTCTTACCTATTCGATGCTGCCTTGGATGCCACTACTGTACAACGCCATGAAGCGCGTGCACAGCATTACCCCTGCTATGTTGTTTTAGGTTGCCAAGGTGACCGTTGCGAATACGCGGCGGCCATGTTCGAGAGTTTCTTATGTTACTGTTAGCGTTGTGTTGCCATGGAGATGACTGAGGATCTCAAGGCGGCCATTTTGAAATGGATTAAGGCGATAATTCAAATGCACACTTTCTAAATGGAAACTTAGCTACAGAAACATGCTGACACCGTGGATCACAAATACATTCTGACTTTGCAACAACATATCTGAATGCATTCTTGAGAACTGCTACTCCCATACACTTGCAGACCCGCTGTTTCCATCAAACAGTGCAGGTGGCTGCCTCAGATTTCAAACTATAGCATGCCAGTCTGACTGCAATATTATTTTAAATACATTATAACACAGACGCAGTAAATCTTCGCCTGTACTTAATGGACACTATATTGAGCAGCAACTTCCAATTTAGTGTATGACTTTGGTGACAAGAAAACACCACTTTTTGACTTCCTGCTGCAACATCCCATCCCAGCCTCATTAACCCTCACCTTCCGAAACAGTATTTCATATGTTTCACAAGTACAATGGTGTGTTGTTTTATATGTGTTAGCAGCGATGTCCGCGTACACCAAAACACGAATGAAAGATGGCGGGTGCAGCGAAAGAATCTGACGCACTTCACGCTGTTCAACATCCAATCAGTGAATGCATCACGTGTCCGCGGACATGACGCTATGGATTAGCCAATCGTTATCTTGTCCGCGGAGCGAACAGGGAAGTGTGACCGCGGAGCGGACATAGATATCACTAATTTTTGAGACATACTTTTTGGTCATTTTAAAGAAAACTATTGGACGGATTGGCACCAAATTTACAAAAGCACGCTTTCGGGACAAAGCTCCTTCTCCTGCCGCAAATTTTGTTAAAATCCGTCCAGCGGTTTGGGCTGTAGGCATGCGCAAAGTTTTTCCCCCATCCAGTCTATGGGAAAAAAAGACGTTTTGGGACCCCCCTATAACTTTTTCCCCCCTGGACCAAACATCACCAAACTTTGCAAATAAATTCACAGTGGCCCATATACTTCTTTTTGCAAAGTTTGGTGTGGATTCGTCCAGGGGGAACGGAGTTATAGGCCGCCAAAAAGTGCTCTTCCTATGGAAACAGCAACTTAACCGTAACTACACAGCCACTACTGTGGCTGTGTAATATATATGATATATATATATATATATATCTTCTTAAGGAGCTTCAAAAATATAAAACAAAATGTCTAAAGGAATGCAGGAGTAGGGGTGAAGGATTGGGCGTTACAAATGTTAGGTGGGATCTGCATGTTAAAGAAGCATTGGCAGTCCTGCAGCTCAAGCAAATGCAGCATGTGCAATAACTCTGCCACTTACTCAATCCGTCGATCTCTTTATCACTCTTCCTTCTCTATGACTCTAACACTCAGCAGTATAAAAATGTTTAACATTGGCATATATTGGTCAGGCAGGCATTATCACGAACCCTGGACACAAGCAACACAACAATAATGTACTATTGTGTATATTGTTGAGGCAAGACTCATGACAATATTTTACAATGGCATATATTGTTGAGGCAAAGCTTGTGATGGTTTTTGACACAAGCTGCATAAAAATGTTTTACAGTGGCAGTGCTAGCATATATTGTTTGGATGGGACTCCGAATTTTCTTTCAGCTCACCTAACTGAAAGGAGGGTAGTGCTGGAATATCTTATTTAGGCATGCATCAGGATGGTGCTTTTTTGCACATCAAACATGAACATGTTTTACATTGGCAATGCCTGCATCTATAATTTGGACAAGACTTAGAATTTTCTTTGAGTACACCTAACTTAAGAGTGGGCACTGCTGGCGTATATTGGTAAAGAAAGGACCACACTTGACAGTTTTCTAGCCTATTCAGACCGCTAAATGATATATGTTTTTCTATCAACCAGAAATAAACACACTGTAAATAGAGAGAGACTGAGCAACTGCTATATGTCCATTCTCTTACATCATTGACTTAATTTATTTCGGGAATGTTATAAAAAGAAAGCACTTACAATTTTTGTGTTTAGCCCCTCGTCTAAGGGTTGGAGGTCACTCCCTAAAATGTAATGACTCCAACCCACTCCCACCATTGATGTTGCACCTTCCCAATTTGTTGACAGCTGCCAGTACCATGCACAGTCATACATACTGAATGCGCTCACTTTGGAAAGGTGAGAGCTCCTTGCAATTAGCCAACTTGTCAGTCGGGTTAATAATGTTTGCTGATAGGGCTACTTTCTCTGCTACTTGTCCACAATTCAGGATGACGTTCCACATTGGGGTACCTTAATTGGAAGGACTGCTGCTTAGGCTAGCGGGTCTAACCAAACTGTCAAAGCTGTCAGACTCACTGTCGGCTGCGTGGCCTGTGAAACATCCAGTGAGAATGGCACACGCAGCTTCTTCAAAGGAGTATGTTAAAAAGAAGGACGCAACAGTAACATACAGGGTAAAGTACCAGAAGAAGGGGAAGTCTGTAAACTTTTTTCAGAGAAGGGAATACTGTCAAGTTGAGACTGAACTAAAAAAAAAAAAAAAAAAAAACCTTCGGAGAGAGCTCTTTGTTCTTCCAGTGTTTGTGCGTTCACATATCCCTTTGGGCGGGAGAATCATTTTGCGATTGCCAAAAGTCTTATCAGGCTCGACTCTCGCATGGAATGCCTTCGGAGGCATCAGATCTGCATGTTGAAAGTCGTCTTCCGGATACACAGGTGCGCGATTTAGGGGAGAATAATCATCACATGCATTCAGGGTCATGGAAGGCTCTCCTGAGCCAGGAATGAAAGGCACGCGCAGGACCCATCTGATCGGGAACTGAAAAGCATTCCGTCTTACAAGAGAATTCACAATGCGTTTGATGCCTTTGGGGCATCTTTTGTTTCCTGACGCTCAGCGTTGTTCGGAATTTGTGCTCGTTTGTCCTTCATTAAGATGCTTCCTCTGTCTCCTTCAACAAAATAAAAGCAGGAACCAAAATTCCCCCTGTCTCCGGTGAACTACCTGTTCCGCGAATCCCTCAAGAGCTTGTTACTGCCTGAGTGCAATATTAGACAGGAAATTAGGGCTGGCTGACAGCGTGGAAATACAGTCCTTATAAAAACTGAGAGCGCCGGTTCCTCCTTTAAAAAAAACAACAAAAAAAACACAAGGAATGCAAATGGAGCCTGTGGCAGGTGCCCGTGACAGGTTATTACTGGCCAGAAACTGCAGCACAGGTAATCTGTCCTGGCTGCTGATGAGAGGCAGTTTGCATCCTTCAAACCCTGCACCGCAGAGCAAATGAATATGTCACCAGGACATCTATTTCTAGCTGGCCCCTGACCCAGCCACAGTGTGTAACGGATTCGCTTAATGTCTGACAAGGTGGCTCCGTTTTCTGGGCTTGCTGAAGGATGGAAAATGCACAGTGCCGGATTAAACCCTATGGAAGCCCCTAGGAGTCGACATTTCGGGGCTCCGTCGTAAATTATCTCCAAATACTTTTTTAATTTGACCAACGAACAATTTTAATGAACCCATTTTATTACAGTCTGTATGTTACTTAGGTAGTTTGTCCTAGATTTATTTTTTACAAAGTGACAACTGCCAGAAGATTAACTTTTAAGAGACAAACTACTATGTGACTCTAATGTCTCTGGTTTATGTACTTTAAGTTGTTAATGGGTACATTACATTAATACAGTATTTTCTCTATAGAGCCTTTAATGTAAAGCTTTTGTTTCTGAGAGTTTTTTCTATCTTTTGGAAACAATGTAAGAAAGCTTCATTGTAATTTTCCTTCAAGATCAAATCAATATTATTTTGATCTGCTGTCCCGGGGCTCCTCAAAGGAGTGGGGCCCATAAACTGGTGACTACTTTGCCTATTCAGTAATCTGGGACTCAAACAGCATACAAACGAAACTGTTTCCCGAATGAGTGGCGAAAAACTATTTGCAACAAACGGGAGAATGCTGGGATTGGGAATGCACAGACCGCCTCCTATCGGCGAACGGAGAGGGTATCAAAGGATTCACGATCAACATTGTTTATTCTTTGCATGGTATTCCCTCTAAATAAAAAATATAAATTACTTTTACATCTTTTATAGAAACATTGAACTTCACCTTTTTACTTGGAGGATTTAGAGTGCCAGCAACATAATATAAACAATTAATAATGTTAAATACACATTTAACACTTATTGTCTGGGCTTTTATTCTTATCTCTTTTATGTCAGCTTTTTATATGGTGCTTGATGTTCGATAACTCCCAATTCTAAGCATTGTGATAGGATCTCATTACTTATCAGTAATCTTAATTCCACAGATACCCAGTGTTCCTACTCGCAGTCTTTATTTTTAAGAATGAATCATGTTCTGTGAACAGGCAACTTAAACTTAACAAAATTCGTCAATCCATCTGTGTGTCCTTTGTATAAAGCACATGGCCATTCATCCATACTCATACTCCTATTAATTATACCCAAGCAGTACCCTAACAGTCAGACAGATGTCACACAAAAAATGTGAGGGAGTTAATCCAGGATGGTGACAAGGAAGGGTAGTGCTTGGTTAAATGAAGATTATAGGTAATTAGTACGCGGGGCGCGCTGTACACGGGGAATACTACGTGTGGATTGGCTCTTTTATGAGCCATACCGTATGGTATTCCCGTGTACGTTAGTGCGTCCCGCTGTTAAATGGTAATTATATAGTGCCTCCTTAGTAGTTATATTGACCAAAGCCTAGTCGCCCTACACGGAAAACCGCGTTGCAAAAGTTCAGATTTTTGAGTTAACTTCACTGCCATTTTAAGATTCATCGACCATTTTGATTTCTACCCGTGTGTTCTTCATTCTAAAATGGTGGACTATGTTTTCAGCTTGTAACCAAACCTTCCAACCTTTGAGTTCTGTTAATGTTTAGGCTGTCCGAGAGTCGACTGTTTAGACTAGGTAAAGAAACCTTGCGCTTCATATGAACTGTTGTTTAAGTGTTGTCTGCGCACATATGCCTCATCCTTGTATAAACATTGGGACAATGAAGAACAAACCTCAAGCGTATGCATTGATCGAACTGTATTGTAAAAGAACTTTGTACAATGCTTACTGCGGGATCCGAGAACATACATCACCACTGAGCCTTCATGGAAATACAAACCTATTTAATCCTTTGCATAATATTGTATAATTTGTATGTGAACTGGGCACGAACTCTAGACCACGAATTATTAAAGTGAAGAGAGGCTGGACAATATTGCACAAATTGTATAAAAGTACAAATGTTTAGACGTCCATCACTCACTCACCTCTCTTTGTCGGCTGGTGCACATTGCGAGGTGTTGGGAGCCAGATAGCTATCTGTTTTGCTTTGTAAACTGTGCAGTAATCAAAGATCTGTGAATCTTTTAGCCAGTGATTGGTGTATTTCCTTTGTGGTACTCAGCCTCGATATTTCTTTGTTCTTTCAGGTGGCGCCCGAATAGGGACCCTCAATCTTGATGCCACCTTGTTGAAGAGTTGACACGGCTATCGGACCGGGATCGGACGGTGAGAAAAGGGGTCTCCTTTATGGATGAGACGCGACACCTCAACAGTACTGCACAATCCGATCCCTGGACGGTGAGCATGCGGTCCGAGACGGCATCTTCACAAGGGGCCATATAGCAAGGCGGGCAGTTTTGATGAAATCACCAACCACGAGGGTCCTTTGTTGTCCTTTGTAATCACATCGGACTTCCCTTAGTCCTTTGAATCAGTTGAGTCGTGCCCCGATTCCTAAGTATCCTGATATTTGGTTGTAGTATTGTACTCGTGAGCCCAATCGGTGCCAGGTAACACCAGTAATCTGACATGCCTGGGAAATTGTCTGCCTATTTCAGGGTGTTATTCCGCAGAGACAGACAATCTTTGGAATGTGGCCATCCGGCACCACAGGAGGGGTCGCCGGCATGTACTATGTACTGTAAGTACGGCATTGGTAGTATAGTATTCAACAATATTTGGCACATACACACTAGACATGCTTCCGAACTTCAGTGGCCAGTCAATAGTAGTTTTGAGATTGCTCTAATAGAGTATTTAGAATCTATATTGTTAAAGAAAAAGGCTAGACCTGCAGCATTTGATGTAATACAAAATTGGAAAAAGGAAGCTATGCAGCAATTTAAGAGTAAAGAGAAGCATACACGTCGTCACATGTCAAACTCAGAAAAAGCATTATTGTATGAACAACAAAAACAGTCAGAGTCTGTAAGAAACATGGATAGAGCTTTTCAACTTGGTATACAGAAAATGCATCTGTCTAAAGATTTTCATACCTCAGATGAGCTAATTGATAAACTCTTAAATGTGCATAGGCCTGGTGCCACTGCACCACCTCCTTATGTACCTATTCCTGCTGTCTTACCTCTTCCTGCTGTCGCTCCTCCTCCCGTAGCAATTCCTGTTCTTCCTGTTGCTCCTCCGCCGCCAGTTATTGCTCCTCTTCTTATTTTTGTTCCTCAGTCTGTACCTCCGCCTTTACCGATTTATCTTTGTTGCCAGTAGTGGTGTCTCCACTACCTGTTGTACAGGATTTGTCTACTCTTTCTTTCCCAAGCAGTTCTGCTCCGCTTGTAGCTGATAAAGGGGCGAGTGCTGAATCAAAAATTGTAACACGGAACACAGTTTCCAAAGAAAAGAGGAGAAATTTGAATGCATGGGCTGAACAATGTATAGAGAAAGGTGAACGATCTACTGACTCCCACAAGGGTTGAAGGATTTGAATGTTTTAGCTTATTCAAGGGATACTGCGGAGAAAGTACATGAGTTTAGAAGGGAGTTAGAACAGTTACAGAATGATGAAACAGATGGTGATAGTTTGGATGCTTTTTACGTGCACTAACGGTTCCTTCATCCTTGTAAGTCAACAAGTGATGAAACGCGAATTTGCACAAGAGATGCGCTTAGATGGATTTCAGATATGTCGATATCTCCCGTACAAGTATATTATACATATAGTCAGTATACTCTAGAAATGCAGAGGAAAGTGTTACAGGTAATGGTAGAATACCTGCAGGATGAATGTATAAAGAACAAGATATGTTGTCCCGCAAAATTATTGAATATCTATAAGAGAGCTTTTGCGTCTGATACTACTTCCACCACTTTAGTGCTCGATTTGGCTCTGTTGCTTACGAAACGTTCGGAGTTGCCTACTTCTCAGTTACCTATGAGAGAGGTTCCTCCGACCGTTGTTCCCAAAGTTGAGATTCCAGCTAATGTAGCAACGGGTGCAGCAGCCTATGATATTGAAGCTCACTACGTATCACAGTTTGTTCATGTCCCGTTTTCAAGATAGGAAGTCAATACTATTAGACAGTCGATTCCAGATATTAGGAAAAATCCAACAGGGTTTTACAAAGAAATAGAATCTGTCATGCATTTGTCAGCTTTTACTTTGGGTGATATAGATTTGTTGTTTCCCGTGATCCTACCTGCTGATTTATGGAAACAGATTAGGACTATAGATGATCCAGTGGGCTTAGGTGACACGTGGGTTAACTTGGTTAGGTTAGATGGAGAAAGGAAAGCTGGTGAAAGACCACCGCAAGTGATACTGACTTTGCCAGATGGAATAGTTGCAAAATTAAGGACTTTGATTCCAGAAAGAAGGATTGTTTGTGACAAAATCACTGCTTGTACCCAAGGAAAATCTGAGGGTGCTACCGAATTCTTTAATCGGTTCGAACAAGTGTTCTCAGATTTTAGCGGACAAGATTTAAGCACTGAGTCAGGAAAAAGATTTTTTGTGGATAAGTTTGTGCGTGGATTAGTGCCTGATATCCAGTCACAAATTATGACTTCTGAGAGTGCTTGGCAAGCTAAATCACAGTCCGAAGTATTGCATATGGCTCAGCATTATGAGAATAGAGTCAAAGAATGAGAAAGAAAGGATCGAAAAGAAAAGGGGGATCTAAAAACAAAGGTATTATTGCAACACATGGTCAAAGGGCCTAGAGGTGGAAATATGCAGTTTTGAGGTCAATTTGTTCCACAAAGTAATACGCTGTTGGGTCCTGTACACGCGAACCAATGTGCTTATTGCACACAAGAGGGCCATTGACGAGCACAATTCCCGATCCTCCAGCAAAGGTCGAATAACACATATGGTGTCAGAGGCCCCCTGGGGTAGGGGGTCCTGGTAGAAGCCAGTCGCTCAAAATTCGAAGTCTTTTTCGCAAGATAATCAGCAGACTAGTGTAGATAGCAGAAATATCTTTGATAATCCTTCAACTGCCTATCTCTCTGAAGATTTTGTTTTTGATGATATATTGTACCGTTAGGACAGCTCGAAGCAGGGTCTGGAACCAGCGCCTATTCCCATTAATCAGAAAGGTCCCTACGTTGAGATGATGGTGGGGAATAGGAAGCATCTATTTTTGATAGACAGAGGAGCACAGAAGTGTTCCATTGATCATTCACGGGTTCTAGACATTCCACTGTCAGGGCAGAATAATGTTTCTGTAGGGTTTTCTGGTACGCCAGTGGTTAGTCCGGTTTCTCTGCCGGTACCAATTTCACTGGGTCCATTTATGGATCACTGTCCCTTTCTTATGACAACGAACTGTGGAGAGAATTTGTTGGGGTTGAATCTGTTGAAGGAATTAAATGCGGTAATTCATTGTTCTTCGGATGGAGTGCGTTTGACGATTTCACCTCAGCAATTTTCTGCCTCACAGTTTCTGACTAGAACTTTGCCATCAGAATTTATTGAAGTTCCAGCATTTTTAAGGGTGACTGACAATGATGTTGGTATTTTGCAAATTGAGCCTGTTAAAATCATTTTGAAACCAGGAGTTAAGTTGCCACGAATTCCGCAATATAAGATATCAGTTGATGGTGGGCAAGCTTTGAAGAGTATTGTTTCTGACTTTGTACATCGTGGGGTAGTCGAAGAAATTGCAGGAAGTTTGTGCAATAGCCCACCGGTGTATAAAAAAGGGGATAATGCAATTCCTTTCTGTTTCATCATCGATTTATGTGCTATCAATAAGATTGTTGCTCCACAATTTCCTATTGTGTCTGATGTAACGACGATACTAACAATGATTCCAGCTTCTGCTACTCATTTCAGTGTTGTGGATCTTAAGAATGCCTTCTTTAGCATTCCCATGCAAGTGGATAGTAGGTATTTGTTGATGTTCACCCTAGGGGGATGCTCGTTTACATTCACCCGTGCACCACAAGGGTACACAGAGAGTCAGAGCATTTATAGTAGGGCTTTGAAAGAGCAGCTCGATACACTTGAGTTGCCTTCTACTTGTACATTGCTACAATATGTCAATGACCTTCTCTTAGCTGCAGACTGAGAAAGTGCTTGCAAAGAAGGCACTATGTTATTGCTTATTCACCTAGCAAAACACGGACATAAAGCTTCATTGAAAAAGTTTCAGTATTGTCGACACGAGGTCGCCTATTTAGGCTATCTCCTGTCAAAGGAGGGAAGCAGATTGACACCTGAACGAATTAATAACATTTCTGGCATATCTGTCCCAAATACACAGACGGAAGTTAGAGCCTTGATAGGAATGGCTTCTTACTGTAGACAGTGGATCCCTAATTTCTCACTATTGATCAAACCAATGTTGGCATTTCTTTGCCACTACCGTGGAACTTAGAACACCAGAAAGCTTTTGATCTGCTCAAGACTGCACTGTGTTCAGCACCAGTTTTGGGCACACCAAATTATGATAAGGCCTTCGAGTTGTATGTGCATGAATGTTAACTCAGGAACATGGGGGGAGAATAGACATTGTGGTTATTTTTCCTCCACACTTGATCCTGTCGCATACGCTTTGCCGAGATGTTTGAGAGCTGTCGCTGCTGCTGCTGCGTCTGTAAAGCAGCGCGAGGGTATGGTCCTAGGTCATACTTTAACCATGTTGGTACCTCACTCTGTAGATGTTCTATTAAATAGAACGCAAACACAACACCTTACTTCCGCACGATTAACAAGATATGAACTGATCTTGTTTGTACCGCATATTCAAATTAAAAGGTGTTGCGTATTGAATCTGGCTGAATTGTTACCTCTTCCGCAAGATATTGCTTGCAGCGACGAAATGTCACATGACTGCCTTTATACCACATAGCAAGACACTAAAGGCAGGATTGATTTGAAAGATAAACCTCTGAATGATCCACAAGGGGAGATGTTTTGTGATGGCTCCTGTTTCAAACTTCCGGATGGTACATCCACTGATGCTTATGCCATCACTACACTAAGCACGATTGTGGAAACCAAGAGAATTTCGCATAACTCTGTGCAGGCCGCAGAGATTATTGCAAGTCGAGCTTGTGAACTTTCCAAAGGGCTTAGAGTGAATATATTTACTGACAAACAGTATGCCTTTGGGGTGGTTCACAACTTCGGTAGACTATGGGCAGAATGAGGTTTCTTGATCTCACACGGAACAAAAATCCAACATGGCACCTTGATAGTTGAGCTACTTTCAGCACTTGTGCTTCCTACTCAACTAGCAATTATGCAGTATGCGGCACATCAGAAAGTACTAGATGATGTACGGAAAGGGAACACTTTTGCAGACAAGATAGCTAAACAGACTGCTACTGATTTGATTTATATTCAGACATGTATGTCACAAAGGAAGCCACAAACACTTGCCCTGTAGATGAAGGGATTGACTCAATAAAGAAAATTCAAGCTGATGCCACTCTAGAAGAACCTAAACATTGGGTTGAGGGTTTGGCAAGGTTGGATGAGGAAGGGTGTTGGGTAGACAATTCAAAAGGATGATGGATGTTACCCGATGCATATGTCACCGCCATGATCACAATGGCCCATGGTCCCACTCATATGTTCGAGGAAAATCTGTAAAATGTTAGAATCTGTCTGGGTGAATGTTAACATCTCAAGAACTGCTGAGTGTTTTGTTCAGAATTGTATGGTTTGCTTACAGCGTAATGTAGGGAAGGGTACAACGACACCGAGGTTTAGTTTTGGTCCCCTCTCTGTGCCTTTTGAAGTGATTCATTTCGACTTCATCGAGATGGAACGCTGTAACAACTAAAAATATGTCTTGGTAGTCATTTGTGTCTTTAGCAAGTGGGTTGAAGCCTTCCCTGTGAAAGATGCTACAGCAATGACAATGGCGAAAACCATGCTTAAGGAATATTTTCCTAGGTTTGGTTTGCCGAGGGTCATCTGGTCGGATAATGGTCCACATTTTATTTCTGCTGTTATTCTGCAAGTATGTGCGGGATTACAGACTGATAAACAGTTCCATTCGGCTAGACACGCTCAAAGTGCTGTACTTGTAGAACACCATGATGGTATCTTGAAGAATACAATTGCCAAGGTCTGTGCCATTCGTAATTTGAAATGGCCAGACGCTTTACCTATAGCAATACGGTCCATGCGGACAACCCCACAGACTAGAACTGGACTTTCGCCCTATGAAATTGTAATGGGGAGGCCAGCTAACATTTGGAGCCTGCCCAAGCCAGAACAATTAAAGGATGTAGAGCATTTGCTTCTTTCTGAATACTGTGACCAGTTAACTTAAAACTTGTATTTGATTTAACAACAGGTGCGAAAAGCCCTCCCAGTTAAATACGAGGGCCAGGTCACAGAATTCGACCTGGAGACTGGCTGCTCACGAAGTCATTTGAGAGAGCATCCAGCCTTGCACCGCGCTGGAGAGGACCATTCCAGGTCCTGTTGGCCACATAGACTGCTATACAAGTAGCTGGAAAACGGAATTGGATACACACATCAAGGGGATACCTTTCCCTTTGCCACACGACGGAGAAGAAAACTACTTGCTCTGTTTCTGATGATCAATCGGTCTTGAATAACACCAAGGGTATTTTGGAGACTCTTCCTGAGCCCACGGGGCCTGGGAGACTGCTGCTTTGTCTCTGAATTCTTCTTCAAATCTTACTGCACCCTTGAACGAATCTGCCTCTGTTTCACCACTTCCATCAGAAAGCAATGACACGCTGTTTACAGATCACTCAGTAACTGGAGTCTTAAGGTACAATCTGCGTCCACGGCACTAGACTTACTGCATAGCATGGCTGTGCCCACAGGAAATGACTGTTGAGCTCGTCCTTTGCCACTTTTGCTCTGAAACATAAGTGAGTGGCTGGGGACTGGGAAAAGCTATCTTCAATCAAGATCACGTGATCAGGAGATCTCCTGCAAACAAACTATGGTGTTTATCACTGAAACTTTGTGGGAAAGAACTTTGAGGAACAATGCCTGTCGCTATCTCTACTCGTACCGATTGGTTGTGTGGCTAACAAAGACATTGGACAGACAAATACATGGTCCTTGAGGACGTGTTGTATTCTTGTAATTATGTTAACCGGTCTGACAGTAGTAACAGCTCTTGGGTTTTGGTTTATTGAAGGGGTGCGCCCACTTGAAACTTTTATACCTACTGAGAGTGTTCCCACTATGTCTACACCTTTCGTGCATGTGCACACTCTATCTCCTAGGGATTCCCAACACAGACAGAGTTATCACAATAATACACTTCTGTTACTAATGAATGCGACCCATGTGATCTTGAATAGAACTAATTGCTGGATCTGTTCGCATTTGCCACAACACGGGGAAAAAGGGTTGGGCTGGTATATTCATCCTTTGCCTTTAACTACTGCATGCTATGCCTCTCTAAGGGCACTATCCTTTGGTCATTGGAATGATAGCATCTCAGGGAACTTTGAAGGGACTAATTAAAATAAGTTTGAAAGGCGGGTCCTGATGCCTCTGGGATTATCCCTTTTTGCAAATAGGAGCAAGCTTAACGTTGCTTCTATTAGGCCTTCCGATAGACTATCTAGACCTTTTCAATCATTAATCTCTTTCAAGATGGCTCCCGTAGGCAACCGGGATGCTACACCTCCTTCCTATACTATCAACAATAGCCCCAACTCTGTTTCCTTCTGCATACAAAGGAATGGTTTTCAGTTGATGGGTACTTTTGGGGGCTGTACCAATGTTGCGAACTTGACCAGTGAGGACAGACCTTTGTATGTAGTTGATCCTGTTTGTTTAATTTGTGGCAATGAAGCTTATCCGTGGTTACCTAGGGATTGGCAGGGTACTTGTTATTTGGGTATTTTGCTCCCTAGGTATAGGTATCTAGCACCACTGAGGTCTCTAGGGCTCGTCCAAGGCGGGACGAGGACGGTGATACTCCTTCACAAGTCATGGATGATGTAGCGAAATCCTTTGTGCCATTTTGGGGACAGATCATGAATTCTGAGGATATTAGGAAACTAACAAGAGTATTGGAGAGAACCATCAACCGGACCACCGATATACTCTGCAATATGACGCTAGAACAGAAAGCAATTAGATTAGTGGCTTTACAGAACCAGATGGTGTTAGACGTCATCCTGGCTGAGCGTGGTGGAGTATGTAAATTGGTGGATCTGCTTGTTGCGTGTTCATACCTGAGTCCTCCCCTAACATATTTAAGGCAATACAAATCTGAAAGTACTAAGTACAGAAGTACATGTTCCTGAGGGAAACAGGGCTCTTAGTGTTTGGTTCTGGGACTTTTTACGGTCATGGGGATGGAAACTCCTTTCAGTCTTAATGGTAATCCTTGGTATTCTGTTGTTCTGTTGTTGTTGCATACAATGTCTTCCTGCCATATGTTCGATGTTAGTGGGATGTTGTGCGCAAACTGTAGGAAGATTAGGACCGAAAATAAATGCACCTGAGAAGATGACTAATGTTTTTGTAATGAAGGATATTACTGTCAAAGATCTAATGGCAATTGATATATCTGATGAATGTGATCCAGGATGTGCGGACATTGAGACATGGAGTTATGAGCAAAGCAAATATTTTTAGCAAGGCTCTTGGCTTAGGCCAAAAGGAGGGTTTGTTAAATGGTAATTATATAGTGCCACCTTAGTAGTTATATTGGCCTAAGCCTAGTCGCACTACATAGAAAACCGCATTGCAAAAGTTTAGACTTTTGAGTTAACTTCACCGCCATTTTAAGATTCATCAGCCATTTTGTTTTCTACTCGTGTGTTCTTCATTCTAAAATGGTGGACTATGTTTTCAGCTTGCAACCAAACCTTCAAACCTTTGAGTTATGTTAATGTTTAGGCTGTCCGAGAGTCGACTGTTTAGACTAGGTAAAGAAACCTTGCGCTTCATATGAACTGTTGTTTAAGTGTTGTCTGTGCACATCGGCCTCATCCTTGTATAAACATTGGGACAATGAAGAACAAACCTCGAGGGTATGCATTGATAACTGTATTGTAAAAGAACTTTGTACAAGGCTTACTGCAGGATCCGAGAACATACATCACCATTGTGCCTTCATGGAAATACAAACCTATGTAATCCTTTGCATAATATTGTATAATCTGCATGTGAACTAGGCACAAACTCTAGACCACGAATTAATAACGTGAAGAATGGCTGGACAATATTACACAAATTGTATAAAAGCACAAATGTTTAGACGTCTAAGCACTCACTCACCTCTCTTTGTTGGCTGGTGCACATTGTGAGGTGTTGGGAGCCAGATAGCTATCTGTTTTGCTTTGTAAGCCGTACAGTAATAAAAGATCTGTGAATCTTTTAGCCCGTGATTGGGGTATTTCCTTTGTGGTACTCAGCCTCGATATTTCTTTGTTCTTTCACCGAGTGTGCGGGGTACTCTGTTCCCGGCGAGGGGTGTGGCAGCCCCTTAGCCAATGAGGAGGCTCAAAAAGGGGCAATCCCTGCTCCGAGCCTCCCCATGGCTGGAGGCTGCCTTCGTCCCCCACCGGGGACTCATGTAAGTTTTTTTTCCTCCACCACCTCCCCTGCAAACTATCCCCTCTCCTAACCCCACTTACCTTCTTCTTTCTTCTTTTCTTGGGAGCGAATGCGCTGGGAACACTTCTGTTCCCAGCGCGTCTGCTCCCGATGGCTGCCATGGAAAGGGAAAACGGACTACGTTTTCCCTTCCCAGGCAGCCATTTTTTCAACTTTTTTTTTTAATGTTTTCCGTTTTGAAACACAGCAGCTTTTGAAACAAAAAAAAATACCATTAGTACCTCGGTCTAACGGGAAGGGGTACTAATGGCTATAAGACCCTTGGTGGTGGGCCAATACCGCCCCGGTAATGACCCCGGGGCTTTGTTAAGGCCCTCCCTACACTCAGGCCTGCAGCTACGGCCCCACGGCATTACCTGGGGTGGTATTGGCCCGCTGCCTTGGGTCTTATTGCCACAATAATGAGAGCATCACCACTTTGTCCCACTTCCTAATCCTTGTTTTATGAGGATATTGTTGCATTATTCATATATCAATTGGGCAACACCATATGCAAGGACGCTTTACCCCTCCCCTACCCTACCCCACCTCCCTCGAGCAAGATTAACACAATCAATATTTATATTTGTAGTTTCTAGTTTGGGTCTCAGGCAACCTGCTGTTTAATAATTTAGCATGTAACAATCCCACCATCACATTCTGCCAAGAGAAACAAGCTTGTTTGCAATAACAATTTCTTTTCTTAAGGAACACAGTATCCAAATTATGCCACAGAGGTCATCCAACTTCAATTACAATGGGAATGCACCCGTACCTCAATCTAAAACCAAGTCTAAGGTTTGACTTCAATTTAAATGTAGATACACACTTGACATTGATGATTTCACAGAAAATGTAATCTAACAATTTAAATTAGATAATTATACTTACTGTAAACCCACACCCACTCTGAAATCAAATAGTAAAGAAGTTCTCAGTATACATTTTAAAACAAAACAGTATAGTGAAATTGTTGCTCACAGAAATTATGATTCTACAATTCTTTCTTCCCACGACAACAATAGATCTGAAATCAAGCAAATCAGTGTTGAATGAATGAAAACAAATTTGCCAGCAAATCCTCTAAAAGTAGCAAATCTGACAGCTCTGAGTGCTCAGGTATGGCTGAGCACTCCATCTTCAGAGCAGGAAGAACCACTACAAAATATAAACCGGACAGACTGGATCACACTTGGCAAGAAGTCAGGCTATTGAGCTCAAAAAAGAAAAATGATTGCAAATGTCTCTGATCTCGGCCGTCACCATAACCTTGGCTCAGTACCTAAAATTGTACGATACGTTAAGTGACAATTACAAAAATCAATCCACACTCATAGCCCTTATGAATTCTAAACTAATTGTGATAGAATGTCCATAAGAGAAAAGAAAGGAAGTGAACGAGAACTTGATGGCGTCATATTGAAATCTTTAATAGACTCCCTTCAAGAGGCCAAATCGGACAAAAGGACCTGTTTGGAGTGAGTCTGCGAAATTGTATCTATTTTAAGACCAGAACCACGCAAAGTACTAGATAACCTCAATAGTCCCTGCATCAAAAATCCGGAAGTGGACAACACAAGAATTGATTTAACAAAGAATGACAATCTGCTAAAATAACTGAGAAAGGACAACAGGTGTCAAAATGATTGTCAGAATAACTTGACTCAAAGTGAGATTTTAAAACCCGTTACACCAAGATGTAAAGATCTCGCCACCGCTGCACTAAACACTTGTTGCTAATAAGGTGGTAGTCAGCGCAATGGTTCACATTGATGACACAACTGCAGATCTCACAGGAAATATAAACACAAACGTTGCTTTGTGCTCCAAAATGCGTTCTGTCGGTGACATCCAGGCCAATTCCATTCTCAATCTTTAATTCAACCAATACGTCCATGAAAGATGGCAAGAGAAAAATTATTCATGTCCAAACACAAAAATTTAAAAACATCAAAAAATTGCCAAAAGCCAAAAACTGTAATTCAAGGAAATTTCAAAGAAAAGTGAAAGATGCTGAAGAAAAAACTGCAATTCATGAGCAATACCTAACAGTGGAGGCAGCCAAGTCACGAAAACTGAGGAGGCCAATTGATGTGCCAACGAAACCTAGTTCTTCTGTAAGTACCTTTACCACTACCAACACAAAAGTTGGGTCTGTTAACATCACATCAGACCTAATGGATTTATCAACGTATGAGGATGAGCTGGAGTCTTCATTTGACCATCCTCCGAGAGTTGTTGTAATCAGCCCAGAAAGAGAGACATCCTTTACTCCTGTCCATAACGATGCAATGGAGGCTTTTCCAGCAGATCAGAGATTTTGCACATTGAGCGATGTTAGGGAGAATTCTCTCTTTAGGCTGAATTTCCTAACCTAGTGAGTCCCCCAGCAGCTTTGCTGGATTTCTGGAGTTTGTTTTTTTTCCTCCTGCCAAGAGTGAGACTCTTTTCCTCCCACTCTTGGACATGATTTATGGTATTCCTTTGACTGGTAATGTGTTTTATGGGCTATGGGGTCCTTTACTCCATAGAGTCTCATACATTTTTCCTATGTGTGTTACATAGAACCCTCCGTGCAGTAACACAGGGGTGTCATAGTGACACGCCACCATAGACTCCATACCCTGGGACTGACTACTGTCTCCCAGGGCATGTAAAGTCACCATTGGCTTTACTAGTCCCAAATTATTAACAGAAACCAGTACAAACCATCATATTGTGGACGTACTGGTCGGGGCAATTCGATTGCCCCGGGGTCTGTTAGTCGAGGGGGCACGTCTCCGTCCCCCATGATCGAGTTTTGGCTGGTGGCAGTGGAAACGACTTTTTATATTCCACCGCGAATATTTTCCTATGGGATTTTCCCATTGTTCGAGGCTACCAACTTTAATTATTTAATTCCCATGGCCTCGAACATACCGCCGGTTTATTTAATTAATAATAATTCTCTGGTTGGTATTTTTTGACAAGACTTGATTCTAAAATGGCGTTTGTGTTCTCTTCTGTGACTCCAACCCAAGTCAAGCCCTTTGTTCCACTTTTTGGCGGGCTTCTCCACAGAAGCCTCCAAAAATGGCGCCACTCTGTCTGGGTACCACAGGGGGTGTGGGAGGGGGTTTAGGCACCCTGGACTGAGTTACCTTGGTAACTCAAGTCGCACTCTTGTGTGATTGGCCCAAGTGGTGAGCCGGCCGGCTCGCCACTTAGCATGTTTGAGTGACAGCTAGGCTGAGTGAATGGGGGTTTTCTGCATAAAAGCAGGGCTTGGGGACTGGAACTTCAGAAGTCGCCACAGGACCTGAGAATCCGACGAGGGAGAAGCTGAGCCGACCTACCACGACGACACCACCGGTAGAGCCCTGCAGAACCGACTCACCACTTCCCGACGACAGAGAAGATCTCCTGGCTGGAGAGGCTTCTTCCCCTGACTGGTGGGCACAACCAATTTATCTTTCTTTCTTCGCACCCCAGCCCGGTTTGTGGTTGAACTGCCCGTGCAAAGCCCCCCCGGCGGCCGGATAGCCACTCACCACTGAACCACGAATCACCGGACCGCTCCTTGTACCTGAGAAACTCCGCGGCTGGTTTCTTCCCTGGCAGTGCAACAAACTCCTGTCTTCCTCCACGACGAGATCCTCTCTTCCCCCGGACGAAGCACTGACTTGCATCCGCTGCCAGGAACAGCTGCCCCCGCTGGAGCGTTCTCACCACTTTAAGGTACCGTGTCTGCCAGGCTTCCCTTTCTAAAGATTGCAACAAGGTAATAATAACTCCTTAACCTTCTGGACTGGGCTGGCGGCCTTCACCCTCTAACTAGTCCCTTTCTCTGATCCAACTCCTTTTTGAACCATTACAAGACTTTTGTGCACTGCAACCGTGTGACCTTGGACACATTTCGTTTTGATCCTCTTAAAGCGGATCCGGCCTACTGACTCTGAATTCACGGTTTTACTTTGCCTTCCTCTCTTGTTATGTTCTTGTAAAAGTGTTGGGATCTGTTTCAATTTGTTCTCTGCTTTTCTCTCCCTTTTTAAAACAAACTATTAGAGTGCCATCTACGTTAAGCGCTCACCGCTGTCTGAAAATAAGTGGGGCTTTACTTAAGACTTGTCTAATATTCTTTTAAGGGAGTGTATATCTTTTAGTGACCGTGTTTTTGAATTGCTTAGTATTAGTGCCTGTGTGTTTTTCTAGATGTGGTTTTAAATAAATAATTATATCTCTTTTACACCAAGCCCTGGTCAGTGTTTACTTGTTCTATTGTGTGCTCTTGACCTATTGTGAATACTCTGTATACTGCCTAACTCTTCTTGAGGGAAGTCTGACTGCTCAGCCACAGCTACCAAGTGAATCTGTGTGGGACAGACTGCTACTAAGTGGGTTTACTGCCAAACACCTGTAGTCCTAAATCTTTTGCAGTGGTCCCAGAGGGAACTGCACAGGTTTCTGCCTAACAAGCGATAAAACAAAGGCAATAAGCCTCTTCAAAGAGCTCGAAGTTGCCATAGAGAGAGAGAGTACCGATCAAAATTCTGCCCCTTCTACACCTATCAGGTTAAAGTTCAATGCAAACCCCAAACCAAAAACACCATTAAAAATATCACAAAACAAGAAGGGCAAAAACATTGAAGAAAGAAAAGAAACTGGAAACCAAAAAACAATGTACAAACAAGAAGAGTACATCAGAATAGAAAGAATTTTAAAAACACAAGACGGCTTAATTCTTAACCATGCAAACTTGATGATCCTATTTCATCACATTCCAAAACTTCGAGTTCTTGCATCCCAAGACATAAAAGTAGTGAGCTTTCCCGATGAACAAGTTAACGATAAAGTCACACTTATTATGTCCTCAGTCATTTCAGCAGTAACTGTGAGAGAAGCAAGAGCAGACTTTGGACACGGGCTTCAGTCTCAAAACCAGCACGTCTCAGGAAAAACTCGGACAAAGTCCTGTACAGTCTTCTCCAGCAATTGAGCCATAGGGTCGTAACAGAAAAAGATCATGGAGCTCTAACTGCAAGGAATCTCAACAGAATCCCTCACGGCCCAAACAAACTTGGTTCTCATCCGTCATAGATGTGCCTGGAGAAGCAAAAGTTCCTGTAAATTCAAAGAATCCTAGGTTAGACCAAGATACATTTGAAAAAGAAGCAACGAGAAACATTAAGGTGACCATTCAGTGTAGTAAAAAAAATGAAACCAACAGAAAGGAGACGACTAATAAAGAAGAAAATGACTTCAATCAAGCATGGGAATGGGTAGCCCGTTCTCTAGCAAAGACCGGAAGGAAGATGAGCCAGAAGGCAACCCTAGACGAAACATGGAACGTTGGTTCCTGGAATAATAGGGGATTCAGGCACTTATTAAATGAGCATCCTCAGATTTTTCCAAGACCTGGATATTATTTGTCTTCGAGACTTTGGCTAAAAGCGCCACCTCTCTGATACATAGCATATCTAAATCTGGCAAAGGGTGGTACAAATGGGAGACCCTCCTCAGGACTTCTAACCCTAGTCAAAAATAACCGCATACTTAAAATTGTAGAAGTAACAAATGTGAATCTGTATATTCAAACAATTTTGACACAGACTAACGATAATAAAATAAACGTAGAACATCTGTTACTAGTGAATCTCTATTGGCATCCAGACACAAAACAAGATGACAGGTTCATCACAGTTGTGACTGACATGATTGACAAGAAGTTAGCTGTATCCACTAAACTCAAAATAATACTTTCTGGAGACCTAAACGCAAATTGTCTGCCGGATACGATAAAAAAGACCATCAGAGCAAATTCACATTACAAGAGGAAACATTGCAGGGGCGAAGAGTGGTTGGAAGAAATGTCACTGAGAGACTTCCACCTTGTTAATGGTAACTCTGAAGGCGATATACCCCCCACCCCTACTTGAACTAACGGAACTAACTAATCTGTTGGTTGTCTCCATGACCATCAGTCTGGCTTCAGAGCAGCCAGAGGCACAGAACCTGCTCTCCCGAACACCCATGAAGATCTGATCTAGAACCTTGACTCCAGCTTGTCTTCTGTCCTTATTCTCCTTGACCTTTCCTCTGCATTTGACAGAGTCAACCATGCCATCCTGATTAATCGTCTCTCTGAGACCTTGGGCACCACGGAACAGGCCGTGGCATGGATGACCTCCTTTCTCTTGACCGACCCTCCCAGGTTCAGCTTGGGTCCTTTCTCTGTGGTGTTCCCCAGGTCTATCCTCTCAATCTGGCTCTTCAATGTCTATCTGCCCCCTTTCGCCCTCCTGATCTCTCCCTTTTCATCTACGTTTCAGTGTTATGTGGATGTCACACAACTCTCTTTCAGGCTACCCTTGGCCTCCTCCTCGCTGATCCCTGACTGTCTACCTGCTACTGAGGAGTGGTGAGCCTCTAACAATATTTGCCTTAATGCCTTTAAGACTAAGATCCTTCTCATTGGACCCCTGCTTCAGCGTTTTCTCTCTCACTCTGGCCGCCCTACTTGGGCCCTCTCCCCTCACCCTCTTGTGAGGCAAAAAACATGGAGCCATCTTTGACTCCACTCTCTTCTTCTCTCCCCACATTACGGGCCTTACCAAGAAGGCCCATTTCCAGCTGCACCTCCTCAGAGGTATACCCCCTTTCCTCACCTTTCCCCAGAAGCTCACTGTCTCCAGAGCCCTAGTTCTCTCTGGGCTGGACTACAGCAACAGCCTCTTTCTCAATCTGCATAACTCTACTCTTTGCCCTCATCCAGAACAGGACAACAAGACTTATCCTTGGCCTCCAGCCCAAGGACAGCATCTCTCTGGCCTTGAAATCCCTGCACTAACTACCGGTGGCTGCAAGAATCAAGTTCAAGACCCTCTGCATTGTCCACAAAGCTTTCTGGGGCCGTCGCCTTCACTATCTTCATCTATCTCTTCCTAAATGCTTTCCTTCTAGAGCCCTCTGCTCATCTACCTCTAATTCTCTGCGGGTCTGTTGCTTCTCCAAGCAGAGAATGGGAGTTAGATCTATCTCCTATGCAGGTGCCTCCCTCTGGAATGGCCTCTGTGCCCCTCTCTGCCTTGAGCCGATCTCCTTATGTTCCGGAAGCTCCTCAAGACGTTCCTTTTCTCCTCCTCTTTCTTGCCCCCTCTCCTCTGCTAACCTTCCCTTGCTCCTTCATCCATCTGCTTACTAGCTGCTTGGTGTCCTCTGAGTCTTACAGGGCACCTGCCCCCCCCAGACCAGTCCCCCGGCATTTGTCTCCTGGCCCACCTTGCGCTGCCGCCTGTCCTATCTTGCACTACCTGGCTGGGTTGCTCCCTGTAGTCCCAGCCTTCCTTGCACTTAATTCAGAGCCCTGCTTCTCTGGTTGCACTTCCCCCTGTACCCTCTTCCCTGCTCCTCTTGTTGCGCACTTGCACGATCTAAATGACACTAGGCCTAGTAAGATAATTTGTCTTGTCTTTCCTTTGTTCCCCCTTTCTTGCCTGGTTGCCACTTGAAACACTTGTGTATAGGTGCATAATAAATTTAAATAAAACAATAAGCAGCTCCCAGCTCTTGCCAATTTCAAACCCTGCCTCCATGATTGACATCAGCACTGGCTTCTCCCATAATGTCCCATGCTCCACGCTTTTGGCCATGCTATTGCCCCTTGTGAAGGTGAAGGTCCGTACAGGGGTGGTGGAAGCCTCAACCAGTGAGTCAGTGATGGGAGAACTGAAGGAGATGCAGAGGACACACCTTAGGTGGGAGCTAATGGAGGTCAGGTTGTGGTGGTGAGTGAGCCAAACTAGGACTCTATCCCTCGCAGGTCATCTTTGTGGAGGGAGAAAAGCACAAGAGGCAGAATTTTCTATGCAGCAGGAAATTCTGCACCAGACAGATGTGTAGATGAAAAGGAAGGCAGGCAGGCTGCCTTTGTTGTGCTCCAATGTTAGGAAAGATAGGAAGGAGGTCCGGAAGCAGTTGCACAAACATGTTGTGGAGGTGTGTACATACATGAGGCAGCTGAAGGAAGAGAGACAGGCAGTCAGGGCACCAGCATATACAACAAAAGGGGTACTGGTAACGCAGGGGACGGCCCCTAAAACCTCATAGGGAGTTAAGTCCTGTATGGGTCCTATTCCCGAAATAACCTCATTGGTTATGTAGAACACTACACCCATTTGTATATTTCAAAGTCATAACCTCACATAACAATTGAGTTTTGTGTAAGATAAAAAACATATTTAATACAAGATATTTATACATACAATTAAGTCAAACATGTAATACACATACATAACAATAAGTGAAATCATTGAAATCCTATATTAACTGGTTGAAGCCATATACTACACATGTATATAACAATAGGTGAAATCATTGAAGCCCTGTATTAACTGTCAAATCAACACTTTTAACCAAACAAGGACAAAGGGCAAAATACAGGAGAAAAAAGAAAAAAAGAAAAGGGAAGATGCCGGACCAAAGCCGGACATAAGTAGGAGTTCTTAAATTGTTTGCAAGCTTACACTATTACTTAACAACAATAAGAGTTCCTAGAATACATATTCCTTTGAAAATGAAATCCCAGGTTGAAAATATTAGGAAGCTGGGATTGGGTCTGCCAACGCATCAGAGGGGAATTTTCAGAACCCAAAGTAATAAATGCCACTGCTGTGTGTCCTAAGCAAATAAAGCACAAGGGGCAGGGTTCGAGACCCAAAATGGGTGAGGCATGTTAGTTAAGAGCCTCCAATGTCCTCTGATCAAGAAAGTGCGTTTCGGCGGTGGTAACAGTGTGGAGAAAGTGGAATCTTCACAGTTGAGAGACTGTTCCGCCTTCGTCAGGGCAATAGGTAGCAAGACCCTGTTCTAGTGAGATGAAGGAAAACAATAGAAAACAAGTGCATAAGGTTATAGAAGAAAGAAGAAAACGAATTGCTGTCAATAGAAATACAATGTAAAGAGGTTATGAGACAAACATATACAAACTTGAGTTTCAAGTGTAGGGAAAATACACAAATGTATGTGTGCAAGTATAAGACCATGGTCCTGTATGCACTGAACTATTAAGGGCCATATAAGGTTGAGCCTCTAATCCAGGGAGTACTCTGACAAATTGCAGATGAATCCCTGTCTGGTAAAATATGAATAATGGCCCTTGGTCCCTCCCAGGGGGTCCTAAACCACCCAGGGCCCCGGCCCACCACATGCATCCCCGGGTAGTCCCCATGGTCTGAGGGCACGGAGGGAGGCGGGAGAGGGGGAATATCCAATAATGTGGGATTCAAAATAAAAGGGGGGGTGTAACTTACCTAGAGTGGTACCAGGAGAAATGTTCATGCAAATGTCCTGTATTGTGAGGGTTTACACATTTTTCCCAAATCATAGGCTTTCCAGATACACAACAAGAATTATGTAGGCCTGATACCTCTGATGAAGACATTACAGTTGCTATGTGTGATGTACATAAGGACGTTTTGGACTAAGTGACCCCTTATGAGTATGCAGCCTATACATATGGACCTGTATATGTGTGACTTGTGTGAACATCCCACAGAATCTCCTACGGCTCACTTCCTTAGAGACTACGTGGAGTTTTCCTATTTCCATATAGAGGCATAGAGATGTAATTGAGGTGTTTTACTCATTGCTAGTAACGGTTCAATGAGAATCAGGCACATGTAACAGTATGTTGCACATGCTGGGATTAGTGCACAGTGCACCCGATTTATCTGGTCTTGAGGGTCGAGGGGAAAGTGCCTTGAGTTAGGGAAGTTGGAGTCAGGTCTGTGCACAATGTGGCCTTGAGGGATGCTAGGATGGCAGTGCGGTCTTGCATAGTGACTGTCTTGAAAGTTGTCCAAATAAATGTGGTTTTGCCAGGTGGGGTGTGTAGTATGCTGTCAGTTGTGGTGTTGATCTTGTTGATGAAGAAAGAGTTGATGGTGGTGGATTTTTCAATGGAGTGCAGTACGGGTGGGTCAAGCAGCAGGCTAATGCAGTGCTTCATGGCTTTAAAGATGGCTCTGCTTGCATTGTTGGCCGTGGCTACGGTGTCTTGGTAGTAGTCAGCCTTGGCAGTGGTGATCAGTCATCTATGTGTAGCACAGAGTTCCTTCAGCAGTGTGAGGTTTCTTGTTTTCTGATGGCTCATTTGTTGAGGTTGACCTCTTGAGTGTACAAGGATGCAGACATTTTAGGCGTGAGAGTGCATTGTTTCACTGGGACCTATCAGTTGATGTTGGCTGTGAGGCTGATGTTGAGTTCATGGAGAAGTGAGATACAGTCCTGGTTCATCAGAGGAAAATCAGCCCATGTGAAGTGGAGTTTGGTGAGGTCTTCCATGAGAGAATCCACTGGGAATTTCTTGTATGATCTGAAGGCTTGCTTGATTGGTGTCTGATGGGTTTGCTTGACTGGTGTGGCGTGACTAATTTCAATGGGGATATGACCAGTCGAGTGGGATTGGAGAGCTGTGATGGAGGTTGGGCAGGGCATTGATGATGAGGTTGAGGATATTACCTTTCCTGTGAGTCGGGTCTTTAATGTGCTGTGTGAGGTTCATATTCTCAAGTATGGAGTGGAGATCTTCCTTCATTGACTTGGATGCTGGGCTGCCAAGGATGTTGAAGTCACCGAGGATGATGTTGTTGGTGTGCGTGAAAGAAATGGTGGTGACCAAGTCTGTGAAGTCTTTGATGGAGGGGGTGTTGGTCATGGGTGATCTGTTGATGATGTGAAAAGTGACTATGCCTGTTGGGAGAGCAAAAAGTGGTAGGGAATGTTTTTGAAAGAGCCAAGGATTGTGACGTCCAGCTTGGTGCATGACCATGATACCGAGGCATCCACCGATCTTGCTTGGCCAGTGCTCATGAATAGCCGGTTCCTTGCAACTGTTGAGAATGGCACTCATTCAGAGGATTTCAAGTCATGTGTAAAGGAGCATTCTGTAGGCACAATGTATTTTAATCCCCTGGCCTTATGTCAAAGTAGTTTACTCTAGGTGAGACTGTGGCCGCGAAGTTCCTGTGACTTATTCTTATGCTCACTGTGTTTCACATATTGCCTTGTCCTTTTGAAAGGGGATGATCCTGGAATCAGAACCTGACATGAATCCAATCCAAAAAGCAGAATACTTACATTCTTACTGTGCTCAGTAGTGCAGAAACTGTGAATGCAGATCACATATTGTAATGCCACAATGAACAGAGTATGATGCTCTACAATAGCCTGAATTGAATCCGGTGTTGCATGATTTGGGGATAAACTAGCTGAGTCTCTCTTTACCATTGGAGACATGGCATCTCATAAATGGAATAGATATTCAGAGATACTTGCTCTGCATTTAAAGTACCTTCGAGTGGGTTGCTTGATGAGCTTCAAAGAACTACAACGCATTTTCATGATGTTACTGGCAATGTGAACACATGAAGGTGCCGACATGAATGTTGGTAAAATTATGTATTTTCATGCAATCTCTCCTTCAAGTTGTCTCACTGAGCTAGCATGTAATTATCATCAATATAGAATTTTGTGTTACTGCGGATTTGGAAACATGCAGTGTTACCACCTCCTATTTATATACGTGAAGCTGTTTTAACCTCTGTTAAGCAGACCGTCACAATTGTTTTAATTAATATCATAATTATTCAACAGATGTCGGAATGTCCGTGCAAGCCTGTTTATAGCCACAGTACAGATCCATTTTTATAATAAAAGACAGTTTGAATTGCTTTGGTCCGCAAAAGTAAGTGTGGGGACGTCACGTGATCGCAGGAGCGTGTTCTCGCGAGATCTCGTGAGACGGGATCTCGCGAGCCCACGCTCCGCGGGAAAACGTTCCCGCTTCAGAGTTGGCGCCCGGCCAGCTGAAGCGGTCACAGAGGAGCGCTGCTCCTGATTTACATGACGAGGAGAAGTGAGTGACAGAACTCACACCACAGCTTCTAGGGCGTAACACCACAGCCACTGGAGGCTTCATGGGGGCCCTAGGAGTTTACAGCGTGCCACCGGTGAGCACAACCTTTCCACAGTGAATCAACTGGGGAAGCACAGGACTTGATCACAGTGAACTGTGAGTAAGCGCCCCGCGCCACCAGGCCGCCTTATAGCCTCTCTCTCTGTTGTCAGTCAATAAAGACTGTTAGAAACCCTACAGCGTCCTGTCATCTATTTAGGCCACAACATAACTGGCGACGAGGATACCAGAAGTCCCACGGACCCACCATGCAAGGCGCCACACCACCCCCTGCGTTTCTCCCCTTGCCAGGGACACCGGCAATTCCTTGGATGCAATGGGAACCCCTTTTTTCCACCTACTTGGAAGCAGTGGGCGGCACGCGATATGCCCCCATCAGGAAGAGGGCGATGCTGCTAAATGCGCTAGGGGTTGAAGGTCAGCGCATCTTTGCCGGCCTTAAAGAAATACCTGCGGCCGACGATGACATCGAAGACGACGATGTTTACAAAGAAGCGACTCGTCGCATCATGAAGAGGTTCACCAATAAGGAGAACATTGTACTGCACAGGCTGAGATTCTACACTCGCAAACAGGAAGGGAGCGAACCCGTGGATGACTACATCACCAGGATGAGGGAACTCGCTTCTCTTTGCGCCTTTGGAGACAATGCAGAACAGGTCATCTGCGACATGCTCGTTGTCCACACCAACTCTAGGAAAGTACAGGACAAACTCATCCAAGAAAAGGAGGTCACCCTCGATAAAGCCATCCAGATTGCCAGGGCGGAGGAAGAAACCTCCAGCAGACGCAAGGAGGCGGGAAGTCACCTGCCTGTGCCCGAAATGGCGGCGCTACAATGGAGAGGTCGCAGAGACAAGCATTCCCGCGTCGACCCCAAAGACAAAAGTCCCAGGAAAAAGGAGGCACCGAAATGTTACAGATGCGCCAGCCCCAAGCACATGGCGAACGACCGCGACTGTCCCGCCAGGAATAAGGAGTGCTCCAAGTGCACAGCGTCCTGTCATCTATTTAGGCCACAACAGTAAGCATGTTAGAAAACTGATGTAGATGCTGAGTTGGCAACTCTTTCCAATATGCATTTAAATCTGTACTTGAATCGCATCCATAATGAACCTTGTTATAGCACATGCAAATCATTATTTCTATCTCCGATCAGAGAGAGTTATAGATTTGACGTATTCCATTTTATACGTTTTGCATTGGTTTCCCCATAGGGAAAATATGCAATTCTTGCAAAAGTGCAACGCCCAAATCAATAGACAGATTTTTACAAAATAAGAAGCACGTTTGACACAAAGCATTCATGTTGGTTTGTCATGACTCCGGCAAAACAGAAAGGTGATGGCTGGAAGGTTTTGAATTAATCATAACCACGGGCAAAGCTCTGGGCAACCCTCCAGACCATCGTTTTTCAGCCTGCCACGCCATTACAGAAGGGGAAAATTGGTCCTACCCCAATAGGGGCAGTCCAGCCGAACTGCTAGGTCACATCCCTTCTGCACGAGACCACAAGCATCGCCAGACATGTTTCAGCCTTGTTGGGCGTCATCAGTGAGGAGTAGCTTGGGTCTCTAGGCCCGGCAGACTCGGGACCCACGTCTGGCCATACCCATCCCACTCGGGGTGACTTTAGCAAAACAGAAAGGTGATGGCTGGAAGATTTTCAATTAATCATAACCACGGGCAAAGCTCTGGGCAACCCTGCAGACCATCGTTTTTCAGCCTACCAAGCCATTACAGAAGGGGACAAACCATATGCAAATCAGGCTTGGTCCTACCCCAATAGGGGCAGTCCAGCCCGAACTGCTAGGTCACATCCCTTCTGCACGAGACCACAAGGATCCCCAGGCATGTTTCAGCCTTGTTGGGTGTCATCAGTGAGGAGTAGCTTGGGTCTCTAGGCCCGGCAGACTCGGGACCCACGTCTTGGCATACCCGTCCCACTCGGGGTGACTTTAGCAAAACAGAAAGGTGATGGCTGGAAGGTTTTGAATAATCATAACTCCTCCAGTATTCTTGTAAAAAAACAAATGTATATGTGTCTCTGATGATGCTGAAAATCTCCCATATTGAAAATCACAATCAGCCAGAGCAAAAGACCAATATGTTTTATGTGAAGACGTCCTTAATACGAAAAAAAGAGGGTTAGGATGGTTTTGAAGCTGGGGAGCATGTTGGCAGGGTAAGAGTAGAACATTTGTGAGGGTTAGTGGTTTATGGATAGATTCGATTTTTTGTAGTGTTTCCTCGAGATCTAAACTCTCGATCCTGAACAAGCGGACGTGGCAAGCCCAGTATATAAAAGTTGAATCACTGTTTCTTCATTTAAAAAAATTCACGGATCAATTCCTAAATTCACTTAACATGTTTGGGGGCCAGGAAATAAAGGGATTTGATGTTTAAGGGGGTGTGGGATAGGGGAGAACTGCTTAGTTTGAACTCTGAAAGTGAAAAGAGTGCACCTTTGAAGCATGCGTGGTTCTGATGCTTGTTTTTATTATACATTGTTTTCAATGGAAAAGGATTTCACATGATCTAAGAATGAAGATTTTATCTAACTCAGGATTTTCTATTTGTTTTTTAAACATCATCTGTGGCTCGGACGCAAACATTATGATGATGTCATGTTTGTGGCGTCATGCCGCGGTTACAATTCTGTGACGCTTTCAGCATTACGCATTGGAACGTTTACCTGTGGTGATTAGGAGATCGCCAACCAAATTATTAGGGTTAAATGTATTCTGCACCTTTTTCTTTTGTACATACTTTTTACATTTTTTAGGGTCGCCAGCTGAAAATGGACCAACGCAATGATGTCATGCTGCATTTGCGCCTCCCCGTCTGACACTTTCCATATTGTATATTCAAGCATTTGCAAAAGGCTATCAATTATATTTTCAGATTGAGAGCTACGTGTGACTTCTGCGTGCTGATATTGGTACAATTTGGTACAATTTTTACACATATTCATAATGGTAAATTAGATTATTTCAAGCGCATAATTCCAACCAGTTGTTTTGATGAGACCATATTTTTATTTGAGTTACCTTTAACCGTGTATGAGCCATCCTTTGGTCAACCATTGTGTAATATTTAGTCACAGATGAGGTACGTTAGAATATATTAATGTCTACTGTTTTGTAAATACAAGTGTTATTTTTTACGATTAGTAATTGAGTGGTTACTATTTCTGTGGACGCTAGCTTCCTTTTAGATAACATCACACAACATGTTTTATGCAAACAGACATATTCCAGGCAGGCAGGGTGTGTTTGTACTACAGTTGCTATTAAGATGACAGTAATAATGTTTTTCTCTTAGATTATGTTTATTACATGTCATTTTGTTGTTTCAGAAATTTCCCTGATGAAGGACATTAGTCTGAAATGGATTGGACTCTGATTTGTATCTCAGCCTGTGCTGTTTAATAAGTATTGGATTTTGAGGTTTTGGTTACCAGTGTTTTTATTGGAATTTGAATCATTGTAACAATGATAAGGAACTGAAGTGAATACTTTGTGCAAACTTACACATCACATATTCTAGATTTGTTCACTCCTTATGCAAAGGGTTTCTGGAATGGATCACATATATCCAATACAACATTTTTCTATTATACTTTACAGCTTTCTCGAAGGTGGTGCCCACCCATACCTGTTCTTACAATCTTCATGTAAGACCAGTGTATTGAAGTGCATAACAGAAAGTGAGGATTTATTGGTTCAAAGGAAGATGTAAGGAGCAAAAACGAAAGGTATGGGTAGAGTCACTTTGGAAGTATATACAGTAATGAAGGAGAAAAATAAGCACTATTTTTCAAAGAGCTTAATCTGTATCCCGATTTTGGGAGCAGGCTAAGGAAAGATAGATTTGCTTACAAGCAGAAATTGAAAGATAATGGAGGTGAAAGGAACATGAAAGGAGAATGAAAGAGATGTTTCATCTGGGATATTGTCGAGAATTTGGCGACAGAAAAGGTGAAAGAAATAGACTATTTAAAAAAAAAATCTCGATTTTGGTCGAGGTGGCTGAGTGTACTTTTAAGATCAAGATCTTAGATCTCGATTTTTAGGGAGAACACTTAAAAATACAAATTGTTATAAAATCTTAAGTAGTAACATTTATTACTTATGGTAAATTATTTGAGAAATATTTAATGAAATTTTACCAGGATTGTAATCTTATAGTGTAATCAGTATGGAAGATCGTGATTATAAAAAAGATACATTAAAACAAGGAAATGTGTGGGCAAAATTATATATTATTACATTGTAGTATTGGGTGGCTTCAATTGCCAGTTTCAGTAACTTAGCTCTCAGATGGAGATGTAAGATCTCGATCGTTGCATTGTATCTGCTAATAAGATCACCATCTTTGTCATGCTTATCTTTGAAGATATCGATCTTAATACATATATTCTAGAAATTATAGAATAATATCATTTACTGTTTTCAATAGGGAAGAAAATCTGTAAGGCGAATGAAAGTGACACATAGAGCAAGTTTTTGTCTCTAATGGTGAATGAAGATAAAAAACACAACTTTTTGTAAGATCCTGACCTTCAGCATAGGGATACCCAAAAGAGATTGATTTTTGTGCAAATGCTTTTTTGTTCTTCAAAACTTTGGGGGTTTGGGTTGAAAATCTTGATCTTCACATTTATAGGTCCCCCGAAGTTGAAAATTAGTTACTGGTCTGACGACAGTGTGGAGAGTGAAGGGCTTGGCCTGAACGACTTCCTCTGTCTTAAGAACAGTGATTCCCTGTCCATTGAATTCCCACTCTGGCCTACCTTTTGTCTTTTTCCTCGGTTGACTTCTGTTTGGTGTTTGTTTTTTTGTTTATTTATTCTAATTGTCTTTTAAGAATGCTTATTTTAAATATTTTAAATTTTGTTTTTGTATAGTAACATTTTCAGGATAAGCCTTTTTTATATTCTCATCTTTATTAGTTTTACTATAGTACAACAATACATCAAAGTGTACACAAACACAGGGCAGGACGGCCAAGCACAAGACCAGTAACATATAATCTCCAAGAACCTCCCCTATATACCTTCATATAGCTTCCTTTTTTTTTTTCGTTTGCCCACAATTACCCTCTCCATCAGAGGCATTTTACATAAATGATCAATCCAAGCAGACCTGCAAGGAACAGTGACATTTATCCAGTCTCTCAGAATGATCTTTTTTACTGTCCCAGAAAACCAGCACCTCTATGGGTAGCTCACATCCTCCAAGGGGGTATCATCCACCAAAAAACAGTCTGAAAGTCAAAATCAACAGCTGTTATTAAAACTCTATTCATGGTTCTAGTCACCTCCAACCAAAACAACCTCACCTTTGTACATTCCCAGATCATGTGCTCGAAGGATCCCTCCCTGTGGCCACATATCCAACAAACATCTGCATCACTCAAACCTCTTGCAAACATATTGGCTGGAGTCTAGTATACATTGTTCAGTATTTGGACCTGATGGACTCTCCCCCCAAGACTCAGAGAAGTCAAGGCAACATTTCCACAAATTGTTTTCCCATTTCGCAGCCATGCCTTCTGTACCTAGGCAATCAACCCAAGCCCTGAGAAGCTGTTTTTTTACGGTGCCTAAAACTCAACAAGAACTTGTACATACCAGAAGCACAATGACCTTTTGCTTTTACGGACACTACATGTCTCCTAAGACCATCATCTTTAGACACTTTCAGCACACTAAAAGCCAGCCTTAATTTGCGGTATTCACCATAAGTGCAACCTCAGAGGTCTTTTGTGGCATCCAAAGTGTGGAAGGGAATCCATTTGTTTTCTTTGATCAGGTCCCCGATCCATTGTACCCCATCTAAGAACCAGCATGGCCAGAAAAGCGTTTTCCCATTGAATCGTAGACTTGAATCCAAACAGATTACCCTGCCAGAATGGTGTCTTCCTACCTAGACAATTTCTCCAACTTCTGCCCCGTTTCCTTAAATAATCTGTTGCCGCTGATACTGTATAACCTTTTATATTTACAGATGAAAGGAAAGCTGCAGAAGACAGTGGCATGCTTTTTGGCAAGATTGTATGCAGTACCCTTTGGGTGCACTACACTAACCTTGACCTCCTGGCAAGAGGGACCCCACCTTTGGTATAAGTCTGAACTACACAGGTTGGTGGTGTGGCTGAGCAGCCAGGCTTATCTCAAGAGGGGCCAATGTGAGCAGTAATGTTGTGACACAGAGTTTCAGTGTAGCAATTATTCAAATAAACATATACTGAAGGTTTCTTGATAAAACGATTATTAATTTATTTCACAGTCAGTTATATAAGCCTCCTTCAAAAGGGAGCAATATATGTATACACTTCAAAACACACTCTTAGTTTCTCTAAATCAGATGATACCCATTGGGGATGACACACAGACACTTCCTACACCCTGAGGTGACTTAAATAGCTAGCACACTGTGGACATTGATTTATCGCTGGTACATTTAGAGCAATACTGAGCTTGGTGTAAAAGATAGAAGAGAGGAATAAAACAAAGGTTAACAAATAATTCACAAACAGATAAGTACTTTTAAATACCTTCCAATGTCAAATAAGTTTAACATTTTCCTGAGGAAAAGATAAAGCACATAGTCAAAGGGAAGAAGAGTCTCTCAGGGAGCCAGGACAGCCAATGTTAATTGCACAATGTCTAGGGGAGCTGAAGATCTTCTTTGCAGATAGGTAAAACGTATTGTACAATGTTTTTAGAAAGGTTTGTAGAAAATAGAGCATTTGAAGGGCCACAAGCTGGGAGGCTTGTGAGGGGCAAAGCTATAGCAACTCTGCAAGGTAATCAAGACAGGTCTCAAATGAGAGCAAACAAGGCTACACAACAAGAGGTAAATTGACTTTGCAGTACCTCTGGTTAGAAGAAATGGTTCCAGCTGGCTTTTGTTCTTGTACAGCTCTGCAGATTCTGTGGTTCCTGAGCCTTAGCCATGGGGACAAGAGGGAGGACATGTGGGGACTCCTGCTCTGCAATGGGAATATCAGCGGCAGCAATGGCCAAACTTCAATTCAGCGGTCCTTCAGTGTTTCAGCTCCTTGCGTCTGACAGCAAATAGCAACACCGCGGTTCTCGGATACCACTCTGGACTTTCCTCACATCTGGGGTCCAGCTCTCTGTTGAGGTGGCTCAGGCTTGGTCAGCCCTGCTTCAGGGAAGTTCTCAGGATCTTCCTGGCGCTAGGGTCTGACTTAAAAGCAATGCATACAATCTGGTGTTCCTCTCCCTGGCACTTCGGTTCCAGCAGCAGCAGCAGTGGAAGTACAGCCAGCTCTGAGAGGATGTCCAGACAGGCTTCCCTTGGAGTTGATTGGTCCAACAAACTCAAGGGCAGAAGTCGTCCTTGCAGGGCTTCTCTAGTCGAGGCCAATTTGGAGCTTCAGCACAGCAGCAGGGCTTCACCGGGCTGTTATGATCAATCAATTTGAACTTGTCTTTAAAATACAACAGCCTTCGTATATTGTAACAAAAATAACGCAGAATCTCCTACCTGGAATATGGATGGACGGTAGGATCCTAGCCGGCTTGAAGATCAAGCATGAAGTGTGCCTGCAAAGTGGTTTCCCAGCTGAATAAAGAAATTCCCCTGAAAACCCCTCCGAAGCCCAGCTCAAATGCTTGGCAGCCGGAGGGATCACAGGGAAACCCTCACGGGGGAGAAAACCCTGCGAAGTGCTGCTGGGGAGCGTTGACTCCACGAGACGGGCAGGAAGGAACTGAAGATCCGTCTCTACGCTTTGGTGTTATTTATGCTGATCCGATGCTGAATGAAATATATGTAGAGAAACACAGGATTCAGTATAGGAATGAAGAGTGAACTAAACAAGGAACAATGATAAGAAAGGTTTAGAATTACCACAAAAGGTGTAAGTCAGAGACGACTAGTTGTTGGAAGGAAGATCCATGCGTTCTCAAGACTGTTATGAAAATACAGAAATGATAAGGATGGGAACAATATTTAAGCAAGATATGTTTTCAAAGGAAACAAGACCGGCCACTTACGTGACAGTATTCAGCTGTTTGATGTAAATAAACGGCTCGAAGGTAGGAGCTGCCTGGCTGTACGTGAGGAGCCGCACTGTAATGGTAAACACAATGCGTTCAATATATAATCACGCCGTGACCTGTTGGACTAAGATCGTAATAAACAGGTCTAGAAGGAAAACCGACCTGGATGGAAAGCACGAAACGATGCCGAGTGCAGGCGCGTACAAGGGAGGCGTGGCTTGTTACTTTTGTGCTCAAGAATCTCGTTCTGTTTGAATGCCGAGCTCTGTGTGCAGATGAAAAATTAAGAATGAGAAGTAAGAAGTGGGTAAGAGGCATCAATTGAAATTGTAGAAATAAGATAGGTAAAAGGGCAGTGATAGCTATACTCACGAAGCGTTTGTATACTCCTAAGAGAGTAGCAACGCGTCGGTCTCCAGGGATTCCCGGCTGATATACAGGAGAGGAAGTGACCTCAGTCTCCTGCGTTGCTCTATGGGAAGAAACAACTAGACTGTTGCTAGCGCTAAGTTCACAACCCGGCGCGGCCATGATGGAATAAGCGTAAGGTGGGTGATTCATCTTTACAATCATTACAGTATGCTCCTTCTTAGGTCCAGACCCTCCCTGCTTTTCCGGGTGTCTGTGGTGGAATCGTTTTACAAGTCGAGATGCATGTATAGCGGTTTCAGGCTCCCTGGTTCGATCTGCAGGTGAATACCCCTTCCAGTCTATCAAATACTGTAGACGACCACGGTGGATACGGGAGTCACATATATCCTTTACCTCGAACTCAGGACCAGATGCAACCATAATTGGAGGGGGGCGAGTAGTTACAGTTGGATGGAATGAATTACGATTGTCTGGTTTCAATTGAGATACATGAAACACTGGGTGGATGCGTGACCAGATGTTTGGAAGAACAAGTCTGAAAGCTGCACTACCGATGGGAGCAGCTACCCGAAATGGGCCGAAATACCTAGCAGAGAGTTTGGATGGCACCAGATGCCTAGGGAGAAATCGCGAAGACAACCACACCCAGTCTCCTGATTTGATAATAGGTGCTGGGGTACGAGAGCGGTCAGCGAACTTCTTCATTCTGTCCGGGGTCTGCAACAAGGTGTTCTTTGCCGTATGATGGCCTTGTCGGATCTGTTCCATTAAATGGTCTACATCGGGAAATCTGTTTTCTGATCTTTTCATTGTGGGAAAAGATGAAGGGTTGAATCCGTAGGTGCAATGAAAAGGAGAAGTGTGGATGGCTGAATGGTAGGAATTATCGTAGGCGTACTCTGCCAATGGGAGTAGATCCCTCCAGTTATCCTGTGCTGCAGATATATAATTTCTGAGGTATCCTTCCAAAGTCTGGTTAAGTCGTTCAGTCTGCCCGTTGGATTGGGGGTGATAACCCGAACTGAGTGCCCGGGAAATCCCGAGGTGTCGACAGATATGTTTCCAGTATTGGGAGGTATATTGTGTTCCTCGATCAGATATGATTGTTTCTGGTAAGCCATGTAAAGAGAAGATGTGACTGATAAAAATACGAGCCATCTGGGCCGCAGAAGGGATTCCAGCGAGAGGGATAAAGTGAGCCATTTTTGTAAATGAATCTATAACCACCATAATGGCTGAACACCCCTTTGAAGATGGAAGATCCACAATGAAATCCGTTGAGATTATCTGCCAAGGACGGGAAGGTACAGGCATCTTGACCAATAACCCCAATGGGGAATTTTGGGGTAATTTGTTTTGCAAAGAGACAGGACAAGACCCTATGTATTCTTTAATGTCCTTCTGTAGTGTGGGCCACCAAAACCAATGGGAAACCATCTCCTGTGTGGAAGCGGTCCCACGGTGTCCTGCCACTTTGGACTTATGGCACAAATCCAACACCTCTTTTTGAAGAGATGTTGTAGGGATGAAAGCCCGGTGTCCATAAAAGTAACATCCATCTTCTTGGACCAACGCTTGTTGTGTCAATCTTGGAGATCCAGATTTTCCCATTGATTTTGACTGAGATCGCAGACGTGTCAAAAAATCAGGAACGGTATGTAACCCTAAAGCAATCTTGGGAAATATAGGTTCTGATCTGAAGGAGTCATTGGGAAGTTGTTCCTTACGGGATAAAGCATCAGCGATTAAGTTCTCTTTCCCTGGTATGAAGGAAAAAATTATCCTGAATGGTGAGAAAAAATGGGCCCACCTGGCTTGACGACCTTTACAAGTCTGGGTGTACTGTAAAATTCGAAGATTGTGGTGGTCAGTTCGAACTTCAACTGGATATTTAGCTCCAAGTAATAAATGTCGCCACTCTTCAAAAGCCCGTTTGATGGCTAGCAATTCTTTTTCTAACACCGTGTAATTTAATTCTGCAGGTGCCAATGTTTTGGACAAATATGCCACGGGATGTTCTTGATTGTAATTATCAGATTGAAGTAGAACTGCTCCTAGAGCATATTGTGAAGCATCAGTCTCCACGATAAACTGACGATTTTGGTCAGGTGTTAGTAAAACATGAGCAGATGTAAACAGATCCTTAAGTCTTCTAAATGCTTGGTCAGTAGCATCAGGCCAAGAAAAAGAAACACCTTTCTTCAAAAGGTTTGTCAGTGGTTTGGTCAGGCTGGAAAACCCAGGAATGAATCTCCGGTAAAAATTGGCAAAGCCAATAAACAGTTGAATGTCTTTACCTGAGACAGGAGTGGGCCAGTCCTGTACTGCAGAAACCTTCTCAGGGTCCATTGCTATACCCTTAGCGGATAGAACGTATCCTAGGTAAGTGACCTGAGGTTCATGAAAGGAGCACTTTTCCAATTTACAATAAAGGTGATTTTGATGAAGGCGACGAAGAACCTCTTCCACATGTCTCACATGATCCTGTAACGTGTAAAAAGTATACTATAACGTTATGTAGAAGTAGATCGGAGAAAAGATGGTCCATGAAACGTTGGAATATAGCTGGGGCGTTTGAGAGTCCAAAAGGCATTATCCGGTATTGGTAGTGGCCAAATGGTGTCCGGAATGCTGTCTTCCATTCGACCCCTGATTTGATCCTTATCAAATGATATGCTCCTTTAAGATCCAATTTTGTGTATACATTTGCCCCCTTAACTGCTTCCAAAATGTCCGGTATCAAGGGCATTGGATATTTATCCGGTATAGTGATCTTATTAAGACCCTGGAAATCTATGCAAGGACGAAGTTCAGTTGTGTTTATATCAGATACAAAAAACAGAGAGGCGGCTGCAGGTGAAGTGGACTCAGTGATTAAACCATTCATGAGATTTACCCTAAGATATTCTCGTAACACCTCTTTTTCATTATCTTATAATATATACATTCGACCAAAGGGTAGAGGTTGGTCGGGTATTAGCTTGATAGCACAATCATCCCGCCTTTGGGGTGGTAGCTGGGAGTACTCAGAAGTGAAAAACACTTCTTGGTATTGGTGATACATTTTGGGAAGACCTGTGATCTGACTGAGCGTAGTTATACTCTGAGGATTAGGAGAAGGTGAATTTGCATCTAACAGAACTTTCTGCTGATCTTTTATGCAATGGGTTAGACAACATTCAGATCCTAGAAAGAAGAACCCTGCTGTCCAGTTTATGAAAGGGTTATGTTTCCTGAGCCATGGTAGACCTAAAATGATAGGGTGGTGAGCTGCCCGGATAATGTCTAGAGTTATAGTTTCTTGGTGAGAAGAAATAGACATCAGCAGTGGACCGGTATGGTCCGTAATGGGTGCTGATATCAAAGGACTTCCATCCACGCTTTCCACGGGGATGGACTCTGTCTTGCAAGATCGTGGAATACAATGGGAAGCTGCCCAGTGATTATCAACAAAATTCCCGGCAGCACCACAGTCAATCAGGACCGGGATATCTTGTAAGATTCGATCCCCAAAGGATAGAGATACCTTTAGTACCACCATGGTAGTATCCGAGAGACTGGCACAGGTAAATGAATGGAATATTTGTGAGGAACCTTGTTCTGTCTTAGGATCCCGAACTGTGGTTCCCCTTACGGCCAGGCGTTAGTGTTTCCCGATCTCCTTGGTGGTGTAATTGGGCATTCCTGTACGGTGTTGGTATTGGCACTGCAATACATACACAAACCAAGAGATCTTCTTCGATTCCGTTCTTCTGGAGACAGAGGACCCCTGGCCGTAGCACCTAATTGCATAGGTTCCTCGGCTGGTGGAGCCCATGGAGAGGTAAGGAGGCTAGAAGAAAAACGAGGAATTCGTCCTTTTCTCTTTTCAGTCATTCGTTCCTTCATCCGATAATCAATCTGAAGTACCAGTGCAATGAATTCAGTCAACGTAGTAGGGCGTGGGACTCTGGACACTTCATCTTTTAAATCTTCAGACAACCCTCTCCTACAGATTGTTACCTGAGCATCATCGGACCAAGTGGTTTCGCTGGCCATCTGTTTAAACTTGGTTATATAAGCCAAAATGTCTAGATTACCCTGCTTTAAATCAAGTAAGTGTTCCTGAGATGCCACTCGAATTTCTTGTTGGCCAAACATTGTACAGATGCTATTGCAAAAGGCCGTGTGCGAATCCAATATAGGATTATTGTTGGTGATCAGGGGCGTAGCCCAGGCTAGTGCTGGTCCGGTCATCTGGGAAACCATCTAACCTACACGGTCCCGATCAGTATGGAAAAAGGCACTCTTGAAGGCAAATTGTACGGTACAAGAGTCTAAAAATTCTGTAACTTTATGAGGATTCCCATCGAATTGACCTCCAGGAAGAGGACCTGGTGGGACCTCTGAACAATGAGGAATACGGGAGGCAGCAGCATGCTGTGCCACTTGTTGTGCCACTTGTTGAGCTACCTGTTGTGCTGTCTGTTGTTGGTTTTGTCTTAGGGCAGCATTCTCCTGCTGGAGTTGCTGAACCTCGGTGGTCAAAGATTGGACTGCAGCTATCAGCTGTTGGATCTGCTGATGCTGTTGTGGATCCATTTTGTGAGATTCTTAAGTATTTGTTCCAATAGTGAAAGGCAGTGCTTTTTCTTTTTTGGGCGTTGCTAACTGTTATGATCAATCAATTTGAACTTGTCTTTAAAATACAACAGCCTTCGTATATTGTAACAAAAATAACGCAGAATCTCCTACCTGGAATATGGATGGACGGTAGGATCCTAGCCGGCTTGAAGATCAAGCATGAAGTGTGCCTGCAAAGTGGTTTCCCAGCTGAATAAAGAAATTCCCCTGAAAACCCCTCCGGAGCCCAGCTCAAATGCTTGGCAGCCGGAGGGATCACAGGGAAACCCTCACGGGGGAGAAAACCCTGCGCAGTGCTGCTGGGGAGCGTTGACTCCACGAGACAGGCAGGAAGGAACTGAAGATCTGTCTCTACGCTCTGGTGTTATTTATGCTGATCCGATGCTGAATGAAATATATATAGAGAAACACAGGGTTCAGTATAGGAATGAAGAGTGAACTAAACAAGGAACAATGGTAAGAAAGGTTTAGAATTACCACAAAAGGTGTAAGTCAGAGACGACTAGTTGTTGGATGGAAGATCCATGCGTTCTCAAGACTGTTGTGAAAATACAGAAATGATAAGAATGGGAACAATATTTAAGCAAGATATGTTTTCGAAGGAACCAAGACCGGCCACTTACGTGACAGTATTCAGCTGTTTGATGTAAATAAACGGCTCGAAGGTAGGAGCTGCCTGGCCGTACGTGAGGAGCCGCACTGTAATGGTAAACACAATGCGTTCAATATATAATAACGCTGTGACCTGTCGGACTAAGATCATAATAAACAGGTCTAGAAGGAAAACCAACCTGGATGGAAAGCACGAAACGATGCCGAGTGCAGGCGCGTACAAGGAAAGCGTGGCTTGTTACTTTCGTGCTCAAGAATCTCGTTCTGTTCGAATGCCGAACTCTGTGTGCAGCTGAAAAATCAAGAATGAGAAGTAAGAAGTGGGTAAGAGGCAGCAATTGAAATTGTAGAAATAAGATAGGTAGAAGGGCAGTGATAGCTATACTCAGGAAGCATTTGTATACTCCTAAGAGAGTAGCAACGCGTCAGTCTCCAGGGATTCCCAGCTGATATACAGGAGAGGAAGTGACCTCAGCATCCTGCGTTGCTCTATGGGAAGAAACAACTAGACTGTAGCTAACGCTACGTTCACAACCCGGCGCGGCCATGATGGAATAAGCGTAAGGTGGGTGATTCGTCTTTACGATCATCACACGGGCAAACCAACGGTCCAAGTTCTTCTTTGGATTCCTTCGTCCAGTGGTCGACTCAGCCTTCCAAGCCATAAAGCCTTGCCTTTTATGCAGGTTTCTCCCATTCATTCCAGCCTAGCTGTCAATCACACAGCAGGGTGGCTGTCCTTGCCGGACAGCCAGCTGGCCAATCACCTTTGGGTACATTTCTGTAACCAAGGGGATTAAGCACAGGGAGTTTTGGGCACCTCCCTCATTTCCTTCCCCTGTTAGACATACTGGAGCCAGAGGCGGGCTTCATTCGTGAATCCAGCCAAATACAAAATGTACAAAAGGGACCAAACCGGGTTTGGCGCGCAGAGTAGATCTCAAGAAGGACCTTTACAACAAGAAATGGTGAAAAAAAAGAGGACCAGGGCCATTTTGACAAAATGGGCACCCATGGGTGCTTCACTGTGGCTGCAAACGCAGCCCGCGATAAAAACTCACAATGGTAGTAAAAAGGAAACCACTGCCACCAGCCATTAATTGTAGAAAGATTAACATAAAAATGTTACATGAGAAACTAGACAAAGGGGATACTAAGTAAACCCTCCAGCACCCTATGGTAAGATAGTGTGTGCTGGGACTAGAAAGTTACAAAATATAAGTATAGTCAATTTCACTTCACTGCTCTTGGAAAGAATAGTTTCACCAAGAGAAGGTATTTAAACCTTTGGGAAATGTAAGAGACTTCCCTGTGCCTCTGCACTGAAGGTGCTGTGTGTCACAATGTAAACGATGATGCCTATGGAGTTTGTCGGACTCCAAAGTTAAAAGAAACACAGAGTCTAAATCACAATAAAAATACACGAGAGAGTGAAAAAAAGGTCTCACTCTCTCCAGGTTAGAAATTAAAAGTCCTGAAGTCCAGCGAAAGAGCTGGAGGTCTCTAAGGTGGATGGGAATTAGCAAGTTTTTTAGAATTCTCCCTAACACATGCTCAGACCAGACTCTACCCTCACTCACTCGTCTGGGGAATCCTCCAGGAACGGTAATAGGTGGATGCAGAGAATAATAGATGGTATGATGCAAAATCGGTTAATCTGTGCCTGTGCAGGACTCCAGTGACTCTTCACATGTTTTTTCCTAGTTGCAATTGATATTGCAAGGTTTGAGGCAGTCTAGCAAGCTTGGGCGGTGCATGGGTGTCATTGCACTTTTTTTTTGGTTTCTTATGGAATTTCTTTGGTGCTCCTTTTTCAGTTTTTTTCAGTTTTGATTTTTCAATTTAAAAGAAAAATAACAGAACAAATATTCATATAAAACGAGTAAAATATGCACTTTCATTTCCCTTGTATATTCCATGCTGGTTCCTTTTACTCCTCACTTTAAGTAACCAATGATTCTTTTGAAATTCTCCATAGTTGTTAAACAATAGAATTAATATTATAAGGCAATGGGGGTAATGTTTGGAGATGGTGTGGAGTAAAACATGTGTAAAATGTATGTGTAAATATTCTATGAAGGGATTTAGTGCCATCACTATTTAAAAATACTGTATTTAAGCAAATATGGTACTCTCTAATTCACAGGTTTTGGGGAAAATTGAAACTAGTTAAAGAATAGAAATGAAGTGTATATAATCAATAACAACATTTGTAAAGGAAATTGATGAGTAAACATAAGGTAATTGGAAAACTTAATTTGATACATTTGTGGATATTAATACCAAAATTCACACATTATGCGCTTTCTGTCACAAATGATTAAGAAGATTAGATAACATGAACACACAAAACGAATTTATAATCAGAAAGATTAAATTATAGCATTTGAAATTCATGAAATTATGTGACAAGCAAAGAAATAGATGAAACATGTATCGTCATATTTTGATGTTTAACATAATAATGTTTTTTCATTGTTTCTCTCTCTTCTTTCCCTCTGTTCTGATGTGGTTATATATGTTCATCTTTAAAACTACATCAAGTTATCCATTAGCAATGTAAATTTGTGCATACATGTGATATTAGAATACAAGCCCTGAAGAAACTCACTTAAAGGCCCATAACAATAAGAAGGGCCTAGGAGTGAAACACGTGTAGGCTGTTCTAGAAGTGGGAAGACAGAATAATATATGTCTAGAAACAAGAATAACTTTTTTCTTTGTTGTTTAAAGTGGAAAAAAAACGCAATGGACTTCCAAAATTTGATGTACATTTGTAAAATGATCCTGGATGAACTTTCTGGCAGATTACATTGGAATACATTTAACTATTCCAAATAAAATCCAGTTTTCAGTAAATATTATTTAAAACATACTCAGCGCATTGGGGCGATTCATGTTGAATATTAAATGTCATAATGATAGACACATACGGGTGGAGTCTCTGAATATGTCCAATGCAGCAGAGTATATATATGCATATATTACACAGCCACGGTAGTTATGGTTAAGTTGGTAACCCCATAGGAAGAGTACTTTTTGGGTGGCTTAAAACTTCACTCTCCCTCGACGAATCCTCACCAAACTTTGCAAAAAAAGCTGAATTTGTTTGCAAAGTTTGGTGAAGTTTGGTCCAGAGGGGGCAAAGTTATAGGGGGGTCCCAACATTTCTTTTTTTCCCATGGACTGAATGGGGAAAAAAGTTTGTGCACACTTACAGCCCAAACCACTGTACGGATTTTCACCAAATTTGTGGCAGGAGTAGCGGCTTGGTCCCGAAAGCATGCTTTTGTAAATTTGGTGAAAATCCGTCCAGTATTTTTTTTAAAACGATCAAAAAGTAGGTCTACAAAAATTAGTGATATCTATGTCTGCTCCGCGGACACACTTCCCTGTTCGCTCCATGGACAGGACACCGATTGGCTGATCGGCTCGCGTCATGTCCGCGGACATGTGACGTGTTCGCTGATTGGATGGTGAAGAGCGTGAAGTGCGTCAGATTGTTCCGATGCACCCGCCATCTTGGATTCGCCGACTGGGCGTCAGCGAACAGAGGCAAAATGCAATTTTGGAGAGTGTTTTGGTGTGCAAGAGTGCTTGGGGAGGTTTGGGGAGTAAGAGATGGGTCACATACTGTATTTGTTTAGGTGACAGGTGCCCCTGATGTGTTCGCCATGCCCGCGCTGTCCGGGATGTCCGTAATTATTCAAAATGAGGGGTGTCCTAAGGACACTATTTGCTTCTGTTCCTGTCCGCAGGCAAGTTGAAACTGTTCTAAGGACAAGCGTGGTGTCCGTGGACATAAAAATGCCCATATGGCATAGTTAAAATGTTTGATTCTATGGGTGTGATATGCTGCGGTGGTTGTGGCCAGGGCCTTCGGCCATTCACCCAAGACTCTAGGCCCTGGCCACAACCACCGCAGCATATCTCACCCATAGATCACACCCATAGAATCGAATATCTATCAAATATTTGCAAATCTACAGTTTGTGTACTGTTTGATTTGTATAGTTTGTATGTGAAGGTTTGGCTATGTCATGTCATTAAGATTGTAGAGTTTTGATTGTAGAGTTTGGTAACAAGCACTGCAGTATAACATATCCATGGAAGTAAACATTTTGTATTGTGGTGTATGGTTAGATGTTTGCCTCAATGGTTCTGTTATGCAGTAGTATTTATGCGTTCTATTAGAATATACTTACTGTTTGATTTTTTGTGATTGGATATACTTTTTTCAAGAGTTAACTGGAGCAGATATTCTTTTTCAAATATGTGATAAAAGAAAAGATCATGTTAGTGTAGGTATTTTATAAAGACTTATTACTTTGCAAAGTAGACATTTCAGCTTTTTTTTCCCACCCTCATATTTAGTAGTTTACAAACCAGTGTACTGTGCAATTTGCTCAGTTTCTTTGTTTATTTTTTAAATCATTGGGTCTGTGGGAAAAAAAATCCATGTTGGATTAAAAAAAAACGTTTTTTTGTTACGCTACAGTGTATTTGTTTGTTTGTTTTCAGTGTTCACTTTTTGTTTCTGGCTAATGTTCTATCTGTTGGCTTGTTGCAGATTGTTAGATACCTGTTGTCGAATTCTAACTGGTTAGAGTTTTTTATTTATATTCTCAAGTTGCTAATCAATCTGTTGGGTTGTTGCAGATTCTTGGGGCAGTTAGATACATGTTGGTGTATTCTAACTGTTTATTTCTTTTTATAATTTAGTGGTATTGATTTATTTGTTTGGTTGTTGCAGAATTTTGGGGCAGTTAGATACCTGTTGGCGTATTGTAGCTGTTTATAGTTTTCTAATTTAAGTTTTATTAATGTTTATGCATTGTGGTATTGATTTATTTGTTTGGTTGTTGAAAAGTCTTGGGGCAGTTAGATACCTGTTGGCATATTCTAACTGTTTATAGTTTTTTAATTGAAGTTGTATTAATGTTTATGCACAGATTAGTTATTAGTGGTATTGATTTATTTGTTTGGTTGTTGAAAAATCTTGGAGCAGTTAGATACCTGTTGGCGTATTCTAACTGTTCATAGTTTTTTAATTGAAGTTTTATTAATGTTTATGCACAGATTAGTTATTAGTGGTATTGATTTATTTGTTTGGTTGTTGAAAAGTCTTGGGGCAGTTAGATACCTGTTGGCATATTCTAACTGTTTATAGTTTTTTAATTGAAGTTGTATTAATGTTTATGCACAGATTAGTTATTAGTGGTATTGATTTATTTGTTTGGTTGTTGAAAAATCTTGGAGCAGTTAGATACCTGTTGGCATATTCTAACTGTTTATAGTTTTTTAATTGAAGTTTTATCAATGTTTCTGCACAGATTAGTTATTAGTGGTATTGATTTATTTGTTTGGTTGTTGAAAAATCTTGGAGCAGTTAGATACCTGTTGGCGTATTCTAACTGTTTATAGTTTTCTAATTGAAGTTTTATTAATGTTTACGTACACATTAGTTATTACATTTTGGTTTTAAGAAGATTAAATAAGCATAATATCTGCTTTAGAGTAATGGTACTATCATTACATTCGAACCATCCACATTTCTTTTTTATGTATGCATTGTAGTGATCTGCATTGATTGTGGCTCCTGCATGGTAGATTATACCTATTGTTGTGAAGGTTTTCTTACCAAGTGATACTTGACCATGTGTGAATCCAGTCAGCTTGCAGTTGTTTTTGGTACCATCTGTATTGTAAATTATAAGCATTAGTATTACGTATTTACCATGTGTTTGTATTGGTAAGGTGGAGCGATTATCTGAATTGCAGGTAGTACATAATCTACCATGATTTGCATTTTGTACAAGTTGCTGAAATAGAACGGATTCACAATTAGTTATGGATACATACACAAAGCGCTAATTAGGGATTTGTTCCTCTGCCACATTGTTGCAGAGAGTGCTTGTATGTTTCCATATATATGAAATCTAGAAGATTTCATTTATTGGTATGTTTTTGCTTTCCAGTGCTTGTAGTAAGTACATTAGAAGTTCTTGTGGATCTTCTTTTGAGTGTATAGTGAATTGCACCATTCCAGCACCGTAGTCCAATTCTTGTCTTATTCCATGAACACTATATGTGTTTTCAGGATTGTTGATTGCGTTTCTATGAAGGACTAACATTTGCAAACAAAATTGGTCTGTACTGTGTAAGTAAATGTTGTCAACAATTGGTGGCAATTGAAATAGAATATTGATTGCTACATTTGCGTAGCAATTTACACCAGTTGTATTTGAAAATTTGAATGGACCATATAGTTCTGTGTCCATGTAATTTTTTCGGAGTCTGTGTTGCTTCTTTGAAGAAGTACCTGAGTTACTTTGAGTAATAGATTCTTCTTTGGTTGTGGTAATTGAGGAAGTATTAGCTTCTTTTACTCTCTTTTGAGGATTTGCAGTGAGATCCTGTTGCATTTCTGTTTGAATTAGTTTTCTTTTACAACGTTTTCCTTTTTGTGGAACAGGATATGTTTTTAGATGGGGGTGTATGGTCAAAGTAGTCTATTGTATTCTAAAATGCAAGGAATATCAGCATTTACTTTACTTGCATCACAGTTGATTAGAAATAGACTGCCAAGTGTACATAAGCGTGATAGGGCTACGTAGCTCATGCCTTCTTTAAAGACTGTGTTCCCAATATCTATCAATGCTTTATCTAGGGTAAGACCTTGTGATTTGTGAATGATGACTGCGTATGCTAGAGTTAGAGAAAATTGTTCTCTGCGTACATACATGTCTTTGAAAAGAAGGAATCGAGCTGTTGAACGCCCTATCCTTTTTACTTCTGAAAGTTTGTCAAAGAGAATATTGACAAACTGAATGTTGTTGTCACGTGGGTATGTTTGAAAGCCAACAACTGTACCCAGTGCTCCATTAACTAGTCATTGCTCCACGTCAATGTTATGTTTAAGCATTACTCTACAGTTTAAGGATAATTTTAATATTTCCTCCAAGCCAGCTGTGTTGGAGATTGAATTTTCTAAGGTATTTAGTCTTGTTGTGGCTTGTTGACACATGGGTAGTGTCATCCCATGTACGTCCAGTTTGTCTGTGGAGCAAATTTCAATTATTGGTTGCATTTCTTTTTTCAACATTGTTTCATTGAATTTGCAACAGCTTGTAAGAGTTGGCATTAAGGACATACAATTGACGTTTGTGTGTGCTAATTGTTCCATGACATCAGTAGCACATGAGTTATGCCCATAAAGTGCATGGATGTGCCGGTTTTTTAATATTGCTTGTGCTTCTTGAGATAGTACACCAACTCTAATACTTTTTAAAATGTTGCCGTAAGTGAGGTCTGCAGATTGACGCATGTTTTCTATTAATTCTTTGTATTGGAAATGTTGCCAAAGGTTGACATTTCCTATGCTGCCAACAGTTTTACGGCAGAGTTTGTGTTCTAAGGTTTTAAAAATAGGTTCACCTTTCACTAGTGTCAATTGAAGAAGATCTCTGAAAACAATAATGTGTTTTCCTCCAAAGAGCTCTTCGTAGTTTGTTTTAAGTACTTCTTGAAATCTGAGGTTAACCAAAGTCAACATTAGGTTGGAGACCATGCTCACTTCATCTATTAGTAGCATTTTCATTTGTTTTAACACTCTGCGTAGTTCCATTGCAGCTTCTGTACTAAGTTTGTAATATTCTAATTTGTTTTGGTGTTCTACTGGAAGGAGTAGTAATCGGTGTAAAGTGACACCTCCTATGGTGTATGCAGCTAAACCTGTGGGGGAAGTTACAACAGCTGACAGTTTGTTGTTTGTCAATTGTTGAAGGAATTTGCTGATGATTTTGATTAAGAATGTTTTGCCTGACCCAGCTTCACCACTGACGTATAGTAGTATAGGTTTGTAATTTTGGCAGGTACATTCTTTATTTTCATGTTGTACACCATGTACAATTTCTTTTGTTACTTCTTGAAAAATGGTACGCTGCTCTTTGTTCAATTTTGATTGTAGTAGTTAAGTCTTCTGTATCTTCTTCATAGTGACACATGGTGTTCTCTACTTCTGTCATAGCTAATTCTGCCTCATTTGCTATTAGTGGCTGTCCCAGTGGTTCTTGGCTTCCTGTTACAGAAGGTTGACTACTGTCGGGAGTGTCCTTATCGAGTTGGGCCTGGAGTTCTTCTTCGTGTTGCTGTTCATTGTGCAACATTGTTTTGTACTGTGTAAAGTTGACATCAGTGATAGTGCTTTCATTTGCTTTGAAAGCGTCTTCATAGGAGTCATAGTTTTCTAGTATCTCTTCTTCTTTTCTCCCTGGTTTAAAAAATTGTAGTAGGGACATGTAATATAGTTCTTTATGTTGAGGAGATTTTAATGACAATTTGATATGATTAATTAAGCTTCGTTTGGTAAGTTTCACTAAGCTGCCTTCACAATTTGTCACTCTATATCTACCTTTTTTTTCATCGGGATTTATGTTATGTGGTATAGACACATGGTTTCCAAAGTGGTATTCCTGTTTGGGTAGTATGTGTCCAGTAAATTGTTTTTCTAAATGTCTTGGCTGTTGGGATCATTTTTGGCTATTGTTTCTATGTCGTCGTATGATTTGAGAACTCTTTTTCTAGATTTAGCAGGACCAACACTTAGCCATACACAATTTTCAGATTTTCCATACAAAGCAGTACCGGTTAAATGATCTGCAGCTTCATAGGAGCCACATTCTCTATGAGAGAGCATTTTTATGCCTAAACTGTACAATTTCTGAGATAGTGTTTTGTCTGATGATAGGTCATTCCAGAGGTCTGAAGCTCTGTTTTTTCTGCTTTTGTTAAGTAGGCTGTAACATATCGTGCAACTGCAGTGGAATTGTCTGCAAAGTACTGCACATCTATGTTTGCATTCGATAAGAGGGCAATGATTGCATTGTAATCATTGATATATTTAGCTTCTTCTGTTCTTTTTATGTAATATGTGTTCTTAGGTGATTTACCTTTAACACTATGTCTAACTGAAGACATGAAGTTGTTCACTTCACCTGTTTCTGTAACTGGTCTAGGGAAACCAAAGTGGCATTTGGTGTAGTATTTCTCTTTGTTTTTGTATTTGTGACGACAATATTTGCCACATTTGTGTCTTTGAAATTGTACAATTTGTGCATGAAGATCACTATTTGTTGCTTCTGATGGAATTTCACAAGGGACATTTTTCGATGAACTGTAAAACAGTGGCATCACTGTCTTTACCAAATTTAGGAGCATCTTTAATCCATAAAATTATGTGGATATGTGGTGCTCCTCTTGCTTGGTATTCTTTTCTTCAAAAGAAGTGTTGCACTTCTCCAAGGGGAGGAACAGTTTTATTACAAATAAAGTGTAGTATAGCAATGAAACGATGATGGAAATATCTTGAAACATTAACAGGATCTAGAGAGCAAAGTTCCCCAGGTGTTAGCATATCTATGTTTGTTTTGTTTTTGTTTGATATGCGTAGGAAATCATGTAAATCTTCCCATGCATATTCTGCACAACTTAATGTAACAAACCAAGTGGGTGGGCCAAGGTTTCTTATCATACAACGTACATCTCTGTGACATCGGAACCAGTACTCTTTCGTACCACGCATGTTTGCTAACAGATTTGTAATGCTTGATTGTAAAACCTCATCTTTTTCTTGCACTTTTTGTATTAATTGCATAGCTGACATATTTTGAAAGTGGGTTCCTGATTTCAATGTGTGTGCAACTCCATAACATAGAGTTGCTAGTTCACTTTCAAAGAGTAGGTGGAATATGTATTCCACATTTTATCTAAATCTGGGATCTTCAGAAAACATTCGTAATGAGCGGTGTTCTGATGCTGTTATCTGAATATGTCTATCATCGTACCATCCTCCTTTGCCAGTAGGAAAGAGTAGAGGAAAAGCACTTGCTTCTATACTTTTTTCCCATATTCTGATTGGTGATCCTTTGGTTTGTCGCTGTTGGTATGTTTCTAGTGCATCATCTATGGTGTCATTAGAGTGTAATGGATGAATTGTATAATGGTCTAAAATATTGGATACTGTAACAGGATCTAGAAGTTCAAATTGACCAGTTTCTAGTGACTCTTGAATTATTTCAGTTGTTTCGCTTAAGTTTTCTTCAATATTTATTTATTCGTAGTGTTCATTATTGTCTTTTAGATATTGCAAGGCTTGTCTAACTTTATGTAAGTCTCCGAGTTGTTGCCAATTTATTTTGTCTTTTGTAGGTACACCATTTACTAAGACAATTAAAGATTGTTCTATTGGACGTTGCACTCCCAGAGTGTGCACATTTTCTTTTAGATCTAATGGTAAATAAACTACTTTGCCTCACATGCCTTTCACCAATTCAGAGGGAGGTAATTTTGCTTTTTTTGGTTGAAGGCATATTATTGCTTGAAATTGGTGCACTGTTTGAGTTATGATGCTCTCATATAAATTGAGTTGTTGGAGGGGTTTTGGTAGTGGGAATAATTCCAAGTTATTTGTGATAGCATGTGAAGGAGTTTGGTTGTTGTCAAGTTTTGTAGTGCAGTAGCTGCAAATTATTAAGGGGTCAGTTATTTTGTATTTGTTTTCTGCTATAAGGTAGAGAGCTAATTCAAACCATTTGGAATCTTCATTGTCTTCTATTTTGTATGTTATGTCTATAGTTTTTGTGTTACTTTTATAAAATGTTCTGCAGCAGCACACACACACACATGGTTTGGTACTTCAGCGGATGTACTTTTAAATTTTAGTATTTATTTTTTGTATGTTTGTAGTAGAAGGTTGCAATGTGTGGAATTGTTGCTAGTCTGTTGTAAAGCTATTGCATTTTGTAAGTGGCTTTCACTTGCAAATTCTTTTTTCTGGATACGGTCGATTTCTTCAAGTAGGTCTTTGGCTGTACCATGTAGATGATTGTTATTGAAATGGGCTAATACTAAAGCAGGACATTTAGCATAGTACAGTTCATAGACTAGATTTCTTATAGTTGAATGATGTGTTGATATCATTTTGATATAATGGAAGGTGCTTTTGCAAATAGGTCCTGAAATGCAGGCTAATGAATGTCCTTGAAGTCCTGTGTATTTGCGCACTGGACAGGTATCGATATTTTGCAGCAGCTTCATTTTGATTTTGTCTTTGCCTTTCACATACTGATTGAGGAACTGGCGTAAAGATTTGAAAGATTTTTTGGGAATGTTACACATTGACGTGCATGGCCATTTGTATACTGGACGTTCTGGTTCAGTCGAATGGAGAGGTAATTCTGAATTTTCTGGGGATATTTTTGTAAGCAGTATTTCTTGTTGCATTATGGTATTATTAAGTTTTTCATAACCTCGTCCACTGCTATGTATGGCAATTGTGTTTGTTTGGTTTTGTTTGTATGCTTCTTCATTAAAATATGGTTCTGTGCTTGTGGTGTGACTCCATTCACCTCTACAGATATTTAAGAAGTTATTTCTGTTGACATTCTGTTTATTGACAAGTCTTTTTTGTAATTTAGTAGTTAGTTTTGTTAGTGGTTTCATTCTGTTTAACACTAAAATAAATAACTTTCTTTTGAGAAGGATTGCACTGTCTATCAAAGCTTCTAAGATTCATTTTCTATGGTAGGTTTTAAGGGTTGAGCAATTTTTTTTTTCCTTCAGTCTATAGACCCGATATAACTTTGCTCCCCCTGGACGAATCCTTACCAAACTTTGTAAAAAAAAAGTATATAGCCCACTCACAATTTTTTTGGTAAGTTTGGTGAGGTGTTGCCAAGGGGGGGGCAAGGGTATAATGGGTCTATAGACTGAATGAAAAAAAAATTGCTCACGTCTACAGCTCAAACCGCTGGACGGATATTTACCAAATGTGCAGCAGAAGCGGCAGCTTGTTCCCGAAAGTTTGCTTTTGTAAATTTGGTGAAAATCCACCCAATAGTTTTTTTAAAGACAGGCAAAACGTAGGTCCAAAAGAATTAGTGATATCTGGCTCCTCTGACCCATTTCCCAGTTCGCTCCGTGGACCGGACTCCGATTGGACCGGAGGGCCGCGTCATGTCCGAGGCCACCCAACGCGCCCACTGATTGTCAGAGGCCATGCACCCAAGATTCTGTCCACTGGCTGCAAGTAGTGTAATAGTATGTGTAAAGAAGTGGACAGAGTGTGTGGCAGTTGGCTTATTGGACTTCCCCGAGGGTTGTGGCTACTGAGCAGAGTCTTGGGTGTATGGTTGTATTATGCTGTAGTAATTGTAGCAGCTACTAGAGTTTTGGGTGCACCTAAGAGCGTGCCTACTGGCAGGTGGCTTGTTGGACTTACCTGAGATTCTTGGGTGTATCATAGTCTGTACATTGGGTAGGAGTAATGTAACAGTATGTGAAGTGAAGTGGACAGGGGTTTAGGTGGATGACTTATGTGTCTGGGTTGTGGCCACTGGGCATATTCTTGGGTACTTTACTGTATTATGCTGCATTGGTTGTGGGCAGAGGCCATTCACCCAAGAGTTTGTCTCCTTTCTGGAAGCACTGTAATAGTATGTAAAGTGAAGTGGATAGGGCGTCAGGCGGCTGTGTTATGGTCAGTGGGCAGGTGTTTGCATGCATGACTGTATTATGCTGTGGTGGTTGTGGCCAGGCTCTGGACTCTTGGGTGCATGGCTGGAGGCCGTAGGCCATACACCCAAGAGTCTAGGGTCTGATCACAACCACTGCAACATAATACAGCCATGCACTCAACATTGTGAGACTGGCATATGTATTGCACAAATAAGTGTGTAGAATACAATTTGCAGATTACAAAGAAGTATGACACCTATAATGGTATACTCACTGTATGTATTGTTGAGGCCCTGTGCACCTTTTTTGCACACAGTGCAGAATACTGATCAAGCGGCAATAGCAGATTTGAATATTGTGGTATGTGGAAATGCAGAAGAAATCGTTGTTTCTTTCTCTGTGATGATAGAAAACATAACATGTTAGGGTAGGTACTTCGTAATGTATTGCATTGCATTGCAGATATTTGTGTACTTTGTGGACCCTTATAATTAGTACTTCACAAGTACTATGCTTTAAACAAGTGTACTGTGCAATCTGCTCAGTCCCTGTGTTTGTTCACATAATCATTGGGTGTGTGGGAAAAAAAATCCATGCAGGATTTAAAAAAAAGCCCTTTACGTTCATTTGTTGTTATGTGGCACACTCTGTTGACAGTGACGTGTTCACTACTTGCAGCAATGTTTAAGGTGCACATCTATGTGGTATTCTGGTTATAAGCACTGTTGCAGTAGGAGGAATTTAAATGGTGTATGATTTTCCTTTTGGAAGTGGTGATATTATGGTTGCAGTTAGGGATCAGTTGTCGTAGTCTAATTGTTTGTCTGTTTCCTCTTTTTAGCAGTATTTGTTTATGCGCTTGCTTGTTGTTGATGTTTTCTAAGTACTGTGATATTGCACACTAATATTGGAGGATTGTGGGGGCAGTTAGATGCCTGTTGGCGTATTCTAACTGTTGGTAGTTTGAAAGTTGTTGAGAGTGTGTTTGTAGCACTGTGATTGCTGAAGGTTGATTTTGGCAGTTTGACTGCTGGAAGTAATATTGTGGTACTGCGGGTGCAGTAAGATACCAGTTGGTTTATGCTGGTTGGTTATACTTATTAAGTGTTGAAGGGTTTCCTCAGAATAACTTTCTTTTTTGTTGGTGCATTTCAAATTGTGTAGTAATGGGAAGTAATATTGTAGTACTATGGTTGCAGTTAGATACCAGTTGGTGTATTCTAACTGTTTACAGTTTGTCAGTTCTGCAGGGTATGTCTACAAGCATGTTCATTTTTGTTGGCATATTTATATTTTTCTCTATTGTGAAGTGCCTTTGCAGTAGTATGGGTGTAGTTACATGCAGTTGCGAATTTATTGCAGTGGTATGGGCATTGTTAGGCAGCTGTTGCCTTATTCTAACAGTTGGTTGTTTCACAGGTCATCGAGGACAGTTTGTAGACGCTCATACTCAGATCAGTGAGTACATTTTGGTTTCAAGAATATTAAGTAGGCATTTGCAAGATTTGCTGGTAATCTCTGCTTCAGAGTAATGTAAGTATCATTGCATTCAAACCATGCACATTTCTTTTTAATGTACGCAGTATAGTGAGCTGCACTGGTTGTGGCGCCCATTTGGTAGATTATGCCTACGGCTGTGAAGGTTTTCTTGCCAAGTGATACTTGCCCGTGTGTGAAGCTTGTAAGCTTGCAATTGTTTTTGGTACCATCGGCATTGTATTGTAAAAGCATTACTATTAGGTACTGGCTATGTGATTGTATCTGTAAGGTGGAACGATTGTCGGAATTGCAAGAAGTACATAATATTCCATGGTTTGCATTTTGTATGAGCTGCTGAAATGGAATGGATTCACAGTTAGGCATAGATACATACAGAAAGTACTCATTAGGGACTTGTTCCTGCACCTAATGGCTGCAAAGAGTGCAATCTGGAAGATTTCATTTATAGGTATGTTATTGCTTTCCAGTACTTGCAGTAAGTACATTAGAAATTCTTGTGGATCTTCTTATGTGTTTATAGCGAATCTCACCATTCCCACAGTAGTCCAATTCCTGCCTTATTCCTGAGACACTGTAAGTATTGTCAGGATTGTTTGTTGCATTTTTGTGAAGGAGTAGCATTTGCAAACACAACTGGTCTATGCCGTTTAAGTAAATGTTTTGAACAATTGGTGGCTTCTATGAAAATGCTACGCTGCTCATTGTTTAGTTTTGATTTCAGTACAGCACAGTTTTCTGCAGATACTGACATATGGGGCCTGATTCATGGAAGTGTTTTATAATGGCACAATCCCATAGGAAAACGTTCCATGAATCAGTCCCATGGTGTTTTCTACTTCAGTCATGGATAATTCTGCCTCATTTGCTATGAGTGACTGTCCAAGTGGTTCTTGGCTTCCTGTAAGAGAAGGTTGACTGCTCGCAGGAGTGTCTACATATAGTTGTGCTTGAAGTTCTTCTTCTAGTTGGCGTTCATTGTCCAACATGATTTTGTACTGTGTAAAGTTTATATCTGTTATAGTCCTTTCACTTGCATTGAAAACATCTTCATAGGAGGCATGGGTGTCCAATAAACTTTCTTTTCTTTTCTCCATGGTTTAAAAAGTTGCAGTAGGGACATGTAGTACAGTTCTCTATGTTGAGGCGTTTTTAATGATAGCTTCATATGATTAATCAGGCTGCATTTGGTAAGTTTAATCAGGCTGCCCTCACAACTGTTGACTATGTATTTACCTTTTTTTCTCACCTGGTTTAATATTAATTTGTATGAGACGTTTTGGGCTATGTGGTATAGACACATGGTTTCCAAAGTAGTACTCATGTTTGGGTAGTATGTGTCCAATAAGTTATTTTTCAAAATGTCCTGGCTGTAGGGATCGTTTTTGGCTATTGTTTCTATGTCTTGGTAGGGTTGAGAACTATTTTTCTGGATGCAGCAGGATCAAGGCTTAGCTAGACTATGGGCCTCATTACGACTTGAGGCGGAACAGGTTAACAGGCTCCGCTAAAGCTTATTTCTCTGGATTATTCATTGTTGTCTTTAAGATATTGCATGGCTTCTCTAACTTTGTTTAAGTCTACTAGTTGCTGCCAATTTCTTTTGTATTTTGTAGGTACACCATTCACTAGGATAATCAAAGATTGATCTATTGGCCATTGCACTCCTAGAGTGTATACATTTTCTTTGAGATCTAATGGCAAATAAACTACTTTGCCACAAATGCCTTTCAGTAATTCAGAGGGAGGCAATTTTGCTATTTTCGTTTGAAGGTGTATTATCACATGAAATGGGTGCACTGTTTGGACTATAATGCTTTCATTCAAATAAAGCTGTTGGAATGGTTTTGGCAGTTGGAATATTTTCAAGTTATTAGTGATAGCCTGTGAAGGCATTTGGTTATTGTCAAGTTTTGCAGTGCTGTATGTGGAAAGGATTGAGGGGTGAGTAATTTTGTATTTGTTTTTTGCTATAAGATAGAGCTAATTGGAACCATTGGGTTTACTCATGGGTGATCATTACGAGTTTGGCGGGAAAGGGTTAATGGCACCGGTAAAGGTGCCGGAGCTGTCAACGCCTTACTGCCCCATTACGAGTCTGCTCGTGGGAACCCGCTAAGGATGCCTGGTTTTACCAGGCACCCTTAGCGGGTCCTGTGAGCAGACCAGAGTGCTATCAACGGGCCCGTTATTAATGGTCCCGTTGTTAGCTCCCGTCCCATTTTCATTGAGCCTTATGGGGGCTCGAATGGGAATGGGGATGGGTTCCTTGAATGAGGAATTACTGGGCCCTCTAAGGTCAGAATGGCCCGGTAATTCCTCATTCAAGGAACCCGAACCCGGTACCCGGTAAGGGGGTAGCCATACCGCTAATAGCGGCATGGTTACCTCCTACCTCGTAATGACCCCCATTGTCTTCTATTTTGTACGTTATATCTACAGTTTTGTTGCTCTAATCCGCAGGAACACACACATACTTGGTTTGGTACTTCAGCGGATGTGCTTTTAAACTTTGCTATATTTTTTGTACATGTGTAATAGAAGATTGACATCATCAAGGTTGTCGGTACTCTTTTCTATCGTTACTGTATTTTGTAAGTGCTCTTCAGTTCCAAAATATTTGCTTTGAATGTGGTCTATTTCTTTGAGCAGTTCTTTGGCTGTACCATGTAGGATAATGTTATTTAAATGCCCCAGTGCTAAAGCTGGACTTTTTGCATAGTACAGTTTGTGAACGAGATTTTGTACAGTGGAATGGTGTGTTGCTAACATTTTGATGTGGTGGAAGGTGCTTTTGCAAGCAGGTCCATAAATGCAGGCTAATGAATGTCCTCTTAGTCTTGTGTATTTGCGCACTGGACAGGAGTCCATAGTTTGTAATGTTTTAATTTGTCTTTGGCTTTCACATACTGATTGAGGAATTGCTGCAAAGTTTTGAAAGATTGTTTGCGCACGTTACACAGCCATTTGTAGACGGGATATATTGGTTCGGTGGAATTGAGAGTTGATTGTAAATTTGCTGGGGATATTCTTGCAAGCAGCATTTCTTCTTCCATAATGGTATTGTCTACATTTTCATACCCTCACCCACTGCTATGCATAGCAATTGCGTTTGTTTGATCTTGTATGTATGCCTCTTTATTAAAATATGGCTCTATGTTGTTGGTGTGAATCCACTCAGCTTCACAGATGTTTGCTATGGTATCTATGCTGATATTGCATCTGTTGTGAAGTACTTTTTGTAGTTTACCAATTAATTTTGTTAGTGGTTTCATTCTGTTTAAAACTAATATAAATGATTTCCTTTTGCGGAGCATTGCAAAGTCTATGAGAGCTTCCAGGATGAGTTTTCTGCAGTTAGTTTTAAGGGTGGAGCGTGATTTCTCCCCTGTTTTTATAAGCTTCTGAAAGATTGTATGGTGGAAAATTCTTTGTAAAATACATTTTTCGGAATGCTTACTTGTGGCTATGTTACCGTTGGTAGATGTAGTGTTAGCACTACTAGTAGTTGCATTCTTTTTAATGCATTTAGTTTTAGTTTTACATTTTGAAAGAAAAGTCACACATTTTTTCCTGGTACCTGATTCTGTTTTGCTTAGTGACTGTATTAGCTCTTTTGAACGTTTTGTGCAAAGTCTGCTAGAGGTGGATGGTAATTTTGCATGGCTGGAGTTTTATCTGCTCTATTTCATTGTTTTTTTCTATGGAGTTGCTTTTTGGTAGGCAGTGTCATGTGTCTGTTGGAGAAAAATAAGTGTGGGTTTGGAAGTAATGTATTTGTGTGTACTGTGCATGAGTGTCTGAATATGAGGGTAGGTATACGTAGAGGAGTGTGATTGTGCAAAGGGCTGTTACTTTTGGTTGGGAAGATATTACGGCTATGTGTAGACACAATGTGTGTGTGTTCCTGTGGGAAAGGTTTGCCTCAGTGTGCATGACAGTGTAATGTGCTTGAGGAAGTGCTTGAGGAAGTAAGGACATTGCAATGTTTTAATAAATCTAGTGGGTTTTAATATACAGGTGTTCTGATGACAATAGAAACAGTGGACCTGGTGAGGTGTAATGAGTAAGGGTGAAGCGAGTGCTGTCTAGGCTACAATACAACAACACTGAACTGTGTGAGTAACAGGTAGAACACTACAACAGTACTGCACTTACTTTCTCTATGTGAAGAGTAGATTTCTTCTGGGTTTCATCTTCCAACAGACACGTCACTGGCTTTTTGCAGGCGGTTCTTAACTGCAATTGCAAAAGAAGGAAGTTACTGGGTATGTGTGTTAATGGTACAGTAGTAGCAGTAGCAGAACACATTGTTTTAGATCGTAGGAGGATTTGGTGGCAGGAAGAGTTATTGTGCGTGTGCAATTGTACAGCACTGCATACGAGTGGGGACTTGGGAGTATTAGCATTGTTGGTATGGGGGCCAGTGGTGCAGTGATAAATATGCCCTATGGGGTTGCAGTTTTGAAGTGTGTGAGATGTTTTTACACTATTCGTTTTGGAAATAGATTAGTGGATGTCATAGTACAGTGCGAAAAAGGGAGATTGGAAAGGGGAATGTTACTGTGTGCGGAATTTTGTTATGTTTCTCACACTTAGATGCTTGCTACATGAGTGCAGACATTCTTGTGAGTTGTTGCATGTATGTATGCAAATTTACAGATACCACTGTTTCCAATGTACATATGCATTTATTTGCTTTCATCCGAATGGTGAATTTTTATAACTGTGCAGTGCATGTGATTGGCATACTTTCCTAATATACATTCAGTTTCCCTTATTTGTGTCAATTCTGGTTACTTCACGTAGGATCTGGCACTTACATATGCTGTGGAAATGTTCCCAATGTGTTATTTTAAATAAAATAATCACAGGCAGTGTTATGCTTGATTCAAAATGGCGCGGGCGCGCAATGCATTCTGGGAGCGCTCGAAGCCATGTTGGATATTTACTTCATACCGCAGTGAAAGGCTGCACACATTTTGCTGAAGTGTTAGATTCACAGTGCTGAGACAAACATGCTTTTCCAAACCTGGTATGTGGTCAAGGCCATTTCTGCTGGGAAAGCTAACGTTATGGCTTGCTACTGTTCTCCGTAGAGCGTGTGTTTAGAGCAGGGAGGCCCTGCGTTCCTTGGGGGAGCTCTCAATTGACCCAGCTGGCAACCGACGGCTGTTCCTCAACTGCGCAAGTGCAATTTCCAGAATGTTCAAGAATGAACTCCCCTTTGTGGAGTGTGTATATGAGCGGAGGCCCGGAGGGGGTCAGGTGAGACTTCCGCCGGAGAAGGACGCTCCGTCTGGCCTTCCCGTGAGTTGTGGTGCTCTCGACCTGGCTGTCCCCGGGGTCTTCCAGCTGCTTCTGGACGAGATGAGGACTTCTATTACGCTCACAGTGATGTATTTCCTTTTGACTTCTTTACTTCTTCTGTGATCTATGACCTTACTATTTTTATGAGTTATTTCTATGTACTTGTAAGCTTTGAATAAATAGCCGTAAAGAGCTGATTTATCATCTAAGAGTGCGTGGTTGTGAGTTATTGTGTCTGTCTGTTTTTTTTTTTTTGGTTCAGAGTACTTGCTCAATAATTGCATTGATGATTTATGGTTGTTTCGTGCACTTTCGGGTGAGAGCAGTACATTTTTGGCATCACAAACAGGATGTACATGATTAGTGGTTCCGTGAATTCAAGAGTCTTTTGAAACGTAGATAGGATTTGGTTGTCGTGTAAGTTAAGGTTTTTTTTGTTGAAAAGTGAAGTTTTTTGTCTTTTTGGTAACTGTCTGAGTGCCTGTGGGAGTGACTGCAGTGTGGAGAGGCCAATATATAGGTTCAACGAGGTTTTGCTTTGCTTGCGATAATGAGTAGTTTGTTCAAGAAGAAGAACGTTACCACTGGCGATGACTGTTCTGATGTTGTTATTCCAGGTTGGACGAAAAGTCTGTATGATAAGTTGGCTCAAGCGTGGGCATGTGGTGCCGGTTTAAGTGAAACTTGGGATCAAGGATTGGGAGATGCCGATCCGACTGATGTAATTGCATGCTTGCAGCAAGTTCCAGTAGAACGTGGTAAAGAATGTGCGGCATTAGGTAGGCGAGGTTGGGTTCTTTTGCATGCTTATAGGAAAATACATCAGATGAAAGTGGACATGAAAAATGAGGTTTTGCGATTAGAGAGAGAGCTAGCTGCAGAACGGCAGACTGCGTTAATGCAGCAGATTCAAATGAAATTGTTTGAAGATAAGGCCGACACATATCAGGCGGTGGCCGAGAGGGCAGCAGTCAGAGTAGCTCGATATAAGTATAGGAAAAGACGGGGAGGGGTCAACAAAAGGAAGGTGGCAACTGTAATCGCTACCGCTGGCGTAGACTGGCATCCGGACACAAAAACAGTGGCGGCTAAGCCTGTTAGAAGGCGGCGAGCCGGACCACACCCACAGAATCCTGGTGGTGGTATGGTGGATTTAAGCACTTTTGAAGATTACACACAACAGGAGGTTGGGGAAATTATTACCCGTTTGAGGCAAAAATCAGGGGAAGCTTTATTGACATGGATGGGGAGATTACTAGACGGGGGTGCTGCAGGGTTGTTGGTAGATTCTACTGATTCACCGCGTTTTTTACCCCTGTCAATTGACACCAATGTACAGGAGGTCTTAAGAGCAGGACCGCACCCTGATGCAAATGGTCAAGATACGCAGGTGTCTTTGTTGCACCTGATAGCCCAAGCATGTAATCGTAAATACCCTATTACCACAGATTGGCCCAGTGAAGAAACGAAGTGGTATACGTTGAGAGAAGCCATTCAAAAAGTCAGAGAGCATGCGATGAAAGAGGCGATTCGCACAGATGCTCCTGATCACATGGGAGCCGTACCGCTCTCAGTTTCAACGCGAAACATGGTGATTAGAAATGCGCCACCCGCATACAAAAGTGTCATCATGACTTTGCTTGTAGGCATGATGGGCAAGGCTACTGATGAGGTAGCAGATGCCATTCGGCAACTTGCAGATTTGGGAGAGTGGGATAAGAGCGATAACAAGCCATGGGAGAGAGAAGGGCGTAGTGAGAGAAGAACTGAAGGCAGGCGACAAGATAGCAGAGACTCCCGAGTGTCCCGAAAAGACATGTTTTTGGCTTTGTTAAAAGATGGTGTGCCACACGAAGAAATTGATGGCATTGAAACCAGAGTAATGTATGAATTATACAAAAAAAACCGAGGACTTGCAGCCAAAGAGCGCTACAAACAGGTTAAGAAACAAGTAGTCACCACACCACAGGGGGACGCCTCACCTTCTGCTCCCCCTGCGGAAGAACAAGATGAAGGGTCTATGGTGACACCTTCCCCGTGCCAGCCAACATATGCTGATTTTAGAAAGGTGGTGAGTACGATGCTAGAGGCCGAGACGAGTCACACTCATTCGAAGTTTGACTAGGGCTTCGGCCAAGCTCCGGCTGCGTCTGCCCGCATAAAAGTGGATAGGCAGCCTCATGTTGATGTTAAGATTTTTTGGGGGCCAGGAAATACACAAGGGGTGCGAGCATTGATAGAAACCGGGGCGGAGGCCTCTTTGATTCATGGTAATCCGACACGATTTAAGGGCAAAGAGTTTACGATCACAGGTTTAGGGGGAAAGGAAACTCCCACAGAACAAACGTGAGTGGAGATGAAAATAGGCAATTTAAAGAGGCAGAAATACCAAGTGTTGATTGTCCCAATACCTAAGTATATAATTGGCTTTGACATTTTGGAAGGGCTAACCTTGGGACTTGGCGGTAAAACGTACCAGTTTGGGGTGAGTGCATTGATCTGTACACCCATTACTGTAGGCAAATTGAAGATGCCCCCAGTGCAAGTGCCAGTTGCAACCAAGCAGGTAGCTATGAAACAATACTGCATTTCTGGGGGGCACAAGGAAATTTCAGACACCATCAAAGAGTATGTGGAGGCGGGTGTATTACGCCCTATTACCACATCATGGAACAATCCGCTCTGGCCCATTAAAAAGGGGGATGGGTCGTGGAGGATGACGGAGGATTACAGGGAGTTGAATAAACACACTCCTCTCTTAGTGCCCGCAGTCCCAGATGCTATTACTTTGATTGAAAATGTCCAAAAGTTTGAGGGGACTTGGTATGCAGTGATCGATTTGGCTAATGCATTTTTCTCCGTGCCAATTTCTGACGAGTGTCAAGAACAGTTTGCATTTTCGTGGGGTGGACGTCCGTACACTTTCACGAGACTACCCATGGGGTACATGCACAGTCCGACTATCTGTCACCGGCTGGTGGCAGAACACTTAGACAAGATACCGTGTAAACCTGACATACAAATCTCTCATTACATTGATGATATTTTTATGCAGGGCAAGGATGAGCACAGTGTGCAAAGTCAGCTAGATGTCATTATAGAAGGATTGAAAAAGGAAGGGTGGGAGATTAATCCGAGTAAAATTCAAGGCCCAGCTGAAACAGTGATATTCTTAGGGATTCAGTGGCATCATGGGCATCGAGAAATGGTGCCAAAAGCATGACAGAAAATACTTGAATTTGCCACTCCAATGAGCAAAAAGCAAGCTCAGCAGTTTATAGGACTGTTTGGGTTTTGGAGACAGCACATTCAGCATTTACGGCAGATATTGGCCCCCCTCTACAAGGTGACATGAAAAAAATATGAGTTTCAGTGGGGGGAAAAGCAGCAGAAAGCTTTTGAGATGGCGAAAGACACAGTGCAGCAGGTGCTTGATTTATGGCCCTTGAAGGAATGTGAAGTGGAATTAAATGTGTCTGTGCAAGACAATTATGCTAACTGGAGTGTGTGGCAGAAACAACACAGGAAACGTGTGCCATTGGGATTTTGGAGTCGTAAGTTGCCTGACGCTGGTAACTCATATACTCCATTTGAGAAGCAATTGCTGGCATGTTATTGGGCTCTTGTTGATACCGAGCAGATGACGTTGGGTCCTGATGTATTCATGAGACCTGAAATACCAATCATGCAGTGGGTACTGAGCTCTCCTAAAACACACTGTATAGGACATGCTCAAGAAGCCAGCATAATTAAGTGGAAATGGTATATTCAAGACAGAGCCAAATCAGGAAAGGGTGGAGTGGCAAAACTACATGAGCAAGTAGCCAACATACTGCCCTCAGATTATATACCACTGGAGGTGCCTGAAAAACGTGAGTCTCCCGTGAAATGGGGAGTACCTTACAGTGATTTGACCGTGGAGCAAACAGAGCATGCTTGGTTCACCTCGATACGTGGGAACTTAACGGTACTGGAAAACAGTGTCGTACAATCCCAAAACAAAAAAGATGTTGACAACGACAGTGAAAGGAAAGAGCAGTCAGTTCGCCGAACTTTACGCAGTTTACCAAGCAGTGAAACAAGAGACCCCTGGTCAATGTCATGTGTACACAGATTCATGGCCAGTGGCGAATGGATTGGCAGTGTGGTTGCCGACATGGCAAAAGAATGGATGGAAGATTCATTCAAAAGAGTTATGGGGAAAGGAACTGTGGCAAGATATTGCAGAAATGTTGTTACAAAGTGAAGTCACTGTATATCATGTGGACGCACATTGTGCCACAGATTCATTAGAACGTTGGTTTAATTCTGTTGCAGACGAACACACCAAGATTGCGACAATGGATGCAGAGGCTCGGGAAGACGATATGGAGGGTTTGGCCAAATGGGCCCATCAGAAAAGTGGGCACCTTGGAGAAAAGGCTACTATCAGGTGGGCACAAGCTCGAGGCATCAGTCTTCCTTTAGAAATAGTGAAAACAATCATTTTGTAGTGTCCCGTGTGCCAACACCAATTGCATAGACCTATATCTCAGATTGTTAGAGGCACATTGAGAAGAGGAAAATTACCAGGTCAAATTTGGCAGATTGATTATATCGGTCCTATGCCAAAAAGCAGAGGTTGTCAGTATGCATGCACAATTGTGGATACATACTCAGGATATTTGATAGTTTTGCCGTGCAAATGTGCAACCCAATTGAACACCATCAGGTTGTTAGATCAGATCATATTGCATTATGGAGTGCCTTTGCAGATTCAAAGTGACAATGGGTCACATTTCAAAGGCAAACTCATCCAGGAATTTTGTCAGGAAAAGAGCATTGAGTGGGTCTACCACATTCCCTACTATTCAGCTGCGGCAGGGTTAATTGAACGAATGAATGGGTTACTGAAAGAACAGTTGCGCAAATCTGGAGACGGCAGTTTGGCAGGCTGGCGCGATCGTGTGTTTGATGCGGTGCAAGTGTTAAACAATAGGCCTGTGTATGAACATGAAACTCCTTTGTTGCGATTAATGACTCCTAATTTACAGGTTCAACCCAATTCAGTCAGAGAAACATTGTTATACTGGGAAATTACCCCAGGTTTTTTAGCTCCCTATCGAGCAACTCCAGAGTCAGCAGGGGTAGACTTGCATTCCAATGAAGAAATCCGATTATAGCCAAGAGGAATAGTTGTCATTGAAACAGAAATTGGAGTACAGATTCCCCCAGAGCATATGGGATGGATTGCCCCTAGATCTAGCCTAGCATTGAAGGGAGTTCAAGTGTTGGGAGGGGTAATTGATGCTGATTACCAAGGAGAGATCAAAGTCATGCTAATGAATAGTGGGGATCAATTGTTATCAATCCACAAGGGTGATCGAGTGGCCCAATTGATAGTCATTCCCATTAAATTGTCCATGATTAAGAAAGGGGAGCCTCCTACAGTGTTAACTACCCGTGGGGATCGCGGTTTTGGCTCTTCAGACAGTATGGTAACGGGTGCAAAGGTGTGGGTGGAAAAGCCAGGTGACCCACCAGTGCTCGCAGATGTCATTGCATCAGGCAAGGATCAAGTGGTTTTAGTTATGGAGTCTGGTAGAAAGAAATGGCAATATGTACCCGCAGACAAATATTACCTGAGAGAGTGATGTGCAACACTGATATCTCTTTTCTGGGTTTGCTTTGCAGATCCTGGGTCTGGTTGGTGTGACTGTGGCACTAAATGGACTCCATTTGGGCGAATTCAGCGATCTACTGTTACCAGCGACAAATGTCACATCTGTGCCAGTGATCAAGGGGATACTGATAGTGATGAATAATGTTGTCCCCAAGGAGCCCTATGCCAGTGCCGAAAAGCCCGCCAGACCGAAGACATGGATCCGTGAAATGCGACAAACACATCAGGAGCAAGTGAAAACAACCTTGATGCCAGCTGTGCCGGAATCATTGATAGGGAGGAGGAAACACTCTCCTATGATTACTCAAGAAGAGACTATGTGGACATATCTGGCACAGCAAGTACTGAATATATCACACTTTTGTCTTACTGATGTGCGCAATGCTGAAGCTTTATTGACTACATGTTTAGTAGTGATGCCAACGCCTGTTCCGGTTTTAAAGCATATCTTCGGCGTCACACATAATGATTCTTTAGTTCAAGACTCAGACATTAGACAATCTTTTTCAGTTTATGAATATTGTCGGTTCTGCCAAGAGACTGACAAGAAATGGAGAAATTTGACATGTGTGATTACGTACAACATAACTCAAGGAGATGTGTGTTACATTATGACGTGCAAAGCACAAAAAATTGGTAAATGCAGACAAATAGAGTTGACCAATCAGTATAATCACACTATGTTCGAAAGGAGACTATGTTTGCAAATGTCACGCAAATGCACCAGTGTAATCTTCCAATCATACAGTGATAACTGCTAGTCATTTGAATCATGTGAAACTTCCAACAGGATGGCTCTTTTCATGTGGTAACATTACATATACTTATATTCCAGCTAACATTTCTGGAAGTCCATGTGCTTTGACTCGATTTGGACTAATGATGTTTCCTTTACACTCAGCAATAACTTGAGGTAAAAGGTCAACTGTTGAATCTGTAGAGCTATCTCCTGACTGTGATTCACATGTACATTTGCTATCAGAAGCTGAGATTCTAGCATTAACCCTTTCATTAGTGGGTGTTTGGGGTTTAGCTGCTTGTGGTTACAAATCTTTGATGAAATTAGCATGTTTAGTAGTTAAAAGTCTTAATCATACTTCACAGGCTTTAGAAGAATTACTCCTTGATAGTCAAGTTATTAGAAAAGCAACTTTGCAGAACAGAGCTGCTGATGATTACCTATTGCTGAAACATAATTTAGGGTGTAATGCCTTTGAAGGTATGTGTTGTTTCAATTTAAGTGACCACTCACGATCTATTGAAAGTCATATTCGAGGTTTGAGGGATCTCATTTCTCAAGTGTATCAAGATCGTAACAGAAATTGGTGGGATTGGTTATTTTCATGGATACCTGATATTGAGGGTACACTACGTTATATTTTTGCTTGCATTTTTATTATACTGTCTATTATAATTGTTTGTTGTTGCATTCAATGTATTCCCAATTTAGTTTTAACATTTCGTAGGTTTCAGAGACCGGTTCCTGTGCCACCTGGCTACGGAAGATAAATATCCAGGTGGAATTGTTATGCTTGATTTATGCTTGATTCAAAATGGCGCAGGCGCGCAATGCATTCTGGGAGCGCTCTAAGCCATGTTGGATATTTACTTCATACCGCTGTGAAAGGCTGCACACATTTTGCTGAAGTGTTAGATTCACAGTGCTGAGACAAACATGCTTTTCCAAACCTGGTATGCGGTCAAGGCCATTTCTGCTGGGAAAGCTAACGTTGTTATGGCTTGCTACTGTTCTCCGTGGAAGGAGTTTTAAGAGCAGGGAGGCCCTGCGTTCCTTGGGGGAAGCTCTCGATTGACCCAGCTGGCAACCGACGGCTGTTCCTCAACTGCGTAAGTGCAATTTCCAGAATGTTCGAGAATTAACGCCCCTTTGTGGAGTGTGTGTATATGCGGAGGCCCGGAGGGGGTCAGGTGAGACTTCCACCGGAGAAGGACGCTCCGTCCGGCCTTCCCGTGAGTTGTGGTGCTCTCGACCTGGCTGTCCCCGGGGTCTTCCAGCCGCTTCTGGACGAGATGAGGACTTCTATTACGCTCACGGTGATGTATTTCTTTTTGACTTCTTTACTTCTTCTGTCATCTATGACCTTACTATTTTTATGAGTTATTTCTATGTACTTATAAGCTTTGAATAAATAGCCGTAAAGAGCTGATTTATCTTATAAGAGTGCGTGGTTGTGAGTTATTGTGTCTGTCTGTTTTTTTTTTTTGGTTCAATGTACTTGCTCACTAATTGCATTGATGATTTATGGTTGTTTCGTGCACTTTTCGGGGGAGAGCAGTACAGGGAGTGGTGCTGAAATTGAAACATGTGGTTTGCAGGTGTTATGCTAGTTGGCAGTACAAGAAAACTGTGAAAGCAAACAGTATTGTAAGTAACTGTCAGTTGATATGAGGAGATGGTACACATGACAGTATGATTATTTGGGAGGTTGTGCAGGACAAGTGGTAGGCACCCAGTTCATATGCATGCAATATATGCACTTGCTATGATTTGGTAACATACATGCAGTTTTGATTGTTTATGTGCATTACAAAACATATGCATACCTGTAGTTTGTGTTGATGGATGTAGATGTGGATGAATCTGGAAGTAGAAATCTTGGAGAGTTTTACAGTTCTTTTGGATGCAGGTTCTTGTGAATCATAGGAGATCTGTGCTTTGAGTGTTGAACAGTACATCTGCAGTGTGATACTGAGTTGCTAGAGTTGTAGAGATATTGGATGTGATTGGTTGATTGTTGTGGGTCTGCTTACCAGTAGCCAATGCGAGAATGCTGCAAAGTGTAAAGTGGAAAGGGAAAAAGGGCTGCCCGAGTTTTACAGGATCCGCAGCACTGCAGTAGTTTGCGGATCAGCCATGCTACATCCAGGGATTTTTAGCATGCCTGGCATGGAAATGAGAGTGTACTCTGGGGATTAGCCAATCAGGTGTTAAGGGTGTGCTTTACAGGAAGGTAATACTTTTTTTTATTGCTGTGTTGGTTGATTGATTGATTGATATTTTATTTCTATCGCGCTCATACACAAGTGTTTCAGAGCGCGACCAGGCAAGGAAAGGGAACAGGGGAGAACAAAAACAACGATCTTACTAGGCCCAGTGACATTGAGAACGTGCAAGTGCAGGGTAGAGGGAGAAGGGGGAGAAGTGCATGGAAGGGGGAACAAAAGGAGAGTGCGGAGCGAGAAGGAAAAAAATCAAAAATAATAATAAAATAATAAATAAAAAGGCAACAAACAATGGGAGTGCAGCAAGCAAGTGGCAAGTGCTGGGTTTATGGCAGCAGGCTGTGTAGGTCTGAAAGTGCAGAAAGAAAAGGGGAGGGCTGTATGGGTACAGATACAGACCCCAGTGCAGGGGGTGGCCCGGAGGCAGTGTGTGAGGGTGGCAAGATGAGCAGGTACCTGGGCCCAGAGGACAGAGGGTGGCCAGGTGCATGGTGCCGAGGGAGAGCAGAATCAACAGAGGAGAGCGGAGGAGAAGGCAGAAGCAAAGAGGAAGGTTTTGAGGTGCTTCCGGAACCGGAGATGGTTCTCCTCAAGTTTTAGAGTGGCAGGGAGGCTGTTCCAGAGGGAGGCCCCTGCCGAAGACAGAGATCTACCCCCAGCTCGTTTCTTTGAGAAACAACTGACCCTGAGGGAGTTAGAGGTAGAGGAGCGGAGTGCTTGAGATGGGAGGTATTTGCGGAGGGATAGCTGAAGGTATGTTGGACCCAGGCCCCAGAAAGCCTTGTGGACAATTCATAGGGTTTTGAATTTAATCCTTGCATCCACAGGGAGCCAATGGAGAGATTTCAGAGCTGGAGAGATACGATCCCAGGGCTTGAGGCCAAGGACAAGTCTCGTAGTCCTGTTCTGGATAAGTTGTAAAGGGCGGAGAGTAGAGGCAGGTAGATTAAGAAAGAGGCTGTTGCAATAGTCCAGCTTAGAGAGAACCAGAGCTTGGGAGATAGTGAGCTTCTGGGGGAATGAGAGGAAAGTAAGAATACCTCTGAGGAGGTGCAGTAGGAGGTTTGACTTTTTTGACACATCAGCGATGTGGGCAGAGAAGGAGAGTGTGGAATCAAAGGTGACACCAAGGTTCTTGGCCTCGCAGGTGGGGATAGGAGGAGTGCCAAGGGAGGCTGGCCAGAGAGTGAGGGGAAAGCAAGGTGATGTTGTGCCAATGAGGAGGATCTCTGTCTTGCGGCATTAAGACAAAGATTGTTGGCGGCACACCAATCTTGGATGGCAGTTAGGCAATCAGTGATGAGAGAGGTGGAGGAGGTGGCTGAGGGCAGCCTGAAAATGAGTTGTGTCGTCTGCGTAGCACTGGAAGTTTGAGCAGAAAATGGCAATACAGTGGGCGAGAGTTGCCAGGTATTGGTTGAAAAGCCAGGGCGAGAGGTTAGACCCCTGGGGAACACCACATGTGGAGAGGAAGACAGATGATAGGAAGGACCCAAGTTGGACCTGGGAGGGTCGATCAGAAAGGAAAGAGGTCAGCCAGGCCAGAGCCTGATCGGTGATGCCCAAGTTATCCCAGAGACGGTTGAGCAGGATGGTATGGTTGACCGTGTCGAAGGCAGAGGAGAGATCAAGTAGGATGAGTACAGAGGGAATGCTAGAGTCAAGGTTGGAAAGCAGATCTTCACGGAGGTTCAGGAGAGCAGTTTCCGTGCTTCTGCCAGATCTTAAGCCAGACTGATGGTCATGGAGACAGCCAACAGAATCAGAATGAAGGTTTAGCTGAGAGATGGCCAGCTTTTCAAGGTGTTTGCCTAAGAAGGGGGTAATGGAAATTGGGCGATAGTTGGCCGGACAAGAGGGATCCGCTGTGGGTTTCTTGAGGAGAGGATGCACAAGGGAGTGCTTAAGAGGGGAGGGGAAGGATCCTGAGGCAAAGGAGTGGTTGCAGAAGTCGGCAAGGGCCTGAGCGAGGGTATCAATGTGGTCCTTGAGAGTTTTAGAGGAACAGGGATGAACCTGTTTCGACGAGGCTTTCATAGATTGGACTTGTCTAGTGACCTCATCATGGGAGAAGAGAGGAAAGGAAGAGATGGAGGGTGGGGGGGTGGCTAGAGGAGGGTCAGTGAGTACCGACAGAGGGGAGAGGAGAGGGGGTGGAGGAGAGTGTGGACAGGATGTCCTGGGTTTTTGAGATAAAGTGTGAGGCCAGGGCATTGCAAAGAGCCTGAGAGGCAAGGGGAGGGGTAGAGACTGCAGCAGAGTTGGCTAGCTCCTTACAAATTTTAAAGAGTTCGGCCGAGCTGTTAGATGCCGCAGAGACACAGGCTTGAATGTGGACTCTTTTCTTGGTACAGACAGAGAAACGGTATTGCCTTTGGAGAAGGCGACAGGCCAGTTTGTCAGAGGATGAGCAGGAATCCCTCCATTTTCTCTCAGCCACCCTACACCTACGTTTAAGTGTAGCTAGGTCGGAGTCATACCAGGAATAGCACTTGGCTTTGGACTTCAGGTGGATCCTCATGACAGGGGCAAGAACATCAAGAGTATCAGAAATAGAAGAATAGAGAGAAGACAGGGCTGTGTCAGGGTGTGAGTCAGCCAGAGGAAGAGGGGTTGGGGAGAAGGTGGAAGCAAAAGCCTCGACTGACACACGCTTCATGTCCAGGAAGGTAGGTGGCAGTGTTGGGGTAGGCTTGGCTTGAGGGGAAGAGAGAGAGAGATGAGAGGAGAGGAGGTAGTGGTCACTCCAGGAGAGGGGAGTGGAGAGAGGGATAGATAGGGGGGGGCTAGAGGAGATCAAGACATCAAGTGTGTGCCCTGCAGAGTGCGTTGGGCCAGATGGGAGGATAGAGAGGGAAAGGGAATCACAGAGGTCGCGAAAGAGCAATGTTGAGGGATGGGGAGAATCAAGGTGAATGTTGAGGTCACCAAGGAGGAGGAGTTGAGTGGTTGAGGCCAGGAGAGAGGAGGAGAGGTCAGCTCACTCAGAGAGAAAAGAGGTGATTTGACCACGGGGCCGGTAGAGAGTGGCAACAGTAAGAGAGTGGCTAGGAGAGATTGAGAGCCTGCAGACGAGGCATTCGAAAGGGGAGTAGATCTGAGTGGGAATTATAGTGGCAGGAATCCACTCAGGAAAGATCAAGGATACACCCCCTCCAGGGCGAGTGGATCTGGGTGCGGAGAGGATCATGTAGCCATCAGGGAGGAGAGTGTCAAATCTCGTGACAGAGCTGGCCGTGAACCATGCCTCTGTAAGACCAAGAACGTCAAGGTCAAGTTCTTCAAGGAGGTGGCAGATGTCAGAGGACTGTTTGACAGCAGAGCGAGAGTTGAGAATGGCAAGATGAAGAAGGTTGCCGGCCTTAAAGACCTTCCGGGGAGGGGTACAAATCAGAGGTACACCCTGCGGAGCTGTGGAGGTAGCCAGAAGATGGGCAGAGGAGGGAAGAGTGGGCAAGGTAGCCAAGGAATGAGAGGAGGGGACAGCCGGAGAAGAAAGGAAGTTGAAGAGGTGAGGGAAATGCCTATCGAAGAGGAGGAGATTTGCCTGGGGACCTTGGACCATGACAGTGCCATTTAGGTAGACGTTAAGGATGACTCTGGAGGAGTCAAAAGAAGCCATGAGGATTTCCCAGCGAGTGCCACCATTGATGGGAGAGGAGGAGACAGGACAGAGCACACAGATCATATGAGGGGTCCATAGATCAGGCGAAGGAACAACAAAGAGGATGTCGGTGAGGGTCTGTCTGGAAGAGGCACTGGTATAGGTATCAGGAATAGGGAGACCAGGGTTGGAGGCCAAGATATCCTTTTTAAACTTCTTCTTTCCAGACTTAGTGAGAAGGGAAGGATAGTTGATAGAGAAACAGTTGGAAAAGATGGGAGAAACAGACAACGCCATGAGTATGAAGAGAGGAGGCAGGGGGAGGAGAAAGCAGGTGCAGCGGTATGGCAACAGTCACTGGGCTATCATGATTACAATCAATGGTTGTGCAGTGAAGATGGCAGGAGTTACTGTATGGATAGTTGAAGATTGTTCTGTTTCTGATCTGGAGAGGTATACAATGGAAAGAGGTGGTTCTACAGATTTGGGTGTCCAGGCATGGAGGCTTTGTGGTGGAGTGTGCCTGGATACAATGTGCAGGCACTGGTTTCTATTCTTTGCAGAAACATGGCTACATTTGATAGTCCTGATGTCTTGGCTGTGCATTGTGGAGGAGAGTATTTGGGATACATCAGTACCCCAAGTTTGATTCCTGTATTGAAGTCCTTGGTGGAGGAACTAAAGCTAATTTTTCCATGTGCAAAGGTGTTTTTTTCTGAAATGCTACCAAGAGCACAATGGAAATACCCCAATGTGTTCAATCACCAGCACAATGTTGGAAGGTGCCTTGTGAATAGAGGCATGGGTGTAGTTCTGCAGCCTGGTAACATGCATGTTTTCTCCAATGACAACATTGACTCTCTTAGTGTGTACTATTTTAGTGCTGATGGAGTGTTGTTGTCCATTCTTGGAAATGCTCATTTTTTCTGGGAGGTAAGGGATGCTGTGCAGAAGTTGCTGTAAGGAGGAAAGGAAGATAAAAAAACCATACAAAATACAAAATAAAAGGTGTTTGTTTTCAAGCACCTTTAAAAAAAGGCCCTTTTTAGAGCCACCACTAAAGAGGAAATCACATACCCTAGTTGAAATTTCTTTCCCCACCCCGTGCATTGCACGATATGTTTGCAGACATCGTGGTAGTTGGAAGATCGCACATGCCACACCTGGGGCTTTTGAGGATGACAGGCATGGAAATGGGACTGTGCAGGCCAGGGGATTGGTCAATAAGGTTTCCTGGGTGTTGTGTGCAAAGAGAGAGTGTGGCAGAAAGTATGTTTGCTGAGAGAAAGTGAAATGGATATGGCTATGGCTATGGCTGTGTCTTTCAGGAGGCAGAGTGTATGGATTTTGGGGGACTCATGGATACATTGGTTGCAGGTGCATGCAGAGCACTGTAAAGTGGCTGCACATCTTGGATTCCCTCATGTGGATGTGCACTGGTATGGAGTGTGTGGCATGAGGTGGCTGTATTTGTTTCCTCTTTGTGCCACTTTGGTGATGCAGCATCATCCAGACATTATTATTGTTCATTGTGGAGGAAACAGTTTAGGACATGTTAGTAGAATCTCATTGCAGTTTGTGATGATGGAGGCACTTGGGAAAGTCATGGACATGCTTCCAAACCCCACAGTAATTTTTTCTCGCATTTCCCAGAGACAGAGGTGGCTGCGCTCTTCTTCATTTGGTCCACAAATGGAGAAAGTGAGGCGCAATGTGAACAAGGCTGTTTGCGCCTTTTGAGAGATGTTGGCATGTCCTCCTTCTACAATGAAAATATTACATTTCGTAGCAGCAACATTTTACTGATGTATTTACTGTATTTTACTGATGTATTTACTGTAGCAAGCATTTTTGCAGTTGCTGTTGTCCACTTCAAACCTTTCACAAACAACAAAGAAACTCCAAAAAGGCTCTTGTCAGAGCCACCACTTTCTCCCAGAAAAGAATGCAATGTTTTTGATAGCGCCCACCTACATTTTATAGAAGTCTGCAGACTACCACACTGTCTGCTGACTTCTCGGAATGCACAGGGCCCTGCACCATTTCATTGGCACTTCTTTTTTTAAACTGTGAAAGGTGGCTATGAAAATAACCTTTTTTTATTTTTCAGTTTTGTGTATATTTTTGGATATTTTAAACACGACACACACGTGAGGGACGGTTAGGGAGGGTATGGAAGGTGCACCAACCACAGGGATAAGAAAGGGCATATGGAAAGAGGAATATGTTGGATGCGTCTCATCGAGGTTGGGGGCACTTTCCGTCATGGTCCCGGTCCGCAGCCTCGAAACCACTCTGGAACTGCTCACCCCTGCAAAGTACTGCGTCGGAGTATATACACAAAACAGTTACCTTTGAAAGGTAAGGGTCCACTGCCTTGCCTAAAGCATGCGAGGCTGCTTGAGGAATTCTCTGTCCCACAGGAGTGTCTCTTGTGATGACAGGAGCAGATATTGAGGATGCTGCACTGGAACTCAATCTACTACCCTGTTCGAAGGGGGCGACCTTCCGAACTGCTGCTTTGTGGTTGGATCTTAGGTGTCAGCGCATGGAGGTAGTCCCATAACTGTACAACCCAGGTTTGCCGCAGCTTAGTACCATCCCACACTCTTTGCAACAAACCTTGGCCGCACCAGCCTTGGGCTTGCCACCTTGCCCAAGACTCACGTGGGCAGCCGATAGTGGGGACTCCCACTACATCATTCTTGTCTTCTTCTTCTTCTTCCTCTGCTGCATCCTCACCCCTGCTCCCCTCTCCTTGCCCTTGGGGAGGTGGTGATGGTGATGGTGGTGTGGGGGTGCCGCTGAGGCAGAGGTAGCAGGACAGGCAGCTATGGTTGCCATTTTCAAGAGAAAGTAGCCTGGAACCAGGAACAGTAGGAACACAGCAATTTGCCAAATAGCTGAACAGCAACCTGCAGCAGTAGTCCTGGTCAGCCAAAACCAATAGCAATGAAGTAATGCAGCAATGAAATGCCAGTGACAGCAAGTGCCCAATGACAAGAAATGCTCTGTCCTGGAAATCCAAAAACAGAATGAGGAGCAGCACTGGGGTTTGGCCTTTTATAGGGGTGCTGGGGAGCGCTCCGTGAACAGTCGTGCACTCCACGGACAATTCAAACCCAGAACCGGGTTCAAAAAGTTCCAAAAAGTGTACAGATCATCAGGGGCATGGTCTGGTCCTCTGCAAGGGTAAAGTTTCACAGTAGAATACCTTGGATTGCTCAGAAAAACACTTTTTTGGTATCCGGGGCCTGGACCCTGTCCGCGCATAAGCACTCATGCTCAGCATGGGTGCGGTCACATGGTAATGTCGCAAACTTTCATGAATTGGACGGGTGTCCGTAGGGCACCTATTGCGCAGGATCGGTTGTGTGCATGCGCATAGGTGTCCGCCAGACAGGGTTGGGTTCCTCAAACTAATTAAAAGTACGTCACAACTTTGCAGACAAGCTCATTGTCCGTAGAACACGGGGAATGAGATGCGCATGTGACCTCCATTTTGAATGCAGACTTTACGGGCCGGTGCGGTGTCCGCAGGACACCTCCATTTTGATTAATTGAAGACATCCTGCACAGTTGCACGCCCCGCAGACTCATAACGGGGCTTTTAATAAAAGAGAAAACACACACGCATAGCAACAGTACACATAGAACTTTATTTACACACATACATACAAACAATTAGGAAAGGGAAGGGGCGGCAGAAATGGAAACATATACAGGGGATATTAGGGGTTTCCACAGGTGGGGCTTCAGGGGAGGAAAGCAGTAAGGTCTTATCGTAATGTATTTATTTACAGAGAATGTGTGGGGATGGTTGGCTGCGATAGCTGCAAGAGGTACAGGCGCAGGTTGAGCAGTGGTATTTAATTTTCTCCGCAAAATATTTTAAGGCAACAAAAGTGTTCAGCAATTGGTCAATTTTAACTGGCTTACTTTTCAAACTGCGTTGTGTTCCAATGGACTTACTGTCTTCACTAATTTCATCCCGAGGGAAATTCTCTTCAAGCTATTCCAGGGTGCTTGCCATTTCTGAGTAAAAACAGAAAAACCATTTTTCTAGTATTGCAGACTGAACAAACTGCGCAGTTATAGGAACAGATTTAGTGTACTTACCACTTTGTAGTACAGTTCTTTTGTGAACACTTTGCAGTTGTCCCACTGACAGTTGCTACTTAGTTTGAATGTAAAGCAGCACTGAGGTAATGCTGTTGAAAGCACAGATTATTTTTTGTCTTGGTGCATTCCATTATGTTGCATACCCTATGCAATTGCACTGTTGCTTTCATAAGTACAGAGTTTGTAGACCTACTTCATTTTTCCTTCTTATTCACTTATGTGTTGCTCTTTCAATATGTTCAGTGCCTTCGCTGCACGTTACAACAATGTAAGAGAACCCCTGAGCTTTTGGGCAGCGTGGATGTTACCGGAGGTCCGCAGACAGTCGCATAGACCACAGACCCTGTGGTTATCAGCATGGGACCAGGGGGTTCTGTATGTTGTATGGTACATCTATACAAATTATCCTGGTAATTTTTACCAGGATAAATTATCCTGGTAAAAACCTATGAAATTCAGTGAATAAACTTTGTTAAAGGGACGTTATGGTTACTTTGCACTAATAAAAACCTATCAATATTATGGTTACAAGTAAAACCGAAACCCCCAGAAATTCGCCAGTTATGGTAAGCTTAGCAACCATAACTCGCGCCACCACCGTGCACTGCTAAGACGAACGCCAAGGACATCAAAGATGACATCACAAATGTCATTGATGAAATCACTGATGACATCACATGTGCATTTACTTTTCATGAAAAGTCTCTACAAGGGATTCTTATTATAATGTTGGCAAAAAACTGTCAGGGGTCATTGGGAGAAATATTATGAGCTACGTAGTTCATTATGCAATGTATTACTATAAACATGATCGTATTACAGAGTTCTTTCCAGAATATTAACCTACTCATGTAGAAACACAGGCATTGTGTGCAGCGTACACCATGGAGGTGCAATATTTATAATCTTGCCATGTTGAATAGTAAAATGATAAATGCTTTCGTATTAGAGTTTTGCGTACTGTGAAACATGTGTTAAGTAGCTAATAAAGCCCCACTTATTACATAATTGTATTACTACAGACAAAACATAAAGATACCACAACGCATACAAATATGAGCATATACAGGGAAAGTAAAGTAAGCAAAAAAGCAGCAGTACTACCAGAAAGTGTTCATAACCTAACTGATTATCTTCATGCACAGAAATGATTGCTGTGTTTCAAGCCTGCTTCTTCCCTTATGTGTCTATATCATATGATGTGACTGGACCCTAAGGAAAGTAGTGCAAGAATATATGAGAAGGGTCAGGTCTTCAAATATAGTACCTTTTGAATTTTTAGTTCCTGACTGCTAGTGAAGAAAACCACCTGGCCTATATATGTCGCTAAAGAAAAAAAGAGGGATCCAGACATGCGGTTATCAGTGATGTCATCAATGGCATTTGTGATATCATCTTTGATGTCCTGGGTGTTAGTCTTAGTAGTTCACAGTGGTGGCACGAGTTGTGGTTGCTTAGCTTACCATAACTGGCAAATTACTAGGGTTTTTCAGTTTTACTTATAACCATAATTTGGATAGGTTATTAGTGCAAAGTAACTATAATGTCCCTTTAACAAAGTTTTTTCACTGAATTTGATAAATATTTAGTACCGCAACTTAACCATAATGTCCCCGTAACAATGTTTTTTCACTGAATATATAGACAATTCTGGTGTTACATATGTACACATTAACCTTGCTGTATGTTTTTAAGGAACTTTCTTTAGGATTTGGCCCCAGTTCAAAGTTCACATACATGGGGAAATAACCTAGCCTCAAGCACACAATTCATTTGGGTACTTGATGATAAAGTCTGATGTTACTGTAATTTTTTGGTGGTGTTCTTTCTTTCTTCCTTACTGAAGTTTCCCTGTATGTGCCTCAGATTTCTATGCGTTGTTGGTCTTCATATCTATTGTTTGTACCACCTCCATGCAGCGCCACACCAAGCCCAACCACCAAGGGGCACTGAGGAATGCAGTACCTTTCTCAGGGAAAGGTAGGTTGACACCCCCTCTAGCCCATCTTCTTTGACTGCTCATTTCACCACAAGGGATACTCCTTTGGGGGAGAGTATGCCAATGGCTGCCTTGCAAGCCATCCAGAACACTGTTGAAACATACCTTTAAAGGGTATTTGTATTTATATTTATTTAGATTTATATAGCACTTTAATCCAAAGTGCTTTACATGAGGAACAAGCAATTACAACAAGCAATACATGACATTGAATCAAATGAGAAAACAGTACAAGGAACAATTTACATTATTGGTGAGGTTAAGCACATATGAAGGGGGACCAAAGTGAGAGAGGGGGCTTAGGAGGTGAAGGAGGAGGAGGATTCAGTGGAGAGAGAGGAAGCCAAAAGATGCTAGGGGGTGAATGGAAGAGGTAGGATTTTAGAGAAGTGTGAAAGGAGGTGTAGGAGGTAATAGAGCGGACGGGGAAGGGAAGGCGGCTCCAATGGAAAGGAGCGAGAAGATGGCAGGAGCGGAAGCAGGAAGGGGCAGAGGGTGAAGGAGGAGGAGAGAGAAAGAAGAGATCCACAGAACGGAGAGAACAAGAAGGGGTGTAGAAAGTGAGAAGGGAGGATAGATAAGGAGGAGCAAGACAATAGAGGGCTTTGAAAACTAGACAGATGTCATAGTACTATGAATGTACTACACCAAGCTGTAGGGGGAGTAGTTTTGGAGTGCTTTGAAGGCTGCGGTCAAGGAGCATGAGAAACACTGTTACCTACCTGATTAAGGCCCGCCCAATATCTTCCTCCCTTTACCTGCCCCTTAATCGCTAGGGTTGGTGGTGGCCCTTCCCTCCTTTCCCTCCCATATCTTTCCTCTCCTGCAACAAAAAAGCCAAAATAAATACAAAACCAAAAGAAAACACACAAAAACTGTTCCATTAGGAGCCACCTTTCACAGTTAAAAAAAATAGAAGTGAGAAAAAAAGGCACAGGCCCCTGTGCAGCATTGTCCATGGACAGCGCAGTAGTCCATGGACATCAGAAAAATGCCAGGTGAGTGGGCATGAACATTATTTGCATTGTTTTACATAAAAAAAATGGCAGCTCTTAAAAGAACCTTTTTGCACACAAAGATTTATTGACGTTGCGCCTCACTTTTTCCATTTGCGGACCAAATAAACTCAAAGCATCCACATCTGTCTCTGAGCAATGCGAGAAAAAATAATTTTCAAATTTAGGAACATTTCCTTCAACTTCCCCAATGTCTCGTTCATTGCAAACTGCAATTAAATTCCAGCCATATAACCCAAACTCTTCCCTCCACAATGAAGAATACTAATGTCTGGATGTTTCAATTGAACCATATTGGCACAAAAGGGGAGTAAGTCCATCCACTTCATCCCTCTCTCAGACACCTTCAACCAATGGACCCGAGTCCCCCAAAATCACTCTGCCTTCTCAAACCCAAAGTCATAGCTAATATCAGTTATCTCAGAACTCCTGCTAACAAAACTCTCTTTCTGTATACCACACCCAGGAAACCTTATTGGCTGATCCCCTGATGTCCGCAGACATCCACGACTGTCTGTGGTCTCCATAGTCCCCTTACCCATGCCAGGCATCCTTAAAAGACCTAGATGTGGCACATGCTCTCTGCGGTGTCCGTGGACATCACAGACAAACGGGTGGGCGGGAGTGTGAACTCAATTGCAGTTATGTATTCTTTAGTGGTGCTCTGAAAAGAACTGTTTTTTTTGGGGAAAGGTTTGTTAATAAAAACCTTCTTTTCCTTAGTTTCCATTTATTTACATTAATACTGTACACTATACATCTTATCTTCCCTTACAATTTTCATACAGGAACCTTTTCAGCGCATTCCTGACATTGTAAAGAAAAATTACATTTCCGACATCTGTAAAATGAACTGCATCTTCACAAAAAAATGGACACCCTCAGACCTTATATTGTAATTCTAAAATGATTACATTTCTGTAGCATATAAAAAGGCAGATACAGTTCTATTGACAAGCTACCTTGATTCTTCCATTTGTGGACTGAAAAGGTCTGTTGGACATCTCCATATTTGCCTCTATTTTTTTTTTTTTTAAAGAATCTTTGCAGCAGGAAACAGTTCCATTAGGCTTTTAAAGAAATCCTTCATGGTAACCTGCAAATAAACTGGAGTCACATACCCCAAACTGTCCCCTCCACAATGCACAATTACAATGTTTGGACATTTAAAGTGAGCCATACTCTCACAAAATGAAAACAAGCTTGCCCAGTTTAAGCCACAAACTACATGCCTCAAAACTTCCACTTCTGCCAATCCAACACTTCCAAAGATGCCATGATTTTCAGCATACACCTTCAATGACTGAATTGAAGAGTCCCCCAAAATCCACACACGGTGCCTTCTCAAACACATAGCCATAACCATTTCCAGTGCTCTCATGACTCCTGCAAACAAAACTCCTGCAACCGTCTCGTTCTGTACACCACACCCAGAACACCTAATTGGCTGATCCCTACAGTCCTCCTTCCATACCATGCAGCATCAAAAGACCTGGATGTGGCATGTGCCATCCGCTGACTACCGCAGTGTCCATGGACCTCATAGCATAGGGGCAGTCCTTCTACCATTTCCATTTTGTTGTTTCTAACACTCCCTCATTGGCTGCTTTCAAACAGTCACACATCCATCCACCAATCACATCCAAAAACTCTACACCTAACCCTGTCATCTCAGTTCAACACTTCAGATGTGCACTTCAACTCTGCTAATTAAAGGCATCTCCATCAAAAACTGCTGTGAAACTGTCCAAGATGTCTATTTCCAGATTCAACAAGATCTTTATCTAACAAGACATAGTACAGGTGTGCTTATATTTTACAAACTCTTTCACACACAATTATATATAAGACCCATCAGAAGAAATCAGGACAGATTTGATTGCTCTGTGTACCAGGTGGATGAATGAAGGTCTACTGGAGGATGATCTGGTTAAATTTCTTACTCCGACAAGCTATACTATTCCTACCATTTATTTCCTCCCTAAAACGCACAAATGCCTTATTAATCCCCCAGGTAGGCCTATTGTTACTCTCTGTGGCTCATTATTGGAACATCTAGCCCAATTCATTGATGAAACATTGATCAAATTTGTCACAGGATTACCTTCCTATCTGAGGGATACTAAGGATTTTCTACAACATGTTACTAATACACCTTGGGAGGAAGGTTTACTTGTGGCCACTTTAGATGTAGTTTCGTTGTACACATCTATCAGCCACACTGTTGGTATATCTGCATGTAAACACTTCTTGGACACTCGTTCTTTAAACTACCTTGGACATAGCACCATGATCTTGGATATGCTTTCATTCTGTCTACACAACAATGTTTTTCTTTTTGAAGGCCATTTCTATCGGCAAGTAAGAGGGACTGCGATGGGTAGTACCTTTGCACCATCCTATGCTAATCTCACAATGGGGTGGTGGGAGGCTACTTTCCTTTCTGACCTATTACTATCTTCCTTTCCGACACAGATTATTTCTTGGTGGCGGTTTATTGACGATGTCTTTATCATTTGGAAGGGCACCGAAACTGATTGGCTCTCATTTGTTAAAAGTATCAATAATAACCAGGTCAATCTCAGCTTTACTGAATGCCACAGCCGTACTAAAATTGTTTATCTGGATGTAACTGTTATGATGGATGACTCAGGTATTAGTACGGCATTACATAAGAAATCTACCAACACTGGCTTGCCACTCCATGCCAATAGCTGTCATCCTACACCTTGCAAAAAATCAATCCCTTATGGGGAATTTATTCGATATCGTCGCAATTGCTCCAACATTGCATGTTTTGATTATTATTGTGCACAAGCAGCTATGGATTTTTTGAAGCAAGGTTACCAAAAAAGAACAATTGAAACGGCATATCTCCGAGCTCGTGGCATGTCTAGAGATGCCTTGATTTATGATACTGGTTCTAAAACTGTGTTAAATGATGATCCTAGACTCATCATTACATTTGATACTTCGTCCAATGACATTCGTAAAATCGTGGCAAGACATTGGCATGTTCTCACCCTTGATGCTGACCTGAAGCCCATTTTGGGTAAGCGCCCGACCATGACTTACAAACGTGCTCCTTCTTTAAGGGACAAACTTGTGTCTAGTTTTCTACCTCCTATGGGCAAGATCCAACGTTCCAATACATGGCTTCCAGCCTCTCATACAGGATTCACTAAGTGTATGAAATGTAAAGCATGTGCCCATGCTATTGTCAAGAAATTTTTCCTGCATCCTATCACACAAATCCAGCAGATGATACGTCATTCTATTAATTGTGACACACATTTTGTTGTTTATGTGCTTTCGTGCCCTTGTGGACGCTGGTATGTGGGCAGTACTACCTGTAAACTAAAACTCAGAATTCTGCAACATCTGAGAGCCATCAAGAATTCTGATCCAACATATCCTATGGCCAAGCATTTTAAATCTGTACACAACAATGATGCTAACTTGTTAACATTTTTCGCTGTGGCACATGTACCCCCTCATCCGAGGGGCGGTGATCGTATTTTGAGGCTGAGACAACTCGAAACCAGATTTATCTTGGATCTTGACACTAAATTTCCCAGAGGTCACAATGTGGACGAGGAATTGTATACCTTTTTGGGAACCTAATTTTGTTCCCATGTGTATTTTTCATTTTCATTACTGCTTTTTCTTTGTCATTTATGCTTTGTTTTCCATTGTTGGGGTTATCTTGTTTCTCTGGTTTATCACTTTTGTATTTTTGGATTCCTGCTCTGTTTTCGATGGTTTATTCGCAGGTATTGACTGATCTTTTTCTGTTTTTGCACTTATGCTTATCATTTTGTCTTACCTGTCTGTTTTAGCTGATTATTTTGCAACTTATGCTTATCATTTTGTCTTACCTGTCTGTTTTAGCTGATTATTTTGCAATAGGGGGAGCGCTTTCTCAACTATGTTTTGTTTATTTTGGGGATTTAAATGTAGCCCTTTGTTTTAGTTATTTGTGTCATTCCCTTCATTTCCTGACATTGCTTTTTATTATCTTTCAATGTTTTGAAATTTTTGTTCTAGTCTACTGTATGTTCTGGATCTGTGCCTTCAGCTTTAGATACTTTGACATCATGGTTTGCACTTGCACTTTGATGACTTAGCTGCTAATTTTTGCAATTTTGCACAGTTTATTAGATCGATGCACTAGCACTTTATTACATCCTCCACTTTGGAGGTTGGATAGGCATACTGTTGCCTTGCTGCTTTATTTTGCTTACTTGCACTATATAATCGACATTTAATGTTTTAGCTGCTATCTTTGCTGTTTGCACTAAAAAATATTTTGCTGGCTGTATCATTCTGCTGCCAATTTTTAACATTTAGGTCCAGTTCTACTGTTTTTAACCTGATTTTACATTTAATCGTGGTTGACTAGTTTTATTGTCATTGCATTGCATTGTCTATTTTTAGTGTTGGGAATGACTTTTTTCACTAGGCTGACTATGCATTTATATGAGGTGATTTCTTTAATGTTGGTTTATTTATTTTGAGTGTGGTTCATTATATCTTTCATGCTGTGCGATCATCACACTGTTATTCCATACACTGTGTATTGATGTGTAGTCCAGTCCCCCTATATGTATTTATACATGTTTGAGGGCCCTTTCTGCTTAATTTAGAGACTGTGGTGTTGTATACTTTAATTTAAAATCCGGGTCAGTCTGAGATTTTCTCTATTGATCATTGATAAAAGCATCTGCAAGGCACTGTGCTCTAATCTTTAAGTTTTAGCATATATGCACACTCCCTTCCAACATGGCCGCCCCTGTTCCCTTGGAGTTGGTAACAGCCGTTGCCATCGACATAGTTGAGGGACTATTATTGATGATGTATTCACACTGTCCAACCCTCTCCCCCTTACGTGATCAAGCGCTCAGTATAGCGCGAAACGCGTTGTTTGCAGGCTGCTGCCCCTAGGCGTCCTGTTGTTGTTCTGTCTTCTATGTGCTGCTACGTGTCGTGCATTTGTTTTTTGCACGATGCTTTTGTTTTTTAACTTATTAAAACATTAAAGACATCAGTAATTCCTATACTGTGTCTGTTTGTTTTTTCCGAACCTTTTTGAACCTGGCATTCATGTTTGTGCCTGCGGGAGTGCGATTCGTTCTTTCCTCCTTTCTTTCTATTTTGTCCAACACGGAGCGTTCCGTGTTTGAATCTGCACCAGGGCCGTTACATTGTGCGCATCCTACTTTCATACTTCGCGTTCTGAAGAGGATTGCTGCCACTGGAGGCAGATGATACTGCCGATAGGACTGGGAGCCAATACACGCACGGGAATATTACAACTGAGGCCACCTTGCCGGCTGGCGCTTTCACGTGTGCCGGAGGACGCACAGGAGATCGCTGCAAGGTAAGCGTGTGCTTTCAGTTTGTTTTTATTTCCCCGTTGCTTTATACACATTTATTCAAGTTGGCTCCTTGCTCAGTCCAGTTATTAGGTCTCTTTGGTTACCGTTTTTATCACTAATAGACGGTACTCCGCTCCTTGGGTTCGTGTTTGGATACAAGTTATTTTTGTATATATTGATGATTTTTGCAGCCATAGTATGACGAGCATACAGGACGCCTGGGTAGCAGCCCGGCTACTCCAAGCCAAGGATTTATTCTGTGAAGAGCAGGAATCTATCCCCACACCATCCGCTAGTGGGATAAATAAAAAAGCCAGCAGTAATGTTAGCAAGGAAGTGTTCCTGCTGAGGGAATACGAGAGACTCCGACGAAGGGAAATTTCTAAATGGTGGGAGGAGCACTCTCTTCAAAATTATTTAGACATTGAGAGAATACCACGAGGCCTACGCATTATGACCACTCCGTCCTTTGAGGACCAAAATCCATTAATGCTTGAGGAATGGGGAGAAGCAAGCAAAGGTTGTTCTGGCAAGTTTCTGACAATCTTAGTAAAGTATGCCAAATTGGATCGTGAACAAGCACTGAAAGAATTAGGTATTGTAGAGCTTAATCTTACTAAAGTCCCCACAACAGAGGAAGGCAAATCTTTACGCAAAAAAATTGATGAAGGTTTAATTGTATATGAAGATGAAATCAAACAGCGTAAACACAGGAAATTTTTACGAGATAAAACAGACTATGAGATGGGTCGTGTTTTTACATTTGCCAAACGCTTTGACTCTCTCCGCAAAACTAATGCTACACAGTCAATGTCTGTCCTATCGGGTGACCTGGCCGCGACCACCTCTGAATCAGATATCTCTGCATCTGAGACTGACGAACCCATTCCCAAAATGAATTTTTTAGATGAAATGAGACTTTTATGTCAGGATGGGAAAAATCAAAAAAGAGGTAGAGGCCGTGGTAAGCCTAAAGGACGAGGAAGAGGACAAAAATTGCAGGCAAAAAAGTCATTCGCCGAGGCCGACGTGGGAACCGGTCAAAAGGCGCAGCAGCAGGGCAGAGCAACACGCTCTGGGGCCAGAAACCAACCATAGATAATATGAAGATTCACCAAATTATCAACCTGTCGTCTCATGTCCTCACAAAATCTCAGACCTCGTTATTATCATTGGGTCTTAATTTCTGTCCCACTGTGAACTATGATTACGCCCAAGTACGCATAGACTTTGACAAGTTTATGCGTAAAATCAAGCTAAAAAAATTCTTTGCCAACACTGATGCCCCCATGAAACGTTCAATACCTCGTATGGGTGGCACTGATCTTTTAATTTCAGACATTCCTTCACTCATGGATTTGGCATGTCTTGAAGATGATCAATATGATCCATTTAATATTGATTTTTCTGATTTTGACATCAATCCCAATTGGGATATACGGACCAAGCTAAAAAGTAAATCGAGATTCAACCCTCAATTTCCTGTGGGCGGCTGTATTGAGGCTTTCCATGACTTATGCATCGAGGATTTCAGAAAACTTCGTCATAAGGCTGGTACCAGCAAACAGAATCTCACTATTGCCCAACGCCAGGCCTTGAATGAACTCCAGCTGCTATCTAATATTGTTATCAAGCCAGCCGACAAGGGCTCAAATTTCATCCAGGACAGAACTAAATATGTTATTGAAGCCAACCGACAATTACATGACCGCCAATGTTATACTAAAATGTTGAAAGACCCATCAGAAGAAATCAGGACAGATTTGATTGCTCTGTGTACCAGGTGGATGAATGAAGGTCTACTGGAGGATGATCTGGTTAAATTTCTTACTCCGACAAGCTATACTATTCCTACCATTTATTTCCTCCCTAAAATGCACAAATGCCTTATTAATCCCCCAGGTAGGCCTATTGTTACTCTCTGTGGCTCATTATTGGAACATCTAGCCCAATTCATTGATGAAACATTGATCAAATTTGTCACGGGATTACCTTCCTATCTGAGGGATACTAAGGATTTTCTACAACATGTTACTAATACACCTTGGGAGGAAGGTTTACTTTTGGCCACTTTAGATGTAGTTTCGTTGTACACATCTATCAGCCACACTGTTGGTATATCTGCATGTAAACACTTCTTGGACACTCGTTCTTTAAACTACCTTGGACATAGCACCATGATCTTGGATATGCTTTCATTCTGTCTACACAACAATGTTTTTCTTTTTGAAGGCCATTTCTATCGGCAAGTAAGAGGGACTGCGATGGGTAGTACCTTTGCACCATCCTATGCTAATCTCACAATGGGGTGGTGGGAGGCTACTTTCCTTTCTGACCTATTACTATCTTCCTTTCCGACACAGATTATTTCTTGGTGGCGGTTTATTGACGATGTCTTTATCATTTGGAAGGGCACCGAAACTGATTGGCTCTCATTTGTTAAAAGTATCAATAATAACCAGGTCAATCTCAGCTTTACTGAATGCCACAGACGTACTAAAATTGTTTATCTGGATGTAACTGTTATGATGGATGACTCAGGTATTAGTACGGCATTACATAAAAAATCTACCAACACTGGCTTGCCACTCCATGCCAATAGCTGTCATCCTACACCTTGCAAAAAATCAATCCCTTATGGGGAATTTATTCGATATCGTCGCAATTGCTCCAACATTGCATGTTTTGATTATTATTGTGCACAAGCAGCTATGGATTTTTTGAAGCAAGGTTACCAAAAAAGAACAATTGAAACGGCATATCTCCGAGCTCGTGGCATGTCTAGAGATGCCTTGATTTATGATACTGGTTCTAAAACTGTGTTAAATGATGATCCTAGACTCATCATTACATTTGATACTTCGTCCAATGACATTCGTAAAATCGTGGCAAGACATTGGCATGTTCTCACCCTTGATGCTGACCTGAAGCCCATTTTGGGTAAGCGCCCGACCATGACTTACAAACGTGCTCCTTCTTTAAGGGACAAACTTGTGTCTAGTTTTCTACCTCCTATGGGCAAGATCCAGCGTTCCAATACATGGCTTCCAGCCTCTCATACAGGATTCACTAAGTGTATGAAATGTAAAGCATGTGCCCATGCTATTGTCAAGAAATTTTTCCTGCATCCTATCACACAAATCCAGCAGATGATACGTCATTCTATTAATTGTGACACACATTTTGTTGTTTATGTGCTTTCGTGCCCTTGTGGACGCTGGTATGTGGGCAGTACTACCTGTAAACTAAAACTCAGAATTCTGCAACATCTGAGAGCCATCAAGAATTCTGATCCAACATATCCTATGGCCAAGCATTTTAAATCTGTACACAACAATGATGCTAACTTGTTAACATTTTTCGCTGTGGCACATGTACCCCCTCATCCGAGGGGCGGTGATCGTATTTTGAGGCTGAGACAACTCGAAACCAGATTTATCTTGGATCTTGACACTAAATTTCCCAGAGGTCACAATGTGGACGAGGAATTGTATACCTTTTTGGGAACCTAATTTTGTTCCCATGTGTATTTTTCATTTTCATTACTGCTTTTTCTTTGTCATTTATGCTTTGTTTTCCATTGTTGGGGTTATCTTGTTTCTCTGGTTTATCACTTTTGTATTTTTGGATTCCTGCTCTGTTTTCGATGGTTTATTCGCAGGTATTGACTGATCTTTTTCTGTTTTTGCACTTATGCTTATCATTTTGTCTTACCTGTCTGTTTTAGCTGATTATTTTGCAATAGGGGGAGCGCTTTCTCAACTATGTTTTGTTTATTTTGGGGATTTAAATGTAGCCCTTTGTTTTAGTTATTTGTGTCATTCCCTTCATTTCCTGACATTGCTTTTTATTATCTTTCAATGTTTTGAAATTTTTGTTCTAGTGTACTGTATGTTCTGGATCTGTGCCTTCAGCTTTAGATACTTTGACATCATGGTTTGCACTTGCACTTTGATGACTTGGCTGCTAATTTTTGCAATTTTGCACAGTTTATTAGATCGATGCACTAGCACTTTATTACATCCTCCACTTTGGAGGTTGGATAGGCATACTGTTGCCTTGCTGCTTTATTTTGCTTACTTGCACTATATAATCGACATTTAATGTTTTAGCTGCTATCTTTGCTGTTTGCACTAAAAAATATTTTGCTGGCTGTATCATTCTGCTGCCAATTTTTAACATTTAGGTCCAGTTCTACTGTTTTTAACCTGATTTTACATTTAATCGTGGTTGACTAGTTTTATTGTCATTGCATTGCATTGTCTATTTTTAGTGTTGGGAATGACTTTTTTCACTAGGCTGACTATGCATTTATATGAGGTGATTTCTTTAATGTTGGTTTATTTATTTTGAGTGTGGTTCATTATATCTTTCATGCTGTGCGATCATCACACTGTTATTCCATACACTGTGTATTGATGTGTAGTCCAGTCCCCCTATATGTATTTATACATGTTTGAGGGCCCTTTCTGCTTAATTTAGAGACTGTGGTGTTGTATACTTTAATTTAAAATCCGGGTCAGTCTGAGATTTTCTCTATTGATCATTGATAAAAGCATCTGCAAAGCACTGTGCTCTAATCTTTAAGTTTTAGCATATATGCACACTCCCTTCCAACATGGCCGCCCCTGTTCCCTTGGAGTTGGTAACAGTCGTTGCCATCGACATAGTTGAGGGACTATTATTGATGATGTATTCACACTGTCCAACCCTCTCCCCCTTACGTGATCAAGCGCTCAGTATAGCGCGAAACGCGTTGTTTGCAGGCTGCTGCCCCTAGGCGTCCTGTTGTTGTTCTGTCTTCTATGTGCTGCTACGTGTCGTGCATTTGTTTTTTGCACGATGCTTTTGTTTTTTAACTTATTAAAACATTAAAGACATCAGTAATTCCTATACTGTGTCTGTTTGTTTTTTCCGAACCTTTTTGAACCTGGCATTCATGTTTGTGCCTGCGGGAGTGCGATTCGTTCTTTCCTCCTTTCTTTCTATATATATATATATAATTGTGTGTGAAAGAGTTTGTATACATATATATATATATATATTACAATTACATGGCCATGGTAGTGGCCATGTAGTTATGGTTAAATTGGTGTTTCCATAGGAAGAGCACTTTTTGGGCGGCTTATAACTTTGCTCCCTCTGGACGAATCCACACCAAACTTTGCAAATAAAGTATATGGCTCACTCTGCAAAGTTTGGTGAGGATTCGTCCAGTGGGGGGAAACGTTATAGGGGGGTCCCAAAATTTCTTTTTTTCCCATAGACTGAATGGGAAAAATGTTTTGCTCGCGCCTACAGCCTAGACCGCTGGACGGATTTTCACCAAATTTGGAACAGGAGCAGCGGCTTGGTCCCGAAAGTGTGCTTTTGCAAATTTGGTGAAAATCCATCGAGTATTTTTTTTTAAAATGACCAAAAAGTAGGTAAAAAAAAATAGTGATATCTGTGTTCGGTCCGCGGACACACTTCCCTGTTCGCTCCATGGACAGTGTCCTGATTGGCCGAGTGGCTTACGTCATGTCCGTGGACATATGGCGTGTTTGCTGATTGGACGGTGTTAAGCGTGAAGCGCGTCAGATTTTCAGTGGTGCCCGCCATCTTGGATTCGCAGACAGCGCGGTGAAAGTTTGTTCAAAATGTGTATTTAGTAGAGTGTGTTGTTGTGTAGAAGTGTTTGGGGAGGATGGGAGGGTATGAGATAGGTTAAATGTTGTTCTTTTTTATGTGGTAGACGTTCTTTTTGTGTTCGATTTGTCTTCGGACATCACAGGTGTTCTGAAATGTTCTAAATAAACTGAATGGTGGGTGTTCTGAGGACTCAATATGTGCCCGTTTTGTTCGCAAGCAAGCTGAAACTGTTCTAAGAACACTCGCGGTGTCCTGAAATGTTCACAAATAAACAAAATGGGGGTGTTCTGGGGACGTTGTCCGTATTGTTCTGTGGCAAGCTGAATGTGTTCTAAGAACACTTGGGGTGTCCTGAATGTTCGCAAATAAACAAAATGGGGGTGTTCTGGGGACGCTGTCCGTATTGTTCTGTGGCAAGTTGAATGTGTTCTAAGAACACTCGGGGTGTCCTGAAATGTTCGCAAATAAACAAAATGGGGGTGTTCTGATGACGCTGTCCGTATTGTTCGTTGTCCAGTTGAAAGTGTTCTAAGAACTCTCGCGTTGTCCTGAAATGTTCGTAGGGGGTTTCCTGAAGACGCTGTCCATATTGTTCGATGGCAAGTTGAAAGTGTTCTAAGAACTGCCTCAGTGTCCTGAAATGTTCGTAAATAAACAAAATGGGGGTGTGTTCTAAGAACACACGTGTTGTCCTGAAATGTTCGTAGGGGGTGTCCTGAGGACGCTGTCCGTATTGTTCGTTGTCAAGGTGAAAGTGTTCTAAGAACTCTCATGGTGTCCTGAAATGTTCGCAGGGGGTGTCCTGAAGACGCTGTCTGTGTTGTTCGATGGCAAGTTGAAAGTGTTCTAAGAACACTCGGGGTGTCCTGAAATGTTCGCAAATGAACAAAATGGGGGTGTTCTGAGGACGCTGTCCGTATTGTTCGTTGTCAAGTTGAAAGTGTTTTAAGAACTCTCGCGTTGTCCTGAAATGTTCGCACATAAACAAAATGGGGGTGTGTTCTAAGAACACACGCGTTGTCTTGAAATGTTAGTAGGGGGTGTCCTGAGGACGCTGTGCATATTGTTCGTTGTCGAGTTGAAAGTGTTCTAAGAACTCTCGCGGTGTCCTGAAATGTTCATAAGGGGTGTCCTGAAGACGCTGTCTGTATTGTTCGATGGCAAGTTGAAAGTGTTCTAAGAACACTCGGGGTGTCCTGAAATTTTCGCAAATAAACAAAATAGGGGTGTTCTGAGGACGCTCTCCGTATTTTTCGTTGTCAAGTTGAAAGTGTTCTAAGAACTCTTGCGTTGTCCTGAAATGTTCGCACATAAACAGAATGGGGGTGTGTTCTAAGAACACACGCGTTTTTCTGAAATGTTCATAGGGGGTGTCCTGAGGACGCTGTCCGTATTGTTCGTTGTCGAGTTGAAAGTGTTCTAAGAACTCTCGCGGTGTCCTGAAATGTTTGTAGGGGGTGTCCTGAAGATGCTGTCCGTATTGTTCCATGGCAAGTTGAAAGTGTTCTAAGAACTCTCGCGTTGTCCTGAAATGTTCGTAGGGAGTGTTCTGAAGGCGCTGTCCGTATTATTCGCTGGCAAATTGAAAGTGTTCTAAGAACACTGGTAATGTCCACGGACATTAAAAGTTTCCATAGGCCATAGTTGAAATGTTTTACTCTATGGGTGTGATATGCTGCAGTGGTTGTGGCCAGGGCATAGAGTGTTGGGTGCATGGCCATGCACCCAACACTCTATGCCCTGGCCACAACCACCACAGCATATCACATTCATAGTTGCTTATAACTTTGGGTCAAAAACAAATTTATAAGGAACAAAGTTATAAGATACTATGGGTGTGATATGCTGCGATGGTTGTGGCCAGGGCATAGAGTGTATAATATACTTACTGTTTGGTTTAGTAATTGGAGTACATGTATTTCTTGTTAATTTCTGTGATAAAAGAAAATAGCATGTTAGTATTAGTATTTTGTAATTACTTTTTACATTGTATAATCAACATTTCTTTTTTTGGACCCTCATATTTAGTAGATTAGAAACCAGAGTACTGTGCAATTTGCTCAGTTTCTGTGTTCGTTGCTAAAATCATTGGGTCTGTGGGAGAAAAAAAAATCCATGTTGGATTAAAAAAAAAACCTTTTTCTGTTATGCTACAGTTTATTTGTTTGTTTGTTTTCAGTGTTCATTTGTTGTTTCTGGCTAATGCTTTATACATTGGGTCGTTGTATTTTTTTTGGAGCAGTAACATATTATTTATTTGTTTGGATATTATGAAATTTTGGAGCAGTTAGATACCAGTAGGCGTATTCTAACTGTCTATTTTTTGATATATTTTAGTGGTATTGATTTATCTGTTTGGATATTGTTAAATTTTGGGACAGTTAGATACCAATTGGCGTATTCTAACTGTCTATTTTCTGCTCTATTTAGTGGTATTCATTTATGTGATTAATTGTTGTAGAATCTTTGGGCAGTTAGATAGCTTTTGGAATATTCTAACAGTTTATATTTTTTACTACAAATTTACTTGAGGTTTAAGTACAGTTTAGTTATCAAATTTTGGTTTTAAGAACATTAAATAAGCGTTCGTAAGATTTGCTGGTAATCTCTGCTTTAGAGTAATGGTACTATCAATACATTCAAACCATCCACATTTCTTTTTTATATATGCAGTGTAGTGCCCTGAATTGGTTGTGGCTCCTGCGTGGTAGATTATACCTATTGTTGTGAAGGTTTTCTTACCAAGTGATATTTGACCATGATTGAATCCAGTCAGCTTGCAGTTGTTTTTGGTACCATCTGCATTGTAACGTAGAAGCATTAGCATTACGTATTTACTATGTGTTTGTATTACTAACGTGAAGCGATTATCTGAATTGCAGGTAGAACATAATCTACCATGGTTGCATTTTGTACAAGTTGCTGAAATGGAATGCATTCACAATTAGGTATTGATATATATACGAAGCGTTCATTGGGGATTTCTTCTTGTGTCACATTGTTGCAGAGAGTGCATGTATGTTTCCACATGTATGAAATCTGGGAGATTTCATTTATAGGTATGTTTTTGTTTTCCAGTACTTGTAGTAAGTACATTAGAAATTCTTGTGGATCTTCCTGTGAGTTTATAGTGAATTTCACCATTCCAGCACAGTAGTCCAATTGTTGTCTTATTCCATAAACACTATACGTGTTGTCAGGATTGTTTGCTGCATTTCTGTGAAGTACTAAAATTTGCATACACAATGGGTCTGTACTGTGTAAGTAAATGTTGTCAACAATTGGTGGTAATTGAAATAGAATATTCATTGCTACATTTGCGCCGCAACTTACACCAACTATATTTGAGAGTTTAAATGGACCAGGTAGTTCTGTATCTGACTGCTTTTTTTGGAGTTTGTCTTCCTTCTTTGAAGAAGTACCTGGTTTACTTTCCCTAATTGATTCTTTTTTGCTTGTGGTACTTGATGAAGTATTACTTTCTTTTACTCTCTTTGGAGGATTTGCTGTGACATCCTGTTGCTTTTCAGTTTGATTTATTTTTCTTTTATAACGTTTTACTTTTTTGTGGAACAGAATATGTGTTTTGATGGGGAGTCTATTGTATTCTAAAATTGTATTCTAAAATGCAAGGAATATCAGTGTTTATTTTACTTGCATCAAAGTTGATTAGAAATAGACCGTCAAGTGTACGTAAGCGTGATAGTGCTACGTAGCTCATGCCTTCTTTAAAGACTGTGTTACCAAAATGCATCATTGCTTTGTCTACGGTAACACCTTGTGATTTATGAATCGTGACTGCGTATGCAAGAGTTAGAGAAAAGTGTTCTCTGCGTACATACATGTCTTTGAAGAGAAGGAATCGAGCTGTTGAGCGTCCTATCCTTTTAACTTCTGAAAGTTTGTCAAAGAGTATACGTTTAAGCATTACTCTGCAATTTAAGGATAATTTTAATATCTTTTCTAAGCCTGCTGTGTTTGAGATTGATTTTCCTAAACTATTTAGTCTTGTTGTGGCTTGGTCACACATAGGTAATGTCATACCATGTACATCTAGTTTGTCTGTGGCGCTAATTTACATTATTGGTTGCATTTCTTTACTTAACATTATTTCATTGAATTTGAAACAGCTTGCAAGAGTTGGCATTAAGGCCATACAATTGACATTTTTGTGGGCTAATTGTTCCATAACATCTGTAGCACATGCATTATCGCCATAAAGTGCATTAATTTTCCGGGTTTTCAATATTGTTTCTGCTTCTTTAGAGAGTATACCAACTCTGATACTTTTTAAGATGTTGGCATAAGTGAGATCTGCAGATTGCCGCATGTTTTCTGTTAATTCTCTGTATTGGAAATGTTGCCAAAGGTTGACATTTCCAATGCTGCCAACAGTTTTACGGCAGAGTTTGTGTCCTAATGTTTTAAAAATAGGCTCACTTTATACTGGTGTCAATTGAAGAAGATCTCCGAAAACAATAATGTGTTTTCCTGCAAAGAGCTCTTCATAGTTTGTTTTCAGTACTTCTTGTAATCTGAGGTGAATCAAAGCCAACATTAGGTTGGAGACCATGCTCACTTCATCTATTAGTAGCATTTTCATTTGTTTCAATACTCTGCGTAGTTCCATTGCAGCTTCTGCAGAAAGTTTGTAATAGTCTAATTTGTTCTGGTGTTCTACTGGCAATAGTAATAATCGGTGTAAAGTGACACCACCTATGTTGTAGGCAGCTAAACCTGTGGGGGCAGTGACAATAGCTGACAGTTTGTTGTTTGTCAATTGTTGAAGGAATTTACTGATGATTTTGATTAGGAATGTTTTGCCAGAACCAGCTTCACCACTGACGTACAGTAGTATAGGTTTATAATTAGGGCAGGAACATTCTTTATTTTCATGTTGTACACCATGTGCAATTTGTTTTGTTACTTCTTCAAAAATGCTACGTTGTTCGTTGATTAGTTTTGATTGTAGTATAGTTAAGTCTTGTTATCTTCATACTGACAAATGGTGTTTTCTACTTCTATCATAGCTAATTCTGCCTCATTTATTATTAGTGGTTCTCCAAGTGGTTCTTGGCTTCCTGTTACAGAAGGTTGACTACTGTCAGGAGTGTCTTTATCTAGTTGGGCCTTGTTTTGTATTGTGTAAAGTTTACATCAGTTATAGTGCTTTCATTTGCTTTGAAAGCATCTTCATATGAGTAATAGTTTTCTAGTATTTCTCCATGGTTTAAAGAGTTGTAGCAGGGACATGTAATATACTTCTTTATGATATGATTAATGAAATTTGGTTTAGTGAGTTTAACTAAGCTGCCTTCACAGTTTGTCACTCTGTATTTACCTTTTTTTTTCATCAGGTTTATATTATTTTTGTATGTGTAGTTTTGGGCTATGTGGTATAGACACTTACAGGCCGATTCATGGAATAAATGTGCGCCGGAATTTCCGGCGCAGAGGGGCCAATACGTGCGCTGCGCCGAAAATTAGCGAAAAGCGCAGGGAAACCAGCGCACGTCAATTCATGGAAGTCCGTGCGCAAGAAAAGCAGAGGACGTGCGCTGAAAAAGCGCGCCGCGCAGGCCGGCGCACAGGTCAACCAACGTCGTGCGCCACGGCCACTGCGCTATCACTCCGAGCGCAGCGCACAGCTCTAAAGTAGGCGGAACACAGGGCGGGACACTCGGAATGGGGAATAAAATGGGGCACAACACTCGGAATGGGGAAGAATGTGGGCGGCACGGGGAAAGTATAGGAGGCAAGTGCGCGGAACGCCCACACGCTCGCATACAACACGTATTCATGGAATAGAATAGGGCAAAAAAGCGCACGCTCAAAGCAGCGCACAGGCATAAACAGGCACACACACGACCGCCACAAGAAAGCAGGCGGTAGCGTCTCTGCGCCTGCAAGAAATGTGCGCTAAAAGGTGCGCCAACAAATAGCACCTATATACAGACATGATCAATGTCCAATACTGTGGCCCTCCAGGACAAATGACGTACAAAGGGGTACCCACAAACACAGACACGCGCTGAGAGAAAAAATAAACGTGTGCGTGCATACCGGGGTGCGTGGGAAGTTGCACACGCGATATGGCCGGGTACGTGGATTACAGGGGTGCGCGGGAAGTTCCACACGCGATTAGTCAGGGTACGTGGATTTCAGGGGTGCGCGGGAAGTACCACACGCGATATGGCCGTGTACGTGGATTTCAGGGGTGCGCGGGAAGTTCCACACGCGATATGGCCGGGTACGTGGATTTCAGGGGTGCGCGGGAAGTTCCACACGCGATATGGCCGTGTACGTGGATTTCAGGGGTGCGCGGGAAGTTCCACACGCGATATGGCCGGGTACGTGGATTGCAGGGGTGCGCGGGAAGTTCCACACGCGATTAGTCAGGGTACGTGGATTTCAGGGGTGCGCGGGAAGTTCCACACGCGATTAGTCAGGGTACGTGGATTGCAGGGATGCGCGGGAAGTTCCACACGCGATATGGCCGGGTACGTGGATTTCACGGGTGCGCGGGAAGTTCCACACGCGATATGGCCGGGTACGTGGATTGCAGGGGTGCGCGGGAAGTTCCACACGCGATATGGCCGGGTACGTGGATTGCAGGGGTGCGCGGGAAGTTCCACACGCGATATGGCCGGGTACGTGGATTGCAGGGGTGCGCGGGAAGTTCCACACGCGATTAGTCAGGGTACGTGGATTTCAGGGGTGCGCGGGAAGTACCACACGCGATATGGCAGGGTACGTGGATTTCAGGGGTGCGCGGGAAGTCCCACACGCGATATGGCCGGGTACGTTGATTTCAGGGGTGCGCGGGAAGTCCCACACGCGATATGGCCGGGTACGTGGATTTCAGGGGTGCGCGGGAAGTTCCACACGCGATATGGCCGTGTACGTGGATTTCAGGGGTGCGCGGGAAGTTCCACACGCGATATGGCCGGGTACGTGGATTGCAGGGGTGCGCGGGAAGTTCCACACGCGATTAGTCAGGGTACGTGGATTTCAGGGGTGCGCGGGAAGTACCACACGCGATATGGCCGTGTACGTGGATTTCAGGGGTGCGCGGGAAGTTCCACACGCGATATGGCCGGGTACGTGGATTTCAGGGGTGCGCGGGAAGTTCCACACGCGATATGGCCGTGTACGTGGATTTCAGGGGTGCGCGGGAAGTTCCACACGCGATATGGCTGTGTGCTCCCAGGCATTACCTGTACACCCTCCACGGCCCCTGCAGGCAGCACACACCACAGGGAACTACCCTGCACACCTGCTCATGTCTCCCACCACCCCCACCCCCCATCCACCAGGGACACCCTCCACCAGGCCCCCACCCATGTCTCCCACCACCCCCACCCCCCATCCACCAGGGACACCCTCCACCAGGCCCCCACCCATGTCTCCCACCACCCCCAGCACTGTGGGGAACCTGCCAGCAGGCCCCCACCCATGTCCAACCCATGTCTCCCACCACCCCCACCCCCCATCCACCAGGGACACCCTCCACCAGGCCCCCACCCATGTCTCCCACCACCCCCAGCACTGTGGGGAACCTGCCAGCAGGCCCCCACCCATGTCCAACCCATGTCTCCCACCACCCCCACCCCCCATCCACCAGGGACACCCTCCACCAGGCCCCCACCCATGTCTCCCACCACCCCCAGCACTGTGGGGAACCTACCAGCAGGCCCCCACACATGTCCAACCCATGTCTCCCACCACCCCCACCCCCAGCACTGTGGGGAACCTGCCAGCAGGCCCCCACCCATGTCCAACCCATGTCTCCCACCACCCCCACCCCCAGCCCTGTGGGGAACCTGCCAGCAGGCCCCCACCCATGTCCAACCCATGTCTCCCAACACCCCCACCCCCCATCCACCAGGGACACCCTCCACCAGGCCCCCACCCATGTCTCCCACCACCCCCAGCACTGTGGGGAACCTGCCAGCAGGCCCCCACCCATGTCCAACCCATGTCTCCCACCACCCCCACCCCCCATCCACCAGGGACACCCTCCACCAGGCCCCCACCCATGTCTCCCACCACCCCCAGCACTGTGGGGAACCTGCCAGCAGGCCCCCACCCATGTCCCCCTGGCCCCAGGTCCTGACGATACACAATCATGGCAGTAATGGCCAGCATACCCAGCACAAACACCCAGGCAAGGATTGCATGCACCCACATAGTGAATGCAATCACATGACACAACCCCAAAGGCAAGTATGCAAAAGAACACATGTCTGTCACACACACATACACAATGGGTGCAAGTGAATGTCAAAACCCATATCATGACATGTAAGAAACCAAAGAGAAAATAACACAAGTGTAAGATAATATAAAAATGTATTAAAAACACAAATCAAGTAAACCAATAAAACATACAACTATGTGGCAAAGTAAATAAAAGGTCCATGTCCGAGAACAAAAATGATAAACCAAAAAACAAAGGATTAAAAAATCAATATAATTTGTCCAAAGCAAAACCATGTAGTAGGAAATCAAAGAAAAACCATTACGTCATGGTGTAAACAATAAAAAAATTAAAAAATGTATCTCCCAAAATATAACAATATATACAGGAATGTTCCAGGGTCCATGAGCCCAACAGCACAAATGAAACCCAATACTAACTAATAAAATAAATATGTACAAAAAAGTGGCCATTGTCCGAGCGGTCCAAAATAATAAAAATAAATAAAGGAAACCTAGCACTAACTAACTAAAAAACTATATACAAAGGCAGCGGGCTAGTCCTGCGGCTCACTTGGTGATGCTGGCCAGGGCATCCTCGAACTCCATGTCAATGTCCTGGAGGCGGGACTCTGTCCTGGCCCCGAGGTCTCGCAGGGACAACCCCATGTGCTCACCAAAATCCCTGCGAGCCTCCTCGAGGCACTCAGCCCGCCTCAATGCCCGATGCATGGAGATCTCCGCCCTGGCCAGGGCGAGCCGCTCCTCTTCCGCCCGCTGCCGCTCCGCACCTATCCGCTGGCCAAACTCCTCCCACACGGAACACACCGCCATGCCAGGGTTGCCCTGCCCTCCGGCCGATGCCTGCCCCTCTGATCTTGATGGCCCTGAGCCATGATGCCTCCCACGTCGAGCCCGCTGCTGCCTCCGACGCCACTGCCTCTGCCAGCACGACGGCATCCAGGCTGATGGTAACCACCGACGCCGTCGTGCACGTGCCCTGCCCGATGATGCCGGCACATCTTCCATCTGCTGGGGTCCACTTGCTGTGTCGTCCACCCCTGCTGGACCTCCGACTCCCAACTGTGGCAGGGATGGGATCCCCACCGAGCTGGCTGCATTGGTCGGGGCAGGTCCACAGGGGGCCATGGTGGCATCTGGGCCGGAAGACGGCAAGGAGAACGACCGTTGGATAGCCTGCACAGAGGAGGAGAGGGCCGTCAGATTGGCCAACACATGCAGGAACCCCCCGAACATGGCCGATCCCAATTGGGCCACGTCGGCACGGTGCACTTCGTGATGACGTGCGTGCTCCTCCCGGGAAGCACGCACGTCATCACGAATCACAGCCGTGCGCATCGCGACCCCAATCAGGACCTGCTCCACGCGGCCAGGGGTTCCCACGGCCGCAGGTGGAGGGGAGTCAGTTGACATGGACATCCCCACTACCTGCGGACGGGCCTGGGACGGGGCATCCCTGCTGGTGCATGGTGGTGCACTCACAGGGTCAGGGACAGCGACATGCACAGGCACCTCCACGGTGACCTGTGCTGCCTCCTGCCCCTGGCCCTGGACTGCACCACTTGCACCAGCAGGGATGCTCCCACCAGGCCCCATGTGTGCACCAGTGTCGGCCTCCTCCTCCTCTGTGCAAACCACCAACCTGGATGGCTCCTCACCGTCTCCCGCCGTAGCAGGCCCCTGTGGGGGCTCACCCACCCCTTCCGCTGCAGCCGTGGGGGCATCCCCGCCGCCTTGCTCCACAGCGCCGTCTCCGCCCTCTTCATCACTAGCCGCTGCGTAGAGGGAGACAAAGGACACAAGCATCAGGCTACTGTAAAATGGTCCCCTAGACAGGAAGCAATAGCAGATGAGCACCCCTGTCAAAGTACACTTCCATCATGTCCCTCCACAACACATGGGTCAGTCCAGGCAAAACACACACAGTAACAGGCATGGTGCATGCCATGCACATTTCCATGCATGTCCAATTGACTCTTGAAACATTCAATGATATGTGACTCACATGCATCATGGCTCATGCATATCACATGCACACACTTCACCTCAGTCACATCCATCTGGCCCCAAACACAACGAACACAGGCGAAACAAGGGTTAGTTGGGTGCGTCACAGAATCTGTGCATTGTCACACACATGTGTCATGCATCCATGGCATGCACAAGTCACAGACACGCAGGTCAGGCACACAGACATGGCTACCATATATGTACCTGGCATCAGCACCCATCCTTCACCCCCATCCATGTCCAGGTACAGAGACTGGCATGCTCTCATGTCCTAAATCTGCATAGGGCTCCCCATGCCACATTTCAACACATGCAACAACCATGTGGGTCACACATCACTGGTCGCACATGCATTACCATGATGTCCCTGCACACATACATGCATACATGGCCCATGGCACACATACAGGCAAGTATCATAGAACCAGCACACCGCAACATGCCCTGTCTCACACAGTAATGCTTGCACACTTACCGCTCAACTCCAGGCGGGCCTCCCTCTCAAGGACCTGGGCGTGGAGCGCTGGGCGTACGCGTTCCAGGACCCTCTTCTGGATGGAACTCATGCGGCCCCGGCCCCCCTCCACGAGGCGCCGGGCCTTCACAAGGGTCCTGGACCTCAAGTCCTCCCAGCGCTTCTTGATCTTCTGGACGTTGCGGGTTGCCACCCCCTCCGCGTTGATGGCAACCACACAGTCGGCCCAGATCCTCTCCCGTCCTTCCTTGCTGGCGCGGGACGATCCAAAGAGGGCATCATACTGCCCCAGGACATGCTCCACCAGGACACCAACTTCGGTGGCAGTGAAGCTGGTGCCCCTCTGCCCCTCTGGCCTGGGGTTGCCACTGGTGCCAGATGTCGAAGTGCCCGACATGGCAACCCCAGAGGCAGGTGTGGGTGGGCAACTGGGTCCTGGGGCTGGGCTGTGGAGCGATGTAATCCCAGTTGGGAGTCTTCAGTTCCAGCAGGGGTGGACACAGCAACTGGACCCCTGCAGATGGCTGATGTGCAGGCACCAAATGGCAGGGCACGGTGGCAGCAGGCAGGCAGGCAGGCAGGCAGCAGCAGATAGCACGTGGGAGGCTGCTCAGGGCACTGGGGGGGCAGTAACTCGGCCTTCTGGGCAGGAGCGTGGTGTTCCGTGTGTTTTCGGGTGGCCAGCTTGATACGGAGTGATTTGGCACGTGAAATTCCTGCACGTCAGCGTGAAATCCGAGGAAAGGGCCTTAGCGCGTAAGTGCATCAGCACGCATACGCGATTCTATTGGACCAGAGTCCCTCACCGCGTAAGCGCGTCTGACGTGATCCGCACGGGCGTTCCCCACTCAGCACGTGATGACGGAGCACACGTGGAAATACTGCACGTCAGAGTGTCATCGCGTGTAATTGGCCAAAAGTGCGCGTACACGCGATTGGCCAATGTACGTGTATTACATCGCGTGTAATTGGCCAAAAGTGCGCGTACACGCGATTGGCCAATGTACGTGTATTACATCGCGTGTAATTGGCCAAAAGTGCGCGTACACGCGATTGGCCAATGTACGTGTATTACATCGCGTGTAATTGGCCAAAAGTGCACGTACACGCGATTGGCCAATGTACGTGTATTACATCGCGTGTAATTGGCCAAAAGTGCGCGTACACGCCATTGGCCTATGTACGTGTATTACAGGGGTGCGCGGGCACTTACAAACGCAAGTACGTCAGCGCACCTGTATGCCTGCTGCGTGGGAATTTCCACACGCTATTGGAGTGGGAACTAGATTCCAGGGGTGCGAGGGTCACACGCTCGCCTAGAACACGCGCAAGGCATTAATTTGCGCACTCATCAATAAACAAGCCAGATGCCAGGATGAACATACCGTTCCTAGCAGCAGTGGCAGTGGGCTACCAAAGGAGGAGGAGGAGGAGAGTCAGGGCCAGAATATTCACACCCAGAACCAGCCTATTCGGGATGCCTGATGACCAGGTGTATGGGAGGTACAGGTTTCCAGCACACATCATACTGGACCTGGTCAGTGAGTGGGAGGATGACCTCACATCACCCACCCTGTGCTCCCAAGCACTCAGCCCCCTGCAGAAGGTCCTGAATGTACTGCACTTCTTGGCCACTGGATCCTTTCAGCGGACAAGTGCCATAGTGGGTGGTGTGTCACAGGCCACGCAGTCACGCTGCCTACACCAGGTCTTGAACATCATCACTGCACGGCCATCAGTCCGCAGGCACATATATCTCCCCAGGACTCATGCAGAAAGGCGGACGTGCATCCAGGAATTCTATGGTGTGGCTCAATTCCCCAAAGTGCTTGGTGCAATTGACTGCACACATGTGGCTCTACGTCCACCCAGGGCAACAGAGCACATCTATAGAAACCGCAAGCACTGGCATTCCATCAACGTGCAAGTTGTATGCAATGCCAAGGGAATCATCACATCAGTATATGCCAACTATCCCGGGTCCACCCACGACAGCTTCATCTACAGAATGTCTACACTATGCCGGGACCTGGAGGCTGGCCAGCATGGAGATACATGGCTGCTTGGTGAGCATGAATGCCACTGCACATGCATGCATGTCAGATACTGGGTCATGACACAACACCACTAATGATACCCATCACCACCTCCGCAGGGGACAGTGCCTACCCTATCAGCCCCCACATGATGACCCCAATCCGGAACCCCACCACGCCACCCGAGGTAAGGTACAACACAGCCCACATTGCAACACGGGGCATAGTGGAGCGCACATTCGGAGTGCTGAAGTCACGCTTTCGCTCCCTTGACCGTTCTGGCGGGCAGCTGTTATATGCTCCCCGAATAGTGTGCAGGATCATAGTGGCAGCATGTGTCCTGCACAACGTTGCAACACGCCGGGGCCTGCCCGTGGACATGGTGGTGCCCCCACATCCACAACCACATGCACGCCCCCTGCGCATGGGAGGGGAAAGGGCACGGGGGGTGGCAGCCCGTACGCAACTGGTGGCCAACTTCTTCACCTAGGAATCACAGTGCTGGCTAGTGCACACTGCTCTGGCACATACCATCTGACAATCAATGATGACACTACCTGACAATGTCACAAAATTACTTGACAATAAACTGTCAGATACACATCAGCCTGAGATTGTTAACATGGAAGTGTCACTATGTGTGCACCCCTACCTACACATACACCAGCAATGCATCACAACGAGAAGACACAACTCCATCAATCAAATATGCATTGCCACAGGCGATTCACTACATGACAACATTGCCATGTCACCCATTCCCTTCACAGTCCCGCCACTGAGGACACCATGTCATGGTATGTGAGAGCAAACAAACTGGCCATCACAACATGACACCGGTGTCACAAATAGCAGTGCCCCAAATGGAACATAGCCGCACTTGAACAGCTAACCGCGCTGGAGCCACTACTACACACCTGTGTAAGAGTAATTTCAATCAAATTACACACCAACCCACCCTGAAGCCCACCCAAACAAGACACAATGCATGTAATCAATGGTAGTCTCATTACCTGATTCTGCTGGTATGTCCTCACCGTCCAGATGTACAGTGATGGCGCCACGCAAAAGTGTCAGTGCACATCTACCGACATGTAGTCTGACTCCAGAGAGTATGCCCGTGTGAAGAACTGTGTGAAATACCTGCAAAACATGAGCAACATATGTAAGTAGAGGCACATATCAAACCATCATGCATAGTTAGGTGCAACAACAATGTACACTATGAATGTCTACACAGTATTGACTATGGACTGGCCAACAGCTCATGGGAGTCCAATGTCACCGTGTAATTTGCTGTCACTTGGGCACACCCTTTGCAAGCCCATGGAAACGGAAGCAGGAGGGGTGTGGATGTCTGCTACCCAAGCATCTAAACCAAACTCAGGACAAGCCTGCATGTGCCCAGCCACAATACAGTGTATGCCCAGGTACCCACACAAGGCAACACTCTTGGAAAAGAAAAAAGAAAATTGAGAAAAAATGGCCATGAAAGGGCCGGCGGGGGGGGGGGGGGCACCTATGAGGTCCGAGGACAGGATGCACGCCACAATCCACCTGTGTGGATCATGGGAAACTAAAACACCCCATAGGCTCGTGGCCCACACGGCTACTCTGTTGTGGGAGATGAGTCGCTATCGCTCTGGCCAGACCCTGCAGCTGACTCAGGAGGTGGGGGAGCTGCCTCAGAAGATGGTGTGACAATGGGAGGCAGCCCACGCAAAGCACGAGTTTGCTCCTCCATGGCTGCAAGCAGGCGGGTCTGGTAGTTCTGGTTCTGGGTTATAATCATGCGGAGGTCCCCATGCAGTAACTCCCGGGATGACCTGAACTCCGCACGAGTTGCCTGCATCTCGGCCGAGAGCGTCCGTGTCAGACGCTCCAGCTGCTCCTCTGTCCTTCTATGGGATGAAGCCTCAAGCTCTAACAGGGTCGACCTGAGGTGATGGAATTCTTCCCTCAGGCCTTCCCTGTGGCGCTGGGACTCCATGGAAAGTGATTCCCGCAGAGTCGCCAGTGCCGCCCGCCTGTCCTTGTTGGACGCCAACATATCCTCCCTGTGTGCCTGGCAGATGGACTCTGTAGCCTGCTCCAGTCGCTCCATCAGCCTTTCTGGGGGGACAATGGAAGTGGCCACCCTATCCATGGCCTGTGCAATCATCTCGGATGATGCTGCCTGTTGGTTGGCCATACCGTAGATGGATTGCTCCCAAGCGGTATTGCCAGGTGGCATACGGCCACCACGTTGACGGGCACCACACCTGCCTGGGGCAAGGCGGACTGCGCCTTGCTGTGCCGGCAAGGCCTCAGGCTGCAGGACTGCATTCCCTCTCTGATCTGCAGCCCCAGGAACAGGATCAGAGATTGTGTGGTGTGGCCCTGCATCCGTAACCACCGGAGGCTGAGCTGCCGACACTGACATCCCCATTGAGGGCAATGGCCCGGCTGCAGGTGGGTCGGACAGAGGAGATTCTCTCCCAAGAACACTCACCTGCGACTGCACATAGGTGTCATCCTCCGAGTCTACACCTGAATACTGCTCGGGGGAGGAACCCCCAGAGACACCCCTCGACAGCACGACCTGCAGCACTTGTGGGTTTTCACCCACAAACACACCACGTCCCTCACTTGTGGAAGGTCGGCCCGGGTTGCCCTCCTGGGACGGCTCAACCACCACATCCCCAGCATCAACAAGTGCTTCGTCCCCTGCAAAGACATGAAAGAGAAAAATGGAAACAGGCATTAGCACCATGGCATGCAACAAGGGCTGATGAACAACAGAGGCAGTAGTTCTACGACACATGTCCCACATGACTGGGAGACCTCCTATGCATTCACCATCACTGGGTCTGTAGGGGAGGCTCAGGGCATACAATGTACAGATTGGAGAGCAACGCCTGCTCACCATGCTGCCTAGCACTGCCATCACACATTGGCCGGTGATTGCCATGTCAAAGGCACATGCCATCACACACATGGCATGTGACATAGCCACCAAGTGAAGAGGGAGAGGAGGGCAACTTTTTAGGATTTCTACCACTCTGGTCCTGACATTGCATCATCACATCAATAAGTTGACATGTTGTACATGGATCTGCTAGTCCAAATTGGCCACGATGCACAGTGCCTTGTCTACATCAACTAAATGCAGTAAACAATGAGATTCCACCTCCCCATCACCTGTAAAGGAATCATATAGCATTCGTGAAGCACCGGTCCAGAAATGTATGAAGGTACAGCGGAGCACTGAGGGGTGGTGGGGCAGTAGGGGATGCCAGTCAACAATCCTACTGGTGCTGGTGTCATTCATGTCACGCAAGTGCAGGGGTGGGTGGCACAATGAAGTGCAAGGGGAAGTGGCGGCTGGGAGTGCTGTACAAGGTAAGTAGGACTTAACGTCAAGGGCAGATGGTGTTAGGCGCAGACAAGTGCTGGGGGGGGGTGGCCTATAGGGGTACAGAGACAATCATGCAGTGCTGTGGGCTCGGAGGGGACAGGGGAGGTACACACTGCATCTGGCTCGGCAAGGTCCTTGCAGATTTCTATGTGTCCTGCAGAGTTGTCACATGCCGCAGATATGTGCCCTTGGATTGGGGATCTCATCTTGGTGAAAAGGGTGAGGCGCTATTGCCTTTGGAGCATGTGGCAGGCCAGTTTGCCAGAGGATGAGCATGATGCAGGACATTCCCTCTCTGCCACCCGGCACCTGTGGTCTGGGTTCACAAGATCCGAGTCATGCCAGGACTCTGCATTGGCATGGGGCTTCAGACAGGTGGTCATGACCGTGGCAAAGACATCCAGTGTACCTGACATAGAGTGGAGCATGGAGTGGGCCCTGTCAGGATGGGAGTGAGCCTAAGGGGGAGCTGGATGGGGGGGAGATTTTGGCAGCATGAGCCTCGACTGACACACACTTCATGGGTTGGAATACCAAGAAGGTGTGTGACAGTGGTGAGGGTGGCTTTGCCTGTGGTGTGGTGAGGGTGAGCTGGGAGGAGAGGAGAATGTGATCACTCCAGGAGAGAGGAGTGCAGAGATGGACGGAGAGGGGAAAGTCAGATGAGATCAGAGCATCAAGAGTGTGCCCTGCAGAATGAGTAGGGACAGACGGGAGTCTAGAGGGTGAGAGGGAGTTGCTGAGGTCACAGAAAGGTCACGTGGGGGGGTCAACAAGCATGCAGGTGGATGCGTACAGCAACAAGGAAGAGGATTTCTGTGTCTGGGGACATGAGTGAGGAGGAGAGGTGAGGACACTCAGAAAGGAAGTAGTACATTTGACCAGTTTTCCCAGACACAGTACGCACAGTTTGTGAATGTCAAGGTGTGGTAGAGAGAGACGTCACACAAGCCATTCCAGAGTGGAGTAGGTCTAAGTAGGAGTGACAGTGGCAGGAATACCCTCAGGGAAGCCAAGGGCACACCCCCCCTGCACAGTAGTGGCGGGCCAAGGAGAGGGTCTCCTGAACATCAGGTAGGAGTGTGTGAAGGATGCAGACAGAGCTGGCCGTCAGACATGTTTCCATGAGACCAAGGATGTCAAGGTGCATAACCTCATGTAAGTGACAGATATCGGAGGAATGCCTGATGCAGCCGCAGTGAAAGGAGTGTAATTGTGGAGGAGGTTGACAGCCTTGGAGGACTTACGGGGAGTGCTAGAGATCAGAGGTGCAGCATGTGTAGGAGTTGGAGTGGGAGGCGGAGAAGGATCATGGGAGGGTGCAGGGAGGCAGTGCAGGATTGATGAGGAGAGAGGAGGGGGGACAGCAGGAGAGGAAAGGAAGTTGATGAGATGTGGCTAGCATTTCTCAAGGAGAATGAGGTTGGCCTAAGGGCCTTGGACTGAGATGCTCCCATTACCATGCACATCAATTGTGGCCTCTGAGGATTGGAAGGAGGCCAGGAGTACACCCCAACGGGTCCCACCATTGATGGTGGAAGAGGAGCAAGGAGAGAGGACAGGGACCATGTGAAGGGTCTATGGGACAGGCAAAGGCATGTATGAGCAGATGTCAGTGAGAGTTGGCTTTGAGTAGGCTCAGATGCACTTGTCAGCAATAGGGTGGGTCGCATTGGAGGGCAGGGTGCCCTCATTTGACTGTTAGCAAGCAGGTGTCGTGAGTAGGGCACGATGGTCTGAACTGTAGAAGTCAGGGAAGATAGACCATGAAGAGCAGCATGGAGTGTGAGGGAATGGGGCTCGAAACCAGACGGTGCCAAAGCACACAGGTAGGAGGTGGATGTCAAGGCAACATCCACAGTATGACAGCATGTTGGTTGGCATTTATATACAGAGGACGCATTAGCATGTGGTATCATTGCATGTCAGGCATGTGAAGATGAAACTTGATTGGCTGGGGGAAAGTATAGGAATGGTATGTAAGACATCAGATGAATAGACAGGGGAGTATGAGCAACAATGTAGTGACAAAATGACAATTCAAGGGCAACTTCCATGGTGTAGGGCCATATGTGCACTGTTGCCAGTTGGGATAGTGCTGTGGGCAGATGGTGTTGCACTGAACATACTGGATGAGGCACATGGGTGCCACTATCTACTCTGCCACACACCCCCTTGACAGGCACCCAACATGAATGCTTCACACACACACCATGCACATGGATAATACACACATGCATGTGCACTCACCGGATGATGCCTCGTAATCAGGGAGATCTCCCACACCTTGGAGTTGTCCCTCGGTGACGTAGGATCCAGCTACGGACTCGTGTGGTGTGAGTTCTATTTCCTGTGCTGGGGACCCACCTCCAGTCACCAAGGTTGCGGCATGACTTGAGGCCAGCTTATCCTTTGCCCTGCGCTTAAGGTCATTCCAGCGCTTCTGGCAATCACTAGCTGTGCGCCTCACTACTCCAAGGGCACTTATTCTGTCAGCAATGGTCTGCCAGTGTGCCTGGCGTCTGGCATGTGTGGTCTTGGACCCTGCAACGATGACCATTTCCCTATCATGATCTGACACATACTGAACAAGTGCATTCAGTTCGGCGTCTGTGAAGCTTGGCTTCCTTGATGGGCCGGACTGTGCAGCCGTGCCTGGGGAATCAGCCTGTGCCGGACGTGCACTCTTCCTCTTGCGCTTGGAAGGGGGTGGGGATCCAGAGTGTCCTACGCCGCTGTGGACACTAGGGGCAGGAGCCGTGGTGGACTCAGTACTGGGTGTGTGGGATTGCACACTCAGCATGGGAGTAGGTGCAGGCATTGGGGGTAGTGGGATGGGGTCAGGCCTGATCTGAGGTGCATGAACTAGGACCGACACAGTCTTGGCAGGGTGTATGAGAGGTGGGGTGGATGGAGCCACACCCTGGCTACGGGGGCCAGCAGATGACCTATCTGGCATAGATGCGCGTGCCCTGATGACACCAATGTGCACCGGTGCACGTGCAGTGGACCTGCTGACCTGGATGTCAGCGATGGGATCACCCTCGGACAGGTCTGCTGCCACAATGGGCTGGTCCAACAAGGGCTGATCAGGGTTGGTATCAGCCACATGACCCTCAACTGGGGGGGGGGGGGTGCATGGGTGACCCTGACTGGTCCTCCAGACTGGGGGGGACAGGGGCACCCTGCAAGTCACAACCACGTCCCCTAGTGGATCCTCCACGGCCACCACGTGTGGCTCGGCCACCTTTGCCACCCTTACGGCTTGCACGCCTCCCAACCATGGCACTGATGTTATTGTGCGTATGGGAGTCGGTGTGCACAATTGTCCTGGGCAATTGGGTGTCAAAGGGGTTGGGTACCAGATGGTATTCGTACCCTAGTGCAGTGGCAAGGCTATATGACACCCCTGGGGAAAGATGACGGGTCACGCAACGCACAGGCACCCCAGAAAAGTTAAGGAACGTGCACAATACCCCTCCTAGACCACGTGTGCTGATGGAAAACCCTGCACTACGCTGTGGCATCCAGTAACACAATGAACGTATGCGTGTCACACGCAGCCTAGAATGACCTCTGAAGGGGTAGGCTACACACGGGGCAAGCACAGAAGTTAGATACGTGCGTGACTCACCGTCTGCCAGGTAAAAGAGCGTGAAATATGAGCGCGTTTGGTTGGCAACACCCCCGCCAAAAGAAGATGTGTACGCTGTCTGAGGAGACAGGACAACAGTAGAAGGGGACACTGTTTGAGGGAACAGGCCCAGGTAAACCAGTACAAGAGGAAAAAGAGAAAAAGCTGTCAGAGGTAACAGGGAGTACGAACTGGAAACGCCGTGAAGTAAATCGCGTGTGAAACGACAAGAAGTACAGAATTCACCCACTCGCTCTCCACGAAAAGCACGTACAAGGAAATGGTGTTCAACACTACCTTATATACAGGCCCACACGTACAGCGTCACTTACGGCGTGTACGTGCTTGGCCCATGTTCACCAATCACACGCTTTGTCACTTCTGCGTGTGGATCCTTTTTCACCAATCACACGCTTTGACACTCCTGCGTGTAGCTCACTTTTCACCAATCACACGCTTTGTCACTCCTGCGTGTAGATCCATTTTCACCAATCACACGCTTTGTCACTCCTGCGTGTAGATCCATTTTCACCAATCACACGCTTTGACACTGCACGTGCAGGTAACTATAGACGCACATATGCTGGTGACGGGTTTTCGCGCGATTCGCTGAGTGTGGGGTTTTCACGTGCAAAATCACTCCCTATCAGGCTGTCCACGCGTTCAAACACGAAAGACCACGCTCCTGGCCAGGAGGCCAAATTACAGTCCCCCAGAGCCCTGAGCACGCTCCCACCTGCCATCTGCTGCTGCCTGACTGCCTGCTGGCCACGTGCCCCACAGTGCTGGTGGGTGGGGGGGGTGGGAGACATGGGTGGGGGCCTGGTGGAGGGTGCCCCTGGTGGATGGGGGGTGGGGGTGGTGGGAGACATGGGTGGGGGCCTGATGGCAGGTGCCCCTGCACTGCTGGGGGGTGGGGGTGGTGGGAGACATGGGTGGGGGCCTGGTGGAGGGTGCCCCTGGTGGATGGGGGTGCAGGGGGACATGATCAGGTGTGCAGGGTAGTCCCCTGTTTTGTGGGCTGCCTGCAGGGGCCGTGGAGGGTGTACAGGGTACACCTGTGAGGGCCCACCCAGCCTAATCGCGTGTGTAACTTCCCACGCACCCCTGTAATACACGTACCAAGCCAATTCGCGTGTGAGAATTCCCACGCACCCCTGAAATACACGTACCCTGCTGAAGTCGCGTGTAAAACTTCCCGCGCACCCCTGTAATACACGCGCCCAGCCTATTCGCGTGTGGAAATTCCCGCACACCCCTGAAATACACGCGCCCAGGCTATTCGCGTGTGATAATTCCCGCGCACCCCTGAAATACACGCGCCCAGGCTATTCGCGTGTGGAAATTCCCGCGCACCCCTGAAATACACGCGCCCAGGCTATTCGCGTGTGGAACTTCCCGCGCACCCCTGAAATACAAGTACCCTGCTGTAATCGCGTGTGGGACTTCCCGCGCACCCCTGAAATACACGCGGACAGGCTATTCGCGTGTGGAACTTCCCGCGCACCCCTGAAATACACGTACCCTGCTGTAATCGCGTGTGGGACTTCCCGCGCACCCCTGAAATACACGCGCCCAGGCTATTCGCGTGTGGGACTTCCCACGCACCCCTGAAATACACGCGGCCAGGCTATTCGCGTGTGGAACTTCCCGCGCACCCCTGAAATACACGTACCCTGCTGTAATCGCGTGTGGGACTTCCCGCGCACCCCTGAAATACACGCGGACAGGCTATTCGCGTGTGGAACTTCCCGCGCACCCCTGAAATACAAGTACCCTGCTGTAATCGCGTGTGGGACTTCCCGCGCACCCCTGAAATACACGCGGACAGGCTATTCGCGTGTGGAACTTCCCGCGCACCCCTGAAATACACGTACCCTGCTGTAATCGCGTGTGGGACTTCCCGCGCACCCCTGAAATACACGCGCCCAGGCTATTCGCGTGTGGGACTTCCCGCGCACCCCTGCAATTCCCGTAGCCTAGCTTTTCGCGTGTGAGACTTCCCGCGCACCCCTGAAATGGACGTAGCCTGGGATTTGACGTGTGAAACTTCCCGCGCACCCTTGAAAATCGCATGGGCCGCTTGCCGTGATGGTCCAGTGTTAGCGCAGCCCCTTGCGCTGGTTTGTGATTTTTATGAGATTTCCCAGCGCAAGGGGCGTTCCTGGGGGCGTAACTGGCGCTGCAGCGAGTCGCTGCGCCACTGTGCGCCACGGCTGCCTGGGGAAGCTAAAATCCATGAATACGCTGTGCGCCGGATTCGGTTTTGGCGCACGCGGCTGGCGCAGACTATCGCAGGCGCACGCTGAGCGCCAGCCGCGTGCGCTACTTGTGCGCTGGATTCTATGAATTACCCTGATGGTTTCCAAAGTATTACTTCTGTTTGGCTAGTATGTGTCCAATAAATTGTTTTTTTAAAATTTCTTGGCTGTTGGGATCATGTTTGGCTATTGTTTCTATATCTTTGTATGTTTTTAGAACTCTTTTTCTAGATTTAGCTGGACCAAGACTTAGCCATGCTATATTTTCAGATTTACCATACAATGCAGTACCAGTTAAATGATCAGATGCTTCATATGATCCACATTCTCTATGTGAGAGCATTTTTATGCCCAAGCTGTATCATTTCTGAGACACTGTTTTATCTGATGACAGGTCATTTCAGAGGTCTTGGAGCTCTGTCTTTTCTGCTTTGGTTAAGTATGCTGTGACATATCGTGCAACTGCAGTAGAATTGTCTGCAATGTACTGCACATCTATGTTTGCATTCCATAAGTGGGCAATGATTGCATTATAATCATTGATATATTTTTCTTCTTCTTTTCTTTTATGTAATATGTATTTTTAAGTGACTTACCTTTAACACTATGTCTAACTGAAGACATGAGGATGTTCACTTGATCTGTATTTGTAACTGGTCTAGGGAAACCAAATCGGCATTTGGTGTAGTATTTCCCTTTGTTTTTGTATTTGCGACGACAATATTTGCCACATTTATGTCTTTGAAATTGTAAAATTTGTGCATGAAGATCACTATTTGTGGATTCTGATGGAATTTCACAAGTGACATATTTTTCAATAAACTGTAAAACAGTGGCATCACTGTCTTGACCAAATTTAGGAGCATCTTTAATCCATAAAAGCATGTGGATATGTGGTGCTCCGCTGGCTTGGTATTCTTTTCTCCAAAAGAGTGTTGCACTTCTCCAAGGGGAGGAACAGTTTTATTACAAATAAAATGTAGCATAGCAATGAAGCGATGGTGAAAATATCTTGAAACATTAACAGGATCCAAAGAACAAAGTTCTCCTGGTGTTAGTATATCTATGTTTGTTTTGTTTTTATTTGATATGCGTAGGAAATCATGTAAATCTTGCCATGCATATTCTGCACAACTTAATGTAACAAACCAAGTGGGTGGGCCAAGGTTTCTGATCATACAACGTACATCTCCATGACGTCAAAACCAGTAGTCTTTAGTACCACGCATATTTGCTAATAGATTTGTAATATTTGATTGTAAAACCTCATCCTTTTGTTGCACTTTTTGTAATAATTGTGTAGCTGTCATATTTTGAGAGTGTGATCCTGATTTTATTATGTGTGCAACTCCATAACATAAAGTTGCTAGTTCACTTTCAAAGAGTAGGTGGAATATGTATTCCATATTTTGTCTAAATCTGGGATCTTCAGAATACATCCGTAATGAGCGGTATTCTGAAGCTGATATTTGAATAGGTCTATCATCATACCTTCCTCCTTTGCCAGTAGGAAAGAGTAGAGGAAAAGCACGTGCTTCTATACTTTTTTCCCATATGCTGATTGGTGATCCTTTTGTTTGATGCATTTGGTATGTTTCCAGTGCATTTTCTATGGTGTCATTAGAGTGCAAAGGATGAATTGTATAATGGTCTAAAGTATTTGATATTGTAGCAGGATCTAGTAGCTCAGATTGACGAGCTTCTTGTGTTTCCTGAATTATTTCAGTTGGATCTTTCAAGTTTTCTTCAATATTAATTTCTTTGTAATATTCATTATTCTCTTTAAGATATTGTAAGGCTTGTCTAACTTTATGTAAATCTACCAGCTGTTGCCATATTTTTTTGTCTTTTGTAGGTACTCCATTTACTAAGATAATTAAAGATTGCTGCATTGGACGTTGCACTCCTAGAGTATGCACATTTTCTTTTAGATCTAATGGTAAATAAACTACTTTTCCACGAATGCCTTTTACCAATTCAGAGGGAGGTAATTTTGCTGTTTTTGGTTGAAGGCGTATTATTGCTTGAAATGGGTGTACTGTTTAAATTATGATGCTCTCATATAAATTAAGTTGTTGTAGGGGTTTTGGTAGTGGGTATAATTCCAAATTATTTGTGATAGCACGTGAAGGAGTTTGGCTGTTGTCAAGTTTTGTAGTGCAGTAACTGCAAAGTATTAAGGGGTCACTTATTTCATATTTGTTTTCTGCTACAAGGTAGAGAGCTAATTCAAACCATTTAGAATCTTCATTGTCTTCTATTTTATATAATAGGTCTACAGTTTTTGTGTTACTTTTATAAAAAGTTCTGCGGCAACATACACATACATGGTTTGGTACTTCAGCTGATGTACTTTTAAATTTTAGTATTTCTTTTTTGTATGTTTTTAGCAAAAGGTTGCCATGTGTAGAATTGTTGCTAATTTGGTTTAAAGCTATTTCATTCTGTAAATGGCTTTCACTTCCAAAATATTTTTTCTGGATATGGTCAATTGCTTGAAGTAGGTCTTTCGCTGTACCATGTAGAAGAATGTTATTTAAATTTGCTAGGGCTAAAGCAGGACTTTTAGCATAGTACAGTTTATAGACTAGATTTCTTATAGTTGAATGATGTTTTGATATTCTTTTGATATCATGGAAGGTGGTTTTACAAGTAGGTCCTGTAATGCAGGCCAATGAATGTCTTTGTAGTCCTGTGTGTTTGCGCACTGGACAGGCATCCATATTTTGCAGTAGTTTAATTTTGATGTTGTCTTTGCTTTTTACATATTGATTGAGGAATTGGCGTGAAGACTTGAAAAATGGTTTGGGAATGTTACATATTGACATGCATGGCCATTTGTACACTAGACGTTCTGATTCAGTTGAATGGAGCGGTAATTCTAAGTTTTCAGGGCATATTTTTGTAAGGAGTACTTCTTGTTCCATTATGGTATTATTAGTAGTCGTAGTGTGACTCCATTCACCTCCGCAGATACTTAGGAAGTTCTTTCTGTTGACATTTCGTTTATTGAGAAGTCTTTTTTGTAATTTAGTTATTAGTTTTGTTAGCGGTTTCATTTTGTTTAACACTAAAATAAATAACTTACTTTTGAGAAGAATTGCACTATCTATCAACACTTCTAAAATTAATTTCTTACGATAGGTTTTAAGCATTGAACCTGATTTCTCTCCTGTTTTTATAAGATTTTGAAGGACTTTGTGACGGAACATTTTGGCTAAAATACTTTTCTTGGTATGCTTACTTTGCACTATATTAAAATTTAAAGAAGCAGTTTTATCTGTAGTGATAGCTGATTTTCTGTTAACTGTTTTTTGGTTTGTTTTACATTTTGTTAGAGGAGGCAAAATTTTTGTACTTGAAACTTCTTGTGTTTCACTAAATGACTGTATTAGCTGTTTTGTTTCAACTTTTTTTTACAAATTCTGCTAGAGATGGATGCTTATGTTGGACACTTTTATTTTCATTTGCTCTACTTCTACGTTGCTTTCTACGGACTTGACTTTTGGTAGGCATTCTTTAGGGTCTATTGAAAAAAATAAAGAAGGCATGGGTTGGGTTGTTCTGCAATGTATGTGTGCTGTGTGCATGAGTGTGTGAGTAAGATGATGTATGTAATGGTGTCTGATTGTGCATTGGGAACTACAACTAGTAGGGATGTGTATTCTTCAATTAATATGTTACTAAACTCAGGTTCAGATGACAGAAGAAATAAGCTAGTGGTGTGGAGAAGTACAAATAGTAAATCTAATGTATACAATTAAAACAGTTGTTTGTTCTATAATATGAAAATTCTAGCGGTTGAGTTGGGTAATTTGTGTGTCCAAAAGTAGGAATTTGTGTGCCATTCTGGCTGTAAATCGCTGTTTAAGACATGGGGATTTTTGGACAGAATGGTGCACAATCTCTATTTTTAGACACAGAAATAGCATGAATTAACTTTACAGTATGTTTGAGTAATAATACAAATATTATGGTGATATTCTACTTACTTTTTTTCTAAAATGAACAGGTTAATTCTTAGTTCTTCTTTGTTCTTCAAATTCAGCTGCTTCTTTTCAGGAGAATAGTCTTCACTGCAATTGTAAAAGAAACAAATTAGTAATTTTGTTTGTATATAGCATTGTTTTTAATTTAGATATTGATTTTTTTAATTGAAATCCTCAGCGCCTTCCTTAAAACCATTAAAACTATCTTATTCACATAAGATACGTTGCACCAGTTCAATACATATGATATGTTCTTAATGAACAAATTGTATTGCAATGAGTAACTGTAACAAACAAAATATCTTTAGTATGTCTTGTGAAATTCATAATTTACCACTGAATACCATTATTTCCGTAACTAAGCTGTTCTAGGTGATAGTGCCTTAATGTCATGCTTAAATTAAAGTAATCAAATAAATAAATAAATAAATGGAATTGTATAAGTATTATTTTTTGAGATTTGAACATAGAGTGTGCATGCATGCAATTTTGTTTGATTATATGTCGTCTATAAATTTCATTCAAAAAATGTTAGTTTAACATAATTTGATAGTGTGTGTATAAAGAACGTAAATAGTATAAAGGTTTATAAGTGATAGTTGATTTTAGGAAATTGGAAAAAAGACAGTAGATTCATTTTACAGATTACACAAGCTAAAAGTCAGTTTGAAAATGTGTTCATGTACTGTACAGAAAATATGCATACCTGTAGTTTTTGTTCATGCATATGGATATGCATGGAGCTGCAAGTAGAACTCTTGGAGACTTGTACAGTATTTCTTGTAGATGGTGCTTGCCAATGATATGACACTTGTACTCAGAGAGATTCACAGTACATTTGCAGTGCTGATCTATGATGATGCAGTTAGATGTAGAGGTCTTGAATGTGATTGGTGCATGGTCATGTAATTTCTTAGCTACATCCAATGAGGGAATGGCACAGAGAGTGAAGTGAAAATGGTAGAAGGGATGTTCATGCAGACATGGCGGTAGTTCGCGGACATCAGGAGTTACATCCAGGGATTTTTGGGTTCAGAAGTCATGCAAATGAGAATGAGCACCAGAAGGGATTGGTCAGGAAAGTTTAGTGGGTGTGTTGTGCCAGGAGAGAGTTTCTCAGATACTCTTTTTGCTGATATAAGAACAGATAGCTATGGCTGTGTGTTTCAGAAAACAGATTGTTTGGATTTTGGGAGATTCGTGGATACATTGGTTGAAGGTGCAGGCAGAAAGCTGTGGCGTAGCTGTAGATCTTGGATTTCCACATGTGGAAGTACACTGGCATGGAGTACGTGGAATGAAGTGGTTGGACTTGCTACCTCTCTGTGCTATTTTGGAAACAGAGCAACATCTAGACATAATTGTAATTCATTGTGGAGGGAACAGTTTAGGACATGTGTCTGGAATTTCTTTGCAATTTGCTATGAAAGAAGGACTTGGGAAAGTCATGGACATGTTTCCTGATTCTCAAGTAATATTTTCACGGATTGCGCAGAGACAAATGTGGCTTCGTTCTTCTTCATTTGGTCCACAAATGGAAAAAGCAAGGCGCAATGTTAATAAGGCGGTTTGTGCATTTCTAAGAGATTTTGGCATGTCCTCTTTTCCCAATGAAAATATTATGTTTCGTAGTACATACATTTTTCGCAGAGATGGAGTCCATCTTACTTATGCTGGCAATCAGATTTTTCTGAGAAAATGTACAAAATGCATTGCAACCTTTTTTAGACATACAGCATCCATTTTGAAGTAGGTGTTAAGTATTTATAATTTTTGACATACAAACACCTCCCAAAGGCTCTTTTCAGAGCCACCACTTCCTCCCAGAGAAAAATGCAATGGTTACAATAGGGTAGCACCCCAATTATTTTAATGTTCGCGAACTGTCTGCGGACTTTTAAGAAATACAAAGGGCCCTGCTTTATTTATCTTCACTTCTATTTTTTAACTGAGAAAGGCAGCTCTGAAAAGAGCCTTATTTTTTTGATTTTTGTAATTTTCTATTTTTTTTTGTTTTTTTAGACACGACACACTAGGAGAGGAGGGGAAAGGAGGGTTAAGGGGGGGGACACCAACCACAAGGATAAGAAAGGGCGAGCTGAGAGAGGAAGATGTAGAGTGGGTTTTATTTGGGTAGTGAGCAGGTCTTCTCGTGCCCTGAGACGATAGTCTCAAGAGCACTCCGAAGTCGCTCCCCCCTGCAGAGTACTGTGTCACAGTACATACATACAACTGTGACCCTCGAAAGGTAAGGGTCATCAGAATTCTGTATGGCCTGTGAGGCAGCTTGAGGAAGACGCTGTCCCACAGGGGTGGTCCTTGTGGTGACAGGATCAGAAACGGAAGATGAAGTAGAGGAAATCAACCTACTACGTTCTTCGCAAGGTACAACCGTGTGAATAGCCCCAGAGTGAAATGACCTCAGGTGTCGCTTCATGGTCGTGGTCCCAAAGTTGTACGAACCGTGCTTCCCGCGACTGAGTATCATTTTGCACTCATTGCAGATAACACAGTTCGCACGAGCCTTAGGACCATTCCCATAAATGGAAAATAACCGCCACACCCAAGACTCACGTCTAGTGCAGGTAGTAGGGATTTCCTCTACCTCATTCTCGTCATCCTCTTCTTCCTCCTCTGCATCCTCACTCCTGTTCCCCTCTTCAGGCCCTTAGGAAGGTGGTGGTGGTGGAGGGGTGGGGGTGGTGCTGCTGAAGAAGGTGCAGCGCCAGGTGGGAGTTCTGCAGCCAGGGATGCCATCTCGATGGTGTAATCAGCAAGTTGCTGGAGAAATAGCTGTGCTCTGAAGAATAGCCAGAAACACAATGAGAATAAGCTCTAGGGCGTGGTCTTTTATAGGGGTGCTTGTACGCGTTTCACGGACATGCGCGCTGTCCGCAGACAGATCGAACACAAAAAAGGGTTAAAAAAGTTTCAAAAGATATGTAGAAACTCAGGATTACTATGTGGACTTGTGCCATGATGAGTTTTTATGGAAAAATATTGTGGATTACTCGAAAATGTACTTTTAAATTGTTCGGGGACACGAACAGCGTCCACATTCAGAACACGCGATCAGCATGGGCGCGGTCACATGATCCCTTCGCGAACATGTCCGCGAAGGAAGCTCCTGTCCGCAGGACACCAAATGCACAGACATTGGTTTGCGCATGCGCATTGATGTTCTACGGACAGTGTTCGGGTCCTGAATTAATTAAAAGTGCGTCACACATCAAACAAACATTTCTGACATCGCGTGTGTTCTAGAACAGTTTAATCTTGCTAGCGAACACTACGGACAGATATAGTGTTCTTTAGGACACTTCCATTTTCGTTTGATTACGAACTTTTCAGGACATCAATTGTGTTCTTAGAATAGTTTAACTTGCTAGCGAACATTACGGACAGGTATAGTGTTCTTTAGGACACCTCCATTTTCGTTTAATTACGAACATTTCAGGACACCGCTTGTGTTCTTAGAACAGTTTCAACTTGCTAGCGAACAGTACGGACAGGTATAGTGTTCTTCAGGACACCTCCATTTTCGTTTATTTACGAACATTTCAGAACACCCGCGCTGTCCACGGACATCTACATTGTTTTTAAAAAAATTAAAAATGGGAACTAATTACAACACAATATAAAAATGTAACTTTATTTCACATATTTTAATAATTTATGACAGAGAAGGTGAGGCAGAAACAGAAACAAAAACAGGAGAATTAGGGGTTTCAACATGATTGGTATCAGGTGAAGAAGGGATGGAAGTCTCATCAAAACGTTTTGGATTATGGAGAGGGTTTGGGGATAATTGATTGGGATATGGTGAGGGGGGACAAGTACATGTGGGACAATGGTATGAGGTTTTTGTTTTAAAATGATCATCAACAAAAGTTTTCAAATTATTAAAATTGCTCAATAATAAATCAATTTTTTCTTTTAAGCTGTCAAGCGTGTTTTTCACAACAGTTTCTTCAGACATATTTTCTATTTTGGTATGCTCTGTACAAAAAGAAATATATATGTTAAATATATATAAAATAATAACAATTAAATGGTTTATATTGTAAAGTGGATACCATTAGCTTCACTATTTTCTGACATTTCGTCATGTGGGAAGTGCTCCTCTAGCCATTCCAGAGTACTAGACATTTCTGTGAGAGAAAAAAAAATAATATTTTTTTTTAATCTAATACAGAAAGTTTATAAAAGTATGAGTAAAATGATGTACACTTACTATTTCAGGTAAGATATGGTCTGAGTACTCTGTAGGTCTGGTCTTGGACTTAGTTGTGGAGTGTCTGTGAGGTAATTATGTTGGAAGCCAATTTATCTTCTCTTGGTATATTCCATTTTAGAACATATTGTATTTAAATGAATGGTTAGTGCGGTACATATATGGGTTACATTTCTTATGTATTACTACATATAATATGTATGTGTACTACTTTGTGAATTTTTTAAATGTTATCATGTTGTAATATAACAATTAAACATACCCCCCCAGACTTTTTAGGTAGTGGTACTGTTCTCCGAATATGTCCGCGGACATCACATTCAGTAGAAATGGTTCAGTATGTTCCATATTACATGTACATAAAGTCAAAGTTCCTATTGTTAAGCTTTGCTACTAAAAACCTATGAAATTCAGTGAAAAAACTTTGTTAAAGGGACGTTATGGTTAAGTTGTGCTACTAAAAACCTATGAAATTCATTGAAAAAACTTTGTTAAAGGGACGTTATGGTTAAGTTGCGCTACTAAAAACCTATGAAATTCAGTGAAAAACCAAACTTTGTTAAAGGGACGTAATGGTTCCAAGTAAAACCGAAAAACCCTTTAGCCAGTTATGGTAAGCTAAGCAACCATAACTCGTGCCACCACTGTGCACTGCTATGACTAACACCCAGGACATCAAAGATGACATCACAAATGTCCACAACGCACTTAAGGACTTTTAGGTATTAAAGTCAATCACTGAAAATGGGGCAATTAAGTGCCTAGTGGTATTAGAAGTAATGTTGAAGATGTGCGAGTTAGGGCTGATATTCTGAATGAAATGTTAGGTCAATGTTTATATTTTTGAATGGAGATATTGCAGTTCACAATGCCTGTTGTGAAGGGTGCAGGCATAAGTGTGTGTGTTTGGAAGGACATGTTTGCCCAAAAGCCCAGGGGGGTTGCGTCTTTCGATGTGAGAGAGGGTATGTAGTGCTCCACAAGAATGGGAGGTAGCGCCTTCCACATTGGGTATGGATATTTGTGCACCACAGTGTGGAGTTCGTGCCTTTCGATTGAGTGCGTGAGACTATGGTGTCCCACAAAGGAATGGAGGGTAGCGCCTTCCATGTTGAAGTGAAGTTGAAGTTAAGTTCTTTAGTACCAGTAGAAATGTGGAACAATTAGAGGGTTGCGCTCTCTGATTGTGTGAGTGTGGCTATGTATACCATATGAATGGAGGGTAGCACCTTCCATGTTAAAGTGATGTTGAGTGTTAAGTTCTTTACTACCTGTAAAGATTTCGAACAATTGAGTGTCGCACTCTCTAATTATGTGAGTGTGGCTATGTCGTGACCGTGATTGGATGGACGCCCCTCCAGTCGTTAGAAGTGAGTGTGAGCAGAGTGTATGTCACCTGTTAGGGATGTGTATTCCGCAATTTAGAAGTGTGCTGAAAGGAAGTCAGTATACAGAGTTAGGGGGGACGTCTTCCTAGCATGCAGGTTGAGTGGTTTGGGGTATGCACCCTAACATTGTTTATGGGAGTTGCATCTCTCCTTAAAAAGATGCAAAGTTAGTGTGTTCCCTCGTGTTTCCTTGTGTGGACTTGTGAGTGTTATTGTTATTGTTATTTTGCATTTATATAGCGCCTTATATACCATTGGTATGGTCTGAAGGCACTGGTAGGTTGAACGCCCTTGGGAACTGAAGTTCTTATCAGTTGAGAGAGTAGAGAGAGTCAAAAAAGGGTGTGTGTGAGCACCGGGTATGTGTGCAGCTCGTGCGGGATCCGTGTGATAGCTGCTTTCTAGCGGTAGGTGTGCCGGTTGAGAGGTCAGGAGTACGTGTTCGTTCTGGCAGGATTCATCCAGATCGGATGTGGCTGCGTTAGGCCTGAGGAGAACGCCTGGCTGGGGGGTGTGTAACAAGCAGTGATTACTTAGAATGATGTGGAGTGAGCTTATGAAATTTTGGAGCAGTTAGATACCAGTAGGCGTATTCTAACTGTCTATTTTTTGATATATTTTAGTGGTATTGATTTATCTGTTTGGATATTGTTACATTTTGGGACAGTTAGATACCAATTGGCGTATTCTAACTGTCTATTTTCTGCTCTATTTAGTGGTATTCATGTATGTTATTAATTGTTGTAGAATCTTTGGGCAGTTAGATAGCTTTTGGAATATTCTAACAGTTTATATGTTTTACTACAAATTTACTTGAGGTTTAAGTACAGTTTAGTTATCAAATTTTGGTTTTAAGAACATTAAATAAGCGTTGGTAAGATTTGCTGGTAATCTCTGCTTTAGAGTAATGGTACTATCATTACATTCAAACCATCCACATTTCTTTTTTATATATGCAGTGTAGTGCCCTGAATTGATTGTGGCTCCTGCGTGGTAGATTATACCTATTGTTGTGAAGGTTTTCTTACCAAGTGATATTTGACCATGATTGAATCCAGTCAGCTTGCAGTTGTTTTTGGTACCATCTGCATTGTAACGTAGAAGCATTAGCATTACGTATTTACTATGTGTTTGTATTATTAACGTGAAGCGATTATCTGAATTGCAGGTAGAACATAATCTACCATGGTTTGCATTTTGTACAAGTTGCTGAAATGGAATGCATTCACAATTAGGTATTGATATATATACGAAGCGTTCATTGGGGATTTCTTCTTGTGTCACATTGTTGCAGAGAGTGCATGTATGTTTCCACATGTATGAAATCTGGAAGATTTCATTTATAGGTATGTTTTTGTTTTCCAGTACTTGTAGTAAGTACATTAGAAATTCGTGTGGATCTTCCTGTGAGTTTATAGTGAATTTCACCATTCCAGCACAGTAGTCCAATTGTTGTCTTATTCCATAAACACTATACGTGTTGTCAGGATTGTTTGCTGCATTTCTGTGAAGTACTAAAATTTGCATACACAATGGGTCTGTACTGTGTAAGTAAATGTTCTCAACAATTGGTGGTAATTGAAATAGAATATTCATTGCTACATTTGCGCCGCAACTTACACCAACTATATTTGAGAGTTTAAATGGACCAGGTAGTTCTGTATCTGACTGCTTTTTTTGGAGTTTGTCTTCCTTCTTTGAAGAAGTACCTGGTTTACTTTCCCTAATTGATTCTTTTTTGCTTGTGGTACTTGATGAAGTATTACTTTCTTTTACTCTCTTTGGAGGATTTGCTGTGACATCCTGTTGCTTTTCAGTTTGATTTATTTTTCTTTTATAACGTTTTACTTTTTGTGGAACAGAATATGTGTTTTGATGGGGAGTCTATTGTATTCTAAAATTGTATTCTAAAATGCAAGGAATATCAGTGTTTATTTTACTTGCATCAAAGTTGATTAGAAATAGACCGTCAAGTGTACGTAAGCGTGATAGTGCTACGTAGCTCATGCCTTCTTTAAAGACTGTGTTACCAATATGTATCATTGCTTTGTCTACGGTAACACCTTGTGATTTATGAATCGTGACTGCGTATGCAAGAGTTAGAGAAAAGTGTTCTCTGCGTACATACATGTCTTTGAAGAGAAGGAATCGAGCTGTTGAGCGTCCTATCCTTTTAACTTCTGAAAGTTTGTCAAAGAGTATATTGACAAACTGAATTTTGTTGTCACGTGGGTATGTTTGAAAGCCAACAACTGTACCCAGTGCTCAATTAACTAGTCCTTGTTCCACGTCAAGGTTACGTTTAAGCATTACTCTGCAATTTAAGGATAATTTTAATATCTTTTCTAAGCCTGCTGTGTTTGAGATTGATTTTCCTAAACTATTTAGTCTTGTTGTGGCTTGGTCACACATAGGTAATGTCATACCATGTACATCTAGTTTGTCTGTGGCGCTAATTTACATTATTGGTTGCATTTCTTTACTTAACATTATTTCATTGAATTTGAAACAGCTTGCAAGAGTTGGCATTAAGGCCATACAATTGACATTTTTGTGGGCTAATTGTTCCATAACATCTGTAGCACATGCATTATCGCCATAAAGTGCATTAATTTTCCGGGTTTTCAATATTGTTTCTGCTTCTTTAGAGAGTATACCAACTCTGATACTTTTTAAGATGTTGGCATAAGTGAGATCTGCAGATTGCCGCATGTTTTCTGTTAATTCTCTGTATTGGAAATGTTGCCAAAGGTTGACATTTCCAATGCTGCCAACAGTTTTACGGCAGAGTTTGTGTCCTAATGTTTTAAAAATAGGCTCACTTTATACTGGTGTCAATTGAAGAAGATCTCCGAAAACAATAATGTGTTTTCCTGCAAAGAGCTCTTCATAGTTTGTTTTCAGTACTTCTTGTAATCTGAGGTGAATCAAAGCCAACATTAGGTTGGAGACCATGCTCACTTCATCTATTAGTAGCATTTTCATTTGTTTCAATACTCTGCGTAGTTCCATTGCAGCTTCTGCAGAAAGTTTGTAATAGTCTAATTTGTTCTGGTGTTCTACTGGCAATAGTAATAATCGGTGTAAAGTGACACCACCTATGTTGTAGGCAGCTAAACCTGTGGGGGCAGTGACAATAGCTGACAGTTTGTTGTTTGTCAATTGTTGAAGGAATTTACTGATGATTTTGATTAGGAATGTTTTGCCAGAACCAGCTTCACCACTGACGTACAGTAGTATAGGTTTATAATTAGGGCAGGAACATTCTTTATTTTCATGTTGTACACCATGTGCAATTTGTTTTGTTACTTCTTCAAAAATGCTACGTTGTTCGTTGATTAGTTTTGATTGTAGTATAGTTAAGTCTTGTTATCTTCATACTGACAAATGGTGTTTTCTACTTCTATCATAGCTAATTCTGCCTCATTTATTATTAGTGGTTCTCCAAGTGGTTCTTGGCTTCCTGTTACAGAAGGTTGACTACTGTCAGGAGTGTCTTTATCTAGTTGGGCCTTGAGTTCTTCTTCGTGTTGCTGTTCATTGTGCAACATTGTTTTGTATTGTGTAAAGTTTACATCAGTTATAGTGCTTTCATTTGCTTTGAAAGCATCTTCATATGAGTAATAGTTTTCTAGTATTTCTCCATGGTTTAAAGAGTTGTAGCAGGGACATGTAATATACTTCTTTATGATATGATTAATGAAATTTGGTTTAGTGAGTTTAACTAAGCTGCCTTCACAGTTTGTCACTCTGTATTTACCTTTTTTTTTCATCAGGTTTATATTATTTTTGTATGTGTAGTTTTGGGCTATGTGGTATAGACACATGGTTTCCAAAGTATTACTTCTGTTTGGCTAGTATGTGTCCAATAAATTGTTTTTTAAAATTTCTTGGCTGTTGGGATCATGTTTGGCTATTGTTTCTATATCTTCGTGTGTTTTCAGAACTCTTTTTCTAGATTTAGCTGGACCAAGACTTAGCCATGCTATATTTTCAGATTTACCATACAATGCAGTACCAGTTAAACGATCAGATGCTTCATATGATCCACATTCTCTATGGGAGAGCATTTTTATGCCCAAGCTGTATCATTTCTGAGACACTGTTTTATCTGATGACAGGTCATTTCAGAGGTCTTGGAGCTCTGTCTTTTCTGCTTTGGTTAAGTATGCTGTGACATATCGTGCAACTGCAGTAGAATTGTCTGCAATGTACTGCACATCTATGTTTGCATTCCATAAGTGGGCAATGATTGCATTATAATCATTGATATATTTTTCTTCTTCTTTTCTTTTTATGTAATATGTATTTTTAGGTGACTTACCTTTAACACTATGTCTAACTGAAGACATGAGGTTGTTCACTTGACCTGTATTTGTAACTGGTCTAGGGAAACCAAATCGGCATTTGGTGTAGTATTTCCCTTTGTTTTTGTATTTGCGACGACAATATTTGCCACATTTATGTCTTTGAAATTGTAAAATTTGTGCATGAAGATCACTATTTGTGGATTCTGATGGAATTTCACAAGTGACATATTTTTCAATAAACTGTAAAACAGTGGCATCACTGTCTTGACCAAATTTAGGAGCATCTTTAATCCATAAAAGCATGTGGATATGTGGTGCTCCGCTGGCTTGGTATTCTTTTCTCCAAAAGAGTGTTGCACTTCTCCAAGGGGAGGAACAGTTTTATTACAAATAAAATGTAGCATAGCAATGAAGCGATGGTGAAAATATCTTGAAACATTAACAGGATCCAAAGAACAAAGTTCTCCTGGTGTTAGTATATCTATGTTTGTTTTGTTTTTATTTGATATGCGTAGGAAATCATGTAAATCTTGCCATGCATATTCTGCTCAACTTAATGTAACAAACCAAGTGGGTGGGCCAAGGTTTCTGATCATACAACGTACATCTCCATGACGTCAAAACCAGTACTCTTTAGTACCACGCATATTTGCTAATAGATTTGTAATATTTGATTGTAAAACCTCATCCTTTTGTTGCACTTTTTGTAATAATTGTGTAGCTGTCATATTTTGAAAGTGTGATCCTGATTTTATTATGTGTGCAACTCCGTAACATAAAGTTGCTAGTTCACTTTCAAAGAGTAGGTGGAATAAGTATTCCATATTTTGTCTAAATCTCGGATCTTCAGAATACATCCGTAATGAGCGGTATTCTGAAGCTGATATTTGAATAGGTCTATCATCATACCTTCCTCCTTTGCCAGTAGGAAAGAGTAGAGGAAAAGCACGTGCTTCTATACTTTTTTCCCATATGCTGATTGGTGATCCTTTTGTTTGATGCATTTGGTATGTTTCCAGTGCATTTTCTATGGTGTCATTAGAGTGGAAAGGATGAATTGTATGATGGTCTAAAGTATTTGATATTGTAGCAGGATCTAGTAGCTCAGATTGACCAGCTTCTTGTGTTTCCTGAATTATTTCAGTTGGATCTTTCAAGTTTTCTTCAATATTAATTTCTTTGTTATATTCATTATTCTCTTTAAAATATTGTAAGGCTTGTCTAACTTTATGTAAATCTACCAGATGTTGCCATATTATTTTGTCTTTTGTAGGTACTCCATTTACTAAGATAATTAAAGATTGCTGCATTGGACGTTGCACTCCTAGAGTATGCACATTTTCTTTTAGATCTAATGGTAAATAAACTACTTTTCCACGAATGCCTTTTACCAATTCAGAGGGAGGTAATTTTGCTGTTTTTGGTTGAAGGGGTATTATTGCTTGAAATGGGTGTACTGTTTGAATTATGATGCTCTCATATAAATTAAGTTGTTGTAGGGGTTTTGGTAGTGGGTATAATTCCAAATTATTTGTGATAGCACGTGAATGAGTTTGGCTGTTGTCAAGTTTTGTAGTGCAGTAACTGCAAAGTATTAAGGGGTCACTTATTTCATATTTGTTTTCTGCTACAAGGTAGAGAGCTAATTCAAACCATTTAGAATCTTCATTGTCTTCTATTTTATATAATAGGTCTACAGTTTTTGTGTTACTTTTATAAAAAGTTCTGCGGCAACATACACATACATGGTTTGGTACTTCAGCTGATGTACTTTTAAATTTTAGTATTTCTTTTTTGTATGTTTTTAGCAAAAGGTTGCCATGTGTAGAATTGTTGCTAATTTGATTTAAAGCTATTTCATTCTGTAAATGGCTTTCACTTCCAAAATATTTTTTCTGGATATGGTCAATTGCTTGAAGTAGGTCTTTCGCTGTACCATGTAGAAGAATGTTATTTAAATTTGCTAGGGCTAAAGCAGGACTTTTAGCATAGTACAGTTTATAGACTAGATTTCTTATAGTTGAATGATGTTTTGATATTCTTTTGATATCATGGAAGGTGGTTTTACAAGTAGGTCCTGTAATGCAGGCCAATGAATGTCCTTGTAGTCCTGTGTGTTTGCGCACTGGACAGGCATCCATATTTTGCAGTAGTTTAATTTTGATGTTGTCTTTGCTTTTTACATATTGATTGAGGAATTGGCGTAAAGACTTGAAAAATGGTGGGGAATGTTACATATTGACATGCATGGCCATTTGTACACTAGACGTTCTGATTCAGTTGAATGGAGCGGTAATTCTAAGTTTTCAGGGCATATTTTTGTAAGGAGTACTTCTTGTTCCATTATGGTATTATTAGTAGTCGTAGTGTGACTCCATTCACCTCCGCAGATACTTAGGAAGTTCTTTCTGTTGACATTTCGTTTATTGAGAAGTCTTTTTTGTAATTTAGTTATTAGTTTTGTTAGCGGTTTCATTTTGTTTAACACTAAAATAAATAACTTACTTTTGAGAAGAATTGCACTATCTATCAACACTTCTAAAATGAATTTCCTATGATAGGTTTTAAGCATTGAACCTGATTTCTCTCCTGTTTTTATAAGATTTTGAAGGACTTTGTGACGGAACATTTTGGTTAAAATACTTTTCTTGGTATGCTTACTTTGCACTATATTAAAATTTAAAGAAGCAGTTTATCTGTAGTGATAGCTGATTTTCTGTTAACTGTTTTTTGGTTTGTTTTACATTTTGATAAAGGAGGCAAAGTTTTTGTACTTGAAACTTCTTGTGTTTCACTAAATGACTGTATTAGCTGTTTTGTTTAAACTTTTTTTTACAAATTCTGCTAGAGATGGATGCTTATGTTGGACACTTTTATTTTCATTTGCTCTACTTCTACGTTGCTTTCTACGGACTTGACTTTTGGTAGGCATTCTTTAGGGTCTATTGAAAATAAAGAAGGCATGGGTTGGGTTGTTCTGCAATGTATGTGTGCTGTGTGCATGAGTGTTTGAGTAAGATGATGTATGTAATGGTGTCTGATTGTGCATTGGGAACTACAACTAGTAGGGATGTGTATTCTTCAATTAATATGTTACTAAACTCAGGTTCAGATGACAGAAAAAATAAGCTAGTGGTGTGGAGAAGTACAAATAGTAAATCTAATGTATACAATTAAAACAGTTGTTTGTTCTATAATATGAAAATTCTAGCGGTTGAGTTGGGTAATTTGTGTGTCCAAAAGTAGGAATTTGTGTGCCATTCTGGCTGTAAATCGCTGTTTAAGACATGGGGATTTTTGGACAGAATGGTGCACAATCTCTATTTTTAGACACAGAAATAGCATGAATTAACTTTACAGTATGTTTGAGTAATAATACAAATATTATGGTGATATTCTACTTACTTTTTTTCTAAAATGAACAGGTTAATTCTTAGTTCTTCTTTGTTCTTCAAATTCAGCTGCTTCTTTTCAGGAGAATAGTCTTCACTGCAATTGTAAAAGAAACAAATTAGTAATTTTGTTTGTATATAGCATTGTTTTTAATTTAGATATTGATTTTTTTAATTGAAATCCTCAGCGCCTTCCTTAAAACCATTAAAACTATCTTATTCACATAAGATACGTTGCACCAGTTCAATACATATGATATGTTCTTAATGAACAAATTGTATTGCAATGAGTAACTGTAACAAACAAAATATCTTTAGTATGTCTTGTGAAATTCATAATTTACCACTGAATACCATTATTTCTGTAACTAAGCTGTTCTAGGTGATAGTGCCTTAATGTCATGCTTAAATTAAAGTAATCAAATAAATAAATAAATAAATGGAATTGTATAAGTATTATTTTTTGAGATTTGAACATAGAGTGCGCATGCATGCAATTTTGTTTGATTATATGTCGTCTATAAATTTCATTTAAAAAATGTTAGTTTAACATAATTTGATAGTGTGTGTATAAAGAACGTAAATACTATAAAGGTTTATAATTGATAGTTGATTTTAGGAAATTGGAAAAAAGACAGTAGATTCATTTTACAGATTACACAAGCTAAAAGTCAGTTTGAAAATGTGTTCATGTACTGTACAGAAAATATGCATACCTGTAGTTTTTGTTCATGCATATGGATATGCATGGAGCTGCAAGTAGAACTCTTGGAGACTTGTACAGTATTTCTTGTAGATGGTGCTTGCCAATGATATGACACTTGTACTCAGAGAGATTCACAGTACATTTGCAGTGCTGATCTATGATGATGCAGTTAGATGTAGAGGTCTTGAATGTGATTGGTGCATGGTCATGTAATTTCTTAGCTACATCCAATGAGGGAATGGCACAGAGAGTGAAGTGAAAATGGTAGAAGGGATGTTCATGTTACGATATGTCCGCAGACATGGCGGTAGTTCGCGGACATCAGGAGTTACATCCAGGGATTTTTGGGTTCAGAAGTCATGCAAATGAGAATGAGCACCAGAAGGGATTGGTCAGGAAAGTTTAGTGGGTGTGTTGTGCCAGGAGAGAGTTTCTCAGATACTCTTTTTGCTGAGATAAGAACAGATAGCTATGGCTGTGTGTTTCAGAAAACAGATTGTTTGGATTTTGGGAGATTCGTGGATACATTGGTTGAAGGTGCATGCAGAAAGCTGTGGCGTAGCTGTAGATCTTGGATTTCCACATGTGGAAGTACACTGGCATGGAGTATGTGGAATGAAGTGGTTGGACTTGCTACCTCTCTGTGCTACTTTGGAAACAGAGCAACATCTAGACATAATTGTAATTCATTGTGGAGGGAACAGTTTAGGACATGTGTCTGGAATTTCTTTGCAATTTGCTATGAAAGAAGGACTTGGGAAAGTCATGGACATGTTTCCTGATTCTCAAGTAATATTTTCACGGATTGCGCAGAGACAAATGTGGCTTCGTTCTTCTTCATTTGGTCCACAAATGGAAAAAGCAAGGCGCAATGTTAATAAGGCGGTTTGTGCATTTCTAAGAGATTTTGGCATGTCCTCTTTTCCCAATGAAAATATTATGTTTCGTAGTACATACATTTTTCGCAGAGATGGAGTCCATCTTACTTATGCTGGCAATCAGATTTTTCTGAGAAAATGTACAAAATGCATTGCAACCTTTTTTAGACATACAGCATCCATTTTGAAGTAGGTGTTAAGTATTTATAATTTTTGACATACAAACACCTCCCAAAGGCTCTTTTCAGAGCCACCACTTCCTCCCAGAGAAAAATGCAATGGTTACAATAGGGTAGCACCCCAATTATTTTAATGTTCGCGAACTGTCTGCGGACTTTTAAGAAATACAAAGGGCCCTGCTTTATTTATCCTCACTTCTATTTTTTAACTGAGAAAGGCAGCTCTGAAAAGAGCCTTATTTTTTTGATTTTTGTAATTTTCTTTTTTTTTTTGTTTTTTTAGACACGACACACTAGGAGAGGAGGGGAAAGGAGGGTTAAGGGGGGGGACACCAACCACAAGGATAAGAAAGGGCGAGCTGAGAGAGGAAGATGTAGAGTGGGTTTTATTTGGGTAGTGAGCAGGTCTTCTCGTGCCCTGAGACGATAGTCTCAAGAGCACTCCGAAGTCGCTCCCCCCTGCAGAGTACTGTGTCACAGTACATACATACAACTGTGACCCTCGAAAGGTAAGGGTCATCAGAATTCTGTATGGCCTGTGAGGCAGCTTGAGGAAGACGCTGTCCCACAGGGGTGGTCCTTGTGGTGACAGGATCAGAAACGGAAGATGAAGTAGAGGAAATCAACCTACTACGTTCTTCGCAAGGTACAACTGTGTGAATAGCCCCAGAGTGAAATGACCTCAGGTGTCACTTCATGGTCGTGGTCCCAAAGTTGTACGAACCGTGCTTCCCGCGACTGAGTATCATTTTGCACTCATTGCAGATAACACAGTTCGCACGAGCCTTAGGACCATTCCCATAAATGGAAAATAACCGCCACACCCAAGACTCACGTCTAGTGCAGGTAGTAGGGATTTCCTCTACCTCATTCTCGTCATCCTCTTCTTCCTCCTCTGCATCCTCACTCCTGTTCCCCTCTTCAGGCCCTTAGGAAGGTGGTGGTGGTGGAGGGGTGGGGGTGGTGCTGCTGAAGAAGGTGCAGCGCCAGGTGGGAGTTCTGCAGCCAGGGATGCCATCTCGATGGTGTAATCAGCAAGTTGCTGGAGAAATAGCTGTGCTCTGAAGAATAGCCAGAAACACAATGAGAATAAGCTCTAGGGCGTGGTCTTTTATAGGGGTGCTTGTACGCGTTTCACGGACATGCGCGCTGTCCGCAGACAGATCGAACACAAAAAAGGGTTAAAAAAGTTTCAAAAGATATGTAGAAACTCAGGATTACTATGTGGACTTGTGCCATGATGAGTTTTTATGGAAAAATATTGTGGATTACTCGAAAATGTACTTTTAAATTGTTCGGGGACACGAACAGCGTCCACATTCAGAACACGCGATCAGCATGGGCGCGGTCACATGATCCCTTCGCGAACATGTCCGCGAAGGAAGCTCCTGTCCGCAGGACACCAAATGCACAGACATTGGTTTGCGCATGCGCATTGATGTTCTACGGACAGTGTTCGGGTCCTGAATTAATTAAAAGTGCGTCACACATCAAACAAACATTTCTGACATCGCGTGTGTTCTAGAACAGTTTAATCTTGCTAGCGAACACTACGGACAGATATAGTGTTCTTTAGGACACTTCCATTTTCGTTTGATTACGAACTTTTCAGGACATCAATTGTGTTCTTAGAATAGTTTAACTTGCTAGCGAACATTACGGACAGGTATAGTGTTCTTTAGGACACCTCCATTTTCGTTTAATTACGAACATTTCAGGACACCGCTTGTGTTCTTAGAACAGTTTCAACTTGCTAGCGAACAGTACGGACAGGAATAGTGTTCTTCAGGACACCTCCATTTTCGTTTATTTACGAACATTTCAGAACACCCGCGCTGTCCACGGACATCTACATTGTTTTTAAAAAAATTAAAAATGGGAACTAATTACAACACAATATAAAAATGTAACTTTATTTCACATATTTTAATAATTTATGACAGAGAAGGTGAGGCAGAAACAGAAACAAAAACAGGAGAATTAGGGGTTTCAACATGATTGGTATCAGGTGAAGAAGGGATGGAAGTCTCATCAAAACGTTTTGGATTATGGAGAGGGTTTGGGGATAATTGATTGGGATATGGTGAGGGGGGACAAGTACATGTGGGACAATGGTATGAGGTTTTTGTTTTAAAATGATCATCAACAAAAGTTTTCAAATTATTAAAATTGCTCAATAATAAATCAATTTTTTCTTTTAAGCTGTCAAGCGTGTTTTTCACAACAGTTTCTTCAGACATATTTTCTATTTTGGTATGCTCTGTACAAAAAGAAATATATATGTTAAATATATATAAAATAATAACAATTAAATGGTTTATATTGTAAAGTGGATACCATTAGCTTCACTATTTTCTGACATTTCGTCATGTGGGAAGTGCTCCTCTAGCCATTCCAGAGTACTAGACATTTCTGTGAGAGAAAAAAAAAATAATATTTTTTTTTAATCTAATACAGAAAGTTTATAAAAGTATGAGTAAAATGATGTACACTTACTATTTCAGGTAAGATATGGTCTGAGTACTCTGTAGGTCTGGTCTTGGACTTAGTTGTGGAGTGTCTGTGAGGTAATTATGTTGGAAGCCAATTTATCTTCTCTTGGTATATTCCATTTTAGAACATATTGTATTTAAATGAATGGTTAGTGCGGTACATATATGGGTTACATTTCTTATGTATTACTACATATAATATGTATGTGTACTACTTTGTGAATTTTTTAAATGTTATCATGTTGTAATATAACAATTAAACATACCCCCCCAGACTTTTTAGGTAGTGGTACTGTTCTCCGAATATGTCCGCGGACATCACATTCAGTAGAAATGGTTCAGTATGTTCCATATTACATGTACATAAAGTCAAAGTTCCTATTGTTAAGCTTTGCTACTAAAAACCTATGAAATTCAGTGAAAAAACTTTGTTAAAGGGACGTTATGGTTAAGTTGTGCTACTAAAAACCTATGAAATTCAGTGAAAAAACTTTGTTAAAGGGACGTTATGGTTAAGTTGCGCTACTAAAAACCTATGAAATTCAGTGAAAAACCAAACTTTGTTAAAGGGACGTAATGGTTCCAAGTAAAACCGAAAAACCCTTTAGCCAGTTATGGTAAGCTAAGCAACCATAACTCGCGCCACCACCGTGCACTGCTATGACTAACACCCAGGACATCAAAGATGACATCACAAATGTCCACAACGCACTTAAGGACTTTTAGGTATTAAAGTCAATCACTGAAAATGGGGCAATTAAGTGCCTAGTGGTATTAGAAGTAATGTTGAAGAGGTGCGAGTTAGGGCTGATATTCTGAATGAAATGTTAGGTCAATGTTTATATTTTTGAATGGAGATATTGCAGTTCACAATGCCTGTTGTGAAGGGTGCAGGCATAAGTGTGTGTGTTTGGAAGGACATGTTTGCCCAAAAGCCCAGGGGGGTTGCGTCTTTCGATGTGAGAGAGGGTATGTAGTGCTCCACAAGAATGGGAGGTAGCGCCTTCCACATTGGGTATGGATATTTGTGCACCACAGTGTGGAGTTCGTGCCTTTCGATTGAGTGCGTGAGGCTATGGTGTCCCACAAAGGAATGGAGGGTAGCGCCTTCCATGTTGAAGTGAAGTTGAAGTTAAGTTCTTTAGTACCAGTAGAAATGTGGAACAATTAGAGGGTTGCGCTCTCTGATTGTGTGAGTGTGGCTATGTATACCATATGAATGGAGGGTAGCACCTTCCATGTTAAAGTGATGTTGAGTGTTAAGTTCTTTACTACCTGTAAAGATTTCGAACAATTGAGTGTCGCACTCTCTAATTATGTGAGTGTGGCTATGTCGTGACCGTGATTGGATGGACGCCCCTCCAGTCGTTAGAAGTGAGTGTGAGCAGAGTGTATGTCACCTGTTAGGGATGTGTATTCCGCAATTTAGAAGTGTGCTGAAAGGAAGTCAGTATACAGAGTTAGGGGGGACGTCTTCCTAGCATGCAGGTTGAGTGGTTTGGGGTATGCACCCTAACATTGTTTATGGGAGTTGCATCTCTCCTTAAAAAGATGCAAAGTTAGTGTGTTCCCTCGTGTTTCCTTGTGTGGACTTGTGAGTGTTATTGTTATTGTTATTTTGCATTTATATAGCGCCTTATATACCATTGGTATGGTCTGAAGGCACTGGTAGGTTGAACGCCCTTGGGAACTGAAGTTCTTATCAGTTGAGAGAGTAGAGAGAGTCAAAAAAGGGTGTGTGTGAGCACCGGGTATGTGTGCAGCTCGTGCGGGATCCGTGTGATAGCTGCTTTCTAGCGGTAGGTGTGCCGGTTGAGAGGTCAGGAGTACGTGTTCGTTCTGGCAGGATTCATCCAGATCGGATGTGGCTGCGTTAGGCCTGAGGAGAACGCCTGGCTGGGGGGTGTGTAACAAGCAGTGATTACTTAGAATGATGTGGAGTGAGCTTATGAAATTTTGGAGCAGTTAGATACCAGTAGGCGTATTCTAACTGTCTATTTTTTGATATATTTTAGTGGTATTGATTTATCTGTTTGGATATTGTTACATTTTGGGACAGTTAGATACCAATTGGCGTATTCTAACTGTCTATTTTCTGCTCTATTTAGTGGTATTCATTTATGTGATTAATTGTTGTAGAATCTTTGGGCAGTTAGATAGCTTTTGGAATATTCTAACAGTTTATATGTTTTACTACAAATTTACTTGAGGTTTAAGTACAGTTTAGTTATCAAATTTTGGTTTTAAGAACATTAAATAAGCGTTCGTAAGATTTGCTGGTAATCTCTGCTTTAGAGTAATGGTACTATCATTACATTCAAACCATCCACATTTCTTTTTTATATATGCAGTGTAGTGCCTTGAATTGATTGTGGCTCCTGCGTGGTAGATTATACCTATTGTTGTGAAGGTTTTCTTACCAAGTGATATTTGACCATGATTGAATCCAGTCAGCTTGCAGTTGTTTTTGGTACCATCTGCATTGTAACGTAGAAGCATTAGCATTACGTATTTACTATGTGTTTGTATTATTAACGTGAAGCGATTATCTGAATTGCAGGTAGAACATAATCTACCATGGTTTGCATTTTGTACAAGTTGCTGAAATGGAATGCATTCACAATTAGGTATTGATATATATACGAAGCGTTCATTGGGGATTTCTTCTTGTGTCACATTGTTGCAGAGAGTGCATGTATGTTTCCACATGTATGAAATCTGGAAGATTTCATTTATAGGTATGTTTTTGTTTTCCAGTACTTGTAGTAAGTACATTAGAAATTCGTGTGGATCTTCCTGTGAGTTTATAGTGAATTTCACCATTCCAGCACAGTAGTCCAATTGTTGTCTTATTCCATAAACACTATACGTGTTGTCAGGATTGTTTGCTGCATTTCTGTGAAGTACTAAAATTTGCATACACAATGGGTCTGTACTGTGTAAGTAAATGTTCTCAACAATTGGTGGTAATTGAAATAGAATATTCATTGCTACATTTGCGCCGCAACTTACACCAACTATATTTGAGAGTTTAAATGGACCAGGTAGTTCTGTATCTGACTGCTTTTTTTGGAGTTTGTCTTCCTTCTTTGAAGAAGTACCTGGTTTACTTTCCCTAATTGATTCTTTTTTGCTTGTGGTACTTGATGAAGTATTACTTTCTTTTACTCTCTTTGGAGGATTTGCTGTGACATCCTGTTGCTTTTCAGTTTGATTTATTTTTCTTTTATAACGTTTTACTTTTTGTGGAACAGAATATGTGTTTTGATGGGGAGTCTATTGTATTCTAAAATTGTATTCTAAAATGCAAGGAATATCAGTGTTTATTTTACTTGCATCAAAGTTGATTAGAAATAGACCGTCAAGTGTACGTAAGCGTGATAGTGCTACGTAGCTCATGCCTTCTTTAAAGACTGTGTTACCAATATGTATCATTGCTTTGTCTACGGTAACACCTTGTGATTTATGAATCGTGACTGCGTATGCAAGAGTTAGAGAAAAGTGTTCTCTGCGTACATACATGTCTTTGAAGAGAAGGAATCGAGCTGTTGAGCGTCCTATCCTTTTAACTTCTGAAAGTTTGTCAAAGAGTATATTGACAAACTGAATTTTGTTGTCACGTGGGTATGTTTGAAAGCCAACAACTGTACCCAGTGCTCAATTAACTAGTCCTTGTTCCACGTCAAGGTTACGTTTAAGCATTACTCTGCAATTTAAGGATAATTTTAATATCTTTTCTAAGCCTGCTGTGTTTGAGATTGATTTTCCTAAACTATTTAGTCTTGTTGTGGCTTGGTCACACATAGGTAATGTCATACCATGCACATCTAGTTTGTCTGTGGCGCTAATTTACATTATTGGTTGCATTTCTTTACTTAACATTATTTCATTGAATTTGAAACAGCTTGCAAGAGTTGGCATTAAGGCCATACAATTGACATTTTTGTGGGCTAATTGTTCCATAACATCTGTAGCACATGCATTATCGCCATAAAGTGCATTAATTTTCCGGGTTTTCAATATTGTTTCTGCTTCTTTAGAGAGTATACCAACTCTGATACTTTTTAAGATGTTGGCATAAGTGAGATCTGCAGATTGCCGCATGTTTTCTGTTAATTCTCTGTATTGGAAATGTTGCCAAAGGTTGACATTTCCAATGCTGCCAACAGTTTTACGGCAGAGTTTGTGTCCTAATGTTTTAAAAATAGGCTCACTTTATACTGGTGTCAATTGAAGAAGATCTCCGAAAACAATAATGTGTTTTCCTGCAAAGAGCTCTTCATAGTTTGTTTTCAGTACTTCTTGTAATCTGAGGTGAATCAAAGCAAACATTAGGTTGGAGACCATGCTCACTTCATCTATTAGTAGCATTTTCATTTGTTTCAATACTCTGCGTAGTTCCATTGCAGCTTCTGCAGAAAGTTTGTAATAGTCTAATTTGTTCTGGTGTTCTACTGGCAATAGTAATAATCGGTGTAAAGTGACACCACCTATGTTGTAGGCAGCTAAACCTGTGGGGGCAGTGACAATAGCTGACAGTTTGTTGTTTGTCAATTGTTGAAGGAATTTACTGATGATTTTGATTAGGAATGTTTTGCCAGAACCAGCTTCACCACTGACGTACAGTAGTATAGGTTTATAATTAGGGCAGGAACATTCTTTATTTTCATGTTGTACACCATGTGCAATTTGTTTTGTTACTTCTTCAAAAATGCTACGTTGTTCGTTGATTAGTTTTGATTGTAGTATAGTTAAGTCTTGTTATCTTCATACTGACAAATGGTGTTTTCTACTTCTATCATAGCTAATTCTGCCTCATTTATTATTAGTGGTTCTCCAAGTGGTTCTTGGCTTCCTGTTACAGAAGGTTGACAGAAGGTTGACTACTGTCAGGAGTGTCTTTATCTAGTTGGGCCTTGAGTTCTTCTTCGTGTTGCTGTTCATTGTGCAACATTGTTTTGTATTGTGTAAAGTTTACATCAGTTATAGTGCTTTCATTTGCTTTGAAAGCATCTTCATATGAGTAATAGTTTTCTAGTATTTCTCCATGGTTTAAAGAGTTGTAGCAGGGACATGTAATATACTTCTTTATGATATGATTAATGAAATTTGGTTTAGTGAGTTTAACTAAGCTGCCTTCACAGTTTGTCACTCTGTATTTACCTTTTTTTTCATCAGGTTTATATTATTTTTGTATGTGTAGTTTTGGGCTATGTGGTATAGACACATGGTTTCCAAAGTATTACTTCTGTTTGGCTAGTATGTGTCCAATAAATTGTTTTTTAAAATTTCTTGGCTGTTGGGATCATGTTTGGCTATTGTTTCTATATCTTCGTATGTTTTCAGAACTCTTTTTCTAGATTTAGCTGGACCAAGCCATGCTATATTTTCAGATTTACCATACAATGCAGTACCAGTTAAACGATCAGATGCTTCATATGATCCACATTCTCTATGGGAGAGCATTTTTATGCCCAAGCTGTATCATTTCTGAGACACTGTTTTATCTGATGACAGGTCATTTCAGAGGTCTTGGAGCTCTGTCTTTTCTGCTTTGGTTAAGTATGCTGTGACATATCGTGCAACTGCAGTAGAATTGTCTGCAATGTACTGCACATCTATGTTTGCATTCCATAAGTGGGCAATGATTGCATTATAATCATTGATATATTTTTCTTCTTCTTTTCTTTTTATGTAATATGTATTTTTAGGTGACTTACCTTTAACACTATGTCTAATTGAAGACATGAGGTTGTTCACTTGACCTGTATTTGTAACTGGTCTAGGGAAACCAAATCGGCATTTGGTGTAGTATTTCCCTTTGTTTTTGTATTTGCGACGACAATATTTGCCACATTTATGTCTTTGAAATTGTAAAATTTGTGCATGAAGATCACTATTTGTGGATTCTGATGGAATTTCACAAGTGACATATTTTTCAATAAACTGTAAAACAGTGGCATCACTGTCTTGACCAAATTTAGGAGCATCTTTAATCCATAAAAGCATGTGGATATGTGGTGCTCCGCTGGCTTGGTATTCTTTTCTCCAAAAGAGTGTTGCACTTCTCCAAGGGGAGGAACAGTTTTATTACAAATAAAATGTAGCATAGCAATGAAGCGATGGTGAAAATATCTTGAAACATTAACAGGATCCAAAGAACAAAGTTCTCCTGGTGTTAGTATATCTATGTTTGTTTTGTTTTTATTTGATATGCGTAGGAAATCATGTAAATCTTGCTATGCATATTCTGCTCAACTTAATGTAACAAACCAAGTGGGTGGGCCAAGGTTTCTGATCATACAACGTACATCTCCATGACGTCAAAACCAGTACTCTTTAGTACCACGCATATTTGCTAATAGATTTGTAATATTTGATTGTAAAACCTCATCCTTTTGTTGCACTTTTTGTAATAATTGTGTAGCTGTCATATTTTGAAAGTGTGATCCTGATTTTATTATGTGTGCAACTCCGTAACATAAAGTTGCTAGTTCACTTTCAAAGAGTAGGTGGAATAAGTATTCCATATTTTGTCTAAATCTCGGATCTTCAGAATACATCCGTAATGAGCGGTATTCTGAAGCTGATATTTGAATAGGTCTATCATCATACCTTCCTCATTTGCCAGTAGGAAAGAGTAGAGGAAAAGCACGTGCTTCTATACTTTTTTCCCATATGCTGATTGGTGATCCTTTTGTTTGATGCATTTGGTATGTTTCCAGTGCATTTTCTATGGTGTCATTAGAGTGCAAAGGATGAATTGTATAATGGTCTAAAGTATTTGATATTGTAGCAGGATCTAGTAGCTCAGATTGACCAGCTTCTTGTGTTTCCTGAATTATTTCAGTTGGATCTTTCAAGTTTTCTTCAATATTAATTTCTTTGTTATATTCATTATTCTCTTTAAGATATTGTAAGGCTTGTCTAACTTTATGTAAATCTACCAGCTGTTGCCATATTTTTTTGTCTTTTGTAGGTACTCCATTTACTAAGATAATTAAAGATTGCTGCATTGGACGTTGCACTCCTAGAGTATGCACATTTTCTTTTAGATCTAATGGTAAATAAACTACTTTTCCACGAATGCCTTTTACCAATTCAGAGGGAGGTAATTTTGCTGTTTTTGGTTGAAGGCGTATTATTGCTTGAAATGGGTGTACTGTTTGAATTATGATGCTCTCATATAAATTAAGTTGTTGTAGGGGTTTTGGTAGTGGGTATAATTCCAAATTATTTGTGATAGCACGTGAATGAGTTTGGCTGTTGTCAAGTTTTGTAGTGCAGTAACTGCAAAGTATTAAGGGGTCACTTATTTCATATTTGTTTTCTGCTACAAGGTAGAGAGCTAATTCAAACCATTTAGAATCTTCATTGTCTTCTATTTTATATAATAGGTCTACAGTTTTTGTGTTACTTTTATAAAAAGTTCTGCGGCAACATACACATACATGGTTTGGTACTTCAGCTGATGTACTTTTAAATTTTAGTATTTCTTTTTTGTATGTTTTTAGCAAAAGGTTGCCATGTGTAGAATTGTTGCTAATTTGATTTAAAGCTATTTCATTCTGTAAATGGCTTTCACTTCCAAAATATTTTTTCTGGATATGGTCAATTGCTTGAAGTAGGTCTTTCGCTGTACCATGTAGAAGAATGTTATTTAAATTTGCTAGGGCTAAAGCAGGACTTTTAGCATAGTACAGTTTATAGACTAGATTTCTTATAGTTGAATGATGTTTTGATATTCTTTTGATATCATGGAAGGTGGTTTTACAAGTAGGTCCTGTAATGCAGGCCAATGAATGTCCTTGTAGTCCTGTGTGTTTGCGCACTGGACAGGCATCCATATTTTGCAGTAGTTTAATTTTGATGTTGTCTTTGCTTTTTACATATTGATTGAGGAATTGGCGTAAAGACTTGAAAAATGGTTTGGGAATGTTACATATTGACATGCATGGCCATTTGTACACTAGACGTTCTGATTCAGTTGAATGGAGCGGTAATTCTAAGTTTTCAGGGCAAATTTTTGTAAGGAGTACTTCTTGTTCCATTATGGTATTATTAGTAGTCGTAGTGTGACTCCATTCACCTCCGCAGATACTTAGGAAGTTCTTTCTGTTGACATTTCGTTTATTGAGAAGTCTTTTTTGTAATTTAGTTATTAGTTTTGTTAGCGGTTTCATTTTGTTTAACACTAAAATAAATAACTTACTTTTGAGAAGAATTGCACTATCTATCAACACTTCTAAAATTAATTTCCTACGATAGGTTTTAAGCATTGAACCTGATTTCTCTCCTGTTTTTATAAGATTTTGAAGGACTTTGTGACGGAACATTTTGGTTAAAATACTTTTCTTGGTATGCTTACTTTGCACTATATTAAAATTTAAAGAAGCAGTTTATCTGTAGTGATAGCTGATTTTCTGTTAACTGTTTTTTGGTTGGTTTTACATTTTGATAAAGGAGGCAAAGTTTTTGTACTTGAAACTTCTTGTGTTTCACTAAATGACTGTATTAGCTGTTTTGTTTAAACTTTTTTTTACAAATTCTGCTAGAGGTGGATGCTTATGTTGGACACTTTTATTTTCATTTGCTCTACTTCTACGTTGCTTTCTACGGACTTGACTTTTGGTAGGCATTCTTTAGGGTCTATTGAAAATAAAGAAGGCATGGGTTGGGTTGTTCTGCAATGTATGTGTGCTGTGTGCATGAGTGTTTGAGTAAGATGATGTATGTAATGGTGTCTGATTGTGCATTGGGAACTACAACTAGTAGGGATGTGTATTCTTCAATTAATATGTTACTAAACTCAGGTTCAGATGACAGAAAAAATAAGCTAGTGGTGTGGAGAAGTACAAATAGTAAATCTAATGTATAAAATTAAAACAGTTGTTTGTTCTATAATATGAAAATTCTAGCGGTTGACTTGGGTAATTTGTGTGTCCAAAAGTAGGAATGTGTGTGCCATTCTGACTGTAAATCGCTGTTTAAGACATGGGGATTTTTGGACAGAATGGTGCACAATCTCTATTTTTAGACACAGAAATAGCATGAATTAACTTTACAGTATGTTTGAGTAATAATACAAATATTATGGTGATATTCTACTTACTTTTTTTCTAAAATGAACAGGTTAATTCTTAGTTCTTCTTTGTTCTTCAAATTCAGCTGCTTCTTTTCAGGAGAATAGTCTTCACTGCAATTGTAAAAGAAACAAATTAGTAATTTTGTTTGTATATAGCATTGTTTTTAATTTAGATATTGATTTTTTTAATTGAAATCCTCAGCGCCTTCCTTAAAACCATTAAAACTATCTTATTCACATAAGATACGTTGCACCAGTTCAATACATATGATATGTTCTTAATGAACAAATTGTATTGCAATGAGTAACTGTAACAAACAAAATATCTTTAGTATGTCTTGTGAAATTCATAATTTACCACTGAATACCAATATTTCTGTAACTAAGCTGTTCTAGGTGATAGTGCCTTAATGTCATGCTTAAATTAAAGTAATCAAATAAATAAATAAATAAATGGAATTGTATAAGTATTATTTTTTGAGATTTGAACATAGAGTGCGCATGCATGCAATTTTGTTTGATTATATGTCGTCTATAAATTTCATTTAAAAAATGTTAGTTTAACATAATTTGATAGTGTGTGTATAAAGAACGTAAATACTATAAAGGTTTATAATTGATAGTTGATTTTAGGAAATTGGAAAAAAGACAGTAGATTCATTTTACAGATTACACAAGCTAAAAGTCAGTTTGAAAATGTGTTCATGTACTGTACAGAAAATATGCATACCTGTAGTTTTTGTTCATGCATATGGATATGCATGGAGCTGCAAGTAGAACTCTTGGAGACTTGTACAGTATTTCTTGTAGATGGTGCTTGCCAATGATATGACACTTGTACTCAGAGAGATTCACAGTACATTTGCAGTGCTGATCTATGATGATGCAGTTAGATGTAGAGGTCTTGAATGTGATTGGTGCATGGTCATGTAATTTCTTAGCTACATCCAATGAGGGAATGGCACAGAGAGTGAAGTGAAAATGGTAGAAGGGATGTTCATGTTACGATATGTCCGCAGACATGGCGGTAGTTCGCGGACATCAGGAGTTACATCCAGGGATTTTTGGGTTCAGAAGTCATGCAAATGAGAATGAGCACCAGAAGGGATTGGTCAGGAAAGTTTAGTGGGTGTGTTGTGCCAGGAGAGAGTTTCTCAGATACTCTTTTTGCTGAGATAAGAACAGATAGCTATGGCTGTGTGTTTCAGAAAACAGATTGTTTGGATTTTGGGAGATTCGTGGATACATTGGTTGAAGGTGCATGCAGAAAGCTGTGGCGTAGCTGTAGATCTTGGATTTCCACATGTGGAAGTACACTGGCATGGAGTATGTGGAATGAAGTGGTTGGACTTGCTACCTCTCTGTGCTACTTTGGAAACAGAGCAACATCTAGACATATTTGTAATTCATTGTGGAGGGAACAGTTTAGGACATGTGTCTGGAATTTCTTTGCAATTTGCTATGAAAGAAGGACTTGGGAAAGTCATGGACATGTTTCCTGATTCTCAAGTAATATTTTCACGGATTGCGCAGAGACAAATGTGGCTTCGTTCTTCTTCATTTGGTCCACAAATGGAAAAAGCAAGGCGCAATGTTAATAAGGCGGTTTGTGCATTTCTAAGAGATTTTGGCATGTCCTCTTTTCCCAATGAAAATATTATGTTTCGTAGGACATACATTTTTCGCAGAGATGGAGTCCATCTTACTTATGCTGGCAATCAGATTTTTCTGAGAAAATGTACAAAATGCATTGCAACCTTTTTTAGACATACAGCATCCATTTTGAAGTAGGTGTTAAGTATTTATAATTTTTGACATACAAACACCTCCCAAAGGCTCTTTTCAGAGCCACCACTTCCTCCCAGAGAAAAATGCAATGGTTACAATAGGGTAGCACCCCAATTATTTTAATGTTCGCGAACTGTCTGCGGACTTTTAAGAAATACAAAGGGCCCTGCTTTATTTATCTTCACTTCTATTTTTTAACTGAGAAAGGCAGCTCTGAAAAGAGCCTTATTTTTTTGATTTTTGTAATTTTCTATTTTTTTTTGTTTTTTTAGACACGACACACTAGGAGAGGAGGGGAAAGGAGGGTTAAGGGGGGGGACACCAACCACAAGGATAAGAAAGGGCGAGCTGAGAGAGGAAGATGTAGAGTGGGTTTTATTTGGGTAGTGAGCAGGTCTTCTCGTGCCCTGAGACGATAGTCTCAAGAGCACTCCGAAGTCGCTCCCCCCTGCAGAGTACTGTGTCACAGTACATACATACAACTGTGACCCTCGAAAGGTAAGGGTCATCAGAATTCTGTATGGCCTGTGAGGCAGCTTGAGGAAGACGCTGTCCCACAGGGGTGGTCCTTGTGGTGACAGGATCAGAAACGGAAGATGAAGTAGAGGAAATCAACCTACTACGTTCTTCGCAAGGTACAACCGTGTGAATAGCCCCAGAGTGAAATGACCTCAGGTGTCGCTTCATGGTCGTGGTCCCAAAGTTGTACGAACCGTGCTTCCCGCGACTGAGTATCATTTTGCACTCATTGCAGATAACACAGTTCGCACGAGCCTTAGGACCATTCCCATAAATGGAAAATAACCGCCACACCCAAGACTCACGTCTAGTGCAGGTAGTAGGGATTTCCTCTACCTCATTCTCGTCATCCTCTTCTTCCTCCTCTGCATCCTCACTCCTGTTCCCCTCTTCAGGCCCTTAGGAAGGTGGTGGTGGTGGAGGGGTGGGGGTGGTGCTGCTGAAGAAGGTGCAGCGCCAGGTGGGAGTTCTGCAGCCAGGGATGCCATCTCGATGGTGTAATCAGCAAGTTGCTGGAGAAATAGCTGTGCTCTGAAGAATAGCCAGAAACACAATGAGAATAAGCTCTAGGGCGTGGTCTTTTATAGGGGTGCTTGTACGCGTTTCACGGACATGCGCGCTGTCCGCAGACAGATCGAACACAAAAAAGGGTTAAAAAAGTTTCAAAAGATATGTAGAAACTCAGGATTACTATGTGGACTTGTGCCATGATGAGTTTTTATGGAAAAATATTGTGGATTACTCGAAAATGTACATTTAAATTGTTCGGGGACACGAACAGCGTCCACATTCAGAACACGCGATCAGCATGGGCGCGGTCACATGATCCCTTCGCGAACATGTCCGCGAAGGAAGCTCCTGTCCGCAGGACACCAAATGCACAGACATTGGTTTGCGCATGCGCATTGATGTTCTACGTGTTCGGGTCCTGAATTAATTAAAAGTGCGTCACACATCAAACAAACATTTCTGACATCGCGTGTGTTCTAGAACAGTTTAATCTTGCTAGCGAACACTACGGACAGATATAGTGTTCTTTAGGACACTTCCATTTTCGTTTGATTACGAACTTTTCAGGACATCAATTGTGTTCTTAGAATAGTTTAACTTGCTAGCGAACATTACGGACAGGTATAGTGTTCTTTAGGACACCTCCATTTTCGTTTAATTACGAACATTTCAGGACACCGCTTGTGTTCTTAGAACAGTTTCAACTTGCTAGCGAACAGTACGGACAGGTATAGTGTTCTTCAGGACACCTCCATTTTCGTTTATTTACGAACATTTCAGAACACCCGCGCTGTCCACGGACATCTACATTGTTTTTAAAAAAATTAAAAATGGGAACTAATTACAACACAATATAAAAATGTAACTTTATTTCACATATTTTAATAATTTATGACAGAGAAGGTGAGGCAGAAACAGAAACAAAAACAGGAGAATTAGGGGTTTCAACATGATTGGTATCAGGTGAAGAAGGGATGGAAGTCTCATCAAAACGTTTTGGATTATGGAGAGGGTTTGGGGATAACTGATTGGGATATGGTGAGGGGGGACAAGTACATGTGGGACAATGGTATGAGGTTTTTGTTTTAAAATGATCATCAACAAAAGTTTTCAAATTATTAAAATTGCTCAATAATAAATCAATTTTTTCTTTTAAGCTGTCAAGCGTGTTTTTCACAACAGTTTCTTCAGACATATTTTCTATTTTGGTATGCTCTGTACAAAAAGAAATATATATGTTAAATATATATAAAATAATAACAATTAAATGGTTTATATTGTAAAGTGGATACCATTAGCTTCACTATTTTCTGACATTTCGTCATGTGGGAAGTGCTCCTCTAGCCATTCCAGAGTACTAGACATTTCTGTGAGAGAAAAAAAAAATAATATTTTTTTTTAATCTAATACAGAAAGTTTATAAAAGTATGAGTAAAATGATGTACACTTACTATTTCAGGTAAGATATGGTCTGAGTACTCTGTAGGTCTGGTCTTGGACTTAGTTGTGGAGTGTCTGTGAGGTAATTAAGTTGGAAGCCAATTTATCTTCTCTTGGTATATTCCATTTTAGAACATATTGTATTTAAATGAATGGTTAGTGCGGTACATATATGGGTTACATTTCTTATGTATTACTACATATAATATGTATGTGTACTACTTTGTGAATTTTTTAAATGTTATCATGTTGTAATATAACAATTAAACATACCCCCCCAGACTTTTTAGGTAGTGGTACTGTTCTCCGAATATGTCCGCGGACATCACATTCAGTAGAAATGGTTCAGTATGTTCCATATTACATGTACATAAAGTCAAAGTTCCTATTGTTAAGCTTTGCTACTAAAAACCTATGAAATTCAGTGAAAAAACTTTGTTAAAGGGACGTTATGGTTAAGTTGTGCTACTAAAAACCTATGAAATTCAGTGAAAAAACTTTGTTAAAGGGACGTTATGGTTAAGTTGCGCTACTAAAAACCTATGAAATTCAGTGAAAAACCAAACTTTGTTAAAGGGACGTAATGGTTCCAAGTAAAACCGAAAACCCTTTAGCCAGTTATGGTAAGCTAAGCAACCATAACTCGCGCCACCACCGTGCACTGCTATGACTAACACCCAGGACATCAAAGATGACATCACAAATGTCCACAACGCACTTAAGGACTTTTAGGTATTAAAGTCAATCACTGAAAATGGGGCAATTAAGTGCCTAGTGGTATTAGAAGTAATGTTGAAGATGTGCGAGTTAGGGCTGATATTCTGAATGAAATGTTAGGTCAATGTTTATATTTTTGAATGGAGATATTGCAGTTCACAATGCCTGTTGTGAAGGGTGCAGGCATAAGTGTGTGTGTTTGGAAGGACATGTTTGCCCAAAAGCCCAGAGGGGTTGCGTCTTTCGATGTGAGAGAGGGTATGTAGTGCTCCACAAGAATGGGAGGTAGCGCCTTCCACATTGGGTATGGATATTTGTGCACCACAGTGTGGAGTTCGTGCCTTTCGATTGAGTGCGTGAGGCTATGGTGTCCCACAAAGGAATGGAGGGTAGCGCCTTCCATGTTGAAGTGAAGTTGAAGTTAAGTTCTTTAGTACCAGTAGAAATGTGGAACAATTAGAGGGTTGCGCTCTCTGATTGTGTGAGTGTGGCTATGTATACCATATGAATGGAGGGTAGCACCTTCCATGTTAAAGTGATGTTGAGTGTTAAGTTCTTTACTACCTGTAAAGATTTCGAACAATTGAGTGTCGCACTCTCTAATTATGTGAGTGTGGCTATGTCGTGACCGTGATTGGATGGACGCCCCTCCAGTCGTTAGAAGTGAGTGTGAGCAGAGTGTATGTCACCTGTTAGGGATGTGTATTCCGCAATTTAGAAGTGTGCTGAAAGGAAGTCAGTATACAGAGTTAGGGGGGACGTCTTCCTAGCATGCAGGTTGAGTGGGTTGGGGTATGCACCCTAACATTGTTTATGGGAGTTGCATCTCTCCTTAAAAAGATGCAAAGTTAGTGTGTTCCCTCGTGTTTCCTTGTGTGGACTTGTGAGTGTTATTGTTATTGTTATTTTGCATTTATATAGCGCCTTATATACCATTGGTATGGTCTGAAGGCACTGGTAGGTTGAACGCCCTTGGGAACTGAAGTTCTTATCAGTTGAGAGAGTAGAGAGAGTCAAAAAAGGGTGTGTGTGAGCACCGGGTATGTGTGCAGCTCGTGCGGGATCCGTGTGATAGCTGCTTTCTAGCGGTAGGTGTGCCGGTTGAGAGGTCAGGAGTACGTGTTCGTTCTGGCAGGATTCATCCAGATCGGATGTGGCTGCGTTAGGCCTGAGGAGAACGCCTGGCTGGGGGGTGTGTAACAAGCAGTGATTACTTAGAATGATGTGGAGTGAGCTTATGAAATTTTGGAGCAGTTAGATACCAGTAGGCGTATTCTAACTGTCTATTTTTTGATATATTTTAGTGGTATTGATTTATCTGTTTGGATATTGTTACATTTTGGGACAGTTAGATACCAATTGGCGTATTCTAACTGTCTATTTTCTGCTCTATTTAGTGGTATTCATTTATGTGATTAATTGTTGTAGAATCTTTGGGCAGTTAGATAGCTTTTGGAATATTCTAACAGTTTATATGTTTTACTACAAATTTACTTGAGGTTTAAGTACAGTTTAGTTATCAAATTTTGGTTTTAAGAACATTAAATAAGCGTTCGTAAGATTTGCTGGTAATCTCTGCTTTAGAGTAATGGTACTATCATTACATTCAAACCATCCACATTTCTTTTTTATATATGCAGTGTAGTGCCCTGAATTGATTGTGGCTCCTGCGTGGTAGATTATACCTATTGTTGTGAAGGTTTTCTTACCAAGTGATATTTGACCATGATTGAATCCAGTCAGCTTGCAGTTGTTTTTGGTACCATCTGCATTGTAACGTAGAAGCATTAGCATTACGTATTTACTATGTGTTTGTATTACTAACGTGAAGCGATTATCTGAATTGCAGGTAGAACATAATCTACCATGGTTTGCATTTTGTACAAGTTGCTGAAATGGAATGCATTCACAATTAGGTATTGATATATATACGAAGCGTTCATTGGGGATTTCTTCTTGTGTCACATTGTTGCAGAGAGTGCATGTATGTTTCCACATGTATGAAATCTGGAAGATTTCATTTATAGGTATGTTTTTGTTTTCCAGTACTTGTAGTAAGTACATTAGAAATTCGTGTGGATCTTCCTGTGAGTTTATAGTGAATTTCACCATTCCAGCACAGTAGTCCAATTGTTGTCTTATTCCATAAACACTATACGTGTTGTCAGGATTGTTTGCTGCATTTCTGTGAAGTACTAAAATTTGCATACACAATGGGTCTGTACTGTGTAAGTAAATGTTCTCAACAATTGGTGGTAATTGAAATAGAATATTCATTGCTACATTTGCGCCGCAACTTACACCAACTATATTTGAGAGTTTAAATGGACCAGGTAGTTCTGTATCTGACTGCTTTTTTTGGAGTTTGTCTTCCTTCTTTGAAGAAGTACCTGGTTTACTTTCCCTAATTGATTCTTTTTTGCTTGTGGTACTTGATGAAGTATTACTTTCTTTTACTCTCTTTGGAGGATTTGCTGTGACATCCTGTTGCTTTTCAGTTTGATTTATTTTTCTTTTATAATGTTTTACTTTTTGTGGAACAGAATATGTGTTTTGATGGGGAGTCTATTGTATTCTAAAATTGTATTCTAAAATGCAAGGAATATCAGTGTTTATTTTACTTGCATCAAAGTTGATTAGAAATAGACCGTCAAGTGTACGTAAGCGTGATAGTGCTACGTAGCTCATGCCTTCTTTAAAGACTGTGTTACCAATATGTATCATTGCTTTGTCTACGGTAACACCTTGTGATTTATGAATCGTGACTGCGTATGCAAGAGTTAGAGAAAAGTGTTCTCTGCGTACATACATGTCTTTGAAGAGAAGGAATCGAGCTGTTGAGCGTCCTATCCTTTTAACTTCTGAAAGTTTGTCAAAGAGTATATTGACAAACTGAATTTTGTTGTCACGTGGGTATGTTTGAAAGCCAACAACTGTACCCAGTGCTCAATTAACTAGTCCTTGTTCCACGTCAAGGTTACGTTTAAGCATTACTCTGCAATTTAAGGATAATTTTAATATCTTTTCTAAGCCTGCTGTGTTTGAGATTGATTTTCCTAAACTATTTAGTCTTGTTGTGGCTTGGTCACACATAGGTAATGTCATACCATGTACATCTAGTTTGTCTGTGGCGCTAATTTACATTATTGGTTGCATTTCTTTACTTAACATTATTTCATTGAATTTGAAACAGCTTGCAAGAGTTGGCATTAAGGCCATACAATTGACATTTTTGTGGGCTAATTGTTCCATAACATCTGTAGCACATGCATTATCGCCATAAAGTGCATTAATTTTCCGGGTTTTCAATATTGTTTCTGCTTCTTTAGAGAGTATACCAACTCTGATACTTTTTAAGATGTTGGCATAAGTGAGATCTGCAGATTGCCGCATGTTTTCTGTTAATTCTCTGTATTGGAAATGTTGCCAAAGGTTGACATTTCCAATGCTGCCAACAGTTTTACGGCAGAGTTTGTGTCCTAATGTTTTAAAAATAGGCTCACTTTATACTGGTGTCAATTGAAGAAGATCTCCGAAAACAATAATGTGTTTTCCTGCAAAGAGCTCTTCATAGTTTGTTTTCAGTACTTCTTGTAATCTGAGGTGAATCAAAGCCAACATTAGGTTGGAGACCATGCTCACTTCATCTATTAGTAGCATTTTCATTTGTTTCAATACTCTGCGTAGTTCCATTGCAGCTTCTGCAGAAAGTTTGTAATAGTCTAATTTGTTCTGGTGTTCTACTGGCAATAGTAATAATCGGTGTAAAGTGACACCACCTATGTTGTAGGTAGCTAAACCTGTGGGGGCAGTGACAATAGCTGACAGTTTGTTGTTTGTCAATTGTTGAAGGAATTTACTGATGATTTTGATTAGGAATGTTTTGCCAGAACCAGCTTCACCACTGACGTACAGTAGTATAGGTTTATAATTAGGGCAGGAACATTCTTTATTTTCATGTTGTACACCATGTGCAATTTGTTTTGTTACTTCTTCAAAAATGCTACGTTGTTCGTTGATTAGTTTTGATTGTAGTATAGTTAAGTCTTGTTATCTTCATACTGACAAATGGTGTTTTCTACTTCTATCATAGCTAATTCTGCCTCATTTATTATTAGTGGTTCTCCAAGTGGTTCTTGGCTTCCTGTTACAGAAGGTTGACAGAAGGTTGACTACTGTCAGGAGTGTCTTTATCTAGTTGGGCCTTGAGTTCTTCTTCGTGTTGCTGTTCATTGTGCAACATTGTTTTGTATTGTGTAAAGTTTACATCAGTTATAGTGCTTTCATTTGCTTTGAAAGCATCTTCATATGAGTAATAGTTTTCTAGTATTTCTCCATGGTTTAAAGAGTTGTAGCAGGGACATGTAATATACTTCTTTATGATATGATTAATGAAATTTGGTTTAGTGAGTTTAACTAAGCTGCCTTCACAGTTTGTCACTCTGTATTTACCTTTTTTTTCATCAGGTTTATATTATTTTTGTATGTGTAGTTTTGGGCTATGTGGTATAGACACATGGTTTCCAAAGTATTACTTCTGTTTGGCTAGTATGTGTCCAATAAATTGTTTTTTAAAATTTCTTGGCTGTTGGGATCATGTTTGGCTATTGTTTCTATATCTTCGTATGTTTTCAGAACTCTTTTTCTAGATTTAGCTGGACCAAGCCATGCTATATTTTCAGATTTACCATACAATGCAGTACCAGTTAAACGATCAGATGCTTCATATGATCCACATTCTCTATGGGAGAGCATTTTTATGCCCAAGCTGTATCATTTCTGAGACACTGTTTTATCTGATGACAGGTCATTTCAGAGGTCTTGGAGCTCTGTCTTTTCTGCTTTGGTTAAGTATGCTGTGACATATCGTGCAACTGCAGTAGAATTGTCTGCAATGTACTGCACATCTATGTTTGCATTCCATAAGTGGGCAATGATTGCATTATAATCATTGATATATTTTTCTTCTTCTTTTCTTTTTATGTAATATGTATTTTTAGGTGACTTACCTTTAACACTATGTCTAACTGAAGACATGAGGTTGTTCACTTGACCTGTATTTGTAACTGGTCTAGGGAAACCAAATCGGCATTTGGTGTAGTATTTCCCTTTGTTTTTGTATTTGCGACGACAATATTTGCCACATTTATGTCTTTGAAATTGTAAAATTTGTGCATGAAGATCACTATTTGTGGATTCTGATGGAATTTCACAAGTGACATATTTTTCAATAAACTGTAAAACAGTGGCATCACTGTCTTGACCAAATTTAGGAGCATCTTTAATCCATAAAAGCATGTGGATATGTGGTGCTCCGCTGGCTTGGTATTCTTTTCTCCAAAAGAGTGTTGCACTTCTCCAAGGGGAGGAACAGTTTTATTACAAATAAAATGTAGCATAGCAATGAAGCGATGGTGAAAATATCTTGAAACATTAACAGGATCCAAAGAACAAAGTTCTCCTGGTGTTAGTATATCTATGTTTGTTTTGTTTTTATTTGATATGCGTAGGAAATCATGTAAATCTTGCTATGCATATTCTGCTCAACTTAATGTAACAAACCAAGTGGGTGGGCCAAGGTTTCTGATCATACAACGTACATCTCCATGACGTCAAAACCAGTACTCTTTAGTACCACGCATATTTGCTAATAGATTTGTAATATTTGATTGTAAAACCTCATCCTTTTGTTGCACTTTTTGTAATAATTGTGTAGCTGTCATATTTTGAAAGTGTGATCCTGATTTTATTATGTGTGCAACTCCGTAACATAAAGTTGCTAGTTCACTTTCAAAGAGTAGGTGGAATAAGTATTCCATATTTTGTCTAAATCTCGGATCTTCAGAATACATCCGTAATGAGCGGTATTCTGAAGCTGATATTTGAATAGGTCTATCATCATACCTTCCTCCTTTGCCAGTAGGAAAGAGTAGAGGAAAAGCACGTGCTTCTATACTTTTTTCCCATATGCTGATTGGTGATCCTTTTGTTTGATGCATTTGGTATGTTTCCAGTGCATTTTCTATGGTGTCATTAGAGTGCAAAGGATGAATTGTATAATGGTCTAAAGTATTTGATATTGTAGCAGGATCTAGTAGCTCAGATTGACCAGCTTCTTGTGTTTCCTGAATTATTTCAGTTGGATCTTTCAAGTTTTCTTCAATATTAATTTCTTTGTTATATTCATTATTCTCTTTAAGATATTGTAAGGCTTGTCTAACTTTATGTAAATCTACCAGCTGTTGCCATATTTTTTTGTCTTTTGTAGGTACTCCATTTACTAAGATAATTAAAGATTGCTGCATTGGACGTTGCACTCCTAGAGTATGCACATTTTCTTTTAGATCTAATGGTAAATAAACTACTTTTCCACGAATGCCTTTTACCAATTCAGAGGGAGGTAATTTTGCTGTTTTTGGTTGAAGGCGTATTATTGCTTGAAATGGGTGTACTGTTTGAATTATGATGCTCTCATATAAATTAAGTTGTTGTAGGGGTTTTGGTAGTGGGTATAATTCCAAATTATTTGTGATAGCACGTGAATGAGTTTGGCTGTTGTCAAGTTTTGTAGTGCAGTAACTGCAAAGTATTAAGGGGTCACTTATTTCATATTTGTTTTCTGCTACAAGGTAGAGAGCTAATTCAAACCATTTAGAATCTTCATTGTCTTCTATTTTATATAATAGGTCTACAGTTTTTGTGTTACTTTTATAAAAAGTTCTGCGGCAACATACACATACATGGTTTGGTACTTCAGCTGATGTACTTTTAAATTTTAGTATTTCTTTTTTGTATGTTTTTAGCAAAAGGTTGCCATGTGTAGAATTGTTGCTAATTTGATTTAAAGCTATTTCATTCTGTAAATGGCTTTCACTTCCAAAATATTTTTTCTGGATATGGTCAATTGCTTGAAGTAGGTCTTTCGCTGTACCATGTAGAAGAATGTTATTTAAATTTGCTAGGGCTAAAGCAGGACTTTTAGCATAGTACAGTTTATAGACTAGATTTCTTATAGTTGAATGATGTTTTGATATTCTTTTGATATCATGGAAGGTGGTTTTACAAGTAGGTCCTGTAATGCAGGCCAATGAATGTCCTTGTAGTCCTGTGTGTTTGCGCACTGGACAGGCATCCATATTTTGCAGTAGTTTAATTTTGATGTTGTCTTTGCTTTTTACATATTGATTGAGGAATTGGCGTAAAGACTTGAAAAATGGTTTGGGAATGTTACATATTGACATGCATGGCCATTTGTACACTAGACGTTCTGATTCAGTTGAATGGAGCGGTAATTCTAAGTTTTCAGGGCATATTTTTGTAAGGAGTACTTCTTGTTCCATTATGGTATTATTAGTAGTCGTAGTGTGACTCCATTCACCTCCGCAGATACTTAGGAAGTTCTTTCTGTTGACATTTCGTTTATTGAGAAGTCTTTTTTGTAATTTAGTTATTAGTTTTGTTAGCGGTTTCATTTTGTTTAACACTAAAATAAATAACTTACTTTTGAGAAGAATTGCACTATCTATCAACACTTCTAAAATGAATTTCCTACGATAGGTTTTAAGCATTGAACCTGATTTCTCTCCTGTTTTTATAAGATTTTGGAGGACTTTGTGACGGAACATTTTGGTTAAAATACTTTTCTTGGTATGCTTACTTTGCACTATATTAAAATTTAAAGAAGCAGTTTATCTGTAGTGATAGCTGATTTTCTGTTAACTGTTTTTTGGTTGGTTTTACATTTTGATAAAGGAGGCAAAGTTTTTGTACTTGAAACTTCTTGTGTTTCACTAAATGACTGTATTAGCTGTTTTGTTTAAACTTTTTTTTACAAATTCTGCTAGAGGTGGATGCTTATGTTGGACACTTTTATTTTCATTTGCTCTACTTCTACGTTGCTTTCTACGGACTTGACTTTTGGTAGGCATTCTTTAGGGTCTATTGAAAATAAAGAAGGCATGGGTTGGGTTGTTCTGCAATGTATGTGTGCTGTGTGCATGAGTGTTTGAGTAAGATGATGTATGTAATGGTGTCTGATTGTGCATTGGGAACTACAACTAGTAGGGATGTGTATTCTTCAATTAATATGTTACTAAACTCAGGTTCAGATGACAGAAAAAATAAGCTAGTGGTGTGGAGAAGTACAAATAGTAAATCTAATGTATAAAATTAAAACAGTTGTTTGTTCTATAATATGAAAATTCTAGCGGTTGACTTGGGTAATTTGTGTGTCCAAAAGTAGGAATGTGTGTGCCATTCTGACTGTAAATCGCTGTTTAAGACATGGGGATTTTTGGACAGAATGGTGCACAATCTCTATTTTTAGACACAGAAATAGCATGAATTAACTTTACAGTATGTTTGAGTAATAATACAAATATTATGGTGATATTCTACTTACTTTTTTTCTAAAATGAACAGGTTAATTCTTAGTTCTTCTTTGTTCTTCAAATTCAGCTGCTTCTTTTCAGGAGAATAGTCTTCACTGCAATTGTAAAAGAAACAAATTAGTAATTTTGTTTGTATATAGCATTGTTTTTAATTTAGATATTGATTTTTTTAATTGAAATCCTCAGCGCCTTCCTTAAAACCATTAAAACTATCTTATTCACATAAGATACGTTGCACCAGTTCAATACATATGATATGTTCTTAATGAACAAATTGTATTGCAATGAGTAACTGTAACAAACAAAATATCTTTAGTATGTCTTGTGAAATTCATAATTTACCACTGAATACCAATATTTCTGTAACTAAGCTGTTCTAGGTGATAGTGCCTTAATGTCATGCTTAAATTAAAGTAATCAAATAAATAAATAAATAAATGGAATTGTATAAGTATTATTTTTTGAGATTTGAACATAGAGTGCGCATGCATGCAATTTTGTTTGATTATATGTCGTCTATAAATTTCATTTAAAAAATGTTAGTTTAACATAATTTGATAGTGTGTGTATAAAGAACGTAAATACTATAAAGGTTTATAATTGATAGTTGATTTTAGGAAATTGGAAAAAAGACAGTAGATTCATTTTACAGATTACACAAGCTAAAAGTCAGTTTGAAAATGTGTTCATGTACTGTACAGAAAATATGCATACCTGTAGTTTTTGTTCATGCATATGGATATGCATGGAGCTGCAAGTAGAACTCTTGGAGACTTGTACAGTATTTCTTGTAGATGGTGCTTGCCAATGATATGACACTTGTACTCAGAGAGATTCACAGTACATTTGCAGTGCTGATCTATGATGATGCAGTTAGATGTAGAGGTCTTGAATGTGATTGGTGCATGGTCATGTAATTTCTTAGCTACATCCAATGAGGGAATGGCACAGAGAGTGAAGTGAAAATGGTAGAAGGGATGTTCATGTTACGATATGTCCGCAGACATGGCGGTAGTTCGCGGACATCAGGAGTTACATCCAGGGATTTTTGGGTTCAGAAGTCATGCAAATGAGAATGAGCACCAGAAGGGATTGGTCAGGAAAGTTTAGTGGGTGTGTTGTGCCAGGAGAGAGTTTCTCAGATACTCTTTTTGCTGAGATAAGAACAGATAGCTATGGCTGTGTGTTTCAGAAAACAGATTGTTTGGATTTTGGGAGATTCGTGGATACATTGGTTGAAGGTGCATGCAGAAAGCTGTGGCGTAGCTGTAGATCTTGGATTTCCACATGTGGAAGTACACTGGCATGGAGTATGTGGAATGAAGTGGTTGGACTTGCTACCTCTCTGTGCTACTTTGGAAACAGAGCAACATCTAGACATAATTGTAATTCATTGTGGAGGGAACAGTTTAGGACATGTGTCTGGAATTTCTTTGCAATTTGCTATGAAAGAAGGACTTGGGAAAGTCATGGACATGTTTCCTGATTCTCAAGTAATATTTTCACGGATTGCGCAGAGACAAATGTGGCTTCGTTCTTCTTCATTTGGTCCACAAATGGAAAAAGCAAGGCGCAATGTTAATAAGGCGGTTTGTGCATTTCTAAGAGATTTTGGCATGTCCTCTTTTCCCAATGAAAATATTATGTTTCGTAGTACATACATTTTTCGCAGAGATGGAGTCCATCTTACTTATGCTGGCAATCAGATTTTTCTGAGAAAATGTACAAAATGCATTGCAACCTTTTTTAGACATACAGCATCCATTTTGAAGTAGGTGTTAAGTATTTATAATTTTTGACATACAAACACCTCCCAAAGGCTCTTTTCAGAGCCACCACTTCCTCCCAGAGAAAAATGCAATGGTTACAATAGGGTAGCACCCCAATTATTTTAATGTTCGCGAACTGTCTGCGGACTTTTAAGAAATACAAAGGGCCCTGCTTTATTTATCTTCACTTCTATTTTTTAACTGAGAAAGGCAGCTCTGAAAAGAGCCTTATTTTTTTGATTTTTGTAATTTTCTATTTTTTTTTGTTTTTTTAGACACGACACACTAGGAGAGGAGGGGAAAGGAGGGTTAAGGGGGGGGACACCAACCACAAGGATAAGAAAGGGCGAGCTGAGAGAGGAAGATGTAGAGTGGGTTTTATTTGGGTAGTGAGCAGGTCTTCTCGTGCCCTGAGACGATAGTCTCAAGAGCACTCCGAAGTCGCTCCCCCCTGCAGAGTACTGTGTCACAGTACATACATACAACTGTGACCCTCGAAAGGTAAGGGTCATCAGAATTCTGTATGGCCTGTGAGGCAGCTTGAGGAAGACGCTGTCCCACAGGGGTGGTCCTTGTGGTGACAGGATCAGAAACGGAAGATGAAGTAGAGGAAATCAACCTACTACGTTCTTCGCAAGGCACAACCGTGTGAATAGCCCCAGAGTGAAATGACCTCAGGTGTCGCTTCATGGTCGTGGTCCCAAAGTTGTACGAACCGTGCTTCCCGCGACTGAGTATCATTTTGCACTCATTGCAGATAACACAGTTCGCACGAGCCTTAGGACCATTCCCATAAATGGAAAATAACCGCCACACCCAAGACTCACGTCTAGTGCAGGTAGTAGGGATTTCCTCTACCTCATTCTCGTCATCCTCTTCTTCCTCCTCTGCATCCTCACTCCTGTTCCCCTCTTCAGGCCCTTAGGAAGGTGGTGGTGGTGGAGGGGTGGGGGTGGTGCTGCTGAAGAAGGTGCAGCGCCAGGTGGGAGTTCTGCAGCCAGGGATGCCATCTCGATGGTGTAATCAGCAAGTTGCTGGAGAAATAGCTGTGCTCTGAAGAATAGCCAGAAACACAATGAGAATAAGCTCTAGGGCGTGGTCTTTTATAGGGGTGCTTGTACGCGTTTCACTGACATGCGCGCTGTCCGCAGACAGATCGAACACAAAAAAGGGTTAAAAAAGTTTCAAAAGATATGTAGAAACTCAGGATTACTATGTGGACTTGTGCCATGATGAGTTTTTATGGAAAAATATTGTGGATTACTCGAAAATGTACTTTTAAATTGTTCGGGGACACGAACAGCGTCCACATTCAGAACACGCGATCAGCATGGGCGCGGTCACATGATCCCTTCGCGAACATGTCCGCGAAGGAAGCTCCTGTCCGCAGGACACCAAATGCACAGACATTGGTTTGCGCATGCGCATTGATGTTCTACGGACAGTGTTCGGGTCCTGAATTAATTAAAAGTGCGTCACACATCAAACAAACATTTCTGACATCGCGTGTGTTCTAGAACAGTTTAATCTTGCTAGCGAACACTACGGACAGATATAGTGTTCTTTAGGACACTTCCATTTTCGTTTGATTACGAACTTTTCAGGACATCAATTGTGTTCTTAGAATAGTTTAACTTGCTAGCGAACATTACGGACAGGTATAGTGTTCTTTAGGACACCTCCATTTTCGTTTAATTACGAACATTTCAGGACACCGCTTGTGTTCTTAGAACAGTTTCAACTTGCTAGCGAACAGTACGGACAGGTATAGTGTTCTTCAGGACACCTCCATTTTCGTTTATTTACGAACATTTCAGAACACCCGCGCTGTCCACGGACATCTACATTGTTTTTAAAAAAATTAAAAATGGGAACTAATTACAACACAATATAAAAATGTAACTTTATTTCACATATTTTAATAATTTATGACAGAGAAGGTGAGGCAGAAACAGAAACAAAAACAGGAGAATTAGGGGTTTCAACATGATTGGTATCAGGTGAAGAAGGGATGGAAGTCTCATCAAAACGTTTTGGATTATGGAGAGGGTTTGGGGATAACTGATTGGGATATGGTGAGGGGGGACAAGTACATGTGGGACAATGGTATGAGGTTTTTGATTTAAAATGATCATCAACAAAAGTTTTCAAATTATTAAAATTGCTCAATAATAAATCAATTTTTTCTTTTAAGCTGTTAAGCGTGTTTTTCACAACAGTTTCTTCAGACATATTTTCTATTTTGGTATGCTCTGTACAAAAAGAAATATATATGTTAAATATATATAAAATAATAACAATTAAATGGTTTATATTGTAAAGTGGATACCATTAGCTTCACTATTTTCTGACATTTCGTCATGTGGGAAGTGCTCCTCTAGCCATTCCAGAGTACTAGACATTTCTGTGAGAGAAAAAAAAAATAATATTTTTTTTTAATCTAATACAGAAAGTTTATAAAAGTATGAGTAAAATGATGTACACTTACTATTTCAGGTAAGATATGGTCTGAGTACTCTGTAGGTCTGGTCTTGGACTTAGTTGTGGAGTGTCTGTGAGGTAATTAAGTTGGAAGCCAATTTATCTTCTCTTGGTATATTCCATTTTAGAACATATTGTATTTAAATGAATGGTTAGTGCGGTACATATATGGGTTACATTTCTTATGTATTACTACATATAATATGTATGTGTACTACTTTGTGAATTTTTCAAATGTTATCATGTTGTAATATAACAATTAAACATACCCCCCCAGACTTTTTAGGTAGTGGTACTGTTCTCCGAATATGTCCGCGGACATCACATTCAGTAGAAATGGTTCAGTATGTTCCATATTACATGTACATAAAGTCAAAGTTCCTATTGTTAAGCTTTGCTACTAAAAACCTATGAAATTCAGTGAAAAAACTTTGTTAAAGGGACGTTATGGTTAAGTTGTGCTACTAAAAACCTATGAAATTCAGTGAAAAAACTTTGTTAAAGGGACGTTATGGTTAAGTTGCGCTACTAAAAACCTATGAAATTCAGTGAAAAACCAAACTTTGTTAAAGGGACGTAATGGTTCCAAGTAAAACCGAAAACCCTTTAGCCAGTTATGGTAAGCTAAGCAACCATAACTCGCGCCACCACCGTGCACTGCTATGACTAACACCCAGGACATCAAAGATGACATCACAAATGTCCACAACGCACTTAAGGACTTTTAGGTATTAAAGTCAATCACTGAAAATGGGGCAATTAAGTGCCTAGTGGTATTAGAAGTAATGTTGAAGATGTGCGAGTTAGGGCTGATATTCTGAATGAAATGTTAGGTCAATGTTTATATTTTTGAATGGAGATATTGCAGTTCACAATGCCTGTTGTGAAGGGTGCAGGCATAAGTGTGTGTGTTTGGAAGGACATGTTTGCCCAAAAGCCCAGAGGGGTTGCATCTTTCGATGTGAGAGAGGGTATGTAGTGCTCCACAAGAATGGGAGGTAGCGCCTTCCACATTGGGTATGGATATTTGTGCACCACAGTGTGGAGTTCGTGCCTTTCGATTGAGTGCGTGAGGCTATGGTGTCCCACAAAGGAATGGAGGGTAGCGCCTTCCATGTTGAAGTGAAGTTGAAGTTAAGTTCTTTAGTACCAGTAGAAATGTGGAACAATTAGAGGGTTGCGCTCTCTGATTGTGTGAGTGTGGCTATGTATACCATATGAATGGAGGGTAGCACCTTCCATGTTAAAGTGATGTTGAGTGTTAAGTTCTTTACTACCTGTAAAGATTTCGAACAATTGAGTGTCGCACTCTCTAATTATGTGAGTGTGGCTATGTCGTGACCGTGATTGGATGGACGCCCCTCCAGTCGTTAGAAGTGAGTGTGAGCAGAGTGTATGTCACCTGTTAGGGATGTGTATTCCGCAATTTAGAAGTGTGCTGAAAGGAAGTCAGTATACAGAGTTAGGGGGGACGTCTTCCTAGCATGCAGGTTGAGTGGGTTGGGGTATGCACCCTAACATTGTTTATGGGAGTTGCATCTCTCCTTAAAAAGATGCAAAGTTAGTGTGTTCCCTCGTGTTTCCTTGTGTGGACTTGTGAGTGTTATTGTTATTGTTATTTTGCATTTATATAGCGCCTTATATACCATTGGTATGGTCTGAAGGCACTGGCAGGTTGAACGCCCTTGGGAACTGAAGTTCTTATCAGTTGAGAGAGTAGAGAGAGTCAAAAAAGGGTGTGTGTGAGCACCGGGTATGTGTGCAGCTCGTGCGGGATCCGTGTGATAGCTGCTTTCTAGCGGTAGGTGTGCCGGTTGAGAGGTCAGGAGTACGTGTTCGTTCTGGCAGGATTCATCCAGATCGGATGTGGCTGCGTTAGGCCTGAGGAGAACGCCTGGCTGGGGGGTGTGTAACAAGCAGTGATTACTTAGAATGATGTGGAGTGAGCTTATGAAATTTTGGAGCAGTTAGATACCAGTAGGCGTATTCTAACTGTCTATTTTTTGATATATTTTAGTGGTATTGATTTATCTGTTTGGATATTGTTACATTTTGGGACAGTTAGATACCAATTGGCGTATTCTAACTGTCTATTTTCTGCTCTATTTAGTGGTATTCATTTATGTGATTAATTGTTGTAGAATCTTTGGGCAGTTAGATAGCTTTTGGAATATTCTAACAGTTTATATGTTTTACTACAAATTTACTTGAGGTTTAAGTACAGTTTAGTTATCAAATTTTGGTTTTAAGAACATTAAATAAGCGTTCGTAAGATTTGCTGGTAATCTCTGCTTTAGAGTAATGGTACTATCATTACATTCAAACCATCCACATTTCTTTTTTATATATGCAGTGTAGTGCCCTGAATTGATTGTGGCTCCTGCGTGGTAGATTATACCTATTGTTGTGAAGGTTTTCTTACCAAGTGATATTTGACCATGATTGAATCCAGTCAGCTTGCAGTTGTTTTTGGTACCATCTGCATTGTAACGTAGAAGCATTAGCATTACGTATTTACTATGTGTTTGTATTACTAACGTGAAGCGATTATCTGAATTGCAGGTAGAACATAATCTACCATGGTTTGCATTTTGTACAAGTTGCTGAAATGGAATGCATTCACAATTAGGTATTGATATATATACGAAGCGTTCATTGGGGATTTCTTCTTGTGTCACATTGTTGCAGAGAGTGCATGTATGTTTCCACATGTATGAAATCTGGAAGATTTCATTTATAGGTATGTTTTTGTTTTCCAGTACTTGTAGTAAGTACATTAGAAATTCGTGTGGATCTTCCTGTGAGTTTATAGTGAATTTCACCATTCCAGCACAGTAGTCCAATTGTTGTCTTATTCCATAAACACTATACGTGTTGTCAGGATTGTTTGCTGCATTTCTGTGAAGTACTAACATTTGCATACACAATGGGTCTGTACTGTGTAAGTAAATGTTCTCAACAATTGGTGGTAATTGAAATAGAATATTCATTGCTACATTTGCGCCGCAACTTACACCAACTATATTTGAGAGTTTAAATGGACCAGGTAGTTCTGTATCTGACTGCTTTTTTTGGAGTTTGTCTTCCTTCTTTGAAGAAGTACCTGGTTTACTTTCCCTAATTGATTCTTTTTTGCTTGTGGTACTTGATGAAGTATTACTTTCTTTTACTCTCTTTGGAGGATTTGCTGTGACATCCTGTTGCTTTTCAGTTTGATTTATTTTTCTTTTATAACGTTTTACTTTTTGTGGAACAGAATATGTGTTTTGATGGGGAGTCTATTGTATTCTAAAATTGTATTCTAAAATGCAAGGAATATCAGTGTTTATTTTACTTGCATCAAAGTTGATTAGAAATAGACCGTCAAGTGTACGTAAGCGTGATAGTGCTACGTAGCTCATGCCTTCTTTAAAGACTGTGTTACCAATATGTATCATTGCTTTGTCTACGGTAACACCTTGTGATTTATGAATCGTGACTGCGTATGCAAGAGTTAGAGAAAAGTGTTCTCTGCGTACATACATGTCTTTGAAGAGAAGGAATCGAGCTGTTGAGCGTCCTATCCTTTTAACTTCTGAAAGTTTGTCAAAGAGTATATTGACAAACTGAATTTTGTTGTCACGTGGGTATGTTTGAAAGCCAACAACTGTACCCAGTGCTCAATTAACTAGTCCTTGTTCCACGTCAAGGTTACGTTTAAGCATTACTCTGCAATTTAAGGATAATTTTAATATCTTTTCTAAGCCTGCTGTGTTTGAGATTGATTTTCCTAAACTATTTAGTCTTGTTGTGGCTTGGTCACACATAGGTAATGTCATACCATGTACATCTAGTTTGTCTGTGGCGCTAATTTACATTATTGGTTGCATTTCTTTACTTAACATTATTTCATTGAATTTGAAACAGCTTGCAAGAGTTGGCATTAAGGCCATACAATTGACATTTTTGTGGGCTAATTGTTCCATAACATCTGTAGCACATGCATTATCGCCATAAAGTGCATTAATTTTCCGGGTTTTCAATATTGTTTCTGCTTCTTTAGAGAGTATACCAACTCTGATACTTTTTAAGATGTTGGCATAAGTGAGATCTGCAGATTGCCGCATGTTTTCTGTTAATTCTCTGTATTGGAAATGTTGCCAAAGGTTGACATTTCCAATGCTGCCAACAGTTTTACGGCAGAGTTTGTGTCCTAATGTTTTAAAAATAGGCTCACTTTATACTGGTGTCAATTGAAGAAGATCTCCGAAAACAATAATGTGTTTTCCTGCAAAGAGCTCTTCATAGTTTGTTTTCAGTACTTCTTGTAATCTGAGGTGAATCAAAGCCAACATTAGGTTGGAGACCATGCTCACTTCATCTATTAGTAGCATTTTCATTTGTTTCAATACTCTGCGTAGTTCCATTGCAGCTTCTGCAGAAAGTTTGTAATAGTCTAATTTGTTCTGGTGTTCTACTGGCAATAGTAATAATCGGTGTAAAGTGACACCACCTATGTTGTAGGCAGCTAAACCTGTGGGGGCAGTGACAATAGCTGACAGTTTGTTGTTTGTCAATTGTTGAAGGAATTTACTGATGATTTTGATTAGGAATGTTTTGCCAGAACCAGCTTCACCACTGACGTACAGTAGTATAGGTTTATAATTAGGGCAGGAACATTCTTTATTTTCATGTTGTACACCATGTGCAATTTGTTTTGTTACTTCTTCAAAAATGCTACGTTGTTCGTTGATTAGTTTTGATTGTAGTATAGTTAAGTCTTGTTATCTTCATACTGACAAATGGTGTTTTCTACTTCTATCATAGCTAATTCTGCCTCATTTATTATTAGTGGTTCTCCAAGTGGTTCTTGGCTTCCTGTTACAGAAGGTTGACTACTGTCAGGAGTGTCTTTATCTAGTTGGGCCTTGAGTTCTTCTTCGTGTTGCTGTTCATTGTGCAACATTGTTTTGTATTGTGTAAAGTTTACATCAGTTATAGTGCTTTCATTTGCTTTGAAAGCATCTTCATATGAGTAATAGTTTTCTAGTATTTCTCCATGGTTTAAAGAGTTGTAGCAGGGACATGTAATATACTTCTTTATGATATGATTAATGAAATTTGGTTTAGTGAGTTTAACTAAGCTGCCTTCACAGTTTGTCACTCTGTATTTACCTTTTTTTTTCATCAGGTTTATATTATTTTTGTATGTGTAGTTTTGGGCTATGTGGTATAGACACATGGTTTCCAAAGTATTACTTCTGTTTGGCTAGTATGTGTCCAATAAATTGTTTTTTAAAATTTCTTGGCTGTTGGGATCATGTTTGGCTATTGTTTCTATATCTTCGTGTGTTTTCAGAACTCTTTTTCTAGATTTAGCTGGACCAAGACTTAGCCATGCTATATTTTCAGATTTACCATACAATGCAGTACCAGTTAAACGATCAGATGCTTCATATGATCCACATTCTCTATGGGAGAGCATTTTTATGCCCAAGCTGTATCATTTCTGAGACACTGTTTTATCTGATGACAGGTCATTTCAGAGGTCTTGGAGCTCTGTCTTTTCTGCTTTGGTTAAGTATGCTGTGACATATCGTGCAACTGCAGTAGAATTGTCTGCAATGTACTGCACATCTATGTTTGCATTCCATAAGTGGGCAATGATTGCATTATAATCATTGATATATTTTTCTTCTTCTTTTCTTTTTATGTAATATGTATTTTTAGGTGACTTACCTTTAACACTATGTCTAACTGAAGACATGAGGTTGTTCACTTGACCTGTATTTGTAACTGGTCTAGGGAAACCAAATCGGCATTTGGTGTAGTATTTCCCTTTGTTTTTGTATTTGCGACGACAATATTTGCCACATTTATGTCTTTGAAATTGTAAAATTTGTGCATGAAGATCACTATTTGTGGATTCTGATGGAATTTCACAAGTGACATATTTTTCAATAAACTGTAAAACAGTGGCATCACTGTCTTGACCAAATTTAGGAGCATCTTTAATCCATAAAAGCATGTGGATATGTGGTGCTCCGCTGGCTTGGTATTCTTTTCTCCAAAAGAGTGTTGCACTTCTCCAAGGGGAGGAACAGTTTTATTACAAATAAAATGTAGCATAGCAATGAAGCGATGGTGAAAATATCTTGAAACATTAACAGGATCCAAAGAACAAAGTTCTCCTGGTGTTAGTATATCTATGTTTGTTTTGTTTTTATTTGATATGCGTAGGAAATCATGTAAATCTTGCCATGCATATTCTGCTCAACTTAATGTAACAAACCAAGTGGGTGGGCCAAGGTTTCTGATCATACAACGTACATCTCCATGACGTCAAAACCAGTACTCTTTAGTACCACGCATATTTGCTAATAGATTTGTAATATTTGATTGTAAAACCTCATCCTTTTGTTGCACTTTTTGTAATAATTGTGTAGCTGTCATATTTTGAAAGTGTGATCCTGATTTTATTATGTGTGCAACTCCGTAACATAAAGTTGCTAGTTCACTTTCAAAGAGTAGGTGGAATAAGTATTCCATATTTTGTCTAAATCTCGGATCTTCAGAATACATCCGTAATGAGCGGTATTCTGAAGCTGATATTTGAATAGGTCTATCATCATACCTTCCTCCTTTGCCAGTAGGAAAGAGTAGAGGAAAAGCACGTGCTTCTATACTTTTTTCCCATATGCTGATTGGTGATCCTTTTGTTTGATGCATTTGGTATGTTGCCAGTGCATTTTCTATGGTGTCATTAGAGTGCAAAGGATGAATTGTATAATGGTCTAAAGTATTTGATATTGTAGCAGGATCTAGTAGCTCAGATTGACCAGCTTCTTGTGTTTCCTGAATTATTTCAGTTGGATCTTTCAAGTTTTCTTCAATATTAATTTCTTTGTTATATTCATTATTCTCTTTAAGATATTGTAAGGCTTGTCTAACTTTATGTAAATCTACCAGCTGTTGCCATATTTTTTTGTCTTTTGTAGGTACTCCATTTACTAAGATAATTAAAGATTGCTGCATTGGACGTTGCACTCCTAGAGTATGCACATTTTCTTTTAGATCTAATGGTAAATAAACTACTTTTCCACGAATGCCTTTTACCAATTCAGAGGGAGGTAATTTTGCTGTTTTTGGTTGAAGGCGTATTATTGCTTGAAATGGGTGTACTGTTTGAATTATGATGCTCTCATATAAATTAAGTTGTTGTAGGGGTTTTGGTAGTGGGTATAATCCCAAATTATTTGTGATAGCACGTGAATGAGTTTGGCTGTTGTCAAGTTTTGTAGTGCAGTAACTGCAAAGTATTAAGGGGTCACTTATTTCATATTTGTTTTCTGCTACAAGGTAGAGAGCTAATTCAAACCATTTAGAATCTTCATTGTCTTCTATTTTATATAATAGGTCTACAGTTTTTGTGTTACTTTTATAAAAAGTTCTGCGGCAACATACACATACATGGTTTGGTACTTCAGCTGATGTACTTTTAAATTTTAGTATTTCTTTTTTGTATGTTTTTAGCAAAAGGTTGCCATGTGTAGAATTGTTGCTAATTTGATTTAAAGCTATTTCATTCTGTAAATGGCTTTCACTTCCAAAATATTTTTTCTGGATATGGTCAATTGCTTGAAGTAGGTCTTTCGCTGTACCATGTAGAAGAATGTTATTTAAATTTGCTAGGGCTAAAGCAGGACTTTTAGCATAGTACAGTTTATAGACTAGATTTCTTATAGTTGAATGATGTTTTGATATTCTTTTGATATCATGGAAGGTGGTTTTACAAGTAGGTCCTGTAATGCAGGCCAATGAATGTCCTTGTAGTCCTGTGTGTTTGCGCACTGGACAGGCATCCATATTTTGCAGTAGTTTAATTTTGATGTTGTCTTTGCTTTTTACATATTGATTGAGGAATTGGCGTAAAGACTTGAAAAATGGTTTGGGAATGTTACATATTGACATGCATGGCCATTTGTACACTAGACGTTCTGATTCAGTTGAATGGAGCGGTAATTCTAAGTTTTCAGGGCATATTTTTGTAAGGAGTACTTCTTGTTCCATTATGGTATTATTAGTAGTCGTAGTGTGACTCCATTCACCTCCGCAGATACTTAGGAAGTTCTTTCTGTTGACATTTCGTTTATTGAGAAGTCTTTTTTGTAATTTAGTTATTAGTTTTGTTAGCGGTTTCATTTTGTTTAACACTAAAATAAATAACTTACTTTTGAGAAGAATTGCACTATCTATCAACACTTCTAAAATGAATTTCCTACGATAGGTTTTAAGCATTGAACCTGATTTCTCTCCTGTTTTTATAAGATTTTGAAGGACTTTGTGACGGAACATTTTGGTTAAAATACTTTTCTTGGTATGCTTACTTTGCACTATATTAAAATTTAAAGAAGCAGTTTATCTGTAGTGATAGCTGATTTTCTGTTAACTGTTTTTTGGTTTGTTTTACATTTTGATAAAGGAGGCAAAGTTTTTGTACTTGAAACTTCTTGTGTTTCACTAAATGACTGTATTAGCTGTTTTGTTTAAACTTTTTTTTACAAATTCTGCTAGAGATGGATGCTTATGTTGGACACTTTTATTTTCATTTGCTCTACTTCTACGTTGCTTTCTACGGACTTGACTTTTGGTAGGCATTCTTTAGGGTCTATTGAAAATAAAGAAGGCATGGGTTGGGTTGTTCTGCAATGTATGTGTGCTGTGTGCATGAGTGTTTGAGTAAGATGATGTATGTAATGGTGTCTGATTGTGCATTGGGAACTACAACTAGTAGGGATGTGTATTCTTCAATTAATATGTTACTAAACTCAGGTTCAGATGACAGAAAAAATAAGCTAGTGGTGTGGAGAAGTACAAATAGTAAATCTAATGTATACAATTAAAACAGTTGTTTGTTCTATAATATGAAAATTCTAGCGGTTGAGTTGGGTAATTTGTGTGTCCAAAAGTAGGAATTTGTGTGCCATTCTGGCTGTAAATCGCTGTTTAAGACATGGGGATTCTTGGACAGAATGGTGCACAATCTCTATTTTTAGACACAGAAATAGCATGAATTAACTTTACAGTATGTTTGAGTAATAATACAAATATTATGGTGATATTCTACTTACTTTTTTTCTAAAATGAACAGGTTAATTCTTAGTTCTTCTTTGTTCTTCAAATTCAGCTGCTTCTTTTCAGGAGAATAGTCTTCACTGCAATTGTAAAAGAAACAAATTAGTAATTTTGTTTGTATATAGCATTGTTTTTAATTTAGATATTGATTTTTTTAATTGAAATCCTCAGCGCCTTCCTTAAAACCATTAAAACTATCTTATTCACATAAGATACGTTGCACCAGTTCAATACATATGATATGTTCTTAATGAACAAATTGTATTGCAATGAGTAACTGTAACAAACAAAATATCTTTAGTATGTCTTGTGAAATTCATAATTTACCACTGAATACCATTATTTCTGTAACTAAGCTGTTCTAGGTGATAGTGCCTTAATGTCATGCTTAAATTAAAGTAATCAAATAAATAAATAAATAAATGGAATTGTATAAGTATTATTTTTTGAGATTTGAACATAGAGTGCGCATGCATGCAATTTTGTTTGATTATATGTCGTCTATAAATTTCATTTAAAAAATGTTAGTTTAACATAATTTGATAGTGTGTGTATAAAGAACGTAAATACTATAAAGGTTTATAATTGATAGTTGATTTTAGGAAATTGGAAAAAAGACAGTAGATTCATTTTACAGATTACACAAGCTAAAAGTCAGTTTGAAAATGTGTTCATGTACTGTACAGAAAATATGCATACCTGTAGTTTTTGTTCATGCATATGGATATGCATGGAGCTGCAAGTAGAACTCTTGGAGACTTGTACAGTATTTCTTGTAGATGGTGCTTGCCAATGATATGACACTTGTACTCAGAGAGATTCACAGTACATTTGCAGTGCTGATCTATGATGATGCAGTTAGATGTAGAGGTCTTGAATGTGATTGGTGCATGGTCATGTAATTTCTTAGCTACATCCAATGAGGGAATGGCACAGAGAGTGAAGTGAAAATGGTAGAAGGGATGTTCATGTTACGATATGTCCGCAGACATGGCGGTAGTTCGCGGACATCAGGAGTTACATCCAGGGATTTTTGGGTTCAGAAGTCATGCAAATGAGAATGAGCACCAGAAGGGATTGGTCAGGAAAGTTTAGTGGGTGTGTTGTGCCAGGAGAGAGTTTCTCAGATACTCTTTTTGCTGAGATAAGAACAGATAGCTATGGCTGTGTGTTTCAGAAAACAGATTGTTTGGATTTTGGGAGATTCGTGGATACATTGGTTGAAGGTGCATGCAGAAAGCTGTGGCGTAGCTGTAGATCTTGGATTTCCACATGTGGAAGTACACTGGCATGGAGTATGTGGAATGAAGTGGTTGGACTTGCTACCTCTCTGTGCTACTTTGGAAACAGAGCAACATCTAGACATAATTGTAATTCATTGTGGAGGGAACAGTTTAGGACATGTGTCTGGAATTTCTTTGCAATTTGCTATGAAAGAAGGACTTGGGAAAGTCATGGACATGTTTCCTGATTCTCAAGTAATATTTTCACGGATTGCGCAGAGACAAATGTGGCTTTGTTCTTCTTCATTTGGTCCACAAATGGAAAAAGCAAGGCGCAATGTTAATAAGGCGGTTTGTGCATTTCTAAGAGATTTTGGCATGTCCTCTTTTCCCAATGAAAATATTATGTTTCGTAGTACATACATTTTTCGCAGAGATGGAGTCCATCTTACTTATGCTGGCAATCAGATTTTTCTGAGAAAATGTACAAAATGCATTGCAACCTTTTTTAGACATACAGCATCCATTTTGAAGTAGGTGTTAAGTATTTATAATTTTTGACATACAAACACCTCCCAAAGGCTCTTTTCAGAGCCACCACTTCCTCCCAGAGAAAAATGCAATGGTTACAATAGGGTAGCACCCCAATTATTTTAATGTTCGCGAACTGTCTGCGGACTTTTAAGAAATACAAAGGGCCCTGCTTTATTTATCTTCACTTCTATTTTTTAACTGAGAAAGGCAGCTCTGAAAAGAGCCTTATTTTTTTGATTTTTGTAATTTTCTATTTTTTTTTGTTTTTTTAGACACGACACACTAGGAGAGGAGGGGAAAGGAGGGTTAAGGGGGGGGACACCAACCACAAGGATAAGAAAGGGCGAGCTGAGAGAGGAAGATGTAGAGTGGGTTTTATTTGGGTAGTGAGCAGGTCTTCTCGTGCCCTGAGACGATAGTCTCAAGAGCACTCCGAAGTCGCTCCCCCCTGCAGAGTACTGTGTCACAGTACATACATACAACTGTGACCCTCGAAAGGTAAGGGTCATCAGAATTCTGTATGGCCTGTGAGGCAGCTTGAGGAAGACGCTGTCCCACAGGGGTGGTCCTTGTGGTGACAGGATCAGAAACGGAAGATGAAGTAGAGGAAATCAACCTACTACGTTCTTCGCAAGGTACAACCGTGTGAATAGCCCCAGAGTGAAATGACCTCAGGTGTCGCTTCATGGTCGTGGTCCCAAAGTTGTACGAACCGTGCTTCCCGCGACTGAGTATCATTTTGCACTCATTGCAGATAACACAGTTCGCACGAGCCTTAGGACCATTCCCATAAATGGAAAATAACCGCCACACCCAAGACTCACGTCTAGTGCAGGTAGTAGGGATTTCCTCTACCTCATTCTCGTCATCCTCTTCTTCCTCCTCTGCATCCTCACTCCTGTTCCCCTCTTCAGGCCCTTAGGAAGGTGGTGGTGGTGGAGGGGTGGGGGTGGTGCTGCTGAAGAAGGTGCAGCGCCAGGTGGGAGTTCTGCTGCCAGGGATGCCATCTCGATGGTGTAATCAGCAAGTTGCTGGAGAAATAGCTGTGCTCTGAAGAATAGCCAGAAACACAATGAGAATAAGCTCTAGGGCGTGGTCTTTTATAGGGGTGCTTGTACGCGTTTCACGGACATGCGCGCTGTCCGCAGACAGATCGAACACAAAAAAGGGTTAAAAAAGTTTCAAAAGATATGTAGAAACTCAGGATTACTATGTGGACTTGTGCCATGATGAGTTTTTATGGAAAAATATTGTGGATTACTCGAAAATGTACTTTTAAATTGTTCGGGGACACGAACAGCGTCCACATTCAGAACACGCGATCAGCATGGGCGCGGTCACATGATCCCTTCGCGAACATGTCCGCGAAGGAAGCTCCTGTCCGCAGGACACCAAATGCACAGACATTGGTTTGCGCATGCGCATTGATGTTCTACGGACAGTGTTCGGGTCCTGAATTAATTAAAAGTGCGTCACACATCAAACAAACATTTCTGACATCGCGTGTGTTCTAGAACAGTTTAATCTTGCTAGCGAACACTAAGGACAGATATAGTGTTCTTTAGGACACTTCCATTTTCGTTTGATTACGAACTTTTCAGGACATCAATTGTGTTCTTAGAATAGTTTAACTTGCTAGCGAACATTACGGACAGGTATAGTGTTCTTTAGGACACCTCCATTTTCGTTTAATTACGAACATTTCAGGACACCGCTTGTGTTCTTAGAACAGTTTCAACTTGCTAGCGAACAGTACGGACAGGTATAGTGTTCTTCAGGACACCTCCATTTTCGTTTATTTACGAACATTTCAGAACACCCGCGCTGTCCACGGACATCTACATTGTTTTTAAAAAAATTAAAAATGGGAACTAATTACAACACAATATAAAAATGTAACTTTATTTCACATATTTTAATAATTTATGACAGAGAAGGTGAGGCAGAAACAGAAACAAAAACAGGAGAATTAGGGGTTTCAACATGATTGGTATCAGGTGAAGAAGGGATGGAAGTCTCATCAAAACGTTTTGGATTATGGAGAGGGTTTGGGGATAACTGATTGGGATATGGTGAGGGGGGACAAGTACATGTGGGACAATGGTATGAGGTTTTTGTTTTAAAATGATCATCAACAAAAGTTTTCAAATTATTAAAATTGCTCAATAATAAATCAATTTTTTCTTTTAAGCTGTCAAGCGTGTTTTTCACAACAGTTTCTTCAGACATATTTTCTATTTTGGTATGCTCTGTACAAAAAGAAATATATATGTTAAATATATATAAAATAATAACAATTAAATGGTTTATATTGTAAAGTGGATACCATTAGCTTCACTATTTTCTGACATTTCGTCATGTGGGAAGTGCTCCTCTAGCCATTCCAGAGTACTAGACATTTCTGTGAGAGAAAAAAAAAATAATATTTTTTTTTAATCTAATACAGAAAGTTTATAAAAGTATGAGTAAAATGATGTACACTTACTATTTCAGGTAAGATATGGTCTGAGTACTCTGTAGGTCTGGTCTTGGACTTAGTTGTGGAGTGTCTGTGAGGTAATTAAGTTGGAAGCCAATTTATCTTCTCTTGGTATATTCCATTTTAGAACATATTGTATTTAAATGAATGGTTAGTGCGGTACATATATGGGTTACATTTCTTATGTATTACTACATATAATATGTATGTGTACTACTTTGTGAATTTTTTAAATGTTATCATGTTGTAATATAACAATTAAACATACCCCCCCAGACTTTTTAGGTAGTGGTACTGTTCTCCGAATATGTCCGCGGACATCACATTCAGTAGAAATGGTTCAGTATGTTCCATATTACATGTACATAAAGTCAAAGTTCCTATTGTTAAGCTTTGCTACTAAAAACCTATGAAATTCAGTGAAAAAACTTTGTTAAAGGGACGTTATGGTTAAGTTGTGCTACTAAAAACCTATGAAATTCAGTGAAAAAACTTTGTTAAAGGGACGTTATGGTTAAGTTGCGCTACTAAAAACCTATGAAATTCAGTGAAAAACCAAACTTTGTTAAAGGGACGTAATGGTTCCAAGTAAAACCGAAAACCCTTTAGCCAGTTATGGTAAGCTAAGCAACCATAACTCGCGCCACCACCGTGCACTGCTATGACTAACACCCAGGACATCAAAGATGACATCACAAATGTCCACAACGCACTTAAGGACTTTTAGGTATTAAAGTCAATCACTGAAAATGGGGCAATTAAGTGCCTAGTGGTATTAGAAGTAATGTTGAAGATGTGCGAGTTAGGGCTGATATTCTGAATGAAATGTTAGGTCAATGTTTATATTTTTGAATGGAGATATTGCAGTTCACAATGCCTGTTGTGAAGGGTGCAGGCATAAGTGTGTGTGTTTGGAAGGACATGTTTGCCCAAAAGCCCAGAGGGGTTGCGTCTTTCGATGTGAGAGAGGGTATGTAGTGCTCCACAAGAATGGGAGGTAGCGCCTTCCACATTGGGTATGGATATTTGTGCACCACAGTGTGGAGTTCGTGCCTTTCGATTGAGTGCGTGAGGCTATGGTGTCCCACAAAGGAATGGAGGGTAGCGCCTTCCATGTTGAAGTGAAGTTGAAGTTAAGTTCTTTAGTACCAGTAGAAATGTGGAACAATTAGAGGGTTGCGCTCTCTGATTGTGTGAGTGTGGCTATGTATACCATATGAATGGAGGGTAGCACCTTCCATGTTAAAGTGATGTTGAGTGTTAAGTTCTTTACTACCTGTAAAGATTTCGAACAATTGAGTGTCGCACTCTCTAATTATGTGAGTGTGGCTATGTCGTGACCGTGATTGGATGGACGCCCCTCCAGTCGTTAGAAGTGAGTGTGAGCAGAGTGTATGTCACCTGTTAGGGATGTGTATTCCGCAATTTAGAAGTGTGCTGAAAGGAAGTCAGTATACAGAGTTAGGGGGGACGTCTTCCTAGCATGCAGGTTGAGTGGGTTGGGGTATGCACCCTAACATTGTTTATGGGAGTTGCATCTCTCCTTAAAAAGATGCAAAGTTAGTGTGTTCCCTCGTGTTTCCTTGTGTGGACTTGTGAGTGTTATTGTTATTGTTATTTTGCATTTATATAGCGCCTTATATACCATTGGTATGGTCTGAAGGCACTGGTAGGTTGAACGCCCTTGGGAACTGAAGTTCTTATCAGTTGAGAGAGTAGAGAGAGTCAAAAAAGGGTGTGTGTGAGCACCGGGTATGTGTGCAGCTCGTGCGGGATCCGTGTGATAGCTGCTTTCTAGCGGTAGGTGTGCCGGTTGAGAGGTCAGGAGTACGTGTTCGTTCTGGCAGGATTCATCCAGATCGGATGTGGCTGCGTTAGGCCTGAGGAGAACGCCTGGCTGGGGGGTGTGTAACAAGCAGTGATTACTTAGAATGATGTGGAGTGAGCTTATGAAATTTTGGAGCAGTTAGATACCAGTAGGCGTATTCTAACTGTCTATTTTTTGATATATTTTAGTGGTATTGATTTATCTGTTTGGATATTGTTACATTTTGGGACAGTTAGATACCAATTGGCGTATTCTAACTGTCTATTTTCTGCTCTATTTAGTGGTATTCATTTATGTGATTAATTGTTGTAGAATCTTTGGGCAGTTAGATAGCTTTTGGAATATTCTAACAGTTTATATGTTTTACTACAAATTTACTTGAGGTTTAAGTACAGTTTAGTTATCAAATTTTGGTTTTAAGAACATTAAATAAGCGTTCGTAAGATTTGCTGGTAATCTCTGCTTTAGAGTAATGGTACTATCATTACATTCAAACCATCCACATTTCTTTTTTATATATGCAGTGTAGTGCCCTGAATTGATTGTGGCTCCTGCGTGGTAGATTATACCTATTGTTGTGAAGGTTTTCTTACCAAGTGATATTTGACCATGATTGAATCCAGTCAGCTTGCAGTTGTTTTTGGTACCATCTGCATTGTAACGTAGAAGCATTAGCATTACGTATTTACTATGTGTTTGTATTACTAACGTGAAGCGATTATCTGAATTGCAGGTAGAACATAATCTACCATGGTTTGCATTTTGTACAAGTTGCTGAAATGGAATGCATTCACAATTAGGTATTGATATATATACGAAGCGTTCATTGGGGATTTCTTCTTGTGTCACATTGTTGCAGAGAGTGCATGTATGTTTCCACATGTATGAAATCTGGAAGATTTCATTTATAGGTATGTTTTTGTTTTCCAGTACTTGTAGTAAGTACATTAGAAATTCGTGTGGATCTTCCTGTGAGTTTATAGTGAATTTCACCATTCCAGCACAGTAGTCCAATTGTTGTCTTATTCCATAAACACTATACGTGTTGTCAGGATTGTTTGCTGCATTTCTGTGAAGTACTAAAATTTGCATACACAATGGGTCTGTACTGTGTAAGTAAATGTTCTCAACAATTGGTGGTAATTGAAATAGAATATTCATTGCTACATTTGCGCCGCAACTTACACCAACTATATTTGAGAGTTTAAATGGACCAGGTAGTTCTGTATCTGACTGCTTTTTTTGGAGTTTGTCTTCCTTCTTTGAAGAAGTACCTGGTTTACTTTCCCTAATTGATTCTTTTTTGCTTGTGGTACTTGATGAAGTATTACTTTCTTTTACTCTCTTTGGAGGATTTGCTGTGACATCCTGTTGCTTTTCAGTTTGATTTATTTTTCTTTTATAACGTTTTACTTTTTGTGGAACAGAATATGTGTTTTGATGGGGAGTCTATTGTATTCTAAAATTGTATTCTAAAATGCAAGGAATATCAGTGTTTATTTTACTTGCATCAAAGTTGATTAGAAATAGACCGTCAAGTGTACGTAAGCGTGATAGTGCTACGTAGCTCATGCCTTCTTTAAAGACTGTGTTACCAATATGTATCATTGCTTTGTCTACGGTAACACCTTGTGATTTATGAATCGTGACTGCGTATGCAAGAGTTAGAGAAAAGTGTTCTCTGCGTACATACATGTCTTTGAAGAGAAGGAATCGAGCTGTTGAGCGTCCTATCCTTTTAACTTCTGAAAGTTTGTCAAAGAGTATATTGACAAACTGAATTTTGTTGTCACGTGGGTATGTTTGAAAGCCAACAACTGTACCCAGTGCTCAATTAACTAGTCCTTGTTCCACGTCAAGGTTACGTTTAAGCATTACTCTGCAATTTAAGGATAATTTTAATATCTTTTCTAAGCCTGCTGTGTTTGAGATTGATTTTCCTAAACTATTTAGTCTTGTTGTGGCTTGGTCACACATAGGTAATGTCATACCATGTACATCTAGTTTGTCTGTGGCGCTAATTTACATTATTGGTTGCATTTCTTTACTTAACATTATTTCATTGAATTTGAAACAGCTTGCAAGAGTTGGCATTAAGGCCATACAATTGACATTTTTGTGGGCTAATTGTTCCACAACATCTGTAGCACATGCATTATCGCCATAAAGTGCATTAATTTTCCGGGTTTTCAATATTGTTTCTGCTTCTTTAGAGAGTATACCAACTCTGATACTTTTTAAGATGTTGGCATAAGTGAGATCTGCAGATTGCCGCATGTTTTCTGTTAATTCTCTGTATTGGAAATGTTGCCAAAGGTTGACATTTCCAATGCTGCCAACAGTTTTACGGCAGAGTTTGTGTCCTAATGTTTTAAAAATAGGCTCACTTTATACTGGTGTCAATTGAAGAAGATCTCCGAAAACAATAATGTGTTTTCCTGCAAAGAGCTCTTCATAGTTTGTTTTCAGTACTTCTTGTAATCTGAGGTGAATCAAAGCCAACATTAGGTTGGAGACCATGCTCACTTCATCTATTAGTAGCATTTTCATTTGTTTCAATACTCTGCGTAGTTCCATTGCAGCTTCTGCAGAAAGTTTGTAATAGTCTAATTTGTTCTGGTGTTCTACTGGCAATAGTAATAATCGGTGTAAAGTGACACCACCTATGTTGTAGGTAGCTAAACCTGTGGGGGCAGTGACAATAGCTGACAGTTTGTTGTTTGTCAATTGTTGAAGGAATTTACTGATGATTTTGATTAGGAATGTTTTGCCAGAACCAGCTTCACCACTGACGTACAGTAGTATAGGTTTATAATTAGGGCAGGAACATTCTTTATTTTCATGTTGTACACCATGTGCAATTTGTTTTGTTACTTCTTCAAAAATGCTACGTTGTTCGTTGATTAGTTTTGATTGTAGTATAGTTAAGTCTTGTTATCTTCATACTGACAAATGGTGTTTTCTACTTCTATCATAGCTAATTCTGCCTCATTTATTATTAGTGGTTCTCCAAGTGGTTCTTGGCTTCCTGTTACAGAAGGTTGACAGAAGGTTGACTACTGTCAGGAGTGTCTTTATCTAGTTGGGCCTTGAGTTCTTCTTCGTGTTGCTGTTCATTGTGCAACATTGTTTTGTATTGTGTAAAGTTTACATCAGTTATAGTGCTTTCATTTGCTTTGAAAGCATCTTCATATGAGTAATAGTTTTCTAGTATTTCTCCATGGTTTAAAGAGTTGTAGCAGGGACATGTAATATACTTCTTTATGATATGATTAATGAAATTTGGTTTAGTGAGTTTAACTAAGCTGCCTTCACAGTTTGTCACTCTGTATTTACCTTTTTTTTCATCAGGTTTATATTATTTTTGTATGTGTAGTTTTGGGCTATGTGGTATAGACACATGGTTTCCAAAGTATTACTTCTGTTTGGCTAGTATGTGTCCAATAAATTGTTTTTTAAAATTTCTTGGCTGTTGGGATCATGTTTGGCTATTGTTTCTATATCTTCGTATGTTTTCAGAACTCTTTTTCTAGATTTAGCTGGACCAAGCCATGCTATATTTTCAGATTTACCATACAATGCAGTACCAGTTAAACGATCAGATGCTTCATATGATCCACATTCTCTATGGGAGAGCATTTTTATGCCCAAGCTGTATCATTTCTGAGACACTGTTTTATCTGATGACAGGTCATTTCAGAGGTCTTGGAGCTCTGTCTTTTCTGCTTTGGTTAAGTATGCTGTGACATATCGTGCAACTGCAGTAGAATTGTCTGCAATGTACTGCACATCTATGTTTGCATTCCATAAGTGGGCAATGATTGCATTATAATCATTGATATATTTTTCTTCTTCTTTTCTTTTTATGTAATATGTATTTTTAGGTGACTTACCTTTAACACTATGTCTAACTGAAGACATGAGGTTGTTCACTTGACCTGTATTTGTAACTGGTCTAGGGAAACCAAATCGGCATTTGGTGTAGTATTTCCCTTTGTTTTTGTATTTGCGACGACAATATTTGCCACATTTATGTCTTTGAAATTGTAAAATTTGTGCATGAAGATCACTATTTGTGGATTCTGATGGAATTTCACAAGTGACATATTTTTCAATAAACTGTAAAACAGTGGCATCACTGTCTTGACCAAATTTAGGAGCATCTTTAATCCATAAAAGCATGTGGATATGTGGTGCTCCGCTGGCTTGGTATTCTTTTCTCCAAAAGAGTGTTGCACTTCTCCAAGGGGAGGAACAGTTTTATTACAAATAAAATGTAGCATAGCAATGAAGCGATGGTGAAAATATCTTGAAACATTAACAGGATCCAAAGAACAAAGTTCTCCTGGTGTTAGTATATCTATGTTTGTTTTGTTTTTATTTGATATGCGTAGGAAATCATGTAAATCTTGCTATGCATATTCTGCTCAACTTAATGTAACAAACCAAGTGGGTGGGCCAAGGTTTCTGATCATACAACGTACATCTCCATGACGTCAAAACCAGTACTCTTTAGTACCACGCATATTTGCTAATAGATTTGTAATATTTGATTGTAAAACCTCATCCTTTTGTTGCACTTTTTGTAATAATTGTGTAGCTGTCATATTTTGAAAGTGTGATCCTGATTTTATTATGTGTGCAACTCCGTAACATAAAGTTGCTAGTTCACTTTCAAAGAGTAGGTGGAATAAGTATTCCATATTTTGTCTAAATCTCGGATCTTCAGAATACATCCGTAATGAGCGGTATTCTGAAGCTGATATTTGAATAGGTCTATCATCATACCTTCCTCCTTTGCCAGTAGGAAAGAGTAGAGGAAAAGCACGTGCTTCTATACTTTTTTCCCATATGCTGATTGGTGATCCTTTTGTTTGATGCATTTGGTATGTTTCCAGTGCATTTTCTATGGTGTCATTAGAGTGCAAAGGATGAATTGTATAATGGTCTAAAGTATTTGATATTGTAGCAGGATCTAGTAGCTCAGATTGACCAGCTTCTTGTGTTTCCTGAATTATTTCAGTTGGATCTTTCAAGTTTTCTTCAATATTAATTTCTTTGTTATATTCATTATTCTCTTTAAGATATTGTAAGGCTTGTCTAACTTTATGTAAATCTACCAGCTGTTGCCATATTTTTTTGTCTTTTGTAGGTACTCCATTTACTAAGATAATTAAAGATTGCTGCATTGGACGTTGCACTCCTAGAGTATGCACATTTTCTTTTAGATCTAATGGTAAATAAACTACTTTTCCACGAATGCCTTTTACCAATTCAGAGGGAGGTAATTTTGCTGTTTTTGGTTGAAGGCGTATTATTGCTTGAAATGGGTGTACTGTTTGAATTATGATGCTCTCATATAAATTAAGTTGTTGTAGGGGTTTTGGTAGTGGGTATAATTCCAAATTATTTGTGATAGCACGTGAATGAGTTTGGCTGTTGTCAAGTTTTGTAGTGCAGTAACTGCAAAGTATTAAGGGGTCACTTATTTCATATTTGTTTTCTGCTACAAGGTAGAGAGCTAATTCAAACCATTTAGAATCTTCATTGTCTTCTATTTTATATAATAGGTCTACAGTTTTTGTGTTACTTTTATAAAAAGTTCTGCGGCAACATACACATACATGGTTTGGTACTTCAGCTGATGTACTTTTAAATTTTAGTATTTCTTTTTTGTATGTTTTTAGCAAAAGGTTGCCATGTGTAGAATTGTTGCTAATTTGATTTAAAGCTATTTCATTCTGTAAATGGCTTTCACTTCCAAAATATTTTTTCTGGATATGGTCAATTGCTTGAAGTAGGTCTTTCGCTGTACCATGTAGAAGAATGTTATTTAAATTTGCTAGGGCTAAAGCAGGACTTTTAGCATAGTACAGTTTATAGACTAGATTTCTTATAGTTGAATGATGTTTTGATATTCTTTTGATATCATGGAAGGTGGTTTTACAAGTAGGTCCTGTAATGCAGGCCAATGAATGTCCTTGTAGTCCTGTGTGTTTGCGCACTGGACAGGCATCCATATTTTGCAGTAGTTTAATTTTGATGTTGTCTTTGCTTTTTACATATTGATTGAGGAATTGGCGTAAAGACTTGAAAAATGGTTTGGGAATGTTACATATTGACATGCATGGCCATTTGTACACTAGACGTTCTGATTCAGTTGAATGGAGCGGTAATTCTAAGTTTTCAGGGCATATTTTTGTAAGGAGTACTTCTTGTTCCATTATGGTATTATTAGTAGTCGTAGTGTGACTCCATTCACCTCCGCAGATACTTAGGAAGTTCTTTCTGTTGACATTTCGTTTATTGAGAAGTCTTTTTTGTAATTTAGTTATTAGTTTTGTTAGCGGTTTCATTTTGTTTAACACTAAAATAAATAACTTACTTTTGAGAAGAATTGCACTATCTATCAACACTTCTAAAATGAATTTCCTACGATAGGTTTTAAGCATTGAACCTGATTTCTCTCCTGTTTTTATAAGATTTTGGAGGACTTTGTGACGGAACATTTTGGTTAAAATACTTTTCTTGGTATGCTTACTTTGCACTATATTAAAATTTAAAGAAGCAGTTTATCTGTAGTGATAGCTGATTTTCTGTTAACTGTTTTTTGGTTGGTTTTACATTTTGATAAAGGAGGCAAAGTTTTTGTACTTGAAACTTCTTGTGTTTCACTAAATGACTGTATTAGCTGTTTTGTTTAAACTTTTTTTTACAAATTCTGCTAGAGGTGGATGCTTATGTTGGACACTTTTATTTTCATTTGCTCTACTTCTACGTTGCTTTCTACGGACTTGACTTTTGGTAGGCATTCTTTAGGGTCTATTGAAAATAAAGAAGGCATGGGTTGGGTTGTTCTGCAATGTATGTGTGCTGTGTGCATGAGTGTTTGAGTAAGATGATGTATGTAATGGTGTCTGATTGTGCATTGGGAACTACAACTAGTAGGGATGTGTATTCTTCAATTAATATGTTACTAAACTCAGGTTCAGATGACAGAAAAAATAAGCTAGTGGTGTGGAGAAGTACAAATAGTAAATCTAATGTATAAAATTAAAACAGTTGTTTGTTCTATAATATGAAAATTCTAGCGGTTGACTTGGGTAATTTGTGTGTCCAAAAGTAGGAATGTGTGTGCCATTCTGACTGTAAATCGCTGTTTAAGACATGGGGATTTTTGGACAGAATGGTGCACAATCTCTATTTTTAGACACAGAAATAGCATGAATTAACTTTACAGTATGTTTGAGTAATAATACAAATATTATGGTGATATTCTACTTACTTTTTTTCTAAAATGAACAGGTTAATTCTTAGTTCTTCTTTGTTCTTCAAATTCAGCTGCTTCTTTTCAGGAGAATAGTCTTCACTGCAATTGTAAAAGAAACAAATTAGTAATTTTGTTTGTATATAGCATTGTTTTTAATTTAGATATTGATTTTTTTAATTGAAATCCTCAGCGCCTTCCTTAAAACCATTAAAACTATCTTATTCACATAAGATACGTTGCACCAGTTCAATACATATGATATGTTCTTAATGAACAAATTGTATTGCAATGAGTAACTGTAACAAACAAAATATCTTTAGTATGTCTTGTGAAATTCATAATTTACCACTGAATACCAATATTTCTGTAACTAAGCTGTTCTAGGTGATAGTGCCTTAATGTCATGCTTAAATTAAAGTAATCAAATAAATAAATAAATAAATGGAATTGTATAAGTATTATTTTTTGAGATTTGAACATAGAGTGCGCATGCATGCAATTTTGTTTGATTATATGTCGTCTATAAATTTCATTTAAAAAATGTTAGTTTAACATAATTTGATAGTGTGTGTATAAAGAACGTAAATACTATAAAGGTTTATAATTGATAGTTGATTTTAGGAAATTGGAAAAAAGACAGTAGATTCATTTTACAGATTACACAAGCTAAAAGTCAGTTTGAAAATGTGTTCATGTACTGTACAGAAAATATGCATACCTGTAGTTTTTGTTCATGCATATGGATATGCATGGAGCTGCAAGTAGAACTCTTGGAGACTTGTACAGTATTTCTTGTAGATGGTGCTTGCCAATGATATGACACTTGTACTCAGAGAGATTCACAGTACATTTGCAGTGCTGATCTATGATGATGCAGTTAGATGTAGAGGTCTTGAATGTGATTGGTGCATGGTCATGTAATTTCTTAGCTACATCCAATGAGGGAATGGCACAGAGAGTGAAGTGAAAATGGTAGAAGGGATGTTCATGTTACGATATGTCCGCAGACATGGCGGTAGTTCGCGGACATCAGGAGTTACATCCAGGGATTTTTGGGTTCAGAAGTCATGCAAATGAGAATGAGCACCAGAAGGGATTGGTCAGGAAAGTTTAGTGGGTGTGTTGTGCCAGGAGAGAGTTTCTCAGATACTCTTTTTGCTGAGATAAGAACAGATAGCTATGGCTGTGTGTTTCAGAAAACAGATTGTTTGGATTTTGGGAGATTCGTGGATACATTGGTTGAAGGTGCATGCAGAAAGCTGTGGCGTAGCTGTAGATCTTGGATTTCCACATGTGGAAGTACACTGGCATGGAGTATGTGGAATGAAGTGGTTGGACTTGCTACCTCTCTGTGCTACTTTGGAAACAGAGCAACATCTAGACATAATTGTAATTCATTGTGGAGGGAACAGTTTAGGACATGTGTCTGGAATTTCTTTGCAATTTGCTATGAAAGAAGGACTTGGGAAAGTCATGGACATGTTTCCTGATTCTCAAGTAATATTTTCACGGATTGCGCAGAGACAAATGTGGCTTCGTTCTTCTTCATTTGGTCCACAAATGGAAAAAGCAAGGCGCAATGTTAATAAGGCGGTTTGTGCATTTCTAAGAGATTTTGGCATGTCCTCTTTTCCCAATGAAAATATTATGTTTCGTAGTACATACATTTTTCGCAGAGATGGAGTCCATCTTACTTATGCTGGCAATCAGATTTTTCTGAGAAAATGTACAAAATGCATTGCAACCTTTTTTAGACATACAGCATCCATTTTGAAGTAGGTGTTAAGTATTTATAATTTTTGACATACAAACACCTCCCAAAGGCTCTTTTCAGAGCCACCACTTCCTCCCAGAGAAAAATGCAATGGTTACAATAGGGTAGCACCCCAATTATTTTAATGTTCGCGAACTGTCTGCGGACTTTTAAGAAATACAAAGGGCCCTGCTTTATTTATCTTCACTTCTATTTTTTAACTGAGAAAGGCAGCTCTGAAAAGAGCCTTATTTTTTTGATTTTTGTAATTTTCTATTTTTTTTTGTTTTTTTAGACACGACACACTAGGAGAGGAGGGGAAAGGAGGGTTAAGGGGGGGGACACCAACCACAAGGATAAGAAAGGGCGAGCTGAGAGAGGAAGATGTAGAGTGGGTTTTATTTGGGTAGTGAGCAGGTCTTCTCGTGCCCTGAGACGATAGTCTCAAGAGCACTCCGAAGTCGCTCCCCCCTGCAGAGTACTGTGTCACAGTACATACATACAACTGTGACCCTCGAAAGGTAAGGGTCATCAGAATTCTGTATGGCCTGTGAGGCAGCTTGAGGAAGACGCTGTCCCACAGGGGTGGTCCTTGTGGTGACAGGATCAGAAACGGAAGATGAAGTAGAGGAAATCAACCTACTACGTTCTTCGCAAGGCACAACCGTGTGAATAGCCCCAGAGTGAAATGACCTCAGGTGTCGCTTCATGGTCGTGGTCCCAAAGTTGTACGAACCGTGCTTCCCGCGACTGAGTATCATTTTGCACTCATTGCAGATAACACAGTTCGCACGAGCCTTAGGACCATTCCCATAAATGGAAAATAACCGCCACACCCAAGACTCACGTCTAGTGCAGGTAGTAGGGATTTCCTCTACCTCATTCTCGTCATCCTCTTCTTCCTCCTCTGCATCCTCACTCCTGTTCCCCTCTTCAGGCCCTTAGGAAGGTGGTGGTGGTGGAGGGGTGGGGGTGGTGCTGCTGAAGAAGGTGCAGCGCCAGGTGGGAGTTCTGCAGCCAGGGATGCCATCTCGATGGTGTAATCAGCAAGTTGCTGGAGAAATAGCTGTGCTCTGAAGAATAGCCAGAAACACAATGAGAATAAGCTCTAGGGCGTGGTCTTTTATAGGGGTGCTTGTACGCGTTTCACTGACATGCGCGCTGTCCGCAGACAGATCGAACACAAAAAAGGGTTAAAAAAGTTTCAAAAGATATGTAGAAACTCAGGATTACTATGTGGACTTGTGCCATGATGAGTTTTTATGGAAAAATATTGTGGATTACTCGAAAATGTACTTTTAAATTGTTCGGGGACACGAACAGCGTCCACATTCAGAACACGCGATCAGCATGGGCGCGGTCACATGATCCCTTCGCGAACATGTCCGCGAAGGAAGCTCCTGTCCGCAGGACACCAAATGCACAGACATTGGTTTGCGCATGCGCATTGATGTTCTACGGACAGTGTTCGGGTCCTGAATTAATTAAAAGTGCGTCACACATCAAACAAACATTTCTGACATCGCGTGTGTTCTAGAACAGTTTAATCTTGCTAGCGAACACTACGGACAGATATAGTGTTCTTTAGGACACTTCCATTTTCGTTTGATTACGAACTTTTCAGGACATCAATTGTGTTCTTAGAATAGTTTAACTTGCTAGCGAACATTACGGACAGGTATAGTGTTCTTTAGGACACCTCCATTTTCGTTTAATTACGAACATTTCAGGACACCGCTTGTGTTCTTAGAACAGTTTCAACTTGCTAGCGAACAGTACGGACAGGTATAGTGTTCTTCAGGACACCTCCATTTTCGTTTATTTACGAACATTTCAGAACACCCGCGCTGTCCACGGACATCTACATTGTTTTTAAAAAAATTAAAAATGGGAACTAATTACAACACAATATAAAAATGTAACTTTATTTCACATATTTTAATAATTTATGACAGAGAAGGTGAGGCAGAAACAGAAACAAAAACAGGAGAATTAGGGGTTTCAACATGATTGGTATCAGGTGAAGAAGGGATGGAAGTCTCATCAAAACGTTTTGGATTATGGAGAGGGTTTGGGGATAACTGATTGGGATATGGTGAGGGGGGACAAGTACATGTGGGACAATGGTATGAGGTTTTTGATTTAAAATGATCATCAACAAAAGTTTTCAAATTATTAAAATTGCTCAATAATAAATCAATTTTTTCTTTTAAGCTGTTAAGCGTGTTTTTCACAACAGTTTCTTCAGACATATTTTCTATTTTGGTATGCTCTGTACAAAAAGAAATATATATGTTAAATATATATAAAATAATAACAATTAAATGGTTTATATTGTAAAGTGGATACCATTAGCTTCACTATTTTCTGACATTTCGTCATGTGGGAAGTGCTCCTCTAGCCATTCCAGAGTACTAGACATTTCTGTGAGAGAAAAAAAAAATAATATTTTTTTTTAATCTAATACAGAAAGTTTATAAAAGTATGAGTAAAATGATGTACACTTACTATTTCAGGTAAGATATGGTCTGAGTACTCTGTAGGTCTGGTCTTGGACTTAGTTGTGGAGTGTCTGTGAGGTAATTAAGTTGGAAGCCAATTTATCTTCTCTTGGTATATTCCATTTTAGAACATATTGTATTTAAATGAATGGTTAGTGCGGTACATATATGGGTTACATTTCTTATGTATTACTACATATAATATGTATGTGTACTACTTTGTGAATTTTTCAAATGTTATCATGTTGTAATATAACAATTAAACATACCCCCCCAGACTTTTTAGGTAGTGGTACTGTTCTCCGAATATGTCCGCGGACATCACATTCAGTAGAAATGGTTCAGTATGTTCCATATTACATGTACATAAAGTCAAAGTTCCTATTGTTAAGCTTTGCTACTAAAAACCTATGAAATTCAGTGAAAAAACTTTGTTAAAGGGACGTTATGGTTAAGTTGTGCTACTAAAAACCTATGAAATTCAGTGAAAAAACTTTGTTAAAGGGACGTTATGGTTAAGTTGCGCTACTAAAAACCTATGAAATTCAGTGAAAAACCAAACTTTGTTAAAGGGACGTAATGGTTCCAAGTAAAACCGAAAACCCTTTAGCCAGTTATGGTAAGCTAAGCAACCATAACTCGCGCCACCACCGTGCACTGCTATGACTAACACCCAGGACATCAAAGATGACATCACAAATGTCCACAACGCACTTAAGGACTTTTAGGTATTAAAGTCAATCACTGAAAATGGGGCAATTAAGTGCCTAGTGGTATTAGAAGTAATGTTGAAGATGTGCGAGTTAGGGCTGATATTCTGAATGAAATGTTAGGTCAATGTTTATATTTTTGAATGGAGATATTGCAGTTCACAATGCCTGTTGTGAAGGGTGCAGGCATAAGTGTGTGTGTTTGGAAGGACATGTTTGCCCAAAAGCCCAGAGGGGTTGCATCTTTCGATGTGAGAGAGGGTATGTAGTGCTCCACAAGAATGGGAGGTAGCGCCTTCCACATTGGGTATGGATATTTGTGCACCACAGTGTGGAGTTCGTGCCTTTCGATTGAGTGCGTGAGGCTATGGTGTCCCACAAAGGAATGGAGGGTAGCGCCTTCCATGTTGAAGTGAAGTTGAAGTTAAGTTCTTTAGTACCAGTAGAAATGTGGAACAATTAGAGGGTTGCGCTCTCTGATTGTGTGAGTGTGGCTATGTATACCATATGAATGGAGGGTAGCACCTTCCATGTTAAAGTGATGTTGAGTGTTAAGTTCTTTACTACCTGTAAAGATTTCGAACAATTGAGTGTCGCACTCTCTAATTATGTGAGTGTGGCTATGTCGTGACCGTGATTGGATGGACGCCCCTCCAGTCGTTAGAAGTGAGTGTGAGCAGAGTGTATGTCACCCGTTAGGGATGTGTATTCCGCAATTTAGAAGTGTGCTGAAAGGAAGTCAGTATACAGAGTTAGGGGGGACGTCTTCCTAGCATGCAGGTTGAGTGGGTTGGGGTATGCACCCTAACATTGTTTATGGGAGTTGCATCTCTCCTTAAAAAGATGCAAAGTTAGTGTGTTCCCTCGTGTTTCCTTGTGTGGACTTGTGAGTGTTATTGTTATTGTTATTTTGCATTTATATAGCGCCTTATATACCATTGGTATGGTCTGAAGGCACTGGCAGGTTGAACGCCCTTGGGAACTGAAGTTCTTATCAGTTGAGAGAGTAGAGAGAGTCAAAAAAGGGTGTGTGTGAGCACCGGGTATGTGTGCAGCTCGTGCGGGATCCGTGTGATAGCTGCTTTCTAGCGGTAGGTGTGCCGGTTGAGAGGTCAGGAGTACGTGTTCGTTCTGGCAGGATTCATCCAGATCGGATGTGGCTGCGTTAGGCCTGAGGAGAACGCCTGGCTGGGGGGTGTGTAACAAGCAGTGATTACTTAGAATGATGTGGAGTGAGCTTATGAAATTTTGGAGCAGTTAGATACCAGTAGGCGTATTCTAACTGTCTATTTTTTGATATATTTTAGTGGTATTGATTTATCTGTTTGGATATTGTTACATTTTGGGACAGTTAGATACCAATTGGCGTATTCTAACTGTCTATTTTCTGCTCTATTTAGTGGTATTCATTTATGTGATTAATTGTTGTAGAATCTTTGGGCAGTTAGATAGCTTTTGGAATATTCTAACAGTTTATATGTTTTACTACAAATTTACTTGAGGTTTAAGTACAGTTTAGTTATCAAATTTTGGTTTTAAGAACATTAAATAAGCGTTCGTAAGATTTGCTGGTAATCTCTGCTTTAGAGTAATGGTACTATCATTACATTCAAACCATCCACATTTCTTTTTTATATATGCAGTGTAGTGCCCTGAATTGATTGTGGCTCCTGCGTGGTAGATTATACCTATTGTTGTGAAGGTTTTCTTACCAAGTGATATTTGACCATGATTGAATCCAGTCAGCTTGCAGTTGTTTTTGGTACCATCTGCATTGTAACGTAGAAGCATTAGCATTACGTATTTACTATGTGTTTGTATTACTAACGTGAAGCGATTATCTGAATTGCAGGTAGAACATAATCTACCATGGTTTGCATTTTGTACAAGTTGCTGAAATGGAATGCATTCACAATTAGGTATTGATATATATACGAAGCGTTCATTGGGGATTTCTTCTTGTGTCACATTGTTGCAGAGAGTGCATGTATGTTTCCACATGTATGAAATCTGGAAGATTTCATTTATAGGTATGTTTTTGTTTTCCAGTACTTGTAGTAAGTACATTAGAAATTCGTGTGGATCTTCCTGTGAGTTTATAGTGAATTTCACCATTCCAGCACAGTAGTCCAATTGTTGTCTTATTCCATAAACACTATACGTGTTGTCAGGATTGTTTGCTGCATTTCTGTGAAGTACTAAAATTTGCATACACAATGGGTCTGTACTGTGTAAGTAAATGTTCTCAACAATTGGTGGTAATTGAAATAGAATATTCATTGCTACATTTGCGCCGCAACTTACACCAACTATATTTGAGAGTTTAAATGGACCAGGTAGTTCTGTATCTGACTGCTTTTTTTGGAGTTTGTCTTCCTTCTTTGAAGAAGTACCTGGTTTACTTTCCCTAATTGATTCTTTTTTGCTTGTGGTACTTGATGAAGTATTACTTTCTTTTACTCTCTTTGGAGGATTTGCTGTGACATCCTGTTGCTTTTCAGTTTGATTTATTTTTCTTTTATAACGTTTTACTTTTTGTGGAACAGAATATGTGTTTTGATGGGGAGTCTATTGTATTCTAAAATTGTATTCTAAAATGCAAGGAATATCAGTGTTTATTTTACTTGCATCAAAGTTGATTAGAAATAGACCGTCAAGTGTACGTAAGCGTGATAGTGCTACGTAGCTCATGCCTTCTTTAAAGACTGTGTTACCAATATGTATCATTGCTTTGTCTACGGTAACACCTTGTGATTTATGAATCGTGACTGCGTATGCAAGAGTTAGAGAAAAGTGTTCTCTGCGTACATACATGTCTTTGAAGAGAAGGAATCGAGCTGTTGAGCGTCCTATCCTTTTAACTTCTGAAAGTTTGTCAAAGAGTATATTGACAAACTGAATTTTGTTGTCACGTGGGTATGTTTGAAAGCCAACAACTGTACCCAGTGCTCAATTAACTAGTCCTTGTTCCACGTCAAGGTTACGTTTAAGCATTACTCTGCAATTTAAGGATAATTTTAATATCTTTTCTAAGCCTGCTGTGTTTGAGATTGATTTTCCTAAACTATTTAGTCTTGTTGTGGCTTGGTCACACATAGGTAATGTCATACCATGTACATCTAGTTTGTCTGTGGCGCTAATTTACATTATTGGTTGCATTTCTTTACTTAACATTATTTCATTGAATTTGAAACAGCTTGCAAGAGTTGGCATTAAGGCCATACAATTGACATTTTTGTGGGCTAATTGTTCCATAACATCTGTAGCACATGCATTATCGCCATAAAGTGCATTAATTTTCCGGGTTTTCAATATTGTTTCTGCTTCTTTAGAGAGTATACCAACTCTGATACTTTTTAAGATGTTGGCATAAGTGAGATCTGCAGATTGCCGCATGTTTTCTGTTAATTCTCTGTATTGGAAATGTTGCCAAAGGTTGACATTTCCAATGCTGCCAACAGTTTTACGGCAGAGTTTGTGTCCTAATGTTTTAAAAATAGGCTCACTTTATACTGGTGTCAATTGAAGAAGATCTCCGAAAACAATAATGTGTTTTCCTGCAAAGAGCTCTTCATAGTTTGTTTTCAGTACTTCTTGTAATCTGAGGTGAATCAAAGCCAACATTAGGTTGGAGACCATGCTCACTTCATCTATTAGTAGCATTTTCATTTGTTTCAATACTCTGCGTAGTTCCATTGCAGCTTCTGCAGAAAGTTTGTAATAGTCTAATTTGTTCTGGTGTTCTACTGGCAATAGTAATAATCGGTGTAAAGTGACACCACCTATGTTGTAGGCAGCTAAACCTGTGGGGGCAGTGACAATAGCTGACAGTTTGTTGTTTGTCAATTGTTGAAGGAATTTACTGATGATTTTGATTAGGAATGTTTTGCCAGAACCAGCTTCACCACTGACGTACAGTAGTATAGGTTTATAATTAGGGCAGGAACATTCTTTATTTTCATGTTGTACACCATGTGCAATTTGTTTTGTTACTTCTTCAAAAATGCTACGTTGTTCGTTGATTAGTTTTGATTGTAGTATAGTTAAGTCTTGTTATCTTCATACTGACAAATGGTGTTTTCTACTTCTATCATAGCTAATTCTGCCTCATTTATTATTAGTGGTTCTCCAAGTGGTTCTTGGCTTCCTGTTACAGAAGGTTGACTACTGTCAGGAGTGTCTTTATCTAGTTGGGCCTTGAGTTCTTCTTCGTGTTGCTGTTCATTGTGCAACATTGTTTTGTATTGTGTAAAGTTTACATCAGTTATAGTGCTTTCATTTGCTTTGAAAGCATCTTCATATGAGTAATAGTTTTCTAGTATTTCTCCATGGTTTAAAGAGTTGTAGCAGGGACATGTAATATACTTCTTTATGATATGATTAATGAAATTTGGTTTAGTGAGTTTAACTAAGCTGCCTTCACAGTTTGTCACTCTGTATTTACCTTTTTTTTTCATCAGGTTTATATTATTTTTGTATGTGTAGTTTTGGGCTATGTGGTATAGACACATGGTTTCCAAAGTATTACTTCTGTTTGGCTAGTATGTGTCCAATAAATTGTTTTTTAAAATTTCTTGGCTGTTGGGATCATGTTTGGCTATTGTTTCTATATCTTCGTGTGTTTTCAGAACTCTTTTTCTAGATTTAGCTGGACCAAGACTTAGCCATGCTATATTTTCAGATTTACCATACAATGCAGTACCAGTTAAACGATCAGATGCTTCATATGATCCACATTCTCTATGGGAGAGCATTTTTATGCCCAAGCTGTATCATTTCTGAGACACTGTTTTATCTGATGACAGGTCATTTCAGAGGTCTTGGAGCTCTGTCTTTTCTGCTTTGGTTAAGTATGCTGTGACATATCGTGCAACTGCAGTAGAATTGTCTGCAATGTACTGCACATCTATGTTTGCATTCCATAAGTGGGCAATGATTGCATTATAATCATTGATATATTTTTCTTCTTCTTTTCTTTTTATGTAATATGTATTTTTAGGTGACTTACCTTTAACACTATGTCTAACTGAAGACATGAGGTTGTTCACTTGACCTGTATTTGTAACTGGTCTAGGGAAACCAAATCGGCATTTGGTGTAGTATTTCCCTTTGTTTTTGTATTTGCGACGACAATATTTGCCACATTTATGTCTTTGAAATTGTAAAATTTGTGCATGAAGATCACTATTTGTGGATTCTGATGGAATTTCACAAGTGACATATTTTTCAATAAACTGTAAAACAGTGGCATCACTGTCTTGACCAAATTTAGGAGCATCTTTAATCCATAAAAGCATGTGGATATGTGGTGCTCCGCTGGCTTGGTATTCTTTTCTCCAAAAGAGTGTTGCACTTCTCCAAGGGGAGGAACAGTTTTATTACAAATAAAATGTAGCATAGCAATGAAGCGATGGTGAAAATATCTTGAAACATTAACAGGATCCAAAGAACAAAGTTCTCCTGGTGTTAGTATATCTATGTTTGTTTTGTTTTTATTTGATATGCGTAGGAAATCATGTAAATCTTGCCATGCATATTCTGCTCAACTTAATGTAACAAACCAAGTGGGTGGGCCAAGGTTTCTGATCATACAACGTACATCTCCATGACGTCAAAACCAGTACTCTTTAGTACCACGCATATTTGCTAATAGATTTGTAATATTTGATTGTAAAACCTCATCCTTTTGTTGCACTTTTTGTAATAATTGTGTAGCTGTCATATTTTGAAAGTGTGATCCTGATTTTATTATGTGTGCAACTCCGTAACATAAAGTTGCTAGTTCACTTTCAAAGAGTAGGTGGAATAAGTATTCCATATTTTGTCTAAATCTCGGATCTTCAGAATACATCCGTAATGAGCGGTATTCTGAAGCTGATATTTGAATAGGTCTATCATCATACCTTCCTCCTTTGCCAGTAGGAAAGAGTAGAGGAAAAGCACGTGCTTCTATACTTTTTTCCCATATGCTGATTGGTGATCCTTTTGTTTGATGCATTTGGTATGTTGCCAGTGCATTTTCTATGGTGTCATTAGAGTGCAAAGGATGAATTGTATAATGGTCTAAAGTATTTGATATTGTAGCAGGATCTAGTAGCTCAGATTGACCAGCTTCTTGTGTTTCCTGAATTATTTCAGTTGGATCTTTCAAGTTTTCTTCAATATTAATTTCTTTGTTATATTCATTATTCTCTTTAAGATATTGTAAGGCTTGTCTAACTTTATGTAAATCTACCAGCTGTTGCCATATTTTTTTGTCTTTTGTAGGTACTCCATTTACTAAGATAATTAAAGATTGCTGCATTGGACGTTGCACTCCTAGAGTATGCACATTTTCTTTTAGATCTAATGGTAAATAAACTACTTTTCCACGAATGCCTTTTACCAATTCAGAGGGAGGTAATTTTGCTGTTTTTGGTTGAAGGCGTATTATTGCTTGAAATGGGTGTACTGTTTGAATTATGATGCTCTCATATAAATTAAGTTGTTGTAGGGGTTTTGGTAGTGGGTATAATCCCAAATTATTTGTGATAGCACGTGAATGAGTTTGGCTGTTGTCAAGTTTTGTAGTGCAGTAACTGCAAAGTATTAAGGGGTCACTTATTTCATATTTGTTTTCTGCTACAAGGTAGAGAGCTAATTCAAACCATTTAGAATCTTCATTGTCTTCTATTTTATATAATAGGTCTACAGTTTTTGTGTTACTTTTATAAAAAGTTCTGCGGCAACATACACATACATGGTTTGGTACTTCAGCTGATGTACTTTTAAATTTTAGTATTTCTTTTTTGTATGTTTTTAGCAAAAGGTTGCCATGTGTAGAATTGTTGCTAATTTGATTTAAAGCTATTTCATTCTGTAAATGGCTTTCACTTCCAAAATATTTTTTCTGGATATGGTCAATTGCTTGAAGTAGGTCTTTCGCTGTACCATGTAGAAGAATGTTATTTAAATTTGCTAGGGCTAAAGCAGGACTTTTAGCATAGTACAGTTTATAGACTAGATTTCTTATAGTTGAATGATGTTTTGATATTCTTTTGATATCATGGAAGGTGGTTTTACAAGTAGGTCCTGTAATGCAGGCCAATGAATGTCCTTGTAGTCCTGTGTGTTTGCGCACTGGACAGGCATCCATATTTTGCAGTAGTTTAATTTTGATGTTGTCTTTGCTTTTTACATATTGATTGAGGAATTGGCGTAAAGACTTGAAAAATGGTTTGGGAATGTTACATATTGACATGCATGGCCATTTGTACACTAGACGTTCTGATTCAGTTGAATGGAGCGGTAATTCTAAGTTTTCAGGGCATATTTTTGTAAGGAGTACTTCTTGTTCCATTATGGTATTATTAGTAGTCGTAGTGTGACTCCATTCACCTCCGCAGATACTTAGGAAGTTCTTTCTGTTGACATTTCGTTTATTGAGAAGTCTTTTTTGTAATTTAGTTATTAGTTTTGTTAGCGGTTTCATTTTGTTTAACACTAAAATAAATAACTTACTTTTGAGAAGAATTGCACTATCTATCAACACTTCTAAAATGAATTTCCTACGATAGGTTTTAAGCATTGAACCTGATTTCTCTCCTGTTTTTATAAGATTTTGAAGGACTTTGTGACGGAACATTTTGGTTAAAATACTTTTCTTGGTATGCTTACTTTGCACTATATTAAAATTTAAAGAAGCAGTTTATCTGTAGTGATAGCTGATTTTCTGTTAACTGTTTTTTGGTTTGTTTTACATTTTGATAAAGGAGGCAAAGTTTTTGTACTTGAAACTTCTTGTGTTTCACTAAATGACTGTATTAGCTGTTTTGTTTAAACTTTTTTTTACAAATTCTGCTAGAGATGGATGCTTATGTTGGACACTTTTATTTTCATTTGCTCTACTTCTACGTTGCTTTCTACGGACTTGACTTTTGGTAGGCATTCTTTAGGGTCTATTGAAAATAAAGAAGGCATGGGTTGGGTTGTTCTGCAATGTATGTGTGCTGTGTGCATGAGTGTTTGAGTAAGATGATGTATGTAATGGTGTCTGATTGTGCATTGGGAACTACAACTAGTAGGGATGTGTATTCTTCAATTAATATGTTACTAAACTCAGGTTCAGATGACAGAAAAAATAAGCTAGTGGTGTGGAGAAGTACAAATAGTAAATCTAATGTATACAATTAAAACAGTTGTTTGTTCTATAATATGAAAATTCTAGCGGTTGAGTTGGGTAATTTGTGTGTCCAAAAGTAGGAATTTGTGTGCCATTCTGGCTGTAAATCGCTGTTTAAGACATGGGGATTCTTGGACAGAATGGTGCACAATCTCTATTTTTAGACACAGAAATAGCATGAATTAACTTTACAGTATGTTTGAGTAATAATACAAATATTATGGTGATATTCTACTTACTTTTTTTCTAAAATGAACAGGTTAATTCTTAGTTCTTCTTTGTTCTTCAAATTCAGCTGCTTCTTTTCAGGAGAATAGTCTTCACTGCAATTGTAAAAGAAACAAATTAGTAATTTTGTTTGTATATAGCATTGTTTTTAATTTAGATATTGATTTTTTTAATTGAAATCCTCAGCGCCTTCCTTAAAACCATTAAAACTATCTTATTCACATAAGATACGTTGCACCAGTTCAATACATATGATATGTTCTTAATGAACAAATTGTATTGCAATGAGTAACTGTAACAAACAAAATATCTTTAGTATGTCTTGTGAAATTCATAATTTACCACTGAATACCATTATTTCTGTAACTAAGCTGTTCTAGGTGATAGTGCCTTAATGTCATGCTTAAATTAAAGTAATCAAATAAATAAATAAATAAATGGAATTGTATAAGTATTATTTTTTGAGATTTGAACATAGAGTGCGCATGCATGCAATTTTGTTTGATTATATGTCGTCTATAAATTTCATTTAAAAAATGTTAGTTTAACATAATTTGATAGTGTGTGTATAAAGAACGTAAATACTATAAAGGTTTATAATTGATAGTTGATTTTAGGAAATTGGAAAAAAGACAGTAGATTCATTTTACAGATTACACAAGCTAAAAGTCAGTTTGAAAATGTGTTCATGTACTGTACAGAAAATATGCATACCTGTAGTTTTTGTTCATGCATATGGATATGCATGGAGCTGCAAGTAGAACTCTTGGAGACTTGTACAGTATTTCTTGTAGATGGTGCTTGCCAATGATATGACACTTGTACTCAGAGAGATTCACAGTACATTTGCAGTGCTGATCTATGATGATGCAGTTAGATGTAGAGGTCTTGAATGTGATTGGTGCATGGTCATGTAATTTCTTAGCTACATCCAATGAGGGAATGGCACAGAGAGTGAAGTGAAAATGGTAGAAGGGATGTTCATGTTACGATATGTCCGCAGACATGGCGGTAGTTCGCGGACATCAGGAGTTACATCCAGGGATTTTTGGGTTCAGAAGTCATGCAAATGAGAATGAGCACCAGAAGGGATTGGTCAGGAAAGTTTAGTGGGTGTGTTGTGCCAGGAGAGAGTTTCTCAGATACTCTTTTTGCTGAGATAAGAACAGATAGCTATGGCTGTGTGTTTCAGAAAACAGATTGTTTGGATTTTGGGAGATTCGTGGATACATTGGTTGAAGGTGCATGCAGAAAGCTGTGGCGTAGCTGTAGATCTTGGATTTCCACATGTGGAAGTACACTGGCATGGAGTATGTGGAATGAAGTGGTTGGACTTGCTACCTCTCTGTGCTACTTTGGAAACAGAGCAACATCTAGACATAATTGTAATTCATTGTGGAGGGAACAGTTTAGGACATGTGTCTGGAATTTCTTTGCAATTTGCTATGAAAGAAGGACTTGGGAAAGTCATGGACATGTTTCCTGATTCTCAAGTAATATTTTCACGGATTGCGCAGAGACAAATGTGGCTTTGTTCTTCTTCATTTGGTCCACAAATGGAAAAAGCAAGGCGCAATGTTAATAAGGCGGTTTGTGCATTTCTAAGAGATTTTGGCATGTCCTCTTTTCCCAATGAAAATATTATGTTTCGTAGTACATACATTTTTCGCAGAGATGGAGTCCATCTTACTTATGCTGGCAATCAGATTTTTCTGAGAAAATGTACAAAATGCATTGCAACCTTTTTTAGACATACAGCATCCATTTTGAAGTAGGTGTTAAGTATTTATAATTTTTGACATACAAACACCTCCCAAAGGCTCTTTTCAGAGCCACCACTTCCTCCCAGAGAAAAATGCAATGGTTACAATAGGGTAGCACCCCAATTATTTAAATGTTCGCGAACTGTCTGCGGACTTTTAAGAAATACAAAGGGCCCTGCTTTATTTATCTTCACTTCTATTTTTTAACTGAGAAAGGCAGCTCTGAAAAGAGCCTTATTTTTTTGATTTTTGTAATTTTCTATTTTTTTTTGTTTTTTTAGCCACGACACACTAGGAGAGGAGGGGAAAGGAGGGTTAAGGGGGGGGACACCAACCACAAGGATAAGAAAGGGCGAGCTGAGAGAGGAAGATGTAGAGTGGGTTTTATTTGGGTAGTGAGCAGGTCTTCTCGTGCCCTGAGACGATAGTCTCAAGAGCACTCCGAAGTCGCTCCCCCCTGCAGAGTACTGTGTCACAGTACATACATACAACTGTGACCCTCGAAAGGTAAGGGTCATCAGAATTCTGTATGGCCTGTGAGGCAGCTTGAGGAAGACGCTGTCCCACAGGGGTGGTCCTTGTGGTGACAGGATCAGAAACGGAAGATGAAGTAGAGGAAATCAACCTACTACGTTCTTCGCAAGGTACAACCGTGTGAATAGCCCCAGAGTGAAATGACCTCAGGTGTCGCTTCATGGTCGTGGTCCCAAAGTTGTACGAACCGTGCTTCCCGCGACTGAGTATCATTTTGCACTCATTGCAGATAACACAGTTCGCACGAGCCTTAGGACCATTCCCATAAATGGAAAATAACCGCCACACCCAAGACTCACGTCTAGTGCAGGTAGTAGGGATTTCCTCTACCTCATTCTCGTCATCCTCTTCTTCCTCCTCTGCATCCTCACTCCTGTTCCCCTCTTCAGGCCCTTAGGAAGGTGGTGGTGGTGGAGGGGTGGGGGTGGTGCTGCTGAAGAAGGTGCAGCGCCAGGTGGGAGTTCTGCTGCCAGGGATGCCATCTCGATGGTGTAATCAGCAAGTTGCTGGAGAAATAGCTGTGCTCTGAAGAATAGCCAGAAACACAATGAGAATAAGCTCTAGGGCGTGGTCTTTTATAGGGGTGCTTGTACGCGTTTCACGGACATGCGCGCTGTCCGCAGACAGATCGAACACAAAAAAGGGTTAAAAAAGTTTCAAAAGATATGTAGAAACTCAGGATTACTATGTGGACTTGTGCCATGATGAGTTTTTATGGAAAAATATTGTGGATTACTCGAAAATGTACTTTTAAATTGTTCGGGGACACGAACAGCGTCCACATTCAGAACACGCGATCAGCATGGGCGCGGTCACATGATCCCTTCGCGAACATGTCCGCGAAGGAAGCTCCTGTCCGCAGGACACCAAATGCACAGACATTGGTTTGCGCATGCGCATTGATGTTCTACGGACAGTGTTCGGGTCCTGAATTAATTAAAAGTGCGTCACACATCAAACAAACATTTCTGACATCGCGTGTGTTCTAGAACAGTTTAATCTTGCTAGCGAACACTAAGGACAGATATAGTGTTCTTTAGGACACTTCCATTTTCGTTTGATTACGAACTTTTCAGGACATCAATTGTGTTCTTAGAATAGTTTAACTTGCTAGCGAACATTACGGACAGGTATAGTGTTCTTTAGGACACCTCCATTTTCGTTTAATTACGAACATTTCAGGACACCGCTTGTGTTCTTAGAACAGTTTCAACTTGCTAGCGAACAGTACGGACAGGTATAGTGTTCTTCAGGACACCTCCATTTTCGTTTATTTACGAACATTTCAGAACACCCGCGCTGTCCACGGACATCTACATTGTTTTAAAAAAAATAAAAAATGGGAACTAATTTCAACACAATATAAAAATGTAACTTTATTTCACATATTTTAATAATTTATGACAGAGAAGGTGAGGCAGAAACAGAAACAAAAACAGGAGAATTAGGGGTTTCAACATGATTGGTATCAGGTGAAGAAGGGATGGAAGTCTCATCAAAACGTTTTGGATTATGGAGAGGTTTTGGGGATAATTGACTGGGATATGGTGAGGGGGGACAAGTACATGTGGGACAATGGTATGAGGTTTTTGTTTTAAAATGATCCTCAACAAAAGTTTTCAAATTATTAAAATTGCTCAATAATAAATCAATTTTTTCTTTTAAGCTGTCAAGCGTGTTTTTCACAACAGTTTCTTCAGACATATTTTCTATTTTGGTATGCTCTGTACAAAAAGAAATATATATGTTAAATATATATAAAATAACAACAATTAAATGGTTTATATTGTAAAGTGGATACCATTAGCTTCACTATTTTCTGACATTTCGTCATGTGGGAAGTGCTCCTCTAGCCATTCCAGAGTACTAGACATTTCTGTGAGAGAAAAAAAAAATAATATATTTTTTTAATCTAATACAGAAAGTTTATAAAAGTATGAGTAAAATGATGTACACTTACTATTTCAGGTAAGATATGGTCTGAGTACTCTGTAGGTCTGGTCTTGGTCTTAGTTGTGGAGTGTCTGTGAGGTAATTATGTTGGAAGCCAATTTATCTTCTCTTGGTATATTCCATTTTAGAACATATTGTATTTAAATGAATGGTTAGTGCGGTACATATATGGGTTACATTTCTTATGTATTACTACATATAATATGTATGTGTACTACTTTGTGAATTTTTTAAATGTTATCATGTTGTAATATAACAATTAAACATACCCCCCAGACTTTTTAGGTAGTGGTACTGTTCTCCGAATATGTCCGCGGACATCACATTCAGTAGAAGTGGTTCAGTATGTTCCATATTACATGTACATAAAGTCAAAGTTCTTATTGTTAAGCTTTGCTACTAAAAACCTATGAAATTCAGTGAAAAAACTTTGTTAAAGGGACGTTATGGTTAAGTTGTGCTACTAAAAACCTATGAAATTCAGTGAAAAAAACTTTGTTCAAGGGACGTTATGGTTAAGTTGCGCTACTAAAAACCTATGAAATTCAGTGAAAAACCAAACTTTGTTAAAGGGACGTAATGGTTCCAAGTAAAACCGAAAAACCCTTTCGCCAGTTATGGTAAGCTAAGCAACCATAACTCGCGCCACCACCGTGCACTGCTATGACTAACACCCAGGACATCAAAGATGACATCACAAATGTCCACAACGCACTTAAGGACTTTTAGGTATTAAAGTCAATCACTGAAAATGGGGCAATTAAGTGCCTAGTGGTATTAGAAGTAATGTTGAAGATGTGCGAGTTAGGGCTGATATTCTGAATGAAATGTTAGGTCAATGTTTATATTTTTGAATGGAGATATTGCAGTTCACAATGCCTGTTGTGAAGGGTGCAGGCATAAGTGTGTGTGTTTGGAAGGACATGTTTGCCCAAAAGCCCAGGGGGGTTGCGTCTTTCGATGTGAGAGAGGGTATGTAGTGCTCCACAAGAATGGGAGGTAGCGCCTTCCACATTGGGTATGGATATTTGTGCACCACAGTGTGGAGTTCGTGCCTTTCGATTGAGTGCGTGAGGCTATGGTGTCCCACAAAGGAATGGAGGGTAGCGCCTTCCATGTTGAAGTGAAGTTGAAGTTAAGTTCTTTAGTACCAGTAGAAATGTGGAACAATTAGAGGGTTGCGCTCTCTGATTGTGTGAGTGTGGTTATGTATACTATATGAATGGAGGGTAGCACCTTCCATGTTAAAGTGATGTTGAGTGTTAAGTTCTTTACTACCTGTAAAGATTTCGAACAATTGAGTGTCGCACTCTCTAATTATGTGAGTGTGGCTATGTCGTGACCGTGATTGGATGGACGCCCCTCCAGTCGTTAGAAGTGAGTGTGAGCAGAGTGTATGTCACCCGTTAGGGATGTGTATTCCGCAATTTAGAAGTGTGCTGAAAGGAAGTCAGTATACAGAGTTAGGGGGGACGTCTTCCTAGCATGCAGGTTGAGTGGGTTGGGGTATGCACCCTAACATTGTTTATGGGAGTTGCATCTCTCCTTAAAAAGATGCAAAGTTAGTGTGTTCCCTCGTGTTTCCTTGTATGGACTTGTGAGTGTTATTGTTATTGTTATTTTGCATTTATATAGCGCCTTATATACCATTGGTATGGTCTGAAGGCACTGGTAGGTTGAACGCCCTTGGGAACTGAAGTTCTTAGAAGTTGAGAGAGTAGAGAGAGTCAAAAAAGGGTGTGTGTGAGCACCGGGTATGTGTGCAGCTCGTGCGGGATCCGTGTGATAGCTGCTTTCTAGCGGTAGGTGTGCCGGTTGAGAGGTCAGGAGTATGTGTTCGTTCTGGCAGGATTCATCCAGATCGGATGTGGCTGCGTTAGGCCTGAGGAGAACGCCTGGCTGGGGGGTGTGTAACAAGCAGTGATTACTTAGAATGATGTGGAGTGAGCGGCGAGTGTTGGTATGAGAACAGTTATACTGAATGGTGTCATAGTATCTCTGTGTTCTAGTTGAGTGGTGATGTAAGGAGAGAGTAAGCGTGGTGGTGAGATAAGATAAGATGAGTTAAATGCCCTTTCAGACATTCTCTGCATTCTAAATCATACTATATTCGTCATGTGCTCCTCTACGCACTCTCCCCCTCTAAGCATTCACCAGTTTTACGCACTAACCCCCTTTACGCACTCACCCCCTCTACGTACTCACCCCCTCTACGCACTCACCCCCTCTATGCACTCATCCCCATGACGCACTCATCCCCACGACGCACTCACCCCCACGACGCACTCACCCCCACGACGCACTCACCCCTTCTACGCACTCGTCCCTTCTACGTACTCGTCCCTCTACGTACTCGTCCCTTCTACGCTTTCATCCCTTCTACGCACTTGTCCCCTCTACGCACTCGTCCCCTCTACACACTCGTCCCCTCTACGCACTCATCCCCACTACGCACTCATCCCCACTACGCACTCATCCTCAATATGCACTTATCCCCACTACGCACTCGTCCCCTCTACGCACTCATCCCCACTACGCACTCATCCCCACTACGCACTCATCCCCACTACGCACTCATCCCCACTACACACTCATCCCCACTATGAACTTATTTGCTCCCCACACTCATCTGCTCCCGGTACTCATCTGCTTTAAGCACTCGTGCCTTTCACGCATTCAACAGCATAGTGTGTTAGAGAGGGTGATGTGTTGTGTTTGTGCTTTACATGTATGTGGTGTCTTTGGAAGAAAGGGAGATGTGTTATGTTGTGCTTGTTTTGTATGTATGAGCTGTGAGAATGTTCTGTGCTGCATGGAATGTTTGGATGTGAAGGAGATGTCTAGATTCCATTAAGAAGCAGTTGAAGATAAGTCATCCTGGGTGATGGGACCCAGTGGTCTGATCTGTACCATTTTGAAGTAACTTATAATAAAGCTGAACTGAAGTAACCTACCTGATTGTCCAAGGAGGCTGCTTTGTTAAAGTTACACAAAGAGTTTCTATAAATGCACATACCCATATTTTTACTTTCATGAAAATGCTCCTAAAAACAAACATTTTTAAACTTCCAGCAATTTAATTAACTGTTTTTCCCACAACTCCTCCTACCTTCATGAATAACAACCTTGCTTAACATAAATACTTCACCATTACCATATATCCCCACTAACTTTGTTTTACAATTACAGGAAAGAAGCACATTGCCGAAACACAAGAACCGAAAAAAGAATACTGTTCACATCCTACAAAGTAAGTACATTAATGTACCATGTATATGTATGTAATTACAACAGCACAGTTCCACTATATGTTACCCCAGACTACTGTTTTTGAGCCAACATTTATTTTACTCTAACTCATTATATCGCACCATTCACTCTCTCCCTATTCCCATCTAAACAACACGATTGCAACACACACTGTTTTTCTGAAAACAGCACAATGTCCTTAGTGATTCAATCACATCACCACTCCCTTACTCACTAACCCAATGCCATCACACCTCTACTAGTCACTCAAGAAATCGAATATGGTTTTAAAGATGAAAGTAAAACCTGTAGCTGTACACATTATAGACCCCTGCTCCTGTATGTAAGTGGTGAAGCTGGTTCTGGTGAAACATTCTTAATTAAAATAATCAGCACATTTCTACAAAACTTAACAAACAACCTTTTGGCTGTAGTAACAGCCCCTAAAGGTTTAGCTGCCTACAACATAGGAGGTGTAACTTTACACTGACTACTGCTTCTCCCCCTAAATTACCAAAACAAATTAGAATACTACAAATTATCAGCAGAAGCTGCTACTGAAGTACACACTATTCTCAAACAAAGGAAAGTCCTCCTGATAAATGAAGTAAGCTTGTTTTCCAACCTCATGTTGGCTTTAAATATTCTCAGACTGCAAGAAGTCCTTAAAACCAACTACGAAGAACTGTTTGGAGGAAAACATGTTATTGTTTTCAGAGACCTCCTATAGTTAACACCCGTAAAAGTTCAACCTATTTTAAAAACAGGACACAAACAATGCTGTAATACGCTCAATAGCATTGGAAATGCAAATCTCTGGCAACATTTTCACTACAGACAACTAACTCAAAACATGCGTCAATCTGCAGACCTCAGATATGGTAACATTTTAAAAAGCATTAGAACTGGTCTGCTTACTAAAGATGCAAAATCCATCTTAAAGAGTACACTAATCCATGAGCTATATGGACAAAACATATTTACTCAACATAATATAAAATTAATGTCCTTGATGCCAATCATTGCAAGCTGTAATAAATTCAATGAGACAATGTTGAAAAATGGAATGCAACCCATACTGCATATCATCTCCACAAACAAACTAGAAGTGCACAGCATGATACTTCCAATGTGTCAACAAGCAACAGCATGACTAAACAGTTTAAAACATGTATCAACAACACAGCTGGATTGGAGAAAATATTGGCTTTGTGTCTAAACTGCAGAGTAACTCTAAAACATAACCTTGATGTAGAACAAGGTTTAGTCAATGGAGCAATTGGTACAGTTGTTGGCTTCCAAACATATCCACATGATAACATTTAGCTTGCGAACATCCACGTTGACAAACTTGCAGAAGTTAAAAGAATTGGCTGCACAATAGAAGGTTTCCCTCTTTTCAAAGACATGTATGTACGCAGAAAACAATTGTCTCTATCTCTTGCATATGCTGTCACTATTCACAAATCACAAGGTCTAATCCTAGACCAAGCATTGATTGACATTTGGCAGCACAGTCTTTAAAGAAGGTATGAGTTACGTAGCCCTTTCATGTTCATGTGCATGCAATGGCCTATACCTAGTTAACTTTGATGGAAACAAAGTCAACGCTGACATTCCTTGCATCCTGGAATACAGTAGGCTACGTGCACTCTACATCCCCCATCTAGATATGTACCGTGTACCTCAAAAAAGGAAACCTTTAAAAAGAAAATTAACACAAACACAATCTACAACAGATCTCCCTACAATACAACTACAAATACAACAACCAACTCCTTCTGCATCAAAGAATACAACCACAAAACTGTCTAGTACAAAGTCAACTGCACGTCCATCAGAAAACAAAGACACAAATGTCTCTTCTCCAGAAAAATCTGCGGGCCCATTTAACGATCCACAAACAAAACTCTCTGGTCCATTTAAATTCACAAACACAACTGGAATAAATTGTTAAGCTAATGTATCAATCACTCTTCTCTTCCAATTGCCACCAATTGTTCACAACATTTACTTAAACGGCTCACACCAGTTATGTTTGCAAATGCTCATACTTGATAAAAATACCACAAATAATCCTGACAACATTTAAAGTGTCTCGGGTTTAAGACAAGCATTGGACTATTGTGCATGAATGGTAAAATGTACCATAAACACACAAGATCCACAAGAATCCCTTATGTACTTACTACAACTACTAGAAAAGAAAAACATCCCTACAAATAAAATCTTTCACAAGAGCACAATCTTAATGAACAATTTGTATATGTATCCATGCCAAATTCTGAATCTATTGCATAATGCAAATCATGAAATTGTATGTCCTTTTTGCAGATTATCGTTCCACCATATGTCATACTAATGCTTCTCAGGTACAATGAAGATGGTACCAAAAATAACAGTAAGCTTACAGGCTTCACACACAGCAAGTGTTTCATGTAAAGAAAACCTTCACAACAGTAGATATAATATACCACACTGGTGCCACAACCACTTCAGGGCACTACACTGCATATGTCAAAAAGTGGTTAGTTTGAATGTAAGTACACCTCCATTACTCCAAAACATAGGTTTCCAGCAAATCTAAGAAATACCTACTTAATATTCCTTCAACCCAAATTTAGTCAGTAAACTGTAGCACAATTAAAAGTTAGAATACACCAACAGGTATATAACTACATACATAATGCTACAATAGTACTTTTCAGACCTTCCAGGATTTTGCGGCATGAAATGGCAAATTTTGCGGCATGAAATAGCAAATTTTGCAGCACAAACCTTTATTTATTGCAGCATTTTTGCGGGACATTTTGTATTATCTGGGAGGTGTAAGATTGCCACATTGTACGAAAGAGGCAGAATGCAAAGCTAAAAGAGTCATGGTGTCATTATTATGTATCTTTTGTATTAATTTGATAGGAAGAATCCCGGATGTCTCTGGCTTGGCAAAACAGGTTTTTTTTGTTGTGGCTACATTTTTGTTTTAAGGTGCATGCCTATTTAACAGCATTAACTAAATTGATCATTATCAGTTGTAATGCTGAAACTTTTCCCCTTCTATGTTCTCCAATCCCCCAAACACCCACACACCTCTCTCACTAACACACATCACACAGCTCAACAACTCCCCATTACAACTTGCATTCCTGAACCTCTCACTCTGTCATACAAATACTAACATGCTTTGTCACACTGTCAAGTCACAATTTGCACTTCTAAGCCCCTGCCAAACTCCAAATCATACTCCCAACTCAGACCTTACACTCTACAATTCCTCCCGCAGTATACATTCCTTCATTCTTTTGTGCTTCTTCTGCATCTTGCATCCTTTCTCCCATTCTATCGCACTCTTCACTCATCTTTTTCCCCAATCTACAGCTCACTGCCTCTTTCCGGCAAACCGCTTCCTCTCTGCTTTCTGGCTCACTGCTCCCCCTGACCACACGCTCCATCTACTTTCTGTACCTCCACTCGCTCTCAGATTTCTGGCCCACCGCATCACTGCTTCCTCTGCTCTCTTGTGCACTGCTTCCTCCTCTGACCCACTGCTCTCCCTCTGCTTTCTTGCCTATAACGTCACATCTCACCCATCATTCTTCCTCTCTCTCCTCCCTCTCCTTTCCCTTTCATAGTGTGACCATTTTTTAAAATAATTGGACATTTAAGCCGACGATATGCTATTTTTAGATAACCCATTTTTGGGAAAAGCAGGTCACCTTATTCTCAAAGGCGACCTTTGCATTTCCACGAGGATGAGCTGCAGTGCAAATTGTGTGCTGGACAGCTGCCTTGAATACGGTTCTGGGTTGTTTGACAGAAGTGTAATTATTTGCGGCGGAATTGACCGTGGTCAATTTTGCCGCGAATAGATTTGCACTTCAGCCAAACAACCCAAAATGTACCTTTCACCATCAACCCACCCCTGCCCTAGTTAACTGCTTGGTCGCTGCCGCTTCCCCTCCAACCCTGCGGTGTTAGATCAGTCCCTCTAACGCAGGACGGATCTGACGCTGCAGGGTCCCTTTTTAGTTTTTATTTTTGTTTTCAGACCGCCACCTCCAATTTTCAGAAAGCGGGGGATACCCCTGCAATCCCCAAGGTCAAAATACTGAACATAAGGAGCAGGTGACACCCCTGCAACCCCCACATGTTCGGTATTTATAAAAATCGATCGAATCGTACTGGCAAAATAGGTCAAATTGTACCATTCGATCGATTTCTGGCGGTCAAAATGGGTAGTACCTTGAATAGAAGCACGTCCACTGTAAAATGTGACCCAAAAAATGCACTTCTATCCTGTTTGAGGAACAGAAATGCAAGCGACATAGCAGCAGTTCATACATTAAAAAAATGCATGACCGGGTCAAGAAAGACCCTGGGGGTCATTATGAGGTTGCTGGTCTGGAAACAACGGTACCGGTAAACTTGCCGCTACCGTTGTTTCCGGACCGGCAGGCGGAATGGCACCCGCTCGCATACCTTGACGAATGCACCGGCACTGTTGCACACAGTGCCGGTGCATCCGTCCTCCCCATTCCCATTGAGTCCAATGGGACTCGATGGGAATGGGGATTTTCTTTTTTCCAGTGTCTAGCCGGAGGGACCGCCAGAAAAAAAATGTCTCTGGCGCCAGCCGTGCCGTTTCTACCAACACAGCTACTGCCGGACTTGTAATGATGCCCCCAGTCATGCAGTGGCACCCCCAGCTCCCGTGCACGTAGGGTTACCTACAATTTCTGCACATTTAAAAGTGCATCTTGCGTGGAAATTTAGGATGCGCTTTTAAATTGGCAGAAACGCCCCCTGATTTACTCAGAGGTGAAAAAGGCCATCTGAATGGGCGCGTATATAAAATCCACAAGGGACACCTGAATGGGCACATTTTTAAAAAATGTGCCCATTCAGGTGTCCCTTGTGGATTGGGCAGCTCTTTTTTTGGGTGCAAGTGATGAGATGTTTTGCGCATTTTATTTCTTGCATTGATACGTTTTGAGAATCTGAAAACGGCCGTTTTTGCTGCATTTTGTGGGATCGCAAAATCGCTATAAGCTGGAGGGTCTGACTTTTAAAAGTCAATGGGGGTCATTATGAGGTTGGAGGTAATAGAAAAACAATGCCGTTAAAGGATTACCGGCATTGCATACAGCTCCGGGCTATTCCAACCCAAGAACCCGATATTAGAGGCGCCGCTAATAATGGTGCTGCTAATAGCGTCATGGTTGTGGGCACGCGGCCCTTCAGGCCGGCAATACCGTGATGCCGCTAACAGGAGGACATCACAAGTCAGGCGGACATGCAAATACCGGCATCATGAAGGCGCTAATACGGGATACCGGCATGCCGGCAATACCGGCATCGTGAGGCATCGTGAGGCACCCGTAACCAGCACAAAAGGAGCACACCTACACACCACACTCCTTCCAACACCAAAATGATACCACTAGTAGTAGCAATACTGGGGCTGGCGGACATGCTTGCATTGCTACACCAGCAACAACAACAGCAGGCACCACAGAGGAGACGCATGAGGAGAAGGAGGGTGAGAAAGGTCCAGCATGCCCCACCAGTGCAGCCAATGGTACCACACAGGCAGCCCCCAATCCTTCGCATCAGAGCCAGTCTATTCAACCTAACCCCAGAGCAGATCCACACAGTGTACCTTCTGGACCGGGACACCATTACCACCATTGTGGACATGATAGACAATGACATTGTCAGCCACATTGAAATACGCATCGCCAACCCCCCTCTACTGAAGGTAGCGTCGGTGCTCCACTTCCATGCCACAGTCACCTACCAGCACACAGTGGGGCACATGCATGGCATAGCACAACCCATATTTTCTTGCATGCTGAACCAAGTGCTGGATGCCCTCCTGAAGCAGACAAGGGACTACATATCCCTACCACAGACTCCCCAGGAGATTTTCAATACAATAGTTGGCTTCCATGCACTGGCTGGCATGCCAAATTGTATTGGTGCCCTCGACTGCAGCCACGTGGAGTTGGTGATCCGCATGACATGGAGTTGGCATACCGCAATCGCAAACAATACCACTCCATCAATGTTCAGATGGTATGTGACTCCAGCAAGATCATCACACATTGTTGTGCCCGATATCCCGGATCAACTCATGACTCAATGGTCCTGCGGAACTCCACGCTACATGGAGCGACATGCAGGACAACGTGCCTGGCTGCTTGGTAAGTTGCATGTCAGGCACATGGCAGTGAAATGGGGGGATAGATGCACACACCACCATGGTGTAATTGTTGATGTGACAGCACGATGTGCACATCCCAAAACACTGTGCCCCAAAGCATCCTAAACTGAACATGATAACCAAATCCCATAGCAATGAAGTAAGCTGCACACCTATCACAACATGCCAAACTTAAAAACCACCCCACATCCCACAACACATGCACCACCCATCATCATACCTCACCCTACATAACACAATCCAGCAACATGCTGTGCATATACACTATGTAAATGTCTGCAGCAAATCACCACACAGGACAAGCATCCATGGGAGTGCACTGAACAAAACCACCAAGGGAATCCACTGCTTGTCACAGGGCCGCCACCACCACAGAAGTGCAGCATGTCACCATGGGAATAATCAGCACTGAATGGCAAGTAATGAAGAGAGTGCTGCCATCGCTGCCAGTCAGAAAATCATACAGAACACTACACATTACATATGCAACACAAACACAGTGGTATGCGTCCACAATGCATGAGCAACATCAAGGCAGTGTACACCGTGTATCATCTTGAAGATGCAACCCACACCATAAGTCCATGGCACAGAACAAATAGAGGGCATGAGAAATGTGTGCATACAACCAGGGACATGTGCATGTGACCATCAATTATCAGCAGGCATGTGTGACAAGTACAGCTGTCCATCATGAATAGACTAACATATACCTTTAATTTCCTCTCATGCAGGTGATAGTGGCTATCCCTTGAAGCCGTGGCTCCTAACCCCTGTCCAAAACCTGCAGAACAGGCACGGGGAGGACTACAATCGTTCACATACCCGTACCCGTGTGGTCATCGAGCAGACCTTTGGGATGTTGAAGGCACGGTTTTGCTGCCTTAGCTGGTCGGGTGGGGCACTCCTTTACAGGCATGAGAAGGTACCCAAGATCATCATCGCATGTATCATGCTGCACAACATGTGTATCCGATGGAACGTGCCCCTGCCCCTTGACATTGAACTGCAACCACCTGTTGATGATGAAGGGGATGAAGACGATGTGGGCGCACATCATCGCAGTGCCGATGCACAGGAGGGACGTGCTGTGCGTCAGTCAGTGATGGCACAATATTTCTAACACACATGGGTGCAGAGGGTGACATGAATGTGGGACAGATGGCACTGGGTGTGTGATTACATGTACACTATGCACTGTATATCAATAAATGACACATATGCAATATGGAATGTTCACTCAAGATTTTTTTGTACACAACGGTGTATTAAACTGTCCAATTGAATTAAGTGCTCAAACCCCCCACCTCACACACCCTCTCCTCCCTCCACCCACAAATCCCCCATACACCCTCGCCCCCTTTCCCCCCACAACTCCCCCAAACACCCTCTCTCTTCCCCCCACAACTCCCCCACACACCCTCTCCCCCCTCAACTCCCTCACACACCCTTTCACCCCTCCCTCACAACTCCCCCACACATGGTGTCCAAGCAAATGCTTCATGTGTCAGCGTCTATTACCTTAATCAGGCTGCCCCATCTACATCCTTCCACTTCCTGCACCTGGTGGAGGCATGTCCGATCTGCGCAAGGTGCGCGCTGACCTGCATAGGGGGCTGGTTTGGGTGGAGCTGGATGAGGAAGGGGCGGCTGCTTGCTCCAGTCTGGGGGCCGGATGCTCAGCCTCCAAGGAATCCGCTACGCGGGAGAGGACCTGCCTCAGTGCAGACACCTCCTTGCATATTCTTGTGGTGCTTGCCTCAATGGCCTGCCTCAGGGAAGCAGTGTTGTCGCACCCCTCCTGCCTTGCCTGGAAACCCTCTCCAAAAAACTGCCTCACTAGGGCAGTGAGCTCCTCCTGGTGCTGCACTGCATGTCCTATCTGCTGCACCCCCGCCTGTACACCAGCGGAGATGGATGTGTGACATCCCGAAATCCAAGTTGCTCCTCTGTGGGACTCATGCTCCCTTGTACGTCTTCTCCTCCAGACTGCTCCGGTGTGGTGTCATGGTCAGAGTACACAGGTGTGACCTGGGGGGACGGTGTGGGACTGGATGTTGCAGGGAGGTCCGAGGCGTCGTCCTCGGTAGGAACACACACCTGCACCTGTGCATCATCGTCTGTCTGGGTGCCATAGCTGCTGCCTCCCCAACAGAGCTGTTCTCTGCTGAATGTGACCCATTGCCCACTGTCTCCTGTGCAGGTGACAAAGGTGTTGTGGGGACTGTGGCAATGGGCCTTAGCGTGCCGTGGCAACCTGTGCTGTTGCAACTTCATTGCCTGTCGTGGCTTGGCTGGTGCTTTTGATGTGGAAGGCCTGTTGCCTTCTTCCCTGGCCCTCTTCCAGGGAGTTGCTGCATGTGGGGGTGAGTCCTGGCCCTCTTCCAGGGAGTTGTTGCATGTGGGGCTGAGTCCCGGCCCTCGCTGTCAGGATCTGAGCCTGTGGGGAACCAAGAGAGGGGCATGAGTGATGGTTTGACAAGCATCATGCTTACATTGGTATTATTGCTCTACTACACATTAGAGGGGATTAGGCAGTGGAGGTTTGGTGATCACATTGCTTGCTTTATGGGTGGAGCATGCAGGCATCCATCAGGGTCACTCATGTTGGAGCTGGCGTATGCTATGTGACATGCATTTCTGTTGTGGACTGCATGCAGTGTGACTTATGTCAATTTCATATTTTTGTGGTGTATGCATTCATGTCCATGTGTCTGTGCTGCGAACGGCATCTAGGCAGGGTTGTGTCAAATGTGTATGTATTGGGCCAAGCATTTCCTCTTTGAACGGGAAAATTGGTGGCCTATCATCATATTTTGCATTACAGTGTTTTCTTAGGGCACTCATCTCCATCCGCCGATGAGGTGGCACCATGTTCCATCTCGCCGACTTCTTCTACGGCCTCGATGCCAATCGTACTGGCGCAGATCTCCTCCCACCGGCTCAGCTTTATGGGTGAGCTACGATCACCGCCAGTAGCCATGGCCTGGCTCCGGTTTGCGGACAGGATGTTCCTGACTCTCAGGCGCAGGTCATCCCATCACTTGAGGACATCCTTGATCGTGCGGGGGGTGTTGCCCATGGCACTGACTTTTTGGGCAACAAGTTGCCAGATCTCTTTCTTCTGTATCTGTGCCTCCCTCTTGAGGCTGTTTGCGCTGACGGGAAGTGCCTTTTTTAACTGCTGAGGGTAGATTTCTGTAGTCAGAAAAAGGATCCAGATCCTGTGTGGTGGGGATGGCAATGGATTGTGTTTTTAAAGATGGCCGCCGTGCTCTTTCCCATTCCTGTGCGATGACGATACTTCCGTTTCCGCTTATAAGCAGTCACCGCTATTAGAGGTCACCGCTATTGCCGTTTCCATTGTTGCCGGTAGTGCTGTCTGGGGTTTCCACAATGCTGCTAAGGGCCATTTTTTGGAATTTAGGGGCATGGCAGTAATGTCATTACCGCCATGGCGCAAAGCTTGTGCACGTGAACTCATAATTGCCCTCTGTTAGCGGCTTCTTTACTACACGGATACAGTATTTGCTCCATGCCGGTGAGGACTGTTACCTCCAACCTCGTAATGACCCCCAATATAGTTAGAATATGCCAACAGGTATCTAACTACTTAAAAATACCCTTCTTTGCAAAACACTTCAAATGCGCCATCACAATTCTTTTATGACAAAACATATTCTAAACTCTAATGTAGTCAGAATAAGCCAACGGGTATCTAACTATTTTAATAATTCCCTTAATCACAACATACCTCAAACAAACATACTATCGCACTTACACTCATATAATTGTAATCAGGTTTTTTTTAATCCAGTATGTTTTTTTTTCCCTAATGACCCAATGATTATTTAATGTCAATGCAACATCAGTGTGTCATACATGAATGTTGTACCAAACATAGTACTTAGAATGTACTGTTTATGAGGGTCTAAACAAGTAAATATATATGTAAAAGTGTATACAATTAAAACCTTTAAACTATTCTGCTTAACAAATTATACTGTTTTTTCCCACAGAAAATGAACCAGAGATTCCAGCTTCATAACGCTATGCATCTAAGTAACCATACAATGAAATACATATTCTATAAGCACTATCCTCCATTGTACTACCATCATAAGTACCATATACAGTTCAATTATATAATTCCACTATATTATAAACACTTTATACTCCAACTACATTACCTATAATGACTATACACATATTACTACTGTGGTGATTATGGCCATACTCCTACTACATTACCCATAATTACTCTTGTTTCAGCCTGTGAAACCATCAGCAATTGAGTCACAATCCCACAAGGCTATCTTGCACAAAGATTGGCCAGAGAGCGGATCTCAAAATAAACAAAATTCTGCATTTCATATAATCTCAGAATCCCAAAGTATCCCAAAGTATAGCTAAGGTATGGCAGTATCACGGCAACCTTATAATTACTATAAACATATTAGTACTGTTATTATTACTACGGGTCATATCCTTTGTTTGCAAAGTATCATGAGGATTCGTCCAGGTGGGGCAAAGTTACAAGCCACCCAAATACATTTCAGGGCCTGCGGTAGCGGCCCTGTAGTTATGGTTAAGTTGCTCAATTCATAGCAAGAGCACTTTTTGGGCAACTTATAACTTTGCTCCCTCTGGGTGAATCCTTACCAAACTTTGTAAAAAAAACAAGTATACGGCCCAGTCTGAATTATTTTGGCAAGTTTGATGAGGTTTCATCAAGGGGGGGGGCAAAGTTATAGGAAGGCCCACAATTTTCTTTTTTTCCATAGACGCAATGGATGCCCAGACCGCTGGATGGATTTTCACCAAATTTGCGGCAGGAGCGGTGGCTTACTCCGGAAAGCGTGCTTTTGTAAATTTGGTGTAAATCCATCCAGTAGTTTTCTTTAAAACGGGACAAAAGCAGGTACAAAAAAAGTGATATCTGGGTTCGGTCTGCGGACCCACTTCCCTGTTCGGTCTGCTGATGGGCACCGATTGGCCTAAAGGGTGGCGTGTGGTCCGCAGACATCGGACGCATCCACTGATTGGGTGAAGAAAAGCATGAAGTGCATCAGATTTTTGGGAACGCCCGCCATGTTGGATTCATGGACAGCAGCCGGTGTCTGCGGACATGGCAGTGTAAACATATTTAAAAAAAACAACATTGCACTTGTCGAACTTATCAAACTATCTCTGGGGAGGTGAGGTGTGATGAGGATGGGATGGGATTGGGATATGGCCATAAGAAGCCAAAACATGTTTTTCTTTCAACCCTGAAGTCTGCGAACTGTCCATTCAGATTCCGAAATAGGGGACAATCCTGTGATGCTCGCGACCACTTCCGATGTTCGGGGACATCTATGCCTATTTCTGCATTACAGGGTCGGTGAAAGCGAAGAAAATGTTATTAAGATCCTGGAAATCGACTAGGCACTTTTGCATCGACGATTGGGTGGAGGAAATGCTCAGCCTTATGCAAACCTTATCAAACTTTTGATTAACGTTAAACAAGAAATAACTAGCTAACAATTCAAGACTTACTACACACTTGGACTAGTACAAACAATACATGTGACCCACAATGCATACACATCAGAGGCATATACAGGGAAACAAAGGTAAGGAAGAAAGAAACAGCATCACCAGAAAATGTTAATAACATTAAAGTGTATGTTCATATTTACAAATAAATTGTGTGTTTGAGGTCTGCTTATTGCCCCATTTATGTGCACCATGAACTGAGACCAAACCCTAAGGAAAGTACTTTAAGAACATATAGAAAGGTTAATGTGTAAATATATAGCTCCTTTTAAAATTTGGAAAGTGTCATTGTCAGTAAAAACAAAACACAAACCTAATCATGTCAGTAAACAAAATCAAGTGGCCCAGATATGTGATGTCATCAGTGATGTCATCAATGACATTTGTGATGTCATCTTTGATGGCCTGTGTGATAGTTTTAGCAGTGCATATTGGTGGCGCAAGTTATGGTTGCTTAGCTTACTATAACTGGTGAATTTCTGATGTTTTTTGGTTTTACCCATAACCATAACGTCCCTTTAACAAAGTTTTTCCACTGTATATACATATATAGAACGTTCCTGCTACTTACCCTGTAATAAGCTTCTCAATAAGCATATTCACTTTTGTAATCACTCTTGCAAAAGCCATGCATTGCAGCACTCAGCACCTGCTCACATGAAGCAGAAAACAATTACAATGCTCTGGGTTTAAAAATGTTTCTTTTTAAGAGCAATTTCATTAAAGTAAAAAAATGCATATGTGCATTTACAGCAGCACTGTATGTCACTTTTTCATTAAAAAAGCAAAAGCAGATAGAATAGATTTGTAGACCATTTTAAGTGACACTTTGGGCCTCATTAGGAGTTTGCTAGTCTGGAAACAAAGGTGCCAGTAAGCTCACCAGCACCCTTGTTTCATGATCAGAAAACTCCAAGTCTGCCTGGGGTGGCTGATGCGCCTGACAGATCTTACCCTACCGGGTGCTGCGGGCACGATAGGCAGACTGTTCACAGAAGTACCAGCACCGTTGCTTCCATGTCCCCACTCCCATAGAGTCCTGTAGGACTCAATGGGAATGGGGACTAACAATTTGCTGCTGGACTCGTAATGAGCCAGTGGCACAGGGAAGTCAAGCGCCAGTAAATTATGGGTCTGGGGGCAACCCACCGGTAGCACTGACAGGGTTACCACCGGACCCGTAATGTGGCCCTAAGTGTGCTTCAGTTTAATATGTTGGCAGCACATGCATACATCCCAACATCACCCATTCTATTCTGTAGGTGCTTATCAAGTCTTCATTTTTTCTTTTGCATTCTGTTAATTTTAATTCCACTTCTCCAATTCTAAATCTCAAACTAAACATATACAATTCAGTCCATTTCAAAATATTTCTTTTTAGAAGCATTTTCATGAAAGTAAAAAAAAATGCATGTGTGCATTTATAACAGCACTGTGTCACTTTTTCATAAAAGAAAGTAAAAGCAGATAAAATAGATTTGTACATCATTTTTAATTGGCACTCAGTGTGTGTCAGTTTAATATGATAGTACATGTATACTTATATAACCCAATTCAATCTTGTACTCCAACCTTTATCAGGGGAAAGTGGAACTACAAGTCCCAGAACTCAAAGCAAAACATTCTAGGACTACGTAAACACCTACAGATTAGAATGCATCATGTTGACAAGTATGCATATACTCCTAACATGTCACATTTCAACACACCGGCTGCCATTTAAAGGTGTACTACAATTCTTTTCCATCGACTGTTCTTCTCTTTTACAAAATGTTACACATAGAGCTTCTATAAATGCACATACGCATTTCTTAACGTTCCTTTAAAAACTCCTAAAAAACATTTTTAAGCATCCAGCAATTTCATTAAATGTTTTTCCCAACAACTCCTCCTTCCTTCATAAATAACAACCTTGCTTACTAAAAGTACTTCACCATTACCACATATCCCCACAAACTTTCTTTTTCAGTTACAGGAAAGAAGCACATTGCCAGAGACAAGAACCGAAAAAAGAATACCCTTCACATCATACAAAGTAAGTACATTAATGTACCATGTATATGTATTTAATTACAACAGCACAGTTCCACTATATATTACCCCAGACTAATCTTTTCGACCCAACATTTCTTCCACTCTAACTCATTATACTGCACCATTCAAACTCTTCCTATTCCAATCTAAACACCACCATTGCAACACCCACTGTTTTCCTGAAAACAGCACAATGTCCCTACTGATTCAATCACACCACCACTCCCCCACTCATTAATCCAACACCATCACACCTCTACAGACACTGACTCTCACAACCTTCCCAACCAAAACTCATATGCCTCCCCACAGTCAAACAGCACTGCATTAAGCTCTCTAATCACACCCACACACCCATTCACAATACATGCATATACGGTGCACAACTTTCAAACCCAAACTTTCTCTTTTATCAAGAGATACAACAAAATGCCTACTAAAAAGCAACTCTGTAGAAAAGAAAGGATAAATAAAGCAGAAAAGAATAGATCCAAACAGTATATTCACCCACCTCTAAAACAATGTACAGAAAACATTAAAACAAAAGAGCTAGTAACCTCACTCAACAAAACTAAACCAGCCACGACTAAAAAGTAAGGACCCTCTGGCAAAAACTAAAGGTAAAAAAATATGTACAAAGAAAAGCAGACCTACAAATGTACCTAACACTCTATCTACCAGTGTTAATATAGTCACGGTAAAGCAATCCAAAAAAGTGTTACAAAAAGAATTCCACCATAGAGTTCTTCACAATCTTATAGAAACAGCTAAAAAGTCACAATCTACCCTTAAAAACTACTGCAGGAGACTAATCCTGCAAGCTCTAATTGACAGAGCTTTCCTGATTTTAAACAGAATGAAACCACTAACTAAATGAATCAATAAATTACAAAAAGTACTTCTAAACATGCACAGTGTCAATATAGAGACCTTTTCAAACTTCTGTGATGGTGAATGGATACACACAAGCAGCACAGAACCATATTTCAATAAAGAAGCTTGAAAACAAGAACAACAAAAAACAATAGCATAGCTATGAGTCTCCCACACTAGGCACTATTGTGCAATCAAACGTGTTGAAAATGCATAGACCAGCCAGAATCCTACCTTACAAAAGTAGGCCACATCACAAAACGTGGGTAGCCGGTGGTCAGGTATGGAAACTCGCAAGTAGCTGTATTTGAAAAACAAATTGCCAAAGGTAAATTGCCCATTAGAATATCCTAAATCAGAGACGTAGTAGCTAACAGATAATCGAAAAGGTTTCATCAGTATAGTTTGCTTATCTGCTCTAGGTGCAGCAGGGCTGGTCCCTGTTCGTATGATTATTATGGAGCTTAGCAAGTTCAAGAGCCTACAACACAGAATGAAAGGAGAATGAAAGGAAAATGAAATGACACATAAGCAAGTGCTGGGACTGATGGCCCCTCTTTCATTCTGTATCCTATGCTCGTGAACTATGTCCATATATTGGAAATTGCTCCAACATGGGGATCTTCTCTGAATTGTGATTTTGCTGGGCTACTAGTCAATACGGTAGGAAGCTGTGCCATATGTTGGTGTTTCAAGTTTATGTTTATATGCAATTATACGTCCTTACTGAAGAAACATATAGTTGTTTACCTCATGGACATATATATATCTTCATCAAATAATGACAGGAGTCAGCTTGCATGTCTGAACTCCTTATTCCCATATCATTCCCATATCATAACTGACTCCTCTCCATTCCATTCCTTCCCTAGTTCGACCCACCAAACATTCCACATTCTATTCAGCTACAACATCTCCCCCTTGCTTATCATAGAAGATTCAGCCATCCAAGATTCAGCTACAACACCTCCTCCTTGCTTATCATAGAAGTTCACTCTCACCGTTAGTCTGACAGGGTCACCTCTACATTTGTTCAACGAGACGTACAGACTTATGTATAGTCCTTTGAAGGCACCCACTGCCGGTCAAATAAGGTGGCGAATGTCCAGAGTCTTTAAGGAACAGGAGACTAACAGGTTCTTCACTCCTCCTTTAACCACACAGTTCTCCATTTGAGACATCCTGTGACATAAGCCTAACAGGTTCCCCATTTCACCCTGTTTCTTCTTCCAACTCCTGCTGGAACATTGCATGAAAGAGTGAAGCATCTTCTATCTTCCCTGTCACTACACCATTCTCTCTCACAACAGTTGCTATGGGCCTTTTGACAGCCTTGACTTTTACTGAATCTGGGCCATGACTGGATCCCACCTTCCTTTGTTGTTTTTGCCTACTCAGTATGAATTCACCTTCATTCACTGACATCTGATCTTCTTCCATTCTCCTCTTGTGATTCATCCAATCCACATAGGCCTGCAGTCTTCTTTCTTCCATGACCATGTCCATAACCCCCCGCCCATTTCCAAAATGCTTCGTGTCCAGATCTTTCCTTTGGTTTGATGTTACTGCTTTGGCACATCTGGGACTGACACATTTTTACATATCTGTTCGCACTAGGTTGTATGCTCTCCTTATCAGGAAATCTCACCATGCCACGCATCCTCCTTGGTAGCAATTGTGTGCTAGATCTCCATGTTTCCGATACTGGAGTCTCTACTTTGCATATGATCCAGAAATGATTCCTTTGCCCACATCTCATGCATATCTGACCAAAAGCTGGACATCTACCTCTGTGTGGAAAATCCAATCCACATCTATAGCATTTATTTTCCAGCTGACTCCTGCCTGTGCCTTACCATGCACGTTGCCGGGTGAACAGGTTTGAACATCAAGATTGCCTCTGTCTGTTATCTCTGATACCGTTAATGGTATTTAACTCATTTCTGTTTTCTTGGCTACATCCCTTTCAGTTCTTTCATACACTCTTGCCAACTCCAGGACTTCATTTAATGAGAGAGGCACTCTTAGAAGATGTCTTCGAAGTTGTGATGATGTACACCCTTCAATGATTCTCAGCCTAATCGCCACATCATCGCTAAAGCTTGCGAATTCACAATATTCTGCCCTTCTCTTTAATCATAATACAAATTGGTCAATTGTTTCATGTGGATTCTGTGTGCACTGATTAAATGCATATCGTTCATAGTCCCAATTGGGAAGGACAACCAAACGTTCACCAATCGCAGCGACCAATTGTTGATATGTTGTTCTTTCCTGAGCCGGAATGCTCATTATCACATTTCTCACCTCCTTTCCTACCAAATTAACAAATATGTCCATTTTGTTTGAGGCATCCTGATTCCCTGCTGCTCTCAAGAAGCCCTCAAACTCCTCCATCCATTTCTGCCATCGTCGCCCCTGACTTTCCTGTGTCCCAAGTATAAATGGGGCTGGGCAATGTAGATAGTTCACCAGAATCCCCTCATTCTGGACTGATCTTGTATTCCCACTTGTGATATTCAGGAACATGATTACTCACTTCTGGCCCAGTTGCTTCGCTCTTTCTTTCATCAGCAGTAGTTGCCTTTGTTGCTTGATTGCATAATGTTATTTCCTTTATTGGTCAATATTATTTCATCTGTGCAACTTTCATTTGTCCAGTTCTATCTTGTTTTGTTGCTCTCGCACCAGGATAACCATAAATTAAATTATGATCTCTTTCTGAACAGTGTTACAGTATAAAGTTGCTCTATGCACCCGTGTGTGAGTGCAAATGAGGCGCACCTTACAATTTAGCACCACTTTAAACACTCTATTTTTTTTGTTATGCCAATCCCTTGCTGGTTCACCTATGAAGTGTACTATTCAAGGTCCTACAGCAGCACAATTGTGATTATATACAGGGAGATAGCAGACCTTGTGCCACTAGCTCATACGTGTAGCATTCCACTTGTTCATTTTCATCCAGATTCCCAGATTCACCTGCCGTGGTGTGGGTTGTTGACTGGTATCTTTCTTTGCCACCTTAATTTTGTGTTATATTTTCTGTTCTGCAGCCAGTATGGAGAACAATTTCCCAGTGTGGGCACTTCTTTTGTTGTTGTTGCAGTCTATACCTCACCACTGTGCTCTTTATTCCACACTTTGATTTAATTGAACTTTCATAGTTTCTATTTTGCACTCATGAGACATTTTAGTTCATTTCACTGTTTGTTTCATTTAGTTAGTGTCTCGATCTTATGTTCCTTATTTGACACTCTTTGTGCAATCACTCATGAGATGACCGCATTTTATTCTTTGCTCAATGTCCTTCATTTGATTGCACTCGCACCACATCACTTTCCTTTCATTGCCTTCCTTTAGTTTTGCTTCATAGAGTCCCAGCCAGTGACTCTGACACCTCCAACACCCTTAGACGTCGCACACCGGTGAATATCACAGTTCCAGTTTCTCCTTTTTCTCTTTTTTTTTTTGAAAAATGCCTTTCCTGCACAACAGCCCGTTGGCAATCTTCTCCTTCATGTATTCATGTATGCCATATTAGCAAGTCATACCAGTCAATTCCACGCGGCGTTGCTCCTCTGTTCTTACTCCTTCCTTCTTTTGGCTTCTGTTTCCTTTATCTTTATTTCTGTCTTCTCATTAGCCACTTCCACTGTATTTTTTCAAATAGTTTCACAGGCTGCTTTCTCTTGACCATCTCTATAGCTCATCAGTGTTTCAGTGGGTTAATCACTACCTCGTCCCCAATTGTTGTGTACCTCATGGACACCACTTTCATTATTATATCTTCATCAAATAATGACAGGAGTCAGCCTGCATGTCTGAACTCCTTTATTCCCATATCATAACTGACTCCTCTCCATTTCATTCCTTCCCAAGTTCTACCCACCAAACATTCCACATTCTATTCAGCTACAACACCTGTCATTCACCCGTGTGTTTTATTCCCTTGTAGATACAATACACATTTGGCTGTGTACTCTAGAAACTGTATGTCGTGCTGATGAAGGCTGCAAACTTGTGACACTGCAGTTGGTGATAAGATGGCCGAAACACACTGTGTCAACACTGTATATACAGCTACCATCAACACAGCTTAAATTAGGGCAGGTTTAACATAAAGAAAAAAAGAACTGAAAGAGGACACTGGAAAATACCAGGGTCTTGTTTTTGTGTCTAAAATAGAGATGTGTTATTATCATTGTGTAAACATTGTATGAAGGCCTTGTTTTGGCTAATTAATTTATAAATGAACTGTTTAATATATATATATATATATATATATATATATATATATATATATATATATATATATATATATATATATATATATATATATGTGTTGTTCCAGTACAAAATAATAAACAGATGGTTTTATGAGAAATTGAAAAAACTATGGTACTGGTCTGAAAAACTAAAGGTGGAGAGTTTGACATAATAGCCTCGGCGATTTTTTGCTTTTGTGCCTGCTGCACTTTGTTGCACAGCCCTTTCATTTCCCAAATGTGACCTAGATTTAGTCGCTGCTTTAGGCACTCTGCACTATTGCAACCTGCACAAGTCACCTATCCTTGAAAAGGTCTGCCTGTGTTCTTTCAAAGAATGTATGCTTTCGTTCCTTTACCAAATTCGTTTTCCTTATTTTCAAATGTTAAGTACATCTGTTTAGTCCATCAACATAAACATCCTGTGTACCATGGCTCCATTTTTGGGCTCGTGGTATTGCTTGTTTTGAGAAACATTATAAAAATGTGTGATTTCCTAACTAGATGAGTCGGGGGAATGTAGCCGTGCATTGATTTTCTCAATATTGACAGAAGCCATTACCTTACCAGTCCAAACATGCCAAGCACATACTTTTTTTTCACTCCCTTTCCCATTTATTTCCCAAAATATAGACAATTTAGCTACGTGTTGCCTGACCTGCACAAATCACCCCTCCCTGTACTTAAAATGTTCTCTACTTTTCAGAAATGTATGCCTTTATGGGTTCCCATCAAGCTTTCCTACCCTCCCCTTCCATTCCTTCCAAGCAGGTCCTACAAAAAAAAGGAAAAAATCACCTACCTTGCACAAAACTGATTGTAACATTTTTTTAATTTTCTCTCACACCACTACAGCAAACTAGCATTTCTTGGTGAAGTTATGATTGTCTACATGTGGGCAAAAAAGGGGCCAAATTTGTCTGAGATATCTTATGTAACAAATAGGTTACAAGGGATTGAATGCTGACATAAAGAAATCTCAAAAGAAGGGCTCACCAGTGGAGGGAAAACCCTCAGCAGTTAAGGGGTTAAAGAAGGTATGAGTTACGTAGCGCTTTCACATATGCGTACACTGCATGGTCTATTCCTAGTTAATTTTGATGCAAAGTCAACGCTGACATTCCTTGCATCCTGGAATCCAAAAGGCTACAGGCACTATACACCCCCTATCTAGATATGTACCCTGTACCTCAAAAAAAGAAACCTTTGAAAAGACAACTAATACAAACAAAATCTATACCAGATCTCCCAACAATCCTGGTAAGAAACAACAACCAACTCCTTCTCCATCAAACAATACAACCAAAAAACTGTCTAGCTAGTAAAAAGTCAACTGCATGCCCGTCAGAAAACAAAGACACAAATGTCTCTTGACCAGAGAAATCTGCAGGCCCATCAGACGATATACAAACAGAAACTCTCTGGTCCATTTAAATTCAGCAAAACAACTGCAGTACATTGTTATGCTAATTTCACAATGAATCTTCTCTTTCAATTGCCACCAATTGTTCATGTCCATGCACAGGAAGATCCACAAGAGTTCATAATGTACTTACTACAAGTACTGGAAACCAAAAACATACCTATAAATGAAATCTTCAAAATGTCATATGGGTGGAAACAAACATGCACTCTCTGCAACCATGTTTCACAAGAGCACATGTCTAATGAATGATTTGTATATGTATCCATATCAAATTCTGAATTCATTGCATTTCACCAGATTCTGCAGAATGCAAATCATGGCATATTATATTATATTGCAATTCAGACAATCGTTCCACCATGCAAATGAACTCACTTAGCCAATGTGTCATACTCATGGTTCTTAGGTACAATGCAGATGGTACCAAAAATAGCTGTAAGTTTACAAGCTTCACACATGGCCAAGGATCTCTTGGAACGAAAACCTTCACAACAGTAGGTAACATATACCACAATGGTGCCACAACCACTTCCGGGCACTACACTGCATATGTCAAAAAAAGAAGTGGTTGGTTTGAATGTAACAAAACCTCCATTACTCCAAAACATAGGTTACCAGAAAATGAAACAAATGCCTACTTAATATTCCCTAAGCCCAAATGTAGTCACTAAACTGTAGCACAATTAAAAGTTAGAATATGCCAACAGGTATCTAATTACATCTATAATGCTACAACAGTACTTTTCAAAGTCAATCTAGTTAGAATACACCAACAGGTATCCAACTACTTAAAAAATACCTTTCATTGCAAAACACTTCAAATACGCATCACAGTTCTTACACGACAAAAAATCTTCTAACCTCCAATGTAGTTAGTATACACCAACATGTATCTTATTATTTTAAGCTATCACAATTACACTCACATAGTTTTAATCATGTTTTTATCCATTATGGATTTCTTTTCCCAATGACCCAATAATTGTGTAGTGTCAATACAATAGCAGTCTGTCATACAATGATGTTATACCAAACTACAAAAAATGGTATACAACTAAAGCTTTTAAACTATACTGCTTAACAAATCGTACTGTTTTTTTCTACAGAAAATGAACCAGAGGTTCCAGTTTCATAACGCTATAGAAGTAACCATACAAAGTATAATCAAATACATATTCTATAAACAGTATCCTCAATTGTACTTCAATCATAAGTACCATATACAGTTAAATTCATCATTCCACCATGTTACAAACACTCTTTATACTCCCACTACATTACCTTTAATTACTATATAGATATTATTACTGTGGTGATTCTGGCCATACTCCTTATACATTAACTATAATTAATACACACATAGTGTTACTTTGGTGGTTGTGGCCAGTGGACAGCCACTGGCTACGGCTACCACAAGACAATTAACCATATAAAAATAACATACAATACACCATCAAATAAAAAAACTCACCCTAAACCCCTTGCAATCAAAATGATGTATGTGGACAGCGAAATAGACTGCAGATTCAGCAATATTTCGAAACCCTTTTTTACCTACAAAAACAGCTCCATATCACCTTCATGCCACTCCCCTACCATTTCTATGCCCTCTTTCAGCCATTGAATAACCACAAATGTATTTTCCAAGCAACTCGTTCATGGCAGTGTGTTACGCTCACACTGTGCTACGTTCTAGGGTGGTCTAAAAACCCCTCCTGATCCTTTCAGTTCATACCCCTTGGGGAATGGGCAAGCTGGGTGGCTCACCTGTTGTTTTGCAATGATAAGCTCTCCGTCCTGCTGTCCTCGCAGGGGCGCAAATTTTCTGGAATCCAATTACTTCACTGGTTCCTAGTGAGGACTGACCCAGGCCAGCTGTGGTATAGTCCTTAAGTGTGACTTTCCCCCTTTGTAGCAGTCCGGTAAGTATTTGTGATCCGATGAGTATTTTATGCATTTTTATGTCCTTTGCATCTGTTGTAATGTTGCTCGTGCTCTCTTTTCCCTTTTTAAGTGCTGATGCAGCTCCGGGGCGCAGTGCAATATGCTGAGGTGACTGCGATGAGTGACAATGGGTCCCCGTATTCAGATGTCCATGCTGCGGTGTGCAGCAACACGAGTAACTGGTAAGTGAAGCTTTTGATGTGTGCTCGAGCAAACTTTCAAAGGTGTTGTGCTAACCTTTCTCTTCTCTTCTTTCCAGCATTGTGGTCGTGACATGGTGATGGATTCGCGGGTGAGTAATTGCAGACGTGCAGGTTTTCAGGTTTCTCCGCTCATGTCGAACAATGACAACTGTGTGGCTCCAAGTAAGCAATTGGAGGCTTCTTGTTATTCAGGTTGACAGGATGATATCTGCAAGGCAAAGTAACACAAAGCACGGACTGGAGCAGAGGCAGGGCTTAAATAGTCTAGGCTGTAGTCACGCCCACAGGTGGCTTGACTGGGCATGACCTGCCCTTCCCTTCCCGACACGAGATGCTGATGTGCACACCCTGCCACACACAGTGCACGATGCACGTGTACAGTGTGCCTGGGAGGTTGATAGACCCAGCGCTCCACATAGTTTGGCCTTCCTCATGAGCCTGACACCCTAGAGGCACCAGGACAAGGCCCACTTGGCTCCAGAATACCTCCCATAAGGAATTTTGGATCTTCCCAAGGGGCTCCATTCCTGGGGTTGGAGGGGCATGTGTGCCCTACACTGGGTGGCCATGACAGCACTCCCCCTCAAGGCCCCTCTCAAGGGTGTTTCTTTCCCTGGTACTGGTTAGGTTGGGTGGTTGCGGGGGAACCGCTTGATTAACCGTGGAGCATGGATGTGATCGCTGGTCTCCCAGGTCCTGTCTTGAGGCCTGTATCCCTTCCAGTCCACAAGATAAAACAACTTCGACCGGAGGACTTTCGAATCAAGAAAGTTTTTGACCTCAAATTCTGGCTTGTCATTTATGACTACTGGTTTAGGTGGTGTGCTGATCCGTGTACCAGATTGAACTGGTTTCAGAAGAAAGAAGTGGAACACAGGATGAATCGGCATAGTGGATGGTAGATTTAACTTCATGGCTACAGGATTAATCACATCCTTGATGGTGTATGGACATAGATACCTAGGGCAGAGTGCTTGCAGTCCTTTTACAGGGACGTATTTGGATGCCAACCACACTGCATCTCCATTCTCGTACGTGGTTGCTTCTTTTCGGCGTTGATCTGCAAATTCCTTTTGCCGGTCTTTGGCCTTATTGAGATGCTCTGTGGCGTCTTTAAGAACTCGAGTGATGTGGCATGTAGAGTTGCTACTGCTGGCATTTCCAATGCTTCCTGTCTGTCAAAAGCAGATGTACGTGGCTGTCGACCATATATTATATAAAAATGGACTCTGCCCGGGACTGGTGTGAGTGGAATTGTTATAAGCATATTCGGCTAACCACAGCACATCCTTCCACGTGTCTTCGGCTTGATGTAACATGCATCGCAAATATTGCTCTAGTGTCTGATTAGTTCATTCATTTTGCCCATCGGTTTGGGGGTGATGGCTTGTGGGTAGACGCAGATCAATTTTGGCAAGCTCACAACTTCTTTTCCAGAACTTCCAGAACCTCTGTCAGATACTAGAGCCGATGGGAATCCATGTAATCAGACGATTTGTTCCAGGAATACCTTGGCTAGAGCGGCGGCAGTCGGGAGACCCTTTAGCGGAATAAAATGGGCCATTTTTGAAAATATATCCACTATCACTACGATAGTATTGTACCTGTTACAGGGGGGTAGATTTGTGATGAAGTCCAATGACAGGGTGTGCCATGGCGCAGGGGGTACCGCAAGTGGATGCAATAGACCTGCAGGTTTTTGTTTCTGAGATTTATTTTGTGTGCAGATCCCACAGGTGTAGATGAACTGGATGATGTCTTTCCGCCACGTTGGCCACCAATAGCCTCTTTTTATCTTTGCTAAAGTCTTGGAAAGGCATGGATGTCCTTCCACTTAGGAATCATGGTAGTTGGTAATTATCTGAGTGTGCAGATCCTTGTTTGGGACGTGAAGACGCTGTTGGTAGTAAAGAAGCCCATTGGTAGAGGTGTGGTCATTTCCTTTGATTATCTATTCCTGTTGCATCTCTTTACTTATACAACTTTTAAGTTCTGTTTTCAGATTGTCTATAGTTGAGGTAAGTGCATATAAGATCTTTTCCCCTGGAATAATAGCCACTGGATCTTGTGGAGCGTATGCAGCTTCTCCCTCGCCCAACCGCGATAAGGCGTCAGCCTTGCTGTTTCGTATCCCGGGTCTATAGGTGATTATATAATCATATTAGGCAAAGAAAAATGCCCATCTGAGTTGTCGCGAAGATTGTGCCTTGGCAGTTTTTAGGTACTGTAGGTTATGATGATCTGTTATCATGGTGACTGTGTGCCGGGCTCCCAGGAGGAAGTGTCTCCAAGCTTTAAATGCTGCCTTGATTGCCAACAGTTCTTTATCGGTGACAGCATAATTCAACTCAGGTGGGGTGAACTTCCGTGACCAAAATGCCACCGGGTGCAATTGTCCTGTGTCTGGGTTCCATTGAGATAACACTGCTCCCATCGCGATGTTGGATGCATCAGTTTCCACCACATATGGGAGGTCCGGCCGAGGGTGCTGTAGTATTGGCACCATGGGGAATTCACTTTTTAGTTTTCGGAAGGCTTCCTCCGCTTTAGTGGACCAGTTGAAGTGCTTGTTTTTGCGCAGCAAGGAGGTTATGGAATGAACGATTTGAGAGAATCCTGGGATGAAGCGGCGGTAGAAGTTATCAAAACCAAGCACACTCTGAATTCCCTTTATGGATGTTGGTGATGGCCAGTTCAAGATAGCTTCTACTTTGTGTGCATCCATTTGAATACCTTGTGGCGAGAGACTAAAGCCTGGGAATTCTACCTCCTTTACGTGGAAAAAACATTTTTCTAGTTTAGCGTAGAGTTGCTGAAGTTTCTCTAAAACGGCACGGACATGGGTGACATGACCCTTTTCGGTGGCTGAGTATATCAAGATGTCATCAATATATACCAGGACGCAGACGTCCAACAGAACGATGACAACTGTGCGGCTCGAGGTAAGCAATTGCAGGCTTCTTGTTTTCTCAAATTGACGGGATGATATCTGCAGACAGAATTCGCAGTGAGTGCCACATTGCAAGGCAAAGTAACGCAGAGCACGGACTGGAGCAGAGGCGGGGCTTAAATAGCCTAGGCTGTAGCCACACCCTTAGGTGGCTTGACTGGGCATGCCCTGCCCCTCCCAACACAAGATGTTGATGGGCACACCCTGCCACACCCAGTGCACGTTGCACGTGTGCAGTGTGCCTGGGAGGTTTATAGACCCAGTGCTCCACATAGTTTGGCCTTCCTAATGAGCCTGATGCCCCAGAGATGCCAGGACAATGCCCACTTGGCTCCAGAACACCTCCCATAAGGAATTTTGGATCTTCCCACGGGCCTCTCTTCTTGAGGTTGGAAGGGCATATGTGCCCTAGACTGGGTGGCCATGACAAGTGTCCACGGACCACTGTGGTGTCCGCAGAGCGAACGGCAACCACATCCACTTTTTTCACTTAGAAAAACAGCCCCATATAATCTCTATCCCACTCGCCACAATTCCCAGCCCCTCTTTCTACCACCAAATAACCCAAAATGTGTTTTTCCAGACTTTTTCCACAACGGGCTATGTGTGGATGCCAGCGGGTATTTGCGGATCCACCATGGCGGGCATTTCTAAAAATATGACGAACCTCATGCTTTTCACCATCCAATCAGCAGGTGTATGCAATGTCTGCAGACATCAATCGGAGGCCCGTCTGCAGACTGAACAGGGAAGTGAGTCTGCAGACCGAACCCCAAGATAACACATTTTTCTGGACATATTTTTTGGCCGCTTTAAAAAAAACGACTGGACGGATTTACAACAAATTTACAAAAGCATGCTTTTGGGACTAAGTCGCTGCTCCTGCAAGGGTGGTGAAAATCCGTCGAGCGGTTTGGGCAGTAGGCGTGAGCAAATTATTTTTCTCCACTGCATCTATGAGGAAAACCACTATTTTGAGGACCCCGATAGCCTATAACCTCCCCTCCTTGATGAAACCTCACCAAACTTTGCGGAATCATTTTGACGGGGCCATATACTTTCTTTGCAAAGTTTTGTGAGTATTCATCCAGGGGGGGCAAAGTTATAAGCCGCCCAAAAAGTGCTCTTTCTATGGGTTGAGCAATTAACCATAACTAAAGGGCCGCTTCCACAGGTCCTGTCATTCAGTGATAAAAAGGTTGTTAAAGGGACGTTATGGTTACAAGTTAAACTGAAAAAGCTTTGTATTTTGCCAGTTATGGTAAGCTAAGCAACCATAACTCGCGCCACCACCGTGCACTGCTAAAACTAACAACCAGGACATGACATCACATATCAAATTAATTCTGATGAAAAGTCAGTAGAACGGGTTGTGTGTATTACATATTACGGGTGATTGGGGGACCTCTTATGGACTATTTAATGTATTACTCATGTAAATACAATGTTATATTTGAGTGTTCTTGTTAATAAAGCAACCTAATAACCCAATAAACATAGGAAATGGGTGCTGCACGCACCACAGAAGTATAATATTTCTAATCTGGTCATATCGGTCAGTAAAATATTGATTGCAAATCTATCCAAATGTTGTCTACTGTTAAACTTGAAATGACCAGCTAACAATATAAGACTTACTACACACTTGTGTTAGTACAAAGAATACATATAAAGAGATACAATGCATTGGAATTTGAGGCACATACAGTGAAACTCGAGTAAGAAGGAGAGAAAGAGTATCTCTAGAAAATGGGAATAATCTCATAGTTTATTATCATGTATACATTGTGCCCCTTCCCTCCATTACCTCCCTTCCCTTCCTCACCTTATCTTGCCTCTCCTAGAAAAAAACACAAAGAAGCCACAAAACAATACAAAACCAAAAGAAACACAAGCAAAATGGTTCCAATAGAAGCCACCTTTCACAGTTAAAAACAGAAGTGAGAAAAAACGGACATCCCGTTAGTTCTTGGACATCAAAAAAATTCTAGTCATGGGGTGGCAGCATGAACATCATTTTAATTGTTTTTCATGCAAAAAGGGTGCTCTTAAAAGAATATTTTTTGTCTTTTAAATATTTTCTGGATTTTATTTTTTATACTAAACTACCAAAGATTCTACATATTAATATTATGTGTTCACAAAAACTGCTTCAATGCATTTTGAACGTTTTTCTGAAGAATCTGGTTGCCCACATCAGTTAGATGCACTCCATCTCTTTGAAAAATGTTGACAATATCAAAGGTAATGTTCTCATTATGAAAAGATGTCATGCCAACATCTAATAAAAAAGCACACACAGGTTTATTCATGTTGTGCCTTGCTTTTTCCATTTGTGGACAGAATGATTTCAAACGCATCCACATTTGTTTCTAAGCAATCTGAGAAAGAAATATTTTGGAATTTGGAAACATTTCCATCAACTTTCCAAATGTCTCCTTTATTGCAAACTGCAATGAAATTCCAATAACGTACCCCAAACTGTTCCCTCCACAATGAAGAACAATGTTGTCTGGATGTTTTAAGTGAACCATATTCTCACGAAATTGGAGCTTGACTGCCCACTTTATCCCTTGCACTCCATACCATGACACTTCAAATTCATGGAATCCAAGACTCTCACCCAATCCACAGTGCCCAACATAGACCTTGAGTCAATGGATCCAAGAATCTGCCAAAATCGATACACTCTGCCTCCTCCATAGCCATAGCCATTTTCAGTGTTATCAAAACTCCTGCAAACAAAACACCTGCTACCCTCTCTTCCTGTACTCCACACCCAGTAAACCTGATTGGGTAATCCCCACAGTTTCCTTTCTATGCCAGGCATCCTTAAAAGACCTGGCTGTGCATGTGCCGTCCGCAGACTACCATTCTGTCTTTGGAAATCGTGGCCACTCAAAGGGGCGGGGGGATTTTAAACTCAATTTATTCATTAGTGGTGGCTCTGAAAAGAGTCTTTGGGGGTCATTCCGAGTTTGGAGGTAAGCAACTGTCCTTACCGGAATGGAGCAAATACTGTGTCCGTGTAGGTAACAGCCTGCTAATAGAGGGCTATTACGACTTCGGAGGCACAAGCTTTGCGCCATGCTGGTAAGGGCATTACCGCCATGCCGTAAAAGGCCCGAAAAAGGCCTGAAAAAGGCCCTTAGCAGCATCTTGTAAAGCGCAGATTGCACTACTGGCATGAATCAATGCGGCATTCGCGGCCACCACTAATAGCGATCACCGTAAATAAGCAGAACCGGAAGTAGCGTCATCGCACAGGAACGGGAAAGAGCACAGACGGCCATCTTGAAAAACACAATCCATTGCCATCCTCAGCAGCCAGGACCTGTAGTACATTGTTGTGTTGCAAAATCTAATCACTACAACAGTACAATGACCAAGGCCGTTAAAAAGGGCGCCTCACGCAGCGCAAGGAGCAATTCAACGAAGATGAGCTCACCATGCTCGCGGAGACCCTGGCAGAGAATGGCAACGTCATTTTTGCCCAGAGCCTCAAGAGGGGGGCTGTCATCAGAAAAAAAAGAGATCTGGGCACTAGTGGCAGAAAAAGTAACACCCCCCGCACAACCAAAGACTGCAGGAAGAGGTGGGATGACTTGCGCCTGCAAGTCCGCAACATTCTCTCTGCGAACAGGAGCCAGGCCATGGCAACAGGCGGAGGAACAAGCTCCCCCATAAAGCTGTCCCGGTGGGAGGACAAATGTGCAAGCCTGATTGGCATGGAGGCAATTGAAGGCGTAGGAGACTGGAGTGTGCCACCACATCATCCGCGGAAGGAGGTGAGTGCCCTAAGACAACACTGTAATGCAGAGTCTGATGACAGTCCACCAATATGTCTGTCTAAAGAGGCAAGCCATGGCCCAGTACACACACATTCCCAGCATAATTGTCATACGCAGCACAGACACATGCAGATGCCTGCAGCAAGGGAATGCCATACCTTCCACATAACACACTAAGATGTCAATGGCATAAGTCACACTGCATGCGGGCCACAACAAATATGCATGTGACATAGCATACGTCTGCCCCAACATGAGTGACCCTGATGGATCCCTGCATTACCCACCCATATAGCAAGCAACTTGATCATCCAAACTGGGTATTACCCAAATTGTTCGTTTACAATTGTTCGAATGAACAATTGACCGAATTTAAAGGGTCACAATTGACCTTTTCACAATTGACCGTATATATATATATATATATATATATACATATATATATATATATCTGTTTGGTAATATATATATTTGGGGGGTTTGGCATTGGGTGGGGAGTTGTGGGGGGTTTCCCCCCACATATATGTTACAATTGTTCTTCAGAATTCGGTCAGTTGTGAAAAGGTCAATTGTAATTCGAACAGTTGTAAAACGAACAATTCGTATACAACCCCAAACTGAACTACCTATTACCCTCGATTGTGTAGATGAGCAATGATACACATGTATGCATGATGCTTCTCCAACCATCACTCATGCCGTCCCTCTCTTCGGCCCCCGCAGGCTCAGACCATGAAAGCAAGGCCCGGGACTCACCCCCACTGCCAACCATACCCCAGAAAAGGGCCCGTGATGAGGGCTAACAGGCCTTCAACCTCAAGAGGCCAACACAAGCCTCGCCATGCACCGCAGAGGAAACCACCTCCGGATGCCGCGGCACTGGTGCCGCCAAGGGCCCTTGACACCGAACCCACTACTCCAACAGTCACACAGGCAGAGGACACATCTGAAGCTGCACCCTCTGCAGAGTCCAGTTCAGCCGGGGATGCGGCAGCCACAGCGCCCCAGGTTGAGGGCGTGGTGCAGGAAGAGGTGTGGGTGCCCATGGAGTATGACCCCTCAGACCTGCCCTGCACACCAAGTCCGGCACCATCCCCCCAGCTGACATCGCTAGACTCTGACCATGCCACCACCCCAGAGCAGTCTGGGGGGGGGGAGTATGACCAAGGGGCCATGAGTCCCATAGAGGAAACAATAGTTGATGTGCATGACACCCAAGAATGCTCCACCTCCACAGGTATACCAGCGGGGGTGCAGCGGCATGAGGAGCTGACCGCCCGGGTGCAACAATTTGTAAATAACAATGCCCAAGCAAGGCAGGAGTGGCGAGAAAACACTGCCTCTCTGGGCAAGATCATTGCCGCACAATAAGATTGTGCGAGGAGGTCTCAGCCCTGCGGCAGGTCCTCAGCCACGTCACTGATGCTATGGAGGCTGAACGTCCAGCACTCCAGATGGAGCAGGTGGCCACACCATCATCATCCAGCTCAACACAGACTAGCCCACTGTGCAGGCCGGCGAGCATCCTGTGCCGCCCGGAGATACTGCCACCAGGTGCAGGGAGTGGCAAGAAGTAGACTGGCCAGCCTGATGAAGGCAATGGATAATTGTTGGGACAAGTGTGGGGGAGTTTTGGGGGGAGGAGGGTTGAGGGTGTGTTGGGGAGTGTTGGGGGTGGTGGAGGGTTGGTGCACTTTCTTCTTCATTGTAGATTTCAATACACCCCTTGTGTGAAAAAAAACCCATCTTGAGTGGACATTCATCATTGCGCATGTGTCATTTATTCATATACAGTGCATAGTGTACATGTACTCCCACACCCAGTGCCCTCTGTCAAACTGACATGTCACCCTCTGCAGCCATGTGTGTCAGAAATATTGTGCTATCACTGACTGACGCACATCATTTCCCTCCTGTGCATCGGCACCGCGATGATGTGCAGTCATATCTTCTTCATCCCCTTCATCATCACCAGGTGGTAGCAGTTCAATGTCAGGGGGCAGGGGCACGTTCCGTCGGATACACATATTGTGCAGCATTACACATGCCATGATGATCTTGGCCACCATCTCATGCCTGTAGAGGAGTGCCCCACCCGACCGGCTAAGGCAGCGAAATCATGCCTTCAACAGGCCAAAGGTCTGCTCAATGACCACACGGGTATGGGTGTGGGAACGATTGTAGTCGTCCTCGTGCCTGTTCTGTGGGTTTTGGACAGGGGTGAGGAGCCACGGCTTCAAGAGATAGCCACTGTTACCTGCATGGGAGGCAACAAAAAATACATGTCAGTCGAATCATGATGGACAGCTGTACTATTCTTACATGCCTGCAGATTATTGTTGGTCACATGCCCATGTCCCTGGTTGTATGCACGCCATTTTCAGGCCCTCATTGTGTCCTGTGCCATGGACTAATGGTGTGGGTTGCATCTTCAAGATGATACACGGTGTGCACTGCCGTCTTGTTGCACATGCATCGTGTACGCATACAGCTGTGTTCATGTCTAATTTGTGATATGTTGTCTTCTGTAGGAATTGCTGACTGGGAGCGTTGGGAGTAGGCTCTGCAATGTTCGGCATTCAGCGCTGATTTTTGCCATGGTGACATGCCGCATTCCTGTGGTTGTGGCGGCCCTATGACAGACAGTGGATTCCCTTGGTGGTTTGGTTCAATGCACTCCCATGGATGCTTGACCTGTGGGGTGATTTGCTGGAGACAGCAACAAAATGTATATTCGCTGCATGTTGCTGGCTGGTGTTACGGAAGGTGAGGTCCACTGATGAGTGGTGCAGGCTTAGTGGGATGTGGGGGGGGGTTTACTGTTTGTCATGTTGGGATAGGTGTTAACCTTACTTCTGTCCTATGGAATCTGGATGTCATGTTCTGTTTGGGATGCTTTGGGGCACAGTGTTTAGTGATGTGCACATCATGCTGTCACATCAACATTGACACCATGGTGGTGTGTGCATCTCTCCCCCCAAATCAGTGCTACATTCCTGTCATGCAATTTACCAAGCAGCCAGGCACGTCGTCCAGCATGTCGCTCCATGTAGCGTGGTAGCGTGGAGTTTCGCAGGACCATAGAGTCATGAGTTGATCCGGGATATTGGGCACAACAATGTGTTATGATCTTGCTGGTGTCACATACCATCTGCACATTGATTGAGTGGTATTTCTTGCGGTTGCGGTACACCACCTCCATGGCATGCGGGACCACCAACTCCACGTGGGTGCAGTCGAGGGCACCTATACAATTTGGCATGCCTGCCAGTGCTTGGAAGCCAACTTTGGTATCAAGAATCTCCTGGGGAGTCTGTGATAGGGATATGTAGTCCCTTGTGTGCTTGAGGAGGGCATCCATCACTTGGTTCGGAATCCGAGAAAATAAGGGTTGTGATATGCCATACATGTGCCCCACTGTGTGCTGGTAGGTGCCTGTGGCAAGGAAGTGGAGCACCGACACTACCTTCAGTAGAGGGGGGATGGTGGTGCATATTTCAATGAGGCTGACAATTTCGTCGTGTATCATGTCCACGATGGTGGTGATGGTGTCCCGGTCCAGTCGGTACAGGGTGCGGATGTGCTCAGGGGTTAGGTTGAAAGGACTGGCTTTGATGCAAGGTATTGGGGCTTCCTGCGTGCTACCACTGGCTGCACTGGTGGGGCATGCTGGGCCTGTCTCACCCTCCTTCTTCTCCTGCGTCTCATCTGTGGTGTCTGCTGCTGTTGTTGTTGCTGGTGTTGCAATGCAAGCATGTCCTCCAGCTCCAGTATTGCTACTACTATTGGAATCATCTTGGTGTGGGAAGGGGTGTGGTGTGTGGGTGTGCTCCTTTTGTACTGGCCCAGACTCCATTGCCTCCACCTGTGCTGATTGTGTGCACCTGTGGCAGTTGGGAACACTGCACATAGCATTTTCCGGTTGGTTCGAGATGCCAGTATTACCTGCATGCCGGTATTCGCTGTTAGCACCTTCACGATGCCGGTATTTGCTTGTTCGCCTGACTTGTGATTTCCTCCCATTAGCGGCATGCTGGTATTGCCGGTATGATGGGCTGCGTTCCCGTGCCCATGCCGCTATTAGAGGCACTGTTATTAACGGTGCCGCTAATAGCGGGGTCTTAGGTCGGAATAGCCCGGAGTGGTAAGCGATGCCGGTATTCCTTTACCAGCATCGTTTTTCCCTTAGCTCCAAACTCGGAATGACCCCCTTTGTTTTTTTAGGGTTTGTTAACAAACACTTTTTTCCCTTTTTTTTGCTTTTATGTACAGTAGTACTATCCACTGTACATCTTCCCTTACAGGACCATTTGCAATGCATTTCTAACATTATAAAGATAAATCGCATTTCCAACATCTGCAAAATGAACTCCAACTTCACGAAAGAAATTCACACCATCAGACCTTATATTGTCATTCTCAAAAGATGACATTCCTGCAGCATATAAAAAAGCAGATACAGTTTTATTGACAAGCTGCCTCGATTCTTCCATTTCTGGACTGAAAACATTTGGACATTCTATGTTTGCCTCTGATTCATTTTAGAAGAAATAATCTTTGCAGCAGGAAATAATTCCATTAGGCTTTCAAGAAATCCTTCAGGACAACCTGCAAATACATTGGAGTCACATACCCCAAACTGTAACCTCCACAATGCACAATTACAATGTCTGGACATTTAAAGTGAGCCATACTCTTACAGAATGAGAACAAGCTTACCCAGTTTAAGCCACAAACTGCATGCTACAAAACTTCAACTTCTGCCAATGCAATACTTCCAATGTCACCATGATTTTCAGCATACACCTTCAATGACTGAATTGAAGAATCTCCAATAATCCACACACTGTCCTTTCTAATAGCCATAGACACACCCATCTTCAACTGCACAGAAAAAACAAAAAACATGCTACCCTGCCTTCCTGTAAACCACAACCAGAGCACCTCATTGGCTAATCCCCACAGTCCCCTTTCCATGCCAGGCATCCTCAAAAGACCCAGATGTGGCACATGCCGTCTGCAGACTACCACTGTGTCTGAGGACTCCGTAAAACCGGGGAAGCCCTTCAACCCTTTCCACTTCCATGTTCTCAACACTCCCTCATTGGCTGCTTTCAAAGAGTCACACATCCATCCACTAATCACATCCAAAAACTCTACACCTACCCTGTTATCTCAGTGCAACACTTCATAAGTACACTTTAACTCTATGAGTACATATCTCCTGTAAATCAAAGTCATCTGCAACAATAACTACTCTGCACCTGTCCAAGATATCTATTTCCAAATTCAATAAGATCTGCATCAAACAAGACATAGTACAGGTATGCTTATATTAAAAAAACTATTATCTTCAACTCCTTCACAAATATATTATATATATATATATATATATATATATATATATATATAGAGAGAGAGAGAGAGAGAGAGAGAGAGAGAGAGAGATCCTGCTACCTAGCCTCTAACAAGCTTCTCAATAAGGATATTCTGCTTTTTAGCCACTCTCGCAAATGCCATGCATTACAGCATTCAGCACCTACTCACATGAAGCAGCAAATAATTACAATGCTCTCTGTTTAAAAATATTTCTTTTTAAGAACAATTTTATTAAAGTTAAAAAATGCATATGGGCATTTACAGCACCACTGTGTGCCACTTTTTCATAAAAAAAGGAAAAGCAGATAAAATAGATTTGTAGGCCATTTTAAGTGGTACTTAGAGTATGCCAGTTTAATATGTTGGCAGCACATGCATACATCCCAACATCACCCATTCCAATCTGTAGGTGCTTATCACATCTTCAAATTTTCCTTAGCATTCTATGACTTCCAATTCGCCTTCTCCGATTATAAAACTCAAACTACAAGTCCCAAAATGCAAAGAAAAAAACAGCACTGGACTTGAATATTGGAAACAGTGACATTTATATTGAATGAAACATAAAATGCTGTGCGTTTCAAAATTATTCTTTTTGAAAAAATACATATTTTCATTTATAGCAGCACTCTGCCACTTTTTCATAAAAGAAAGGACAAGCAAATAGAATAGATTTGCAGAACATTTTTAAATGGTAGCTAGTGTGTGCCAGATTAATATGTTGGTAGTACATGCATACATCCCAACATCATCCATTCCAATCTGTAGGTGCTTATCCAGTCCTGATTTTTTCTCTACAACTCAGGACCTTTACGCCAACCTTTATAATAGGAAAAGTGGAACTACAAGTCCCAGAATGCAAACAAAAAATCTAGGACTACATAAATACCTACAGATTAGAATGCACCATGTTGTCAAGTATGCATATACTCCTTACATATTAAACTTCCCCACACCAATTGCCATTTAAAACTGTACTACACATCTTTTCCATCAACTTTTCTCCTCTTTTACAAAAAAATACACACAGAGCTTCTATAAATGCACATATGCATTTCTTAACTTTCATAAAAATGCTCCTAAAAACAAACATTTGTAAACATCCAGCAATTTCATTCTCTTTTTCCCAAAAACTCCTCCTGCCTTCATAAATAACAACCTTGCTTACTAAAAGTACTTCACCATTGCCACATATGTCACTAACTTTCTTTTTATCTTGCAGGGAAAAAAGCACATTGCTGATAACCAGTACCGAAAAAAGAATACCATTCACATAATACAAAGTACATTAATTTACCATTTATATGTATATAATTGTAACAGTACTGTTCCACTATATTTTACCCAAGACTAGTCTTTTCGCCCCAACATTTCTTTCACTCTAACTCATTTTAAGATACAGAGCACATACAAAGTAAATACTTTGGAACTGAAGTTAACCTTTCAAAACACATCTGATGAAATACCAGACCAAGTATGTGTCTGTTGTCGCAAAACATTTTATAAAAAGAGCACAAAAATAGTAGATGTAACCTACAAAATAGAGGACAATGAAGACTCCCAATGGTTCCAATTGCCTCAATATCTAATAGAAGAAACAAAATACAAAATAACTGACCTCACAATAGTTTGCACGTACTGCAACACAAAGGTTGACAATAACCAAATGCCATCACATGCTGTCACTATTAAATTAGAAATATTCCCACTTCCAAAAGCTCTCAAACATCTTAACTTGTATGCGAGCATTATAATCCAAACAGTACACCCATGTCAAGCTATAATATGCCTTCAACCAAATTTATTCAAATATCCTCCATCTGATTTACTAAAGGGTATCCATGGCAAAGTAGTATATTTGCCATTATATCTGAAAGAAAATGTAGAAACTCTGGGAGTCTGATGACCAATAGATCAATCTTAGATTGTACTAGTTAATGGTGTACCAACAAAAGACAAATAAATGTGGCAACAACTAGTCAGCAAGTTAGACAAGCCTTACAATATCTAAACGAAAACAATGAATACTACAAATATATAAACATAGAGGATAACTTAAGAGAAACCACCCAAATAATTCAAGATTCACTCGCAACTGGCCAATTTGAACATGTAGATCCAGTTACTGCAGCCAACAAATGCGTCAAGCCAAAGGATCCCCAATGAGCATATGGGAAGAAAGTGTAAAAGCATGTTCTTTTCCTCTACTCTTTCCTATAGGAAAAGGAGGAAGATATGATGAAAGGTCCACACAAATTAGTGAATTGGAATATCGTTCTTTATGAATGTGTTCTGAAGACCCCAGATTCAGGCAAAATGTAGAATACATTTGTAACCTCCTGTTCGAAAGTAAACTAACTACTCTATGTTATGGAGTTGCACACACATTAAAAACAGGCTCTAATGTTTTAAACATGTCTGCTACACAACTGCTTCAAAATATAAAAGACAAAGATGACATTTTGCAGTCAAGTATCACTAATCTCTTGGCAAACATGCATGGTACAAAAGAATACTTGTTCTGACGTCATGCTGATGTACATTGTATGCAAAGGAACCTAGCAGACCCACATGGTTTGTTACGTTAAGTTGTGCAGAGTATGCATGGCATGACTTGCACAACTTCTTGCACACTGCAAACCGAAATAAAGAGGAAATAGATATAAAAACACCAGGAGAACTCTGTTCCCTTGACCCTGTTAATGTATCAAGGTGTTTTCACCATTGCTGCATTACTATCCTGCACTTTATCTACAAATAAAATACCCATCCGCTCATTGAAATGCAAAGCTTCTTTTGGAGAAAAAAAATATCAATCCAGAGGAGCACCACACATCCACATGCTTTTGTGGATAAAAGATGCTCCTAAATTTGGCCATGACAGTAATGCCACTGTTTTACAGTTAATTGAAAACTACATTACCTGCAACATCCCTTCAGAAACCACATATTGTGACCTATGTATACAAATATTATGCTTCCAAAAACATAAGTCACAAATACTGCCAATATAGATATAAAAACAAAGGTAAACACTGTACCAAATATCTCTTTGCCTTCCCTAGATCAGTTTGCAAAAAAGAACAAGCTTCATGTCTTCTGTTAGACACAGCGTAAAATGCAAATCCCCTAAAACACATACAACATTAAAAGTAATGAAGCATCCAAGTACATCAATGATTACAATGCAATCATTGCCCTCTTGTGAGATGCAAACATAGACATACAATTCATTGCGCACATTACCACTGCATTTGAAAGATATGTCACAGCCTATCTCAACAAAGCTGAGAAAACAGAGCTAGAAGACCTCTGTGATGACATATCATCTGACAAAACACTGTCACAAAAATTGTACAGCTTCGGTATAAAAATGCTCTGCCATTGAGAATGCGTGAGTGCTACAAAGCTGCAGACCGTTTAACAGGTACACCCTTATGTGGCAAATCTGAACACATTTTCTTGCTAAACCCTGGTCCAGCTTCATCCTGAAAAAGAGTACTGCAATTCTACCAAGAGATGGAAACAATAGCCACACATGATCCTAACAGCGAGGACATTTAAAAAATAATGAAATGGACACATACTACCCAAACAGAAGTACTGCTTGGAAAACATGTGCTTGTACAACATAGCCCAAAACTACCAAACCCAGCCTAATTATTCGTATAAAGTTATCATTTAAATCTCCACAACATAGAGAACTGTGTTAAATTGCACTGAAGTGGGAGAATGGGATAACACCCTCCCCCCAATCTCATCCAGACCATGGCATAGGGGATCACGGCCCAGTTACCCCCCCATGATAGGAGTTTGCTTATTTACCAGATGACAAATCATCCTGCTTCAAAAACATGCATATACGAAGAGTATGCCCACTAGGACGCCCGGGTCAAGCCGACGCCTGCGACATGGATCAGCTCGACTAGAACAACAGCCACAAGTATTCACATTGTTAGAGATTTCATGACGACATAGCCAACAAACAAGAACACGTGCCACCATGCACACTGGTCACTCTCACACCAACTAACATGAAGAATATACTCAGTGCTATGATGTAGCAGACTGACATACCCACAGACGTGCATCATTGTTATTTTTCACATAGGCCTTCTACAGCACCACAGAAATGCAAGATGCCTGAAGAGCTTGTGTACATGCTTGCCGATGCTTTCTTGCTACATATCACTATGAAGATGCCACCATGTATATCTAATGCTGCGTATGACACTCTGTCACCCTGCGACCCACATAGTATGGATTATGTACCGCCACCCACAAACTAGGCCCAAGTAGGCCGCAAGCAAGAGTCCCCAGGCAGGAGCCTCGCAAACGAAAATCCTCTCAGAACGAAATGCAAATGCTGACCATGCAGAACGAGCCCCAACTAGAGCCCACAGCCAAGGCCACGATGTTGCAACCCGCATGCCGTGCGCCCAGCGCCAAGGTTATACCTGCAGGTGCCAAGCCCTCAGAGACAAAATACAAAATTTAATGCTCATAATTCTACTCCAGCTACGGTCTCCCCACACGTGACTAAGCCAAACTGACAAGGTGCCAAGCTTACGAGACAGAGAACCACCAGGGTCCCACATCTGGGACACAATCTGCAACAATGAAGCAACAAGTTGGACACTTACAGCGATGGGAAAGACCTGCTCACCAGCCCATAAGCAGACCTGTCCATTGTCCGCACAAACACATAGTTGCACATTGTTGCTAATGTCAGGTACACCGCGAGCTGGGAACGACGATGGTCCCAGGCTTGGGGGCTCACGGGAGAACCAATCAAAATACAGGGGGGCTCATCACTGACGCTATTACTCTTAGCCAATCACCAAGGGTCCCCTTGTAACAATTCCAATGTAGCAACTGTTAGGGACAGCCCAAGTGTACCACCTGACCCATCCTCATCCACTAACATTTCTTCCCATAGGGTATCCATACTAACCCTACCACTCGGGGAACCAACCCGAAGTGGCGATAGGTTTTGTGATGATTTTCCCAGGTGACACAAGTAGCGTGTCATACTGCTGTAAAAAGGGTCTGCGAGCCCCGCCAACGACGAGAGCCTCTCCAGATGCATACGGTCTGAGCGTATCCCTGCCGTTACTCTAATAAACAGCAGTAGTTACCTTGCTCCTTGTGTGTGTCTCATACTCCTTTTGGGACGCGGGAGGAGTTGGGGCCTCCCCAGCCCCGGAGGTCCGCGGACAGCTCTGCCAGCCCCTGGGAGATCACCCCGACAGCCCTACTACAACTTTTTAATCCCTGTAGAAAAAAGAAGACTTATTAGGTGAGAAACTCATTCGAAACGTCATTCAAAACTGCATTCAAAGCAAATGAAAGCTGTATAACAAATGTCACTTTTAAACAATACTAGAAAATGCTGGACAGTGATTGCCAACAAATGGAAGAAATTGAAGCTCAACTAGATACAGACACTTGTGAGGGTAGTCAACCTTCCGTTACAGGAAGCCAAGAACCACTTGGAGAACCACTAATTCTAAATGAAGCAGAAATAGCAATGACTGAGGTAGAAAATACCATGTGTCAATATAAACAATCTGAAGAAGACTTGTCAGTGCTCAAATCACAGCTAAATGATGAACAACTCACCATTGATCTAGATGTCACTAAAGACATTCAACATGGTTTTAAACTTGAAACTAAAATGTGTAGCCGTAAAAATTATAAATAGCTGCTCCTGTAGGTAAGTGGCGAAGCTGGTTCTGGGAAAACATTTGTAATTAAAATAATCAGAACATTTTTACAAACCTTAACAAACAACAACCTTTCGGTGGTTGTAACAGGCCCCACAGCTTACGCTGCCCACAACATAGGAGGTGTAACATTACACCGACTACTCCTTCTTCCAGTAGAACAGCAAAATAAATTTGAATACTACAAGTTATCAGCAGAGGCTGTTACTGAAGTATGCAGAATTCTGAAACAAATGAAAGGGCTCCTAATAGATGAGGTAAGCATGGTTTCTAACCTCATGTTGGCTTTACTTCACCTGAGGATGCAAGAAATGCCGAACAATTACTACAAACAACTATTTGGAGGAAAACATGTTTTTGTTTTCAGAAACATACTACAGTTAACACCAGTAAAATGTCAACCTATTTTCAAAATATAAGGACACAAACAATGCCACAACACACTAAGCAGCAATGGAAATGTAAATCTCTGGCAACATTTTCAGTACAGAGAACTAACTCAAAACATGCATCAGTCTGCAGACCTCACCCATGCTAACATTTTAAAAAGCATTACAATTGGTCTGCTTACAAAAGATGCAAAATTCATCTTAAATACTAGACTAATCCATGAGCTATATGGGCGAAACACATCTGCTCCTGATGTCATGGAAAAATTAACTCAACTAAATCTAAAATGCCTGCCTTTAATGCCAACCCTTGCAAGTGACAGTCAATTCAATGAGACAATGTTAAAAAAAGAAATGCAACCCATACTTCATATCAGCTCCACGGACAAACTAGAAGTGCACGGCATGACACTCCCTATGTGTCAACAAGCAACCACACAACTAAATACCTTAGAACACTCTATCTCCAACACAGCTGGATTTGAACAAATATTAACTTTGTGCCTTAACAGCAGAGTAATTCTAAAACGTAACCTTGATGTAGAAAAAGGTTTGGTTAATGGAGCAAGTGGTACAGTTGTTGGCTTCCAAAAACATCCACATGACAACAACATTCAGTCTGTCAACATCCACTTTGACAAACTTGCAGAAGTTAAAAGAATTGGCCACACAATAGCAGGTTTCCTTGTTTTCAAATGCATGCACGTACGCAGACAACAATTTTCTCCATCTCTTGCATATGCTGTCACTATTCACAAATCGCAAGGTCTAACCTTAGATCACACATTGATTGATATTGGCAGCACAGTCTTTAAGGAAGGTATGAGCTATGTAGCACTTACACGCCTGTGTACACTCAATGGTCTATTCCTAGTTAACTTTGATGCAAACAGGGTCAACACTGACATTCCTTGCATCCTAGAATACAATGTGCGCTGTACACCCCCATCTAGATATGTACACTGTTGTAACGCTCACCTGATTCCCACGGAGACGCTGACCCAAACTGGACTGCTACAGTTGCTTCTATGACTATGATGAGGCGTAGAATTCGGAAGACGCTCTGGGCAGGACCTCCGAATATTGACTGTCTGGCTTGTAAGGTGAGTTTTCTGCAGGTGGAAGAAAAAGGGGTAATTACAAGCTGGTTGGATAAGTTCTCCCACCAATCTTCTGCTTTTCCCACTTCTTGGTTCTCGACTGGTCTCCACGAACTCTCACCTTTGGTTTAGTAAAGCCGAGCTCTCCATCCTGCTTCTGGTGCAGGGGCGCGTGGAATCCAGTTACGTCGCTGGATGATTTCAGTGTTTAGGCTCAGTGTCCTTTTGTGGCTTGTAATAGTCCTTCAGGTGCCGAGGAGCTGTTGGCGACACCACCACTGCTGTGCAAGAAGAGGCTCGTGAGTATAGAAGATCTGAGGCCGCTTCTGAAGGAGCACCCTTTTATAATGTCCTTTTCTGTCTTTCAGGTGCCGAGATGCTGTGGGCGATACTGCCGCTGTTGCACGTGCGGTGGCACGTAAGTATAACTGAATTGTGGCCGTTTCCAAATGGGCGCCTCTGATAATGTCTTTTCCTTCCTTTCAGGTGCCGAAATGCTGAGGGCGATGCTGCCGCTGCTGCGCGTGAAGTAGCGCGTAAGTATTACTGAATTGTGGCCACTTCAAAATGGGCACCTCTAATAATGTCTTTTCCTTTCTTTCAGATGCCGAAATGCTGAGGGCGATGCTGCCGCTGCTGCGCGTGAAGAAGCGCGTAAGTATAACTGAGTTGCGAACCCTTCGGCTCGGAAACCACTAACAATGTCTTTTGTCTTCCAGGTGCTGGGATGCTGCCGAAGCGAAGGCCGCGGTGAACTCCGGTGTGATCACGGATGGATAAGGTAAGCGAGCGCAGCTGCGAGCGTGTTGCCCGTTTTCTAACCTTATGTCTTTATTTGCAGGTTGTCGGAGACTGGACTCTTGTGGCTGAATTCTGGTGAGTAGATGTTCCTGTGCCTTTTCTTCATCCACAGGTTGCTGCTCGAGAAGCTGAGGGTGTGTCTGGACCTGGAATGCAGGAGCCGACTCGGTGAGCGTCCTGCTGCTGTTGCAGAATAACGCAAAGCACGTGAATTCTATCGGGCGTGGTTTAAATAGTGGAGAAGTGCTTTGGTGCGTATTCTTCCTCCAGCCTCACCCAGGTAAGAAAAGAGTTCCTGTAACAGAGGATTGGTCCCTCCCAGCCAGTGGCTGGGACTTCACCCAGCTTGGATTGTTCTAGGTGAGTATGCAGCATGGTCTGCCACAGGTAAGTCCACCCAATCACTACTGCACACTTCAAGAATATGAGCCCGGCAGGACATGGTCCAAAGGGCCCCTGTAGGGGTCTGCTGGAACCGGGGGTGTGGATGATGAGCCTGCTTCCGGGGACGCTGGGCCAGTCTTGGCTCCTCGGGAGTAGCGCTCATGACAGCACCCCCCCTCAAGGCCCCTCCCAAACTTGTCCTCCCCGGGGGTTTTGGTTTATCGGGAAAAGGTTCGGTGGAATTTCCTGACTAGACGAGGAGCATGGACGTAGTCATAGGGATCCCAGGATCTTTCCTGGGGTCCGTGGCCTTTCCAGTTGATTAGGTAGAATAGTTTTGATTTGATGATCTTGGAGTCCAAAATGTTTTTAACTTCAAATTCGGGCTCTCCATTCACCTGAATGGGTTCTGGAGGTCTGGTCAGTCTGGTTCCAGGTTACATGGGTTTCAAAAGAGATACGTGAAACACAGGATGTATTCTCATATGGGTTGGCAAATCTAATTTAACGGCCACTGGATTAATTATGGCCGTAATTGAATATGGTCCCAGGTATTTTGGGTTGAAGGTGCGAGGTCCTTTTAGCGATAAATGTTTGGTGGACAACCAGACTTGATCCCCAACCTGGTATTGAGGGGCATCGCTTCGGTGTTGGTCTGCTCCTTTTTTGTACCTTTCTTTAGATTGTTGTAGATGTGCAGTCGCTTCCTTGAAAGCTTGGGTAATAACAGAGTGAAACTGATCTATGGCGGGTGTTCCAAGATCTTGAGGTGGGTCGAGGTTGGAGGTTCGAGGATGAATTCCATACAAGATGTAGAAGGGACTCTTCCAGGTTCCCGAATGAACTGAATTGTTGTATGCATATTCAGCTATCCAAAGGATGTCCTTCCAGTTGCTTTCAGACTGTTGTAGCATGCATCGTAAATATTGTTCGAGAGTCTGGTTTGTTCTCTCGGTTTGCCCGTCGGTCTGGGGGTGATGGCTGGTTGAAAGTCTTACATCGATTTGAGCTGACCGACAACAACTACGCCAAAAGTGAGAAATAAACTGGCTTCCTCTATCAGAGATTAGTACCGACGGGAAGCCGTGTAACCGGACAATGTTTTCAAGGAATTCTCTGGCTAGTACTGAAGCTGAAGGTAAGCCTTTTAGCGGAATGAAGTGGGCCATTTTAGAAAACAAATCCACAATAACGAGAATAGTGTTGTACCCGGAACAAGAGGGTAAGTCTGTGATGAAGTCCTTGGAAAGGGTATGCCAGGGACACGATGGAATGTCTAATGGTTGCAGAAGACCAGCCGGCCTTTTCTTTTGACCCTTGTTTTGAGCGCACACACCACAGGACATCACAAATTCTTTTATGTCTTTTCTCCATGAAGGCCACCAGAAGTGTCTCTTCACTTTTTCTGTGGTTTTGGCGATGCCAGGGTGACCCTCCATTAATGAATCATGATAACAGAAGATTACCTGTTTTTGAAAATCAGCGTGTGGTAGGAATAATCGTCCTTGGAAAGAAGGCAAGTCATTGTTTACGGTGAAGTTCTCTCCTCTTTGTAACCAGCTCTGTAAGTCTGATGGGGTCACAAGTTGTTTAGTTTTTGCCTCAATATCTTTGATGGATTGCGAAGAAATCAGACCGAAGATCCTTTTTTCAGGAATTATTGGTACGGGTTCGGGATTGACAACGTTATCTCCCATTCCAATTCGGGAAAGAGCATCCGCTTTGCCGTTCTTGTTGCCCGGGCGGTAAGTGATCACGAAGTCAAATTCAGCAAAGAATAGAGCCCAGCGAAGCTGTCTGGAGGATTGAGCTTTGGCGGTTTTTAGATACTGTAGATTTCGATGATCGGTGATCACCGTAACGGTGTGTTTGGCCCCGAGGAGATAATGCCGCCAGGCCTTAAAGGCGGATTTAATAGCTAAAAGCTCTTTGTCCGTGATGGTGTAATTAATCTCAGGCGCCGAGAACTTTCGAGACCAAAACGCCACAGGATGCAGTTGGTTAGTCTCTGGATCCCTTTGTGATAGAACTGCTCCCATTGCTGAGCTGGAGGCGTCGGTTTCAACGATGTAAGGGAGATCCGGGCGTGGGTGTTTCAGTATTGGCGCCGAGGTGAACTTGGCCTTTAGCTCTTGGAAGGCTTGTTCAGCTTCTGCAGACCATTCAAAGCGCTTATTTTTTCTTAAGAGGGATGTGATGGGTTGCACCACTCGTGAAAACTCTGGAATAAATCTGCGGTAAAAATTGGCAAAGCCTAGCATGCTTTGAACGCCTTTCACGGAAGTAGGAGATGGCCATTTGAGGATTGCGTCAACTTTTCTCGAGTCCATATGGACTCCTTTGGGTGTCAGAATAAATCCCAGAAATTCCGACCTCGGTGACATGAAAGGCACATTTCTCGAGCTTGGCAAAGAGTTTATGTTGGCGACGTTTTTCAAGGACCGCCCTAACATGATTTCGATGATCAGCTTCCGAAGATGAGTACACAAGAATGTCGTCTATGTAGACGACAACACAGACATCAATGAGCTCTCTGAGGACGTCATTCATGAAATATTGGAAGGCGGCCGGCGCATTGCATAGTCCGAAGGGCATCACTTGGTATTCAAATAGCCCATACTTAGTGCGAAATGCCGTCTTCCATTCATCACCTTCCTTGATCCGTACCAAATGATAAGCTCCCCAGAGATCAAGCTTGGTATAAATACAGGTGTTTTTCACCTGGTCGAGGAGTTCCGGGATCAGAGGTAAGGGGTATCTGTTTTTTACTGTTATCTGATTCAGAGCACGGTAATCAATAAAGGTTCTGAGGTCACCTTCTTTTTTTGGTACGAAGAACAGAGCCGAGGATGCAGGAGACTTTGACGGACGGATAAAGCCATTGGCCAGATACTGGTCTAAATACTGTCGCAGATGAAGGTTCTCAGGCTCGGTGAGGGCGTAAATCCTACTGCAAGGGGGAGTTGCACCGGGTAGCAGATCTATCTGACAATTGTATGATCTGTGAGGTGGCAAGGTGTTAGCCTGTTCCTTTTGAAAAACATCTTGGAACTCTCGATACTCTTGAGGTAATTGTGGACCGTCAGTCGTAGCTGATGCTAGGCCAATGCTGGGTCGTGGATAGCAGGTTGGTGCACACTCAGGGAACATTATCGTTTTTGCTCGCCAATCAATCTGAGGGTTGTGTTTCTCCAACCAAGGGATTCCTAGGATTACTTGGAATTGAGGAGCCTTGATCACGTCGAACACAATTACCTCCCGATGCCCGTCTTGGCCTTGTAACGTCACTTCAGCAGTGGTATGGGTTACCGGTCCGGAGGCGATTTCGGTCCCATCCACCGTGGTAATGACGTCTTTAACCGCCTTTGGACAAAGAGGTAGGTTCATCCTGGAAGCCAATTCGCGGTCCACGTAATTTCCTATTGCTCCACTATCAATGTATGCCTTAATAGCATGCAAACGTTCTGGTTGCTTTGGGTTTACGAGGACCATAGGCATTATGAAGTGCGAGGTCAAAGAACTGGTTTTTAAGCTCGGCAAGCGGACCTCTACACTTGTCGGGCGAGGTCGTTTCCCGGCTCAGGCTTTTCAGAGTTCTTGTCAGAAGCTCCTACTGTCTTCTTAGGTGGTTTTACCGGGCAATCTCGAAGAAAATGTCCAGAGTTTCCACAATAGAGGCACAATTGCATTTGTCGTCTTCTGTCACGCTCTTTCTGGGTTAAGGGACCCTTTACGGCCCCAATCTGCAGAGGTTCAACGGTGTCGACCCCTTTGGCGTTGCTTTGTGTTTTCGTGAATACTCGGCTTTCAAACCTGGATCGGTCCGCTTTTCTGTTTTTTTAGCCTATGATCCAATTGGACCACCAAATCAATATATTCCGAACAGTCCTGAGGAGGATTCACGACCTGGGCAAGGACATCTTTAAGTTCACCACGCATACCTCTGTGAAATAGCGTGATCCTTTTATCCTCGGGCCATCTAGTTTCCACGATTAACCTATTAAAAGATGCAATGTAGGCTAAGAGGTCCTGGTTGCCCTGTCGCAGGGAGAGGAGTTTGTTGTCCAGGGCCTGCCCTTGGGAATGTCTTGCAAAAAGTCTCTCCATACTCGCCTGGAAGGCTGAGAAGTTCCGAAGAATTGGGTCATCCTGTGTAACCAGAGGGATCGACCAATCAGCGTCGCTGCCGCTAAGATACGAAAGTACAAAGGCTACCTTGGTCTGGTCAGTTGGAAAGGCTGCGGGTCTACAAAGAAAGTGCAGTCGGCATTGATTTATAAACACTGCAAATGTTTTAGGGTCACCAGAAAAGCGTTCAGGTGGTGCCAATGGCACATTTCCAGGTAGGTTGATTTGAACGGGATTGGTTGAAGTAACTGGGGTATAATTCCCCCCTGAGTTAGGTAGAGGAGTTTGCCCCGCTTGACTCTGTAATAACTGTCCGGCGAGATCGTCAGTTCGTTCTTTTGACATTATCAATTCCCCCTTAAGGGCGTTTGTTTCCTGGCGAGCAGCATGGACTTCAGCTCTTAATTCCCCCAACAACTGGGCGGATTGGTCTGTGTCGTAAGTTTCCATAGTGCCTGGGTAGGAGATTATGGGTAGGCTTCGCGTTCTGTAATGCTCACCTGATTCCCACGGAGACGCTGACCCAAACTGGACTGCTAAAGTTGCTTCTATGACTATGATGAGGCGTAGAACTCGGAAGACGCTCTGGGCAGGACCTCCGAATATTGACTGTCTGGCTTGTAAGGTGAGTTTTCTGCAGGTGGAAGAAAAAGGGGTAATTACAAGCTGGTTGGATAAGTTCTCCCACCAATCTTCTGCTTTTCCCACTTCTTGGTTCTCGACTGGTCTCCACGAACTCTCACCTTTGGTTTAGTAAAGCCAAGCTCTCCATCCTGCTTCTGGTGCAGGGGCGCGTGGAATCCAGTTATGTCGCTGGATGATTTCAGTGTTTAGGCTCAGTGTCCTTTTGTGGCTTGTAATAGTCCTTCAGGTGCCGAGGAGCTGTTGGCGACACCACCACTGCTGTGCAAGAAGAGGCTCGTGAGTATCGAAGATCTGAGGCCGCTTCTGAAGGAGCACACTTTTATAATGTCCTTTTCTGTCTTTCAGGTGCCGAGATGCTGTGGGCGATGCCGCTGCTGTTGCACGTGCGGTGGCACGTAAGTATAACTGAATTGTGGCCGTTTCCAAATGGGCGCCTCTGATAATGTCTTTTCCTTCCTTTCAGGTGCCGAAATGCTGAGGGCGATGCTGCCGCTGCTGCGCATGAAGAAGCGCGTAAGTATAACTGAGTTGCGAACCCTTCGGCTCGGACACCACTAACAATGTCTTTTGTCTTCCAGGTGCTGGGATGCTGCCGAAGCGAAGGCCGCGGTGAACTCCGGTGTGATCACGGATGGATAAGGTAAGCGAGCGCAGCTGCGAGCGTGTTGCCCGTTTTCTAACCTTATGTCTTTATTTGCAGGTTGTCGTAGACTGGACGCTTGTGGCTGAATTCTGGTGAGTAGATGTTCCTGTGCCTTTTCTTCATCCACAGGTTGCTGCTCGAAAAGCTGAGGGTGTGTCTGGACCTGGAATGCAGGAGCCAACTCGGTGAGCGTCCTGCTGCTGTTGCAGAATAACGCGAAGCACGTGAATTCTATCGGGCGTGGTTTAAATAGTGGAGAAGTGCTTTGGTGCGTATTCTTCCTCCAGCCTCACCCAGGTAAGAAAAGAGTTCCAGTGTCAGAGGATTAGCATCAGCCCCACCCAGGTAAGAAAAGAGTTCCTGTAACAGAGGATTGGTCCCTCCCAGCCAGTGGCTGGGACTTCACCCAGCTTGGATTGTTCTAGGTGAGTATGCAGCATGGTCTGCCACAGGTAAGTCCACCCAATCACTACTGCACACTTTAAGAATATGAGCCCGGCGCCCATGGCGCCGGGACTGTGGTTCCTTATGAGCCTGGCGCCAGAGGCGCCAGGACATGGTCCAAAGGGCCCCTGTAGGGGTCTGCTGGAACCGGGGGTGTGGATGATGAGCCTGCTTCCGGGGACGCTGGGCCAGTCTTGGCTCCTCGGGAGTAGTGCTCATGACAACTGTACCTCAAAAAAATAAAACCGTTACAGAGAAAAGTAATGCAAACAGAATCTACAACAGATCTCCCAACAATACAGCTAAAGAAAAAATGACCAACTCCTTTTCCATCAAATAATACAACCACAAAACTGTATACTACAATCTCAACTGCACATCCATCAGAAAATAAAGAGATACATATCTCTTCTCCAACAAAATCTGCAGGCCCATCAAACGATGCAGACACACAACTCTCTGGTCCATTTAAATTCAGCAACACAACTGGAATAAATTGCAGTGCAAATGTAACAATCAATCTTTTCTTAAAATTGGCACCAATTGTTCACAACATTTACTTAAACGACTCAGACCAGTTGTGTTTGCAAATGCTCAGTATTCAAAGAAATGCCACAAATAATCCTAACAACACTTACAGTGTTCCAGGTATAAGGCAAGAATTAGACTACTTAGCAGGAATGATAAAATGTACCATAAACACACAAGAAGATCCTCAAGAATTCCTAATGTACTTAATACACGTACTGGAAACCAAAAACATCCCTATAAATGAAATCGTTCAGGTTTCATACACTTGGAAACAAGAGCACATCCCTAATGAATGATTTGTATATGTATACATACCAAATACTGAATCCATTCCATTTCACCAGGTTCTGCAGAATGTAAATTGTGGCATATTATGCAATTTTTGCAATTCAGACAATTTTTTCTTTATGCAAATCAACTCACATAGCCAATATGTCATACTAATGCTTCCAAGACATAATGCAGATGGTATCAAAAATAACTGTAAGCTTACTAGCTTTGCACACATCCAAGTATCTCTTGGCAAGAAGGTTGGTTTCAATGTAACAACACCTCAGTTACTCCAAAACATAGGTTACCAGCAAATCTAACAAATGCCTACTTAATATTCCTTTCCCCCAAATGTACTCACTAAACTGTAGCACAATAAACAGTTAGAATACGCCAACAGGTATCTAACTACATCCATAATACTATAATAGTACTTTTAAAAGTCAAAATAGTTAGAATACTCCAACAGGTATCTAACTACTTAAAAAATACCCTTCATTGCAGTACTCTTGAAATACACCATCACAATACTTGTTACTACAAAACTTCTTCTAAAGTCTAACGTAGTTAGACTACGCCAACAGGTATCTAACTACTTTAAACATTCCCTTAATAACAACACACTTCAAACAAACATACTTTCACACATACACTGACATAATTGTAGTGTTTTCTGTTATCCTCAATTGATTTTTTTCCCAATGCCCAATGATTATTGAAGTCAATACAATAACAGTGTACCACACGTTGGTGGCACAAGTTATGGTTGCTTAGCCTACCATAACTGTCATACTTCTGGGGGTTTTCTGTTTTTCTTGTAACCATAATATGCATAGGTTGTTATTTCTGCAAACTAACTATAACGTACCTTCAAAAACGTTTTTGCACTGCATTTGATAGGTTTTTATTAGGGCAACTGAACCATAATGTCCCATTAACAAAGTTCTTTCACTGAATTTGATAGGTTTTTATTAGTGCAACTTAACCATAACGTCCCTTTAACAAAGTGTTTGCACTGAATTTCATAGGTTTTTACCAGGATACCCTTAATGTGTATACATGTACCATACAACAAACTGAACCACCTGCTCCAACGCTAATATCCACAGGGCCTGCGGACCATGCGACTGTTCGTGGGTATCGGGCAGCATCCCCACTGCCAAATAGCGCAGGAGTTCTTTAACATTATGAAAGCATACAGCAAAGAAACAGAGCATCTTTAAAGACCAACACATAAGTAAATTCTAATGAAAAATTAAATAGATCTACAAACTCTGTATTTACAAAAGCAGCAATGCAATGCAATTGCATAGAGTGTGCAACATAATGGAATGCACCAATCACAAAAATAACCTGCGCTTCCAAAAGTATTACCTCAATGCTGCATTACATACAAACTGAGAAGCAAGTGTCAGTGGAACAAGTGGAAAGTACTGACAGCACAACTCTGCTACAAAGTGGTAAGTACACTATATGTTTTCCTTTAACTGTGCAGTTTGTTCTATGTACAGTAGTAGTAAAACAAATTTCACTTTTTTTACACAGAAATGGCAAGCACCCTGGAGTGGCTGTAAGAAAATGTTCCTCGTGATGAAATGAGTGAAGACAGTAACTCCAATGGTACACAGTGCAGTTTGAAAAGTAAGACAATTAATACATATTGCTTCACATGTACCTGAAACATATATTTTTCTTTAACAGTAAATGTGACAAATGAAGACAATGGCCCAGAAACTCCTACAATAATGCATGGGCTCATAGAAAATGAAACAAACACTATACAAAATAAACTAGAGAGCCTGGACGCAAAACTTTAGCAATTGCTGAACACTTTTGCCGACTTTGATTTTGTACAGGGACATATCATGGAGAAAATTAAGTACCACTGCCCCCTGCACCTGTACTCCTTCCCCCTATCCCAGCCAACCATCCCCACAAATTCCCTGTAAACAAATACATTACGATGAGACCTTAATCCCTTCTTCCCCGGAAGCCCCACCTGTGGAAAACCCTATTTAACCTATATATGTTTCTATTTCTACTACCCCTCCCCTTTCCTAATTCTGTGTATTTATGTGTGTAAATAAAGTTCCATGTGTACATTATTGCTGTGTGTCTGTGTGTTCTTTTTTAAAAGCCCCATTTTCAGTCCATGGAGCACGCGACTGCCCGGGATGTCCGCAATTAATCAAAATGGAGGTGTCCTACGGACACTGTGCCTGTCAACAAAGTCTGCATTCAAAATGGAGGTGTCCATAGGACTCCCTGCCTGTCCCCATGACTGCAAACCTGTGATGTACCTTTAATTAGTTCGGAAACCCTACCCCTGTCCCCTGTCCTACGGACACCTGGGCACACGTGCATCACATTCCCTGTGTCCTACAGGCAATGCTCCTGTCTGTCATGTCTGCAAAGTTGTGGCATACTTTTAATTAGTTTGAGGACCCCTGCCCTGTCCGGTGGACATTTGGTGGCATGAGCATCACTTTCCCCGGGTCCTATGAACAACGGGCCTGTCCAGCATGTCCGCAAAGCGGTGACGTACTTATTAGTTCGGGGACCGCACCCATGTCCGGTGGACACCTGGGTGCATCTCTTCCACTGGGTCCTACAAACAACTGGCCTGTCCAAAATGTCTGCAAAGCGGTGACCTACTTTAATTACTTGGTTGACCCCACCCTTGTCTGGCAAACACCTGGGCGTATGTGCATCTCATCCCCTAGGTCCTATGAACACTGCGCCTGTTCAGAACTGTCTGCCACACATGTGTTGCACTTTTAATTAGTTTGAGGACCCCAACCCGGTTCGTAGGACACCTCTGCACATGCGCACAATGGAGCCGACGCAATAGGTCTCCTACAGACAGCTGTCCCATTCGCAAACCTTTGCGATGTCATCATGTGACCGCACCCACACTGAGCGCAGGCCCTTATTCTTGAACAGGGTCTGTGCCCCCGAACACCCAAAAACTGCTTTTTGGGCAAATCCAAGGTGATTTACTGTGAAAATGCACTCTTGCAGACATACCAGTCTATGCCGCTAGCCATATGGAGACTTTCTGGAACCTTTTGAGCCCAGCTTGGGGTTCAAAGTGTCCCCAAAGCACATGACTGTCTGCGAAGTGCTCCCCATAACCCCTATAAAAGGCCACACACCAGTGCTGCTCCGCATTCTGTTTTTGGATTTCCATGAGCACTTGGTGTCATTGCCCTTACTACTGCTGGATTGCTGCTACATTGATACTGCTGGATTGTTACACAGAGCACTTGGCTGCAGTTGGCATTGATTTCCAGGAGTACTGCTGCAGGTTGCTGTTTAGCATATTGCTGAGTTCCTGCTGCTTTGCAGATTGCTCTGTTCCTGGTTCCAGGCTACTTTTACTTGGATAATCCATGTCTACCTCTGCTTCTGCCTCTGCCTCAGCATCAACCCCACCCCCACCAACACCACCACCTCCCCAAGAGCATAGAAAGGGGAACAGGCATGACGATGCAGAGGAGGAAAAAGAGGATGAAGAGAATGAGGTAGTGGAAGTCCCCATTAGCACCTGCCAACGTGAGTCTTGGGTGTAGAAGCTCTTTACCACCGTTGGAAATAAGCCCAAGGGTAGTGCAGCCAAGGTTTGCTGCAAGGAGTGCGACATGGTACTCAGTCATGGCAAACCTGGGCTGTACAGTTATCGGACGACCTCCATGCGGCAACACCTGATATCCAGCCACAAAGCAGCAGTTCGGAGGGTTGTCTCCTTCAAACAGGATAGTAGGTTGACTTCCACTACAGCATCCTTGACATCTGCTCCCGTCACCAATAGGGACACTCCTGTGGGGCAGCAGATTCCTCCAACATCCTCACAGGCCATACGCAACGCAGTAGATCCTTACCTTTCAAAGGTCACTGTTTTGTGTGTGTACTGCGACACAGCACTCTGCCGGGTGAGCAGTTACAGAGTGGTTTCAAGGCTGCGGTCTGGACCACAATGGAACCTACCCCCTACCTCAATGAGGCGCACCCAACATCTTACCTCTCTCTATCTGCCCTTATCCTTGTGGTTGGTGCCCCTTCCCTACCCTCCCAACCCTCTGCTGCCTTGTGTGTCATGTTTAAAAAATCAGAATAAAATTCACAAAACACAAAAAACAACAAAAAATGGCTCTTTTCAGAGCTACCTTTCAAGGTTTAACAATAAAAGTGCCAATGAAATGGTGCAGACCCACCTCTTGCTGCAAAATGAGCACCTGTGGGCCCGCGGCTGGGGTTGCCATCGCTACTTTTCTTCATACTCATCCTATGCCAGAGGAGTCGCTATTCTTCTCCATTCTTCACTGGGGTTTCGCCTGATCCAAACAGAGAGGGACAGCGAGGGAAGGGCGCTTATGGTTCGGGGCATGGTGGAGGGTGAGGAGGTGGTGTTCGTCAACTCCCACGCCCCCAACACAGACGGCGCAAACAATTTTGACTGGGTGCTATCCCGCCTCTCGCAAGTGCGAAATGCGACCATAATCTGGGGTGGAGACCTGAACACCCACCTTGACCCACAGAAAGATAAATCAAAGTTAACAACAGCTCACCCGTCCAAAAAGTGCAAGAGATCTGTAAAGTGTTTGACCTTTCAGACATTTGGAGGACCCAGAATTGGGAAGCCAGAGACTACACATATCACTCAAGTGTTCATAACACGAACTCTCGCATTGACTATCTGTTAGTCTCCGCTCACAGTAGCTGGCAATGGGGAGCATGCCAAATACTCCCCAAAACCTTCTCAGACCACGCCACGGTAACACTCGAATGCCATCGGCCGACCACCAGGCCACGTCCTCCACAATGGCGCTTCAAACTCAGATCCCTCGCCGATCCGACATTCGCCACCGAGCTAAGTGAGGAAATCAACTCCTTTCTTGACATTAACCAAGGCACCATCAACTCTGCCGGAGTGCTATGGGAATCCTTCAAATGCTACGTAAGAGGTGTCTGTCTAGCCAAGGAAAACGGAATCCTGAAACTTATTAAACGCGAACTAGAAACCTGCAAAACGCACCTGAAGGAATTGGAAAAGCAGCAAGTCGCACACAATTCAGACCAAATCCAGGCGAGGCTGAAAGAAGAACTTCTGAACTATAGAAAACTGGCTGAAGGGAAGATAACATTTCTGGGGCACAACCACAGAATTAGACAATACGGCGAAGGCCAGAAGCCTGGAGCCCTTCTTGCTCGCCTCATAGCGGCAGATAGGAGGCCGACAAGGGTGGACAGTATCCGGACACCACAGGGAAATATGCTGCACAAAGAAGAAGATATAGTCGAGGTGTTCAGGGCTTTCTTCCAGGACCTATACAGCGCCGGGGGCCCTACAGACTCTGTTGCGATCCGCAACTACCTTAATGACACTGAACTTTTCTGGGTGGAGGGAGAACTCCGGTAGCCACTGAATGCGCCCATAACGCTGGAAGAGATTCAAGAAGCCATCAAAAATCTGCCATCTTCTAAAGCCCCGGGACCAGACGGGCTAACTGGTGAGTTTTATAAATACTTCGCCCCTTTTGTTGCCCCTCTCCTGCTAAATGTCTATGAGGAGGTGATCGAATCCGGCATTCTCCCACAGACACTAAGAGAAGCGAACGTAATCCTGCTACACAAAAAAGACAAGCCCCCCGAAGATTGTAAGTCCTATCGCCCCATATCATTAATTAATCTGGACAACAAAATCCTGGCCAAGATCCTCATCAATAGGCTTCTCCCATTAATGCCCGCACTGGTTCTCGCCGACCAAGCGGGATTTGTGCCTGGCCGAAACACCACATTCGGGATACGCAGAATGTTTGGGGTTCTGGCAGCACTCGACCCTGATCAGCAGGCAGTGGTGGTGCTGCTAGACGCCAAAAAGGCATTCGACTCTGTTGAGTGGCCCTTTATGTTCGCCGTGCTACAGCAGCTCGGACTTGGGAAACAGTTTATCAGGCTAGTCTCACTCCTCTATACCCAGCCCCTTTCAGCAATCTCGCTCGGGTCGACCCGCTCGGCCCAGATCAACCTCCAGCGTGGCACTAGGCAGGGATGCCCATTATCCGCTATGATATTCGCCCTTGTGATGGAGCCCTTGGCAATGGGCCTTAGGGAACGACATATCCAGAGAGGTCTTAAAATGGGTCCTCACCGGCTAATAATATCACTCTATGCCGACGACATAGTCCTGTTCATGCAAAACCGCTGCGAAAACCTTAATCCAATAATGCGTGAAATAATCAAGTTTGGGTTGGTATCTGGCTTGAAAATTAACCAATCGAATTCAATCGTCTTTCCCTTAAACACAAAAACCAAAATTGTCCAAGACGATTTTAACTTCCAGTGGGAGACAGCTCACGTCCGATATCTAGGAATTAAGGTGTCACTAAATCACCAAGATATACTGAAAGACAACTACGATAGCACACTGAAATTATTAAGAGACAAGGTAAACAGGTGGAAATCACTACCGCTCACCATCTGGGGGCGAGCCTCATTGGTAAAAATGGTAATCTTACCCAAACTCCTATACCTTTTCCCTTTTCGCTAACATCCCCATCCTGCTGTCCAGACGCTTCCTGGGTAATCTGAGAAGCCTAGTTCTGGACCTTATATGGTCTGGCAAACCTGCAAGGCTGGCTTACTCATCCCTAGTGCTTCCTGTTAATAAGGGTGGCCTGGCTCTACCCGATCTAGAACGGTACTACTGGGCTCAGTTTCTCAGTCATTGGCATGAACCACAATTCGTAAGACCGCATGTACAGGTCGAACGGGCACTAGCCTCACCCAACTTGCTAAGGGCAGTGATTATCAGCAATCAAGCAGTGCCACACAGGACGCTGAACATAGTGCAATCCACCTTCGCAATATGGCGGAAAATAGCTCAAAAGTACAAGATTCAGCTTAGATACTCTCCTCTTCTGCCCGCGAAATTCATTCCCGGGTTCCCACTCACCGCCGAGAAAGTGTACCTGAACTGGGCGGATAAGTGCAAAATAAAAACTCTAGGCGACTTCTTTATACAAGACACCTTCATAACACCCCAGCAGGCGAGGTAAAAGGGGGGCACGTCCTCCCTTGACATCTTTTTGTACTTCAGAGTGCGATACACCTTGCAGGCCCTCATCCCATCATTCCCGCAACAACCTCCCACCTGGCAACTACTGCATGGGACCATTCAGGCACAAGGAGAGGGCAAACTAGTCTCATCCATCTACAAAACCCTGCTCACCGACACTCTCCCCTCGAACCACAAAACAAAGACAAGATGGGAAACCACGCTTCAAACCCCCATTCCTGATGAAGACTGGAGCTATATTTTACAACAGATACAAAAAGTGGCACTCAATTCCCGCTTCAAACAAATCCACTTTAACTATCTGCATCAAACCTATTATACCCCTAACAAGAGAAACAGACACCACCCTGGGTCCAATGCATCTTGCGACCGTTGTGGGTCCCCGGATGCTGATTGCCTGCACCCATCGTGGAATTTCCCGCCAGTGTCTAAATTCTGGACAGATGTGCTTGACGAAACTAACGCAATTATCGGCGAGAGAGTGGGACACTCGCCACTGGTGGAGCTCCTCCGCCTAACAAGACCCCTGTCTTCACACATCCGGAAACTGGCAAGCTTGTTATTGGTTTTGGCACGTAGAAGAGTGGCTATGGCATGGGGACGGGGCACACCCCCTACCCTAGCGAACTGGAAGACCCCCAGATATATGGGGCCCGTAGATCTCGTACCTCCTCTCTAGCGCAGCACCAGCCGGGACAACCGATCAGCCACCACAGACTTCTCTGGTGTAAATGTAAATGCGTTAATTGCCTGTTGTGTGATGGGACTGTCGGAGGGTGGGAGGGTGGGCGTGAGGGGGGCATTCGGCGGCTTATCAGCCCACTGTTCGGGCTTGTTGGTACTCATGTTTACTAAAATGCAAAAATAAAGTTTTAAAAAAACGAAATAGTGCAGGCCCCCGCTAAGTCCGTGGACAGTGGAGTAGTTCGTGGAAATCCAAAGCGTGCAGGGTGTGGCAGCATGTAAACCATTGCATTCTTTTCCGGGACAAAGTGGTGGCTCAGAAAAGAGCCTTTTTGGGGTTTTTCTTTTTGATCTTCCAAATTTTGAACTGCAAACACCTACTGCACACATGGTTCCTATGCTTCCAAAAACGGCTGCAAAGCATTTTGGATATTGCGCAAAAAAAGATGATTGCCACCATCAGTAATATTGACTCCACCTCTATGGAAAATGTTGGTGCTACGAAATGTAATGTTTTCATTGTCAAAGGAAGACATAGCAACATCTCACAGAAATGTTTAAACAGCCTTGTTGACATTGTGCATGGCCTTCTCCATTTGCGGACCAAATGATGAAGAGCGCAGCCACATCTGTCTCTTGGCAATGCGCGAAAAAATTACTCGAGAGTTTGGGAACATGTCCATGACTTTCTCAAGTGCCTCCTTCATCGCAAACTGCAAAGAGATTCCAGTAACATGGCCTAAACTGTTCCCTCCACAATGACCAATAATAATAGCAGGATGATGCTGCATCACCAAAGTGGCACAAAGGGGAAGCAAATCCAGTCACTTCATGCCACGCACTCAATACCAGTGCACATCCACATGAGGAAACCCAAAATGTGCACTCACTCTACACTGCTCTGCATATACCTGCAACCAATGTATCCACGAGTCCCCCAAAATCCACACAGAGACAGCCATAGCCATAGCAATCTGCACTCCTCTCAGCAAACAGACCTTCTGCCACAGTCTCTCCTTTCACACCACTCCCAGGAAACCTTATTTATTGACCAATCCAATGGCCTCCACAGTTCCATTTCCACCCCTACCATCCTCAAAAGTCCTGGATGTGGCACGTGTGATCCGTGAGCTACCACAAGGTTCATGGATAAATCTGCCAGTTCAAGGGCGTGGGGAGAGAAATGTAACCCAGGGTAGGAGATTTTTTCTATTGTAGTGGCTCTTAGGTGTTCCTGAAGAAACATCTTTTGTTTTCTATTTTTTGTTTTTTTGTCTTTTCTTTTCCTTACATCAACCTCTGAAAAGCATCCCTTAGATTACCCCAAAAAATGAGCATTTCCAAGAAAGGACAATGAAACGCCATCTGCGGTAAAGTAGTACACACTAAGGGAATCAATGTTCCCATTGGATAAACAAGACATCTCAGCACGTCGCAAAACTACACCCATGCCTCTATTAACAAGGCACCTTCCAACATTTTTCCAGGGATTGAAGACATTGGGATTGTTCCATTGTGCTCTTGGTATTATTTCAGGAAAAAAAATAAAAACTTTGCATTAGGTAAAAGCACCATTAGGTCTTCCACGAACAACTTCCATACAGGAACCAAACTTGGGGCACTGATGTAGCCCAAATGCTCTCCTCCACATTGCACCACCAAAACATCAGGACTACCAAAAGTAGCCATGTTTCTGCAAGCAGTGCCTGCAAATTGCGGCTAGGCACACAACACCATAAAGCCTCCAGGCCTGGAAAACCAAGATCTACAGAAAACCCTCTTTCCTTTGCATAGCTCTCCAAATAACATACAAATGAATCTCCCACTATCCATACAATAACTCCAGCCATCTTCACTACCCAACCAACACGGCAATGAAAAAAGTATTACCCACCCTTCCTGTTAAGCACACCCTGAACACCTGATTGGATAATCCCCACAGTGCCATTTCCATGCCAGGCATGCTGAGAGGGCCCGGATGTGGCACCTGCGATTCTCAAACTACCGCTGTGTTCGCGGATCCCATAACACTGGGGCAGCCCTTTCTTCCTATTCCATTTCACACTTTGCAGCACTCTCTGATTGGCTACTGGTAAACAGTCCCACAACCATCCACCAATCACATCCAGGATCTCTACATCTAACTCTATGAACTCACTACAACACTGCAGATCTACTGTTCAACACTAAGAACACAGGTCTCATATGATTCCCAAGCCCCCGCATTTACATTTATGTACTCGCCAGATTCATCCACATCTACATTCATCAACACAAACTACAGGTATGAATATGTTTTGTAATGTACAAAGAAAATAAAAACTACATATATCCATACATGCCAACATTCTCGACTACCCAGAAGGGACATTCGATTCCAGAAAGCGGGAGAAAATAATTTCCCCATAGAAATGAATTGGGGTTTTACTTATTTCAGACAGGTGTACAAAAAAAATTGCAATCTTTTTTATCTAGAAATCGGGATGTTGGCATGTATGTGTATGTTACCAAAGCATTGCAAGTACATAGATTGCATGCATGTAAACAGGGCGCCTGCCACTTGCCCTGTATAACCTACTCAATAATCATACTGTCATTGGTACCATCTACTCAAATCAACTGACAGTTTCTCAGACTGCTGTTTGCTTTCACAGTTTTCATGTACTGCCCACTAGCATAACACCTACAAACCACAAATTTCAATTCAAGCTCCTCTGCCTGTGATTGATTTATGAAAAACCACATTGGGAACATTTGGACAGCACATTCAAATGTCAGATCCTATGTAAAATGCCCACAATGTACACAAAAAATGAAAACCGCATGTATGTTCACAAAGCATGGCAATTATATGCATTGTACAATACACCAAATCCACCATTGGGAGGAAAGCACAGCATTGCATGTCTACAATGGAAACAGTACTATCTATAAATTTGGATAAATAAATAAAACACAAAGCAACTTCTGTACTCATATAGCGAACATCCGTGTGTCACAAAGTTAACAAAATTCCACACACAGTAACATTCTCCTTCCCAATCTGTATATATTTCTGCCCTTTTATTCACTATGCTGTGAATTCCACTAATCCATTTCCAAACAAATAGTGCAAAAACATTTCATACCCTTCAAAAATGCAGCCCCATATGACACATTTATCACTGCAGCACTGCCTCCATACCAACAATGCTAACACTCCCAAGTACCCACATGTATGCAGTACTGTACAATTGCACGTTCACACACACTAACTGTTCCTGCCAAAAAATCCTTCTAGAATCTAAAACAATGTGTTCTCCTACTACTATTACTGTACCATTAACACACATACCCACTAACTTCCTTCTTTTGCAATTGCAGTAAAGAACCGCCTCCTAAAAACCAGTGACATCTCTGCTGGAAGATAAAATTCCGAAGAAACCAACTCTTCACATCTAACAAAGTAAGTGCAGTACTGTTGTAGTGCTGTGCCTGTTACTCAGACAGTGCAGTGTTGTTCTATTGTAGCCTAGACAATTGTATCCAACCTCAGAGAACTTGCTTCACCCTTACTCATTGCACCTTGCCAGGTCCACTGTTTCTATTCACATCAGAACACCAGTATCTTACTACCCACTAGTTTTATTAAAACATTATAATGTCCTTATTTCTTCAACCACATTATACCGTCATACATACTGAAACAAACCTTTCTCACAGCAATGCACACACATGCCACTACAACCTTCCCAACCAAAAATAACAGCCCTTTGCAAAATCACACTCCTCTACATATACCTAGCTTCATATTCAAAAACTCATGCACAGTACACACAAATACATTGCACAACTTCCAAACCCACACTTTCCTTTTTTCTTCAACAGACACAAGACAAAGCCTACCAAAAAGCAACTCTGTAGAAAACAATGCAGAAAATAGAGCAAACAAAATTCAAACCAGGCAAAATGGCCATCCAAGTCTAGCAGACTTTGTACAAAAAGTTCAAACAAATCAGCTAACACAGTCACTGAGCAAAAACGGAACCAGGTAGCAGGAAAAAAAGTATGACATCCCTCCCAAAATGTAAAACTAAAATTAAATGTATGCAACTGTGGAACTCCACTTTTACCCGCACGGGAAAACGCATTCATTTCATCACAAAGTATCAAAGCTAGTAGTTCAAAGAAACTCCAGCTATTTGAGCCATGTCAATTACAATGTATCTATGCTTCAAACAAAACTCCTGCATACAAGAAATAATTATAGCTGCAAGACAGTGTAGGAATCCAGAGGGAGATGCAAAACCAAATTTAAAAAGAAATGCCAGCTCTTCACCACACATGTAAATTGGGCTTTGCAAACTGAACGAGAGAAAGGCCTGTTTTAATAATAAACTGTTGAATGAAAGGCTGCCATTATCTAGCAGTGCGAAGGGGTATGTTGCTTGGGAAAATACACATACGGGTTATTTTATTCAACTGGTTTGTTTAATTCAGGGCCAAATATAAGAAAGTAAATCTGTTAAACTATATTGGCTGGATTTTGCAAGTTCCAAAAGAAAAATAGGTTTCTGCTTAGGGGGGATGCTACCAACAGGAGGGCCTATCTCAGCAGATACTAACACCCCAGTGATAATTATTAGGTTGGACAGAATCTAGTCTAGGCTGAACCCACTGACAATGAAAGTTCCAGAACAAGGAAGTGTGAAGTGGGGAAGGGGCAATAAACCTTCATTCCAGGTTGGGAAACCCACACCTTGCTCTGGAGGAAGTGACATTTGGTGGCAGCTGAAGAAAGAAAGAAATGGCCCAGTTACACACAAAGGACTGCCATTTGCTTCCAAAGACTATTTATGAATACAAATGTAAAGACTTTTAGCTCTGCAGCAAGACTTTGTAAAAATGTAAACATTTCGCAGTTTAAAAGTGATTTTTTGGGCTTTCATTTAAGACATGGTAGAATTCACTGACCCTTTGGGAATGTAAATGGCAAAGAATCAGGGATGCAAGGAAAGTATCCATGATGCCAATGCACATTTTTATACTTACATCCCTTATGATAATCCGCACATGTGTATAAAGTTATGAAATTTTAGGCCGAATCATTCATACTCAAAATTACCAAAAAGTGGTAGAAGGGTGACACAATGTCTCACAGATTGAAGAGTTGGTGTGTTATGCTCTACATAAAATATGTAACCTGTGTATATAATTTGCTAAGCGATTTCAACTATATAAATGTACTGTTTGTGGCAAAATTGGATTTTGGCTAAAATAACGGTGGGAGGTTTTTGAAGATTGTAAACTCACATCAAAAATCTGCCCTCCTGCTTTGAAATCCAACCATTTGAAAGTGAGGTGGAGACTAGCACCCCTGACCAATCCTGTGGGTTAGAGGTGTGCTTAGCTAAGCCTGCCCAGTCATATACTTTGATGATGTCACTATGCAGTTCTTTTTTCTGCTGCATTGGAGGCGATTTGACATTCCCTGGGGAGGGGGTTGTTCACTTGCCCCCTTGTAATGTGCGGCAGAGAAGGTTAAAGAGAGGCCTTGTATTGCTTTAATTATCAATCACACATTTAAAGTCCCTATAAAACCTGAAAGCATGGTGCGTTTGTTTTAAAGTTTGCCGATACTTTCTAAAATGCCTTTACGGCATCATGACATCTTTCACATATATCTGTTAAGTCGTTGGGATGTTTTCACGTATGACGTCTATACGTGCTTAGGAAGAGAATCACAGAAGAAGGATCATGCCGTGTACGGGCAGGAATACCCATTGCTGTCCAAGATGGGATGATAGAGCCAAAGTCCAAGCCCAAGAAGTGATACTTCTACCCTGCTCAACCCCACCACCCCCTCCAGCCTACCTCTACAGGAGTCTGTCCTGATACATTTTGGTTTCACCATCACCGTCTTGTGGTCAATGCTGGATTTGATTGATTCACGTTGCGTCACCCTTTCTCAACTCCCATACTGGAATTCCTTTGCATCTTGTACTCATAGTGGCCCTGAATCATGCTTTTCCCATCTTCATCTTGCATCCTGGCATGCAACATTATGTGTTACTGCTGACTTCTGCAATTGTATTCGCTCTCCCATCTTGATTCTCCACTCTTTTTGACGGCTTACTCTCTGTTCTCTCCTCCTCTCCCTTTCTCCCCTTTCCTATCTCCTCCCCTTACTTTCTTCTATGCACTTACTCTATCAGAATTGTCCCTGGACCTATTATGATAGCATCCTCGTCTGTCTCCTCCCCTGACTTGTTTCCCCCCTGCCCCCTCCAGCACTATCTGAAATGTCATCAGGCCTAGTACGATAGCCGCTTGTTTTGTTCCTCCCCTCCCTTTCTGCACCCCTCTCCCTCACCTTTTGTTTTTCACCGGTCTACCAGAAATGTCATCAGGCCTAGTACGGTAGTCGGCTGTCTGTTTCCATTACCTTCCCACTCTCCCTCTCCCTCTCCCTTCTTTATCTATGTCTTAGCTCTTGCACTATCTGAAATGTCGTCAGGCCGAGTATGATAGTTAATTTCACATCCTTACTGTTCATGGCCTGTAAGAATGTCATTGTATTTTCCCTTGTTCCCTCTCTTGCCTGGAAGTACTTTGATACACATTGTATATAGGTGCTATATAAATAAACTATCATATCATATCATTATAAATAAGGGTCCCTGACAGGACTACACACACACTCCTCCTGATTTTCCTGCGTCGGCGTTCCTGTTCCATTCATCCTGCTGAGTCCAGATTCCAACTACAAGGCCAAAGCATTGCTGACCCTACTCCAGGGCCCACTGCAAATACCTGAGCATTGATGATCCTATCCCAGCAATGCCTTAATTATGAAATACCACTAAAATTCCCAAATAATCAAAGGGGAAAGCTGTTGGATTCTTTTGGGAAGCATCCTGAACCAGCCTGGCTTGCTGCCCACTAACTTCTTGTCCACTGACTGCATCCAGAGATACATGTGCCATCCAGTGACCAGAATTACCATCCGGTGACCCGACCCTGCCTAGCTGTCTTTTGCCCAGCTGTCCTTTGCCAGGAGTGCTGCCGTGTAGTCACCAGAACCATTGACGATCCAAAAATCCCAAAACTAAAAGTGGACTGTAAGTATAATCCCTACCCCATAGAAATCCATAGTCTAGAATTTGTCCTTATCCCACTCTCTAAGCCATCCTATCCTTATCCTGGTAACTTTTTAAAAATGTCAGAATTCTCTGTGTTCTTGCCCTTGATCTCCAAGCGTTGACGCCACTTTTCTCTTCATTTCTGTCTTGCTTAGATCATAAGTCATTAGCTATATTGTGTTTAAATAAATACATTTTCCCTAAAGAAATGGGGTACACTGCATGAAGGGTTACAACTGCAGCGTAACTTTTATATTCACGGGTGGCGTTCCTCTTTTCTTAGCCATTAAATCTAGTTTAAGTAAAATGTGCCTTTCACTTTTAAAACCGATTTTCTCTATTTCACTGCAATATTTTCCTAAAAACAAACCTCACTCTACCTTCCAAATCTCTCTCAATTCACCAGCTACCCCCATTCTTTCACTTCTCTAATATCCCTGTGATGTACCTCTGTCCCTCAGTCTAAAAACCGCATCCCGATTTGCAATATTTCAAACGCAACTTGTACACGTGTCATTTGGCTGCAACATGTTTTAAACTTTCCATTCATTTTTCGAATTATATGCTCTTGGTAACCTATTGCTGGTGATTGTTAGTGTCTATGCATTGTTGCTTTAGTGAGAAATTTTATTTACCTTAGAGTTTTAACCACACATTAATTAATTATTTGTCCATTTCCGAGTATCATTTCATAACATTGCAAGGGGTTTCAAATCTGTTTTCCACTCTTATTTGGTGAGGGAAGGTTGGGTTTTTTATTCAGTTTTCTGCCTCTTATTCCTGATTACCTGCTGTGTCTTTCTATCCATTCAGAATTGATTATTTGTGGGTTGAGGGAACATTGCAGGGGGAAATCCTAACTCGGGTGCTATTTTTCCTAAATCAAAAAGTGCTCCTAATCCCTGGTGTTTTGTATATGTTCCACTAGAAGGTTAAAGCAAGTGTAGTGCTTACATCCTCATTGTAATTATCACCCCATTGGTGATAATTTGAATTATAAAATAAATTTTAAAATAAATAAATTCATATTGCATTTTACCAACCAGCCTGGTTCATGGTCCATTGTGACCCAGGGTATTTGAAAAGGGGGTGTGATACGAGTTGTGTAGCATCTCAAATTGAATCTGCATAAAATAAGGAGAAAAGCACCTCAGTTGTGCACTACATACTAGGCCGAGACCAAAGTGTGTGTCGCCTGATTGAAATCCTTAACAAATTTGGGGGCTCGAGTCCAGGATTCAGTTTGGTTACCACCCGTGCAGTCTAGAACAGCAGACTAAGCTGCAGGGTAGTGATACTTTGTGTGGTTAGAATACTGTGTTACACTGTACAAGCGCCTCCCAAAAACAAATACTCCAAGTACCAGGCCAGTGTCTAAAAGTAAAACTAAAATCAACCCCAAAATAGACAGAAAAGCAACAGAATACAGGTTACCCGTACATAAATAAATAAATTAATAAAGAAAGAACATGGCCAAAATGACTGTAGTAGAAATCAATATGGCTAGGGAGCACTTCCTGCACAAGCTATTTGTCAGAGGCCAGTGGCCAGAACAGGATGAAAAAGCCTGGCTACAAGAAATAACACAACAGGTCACAGCCATGAACCTGGACATGTGGCAGGATGGTGGCTTATTACACCAAGCTTTGAGTGAATTATATATGACCCCAAAAATTAAAGAGGAGAAAATCAAAATTGTTAGAATCGCAGCCTACATGTATCTCCAGATGAGAGTGATGAGGGAAAGGCATGAGGAAAACACAACTCTTGCACAGAATCACGTTTAACTATTAAATAAAATCCAGACTGATCTAAATTTAGTAGAACAAAAATTACAGAAGAGCCAAGAGTTGGAGGTAGAATCTCGAAATGATGTCATAAAATTAAAAGAGGATTTGGCTCTCCAACAGCAGAATAATGCAGATCAAGAGACCTAATTAGAGGCATTGAAAGAAGAGTGTAAAGTTAAATCAACAAATACATTTTAATACAGCCTGCACAGAGAAGCTAGTTACCCTGCAAGATCAGATAGAGAAATTGAAAGAGGAAAATAATAAGTTAATTATGAGAGACCTCCACTCTCAAGCTGAATTTGATCAAGAGTGCCAGAAATCCAATACCATCAAGAAACACAGGGATGACATGGCGGAACAGAGGGGCACCCTAAGTCAGGAGGAAGACGCCCTAGGCCAGGAAATAAGCAAGTTAAAAACAGAGTTACAAGGAAGTTGGTTAGCCCTCCAGAAACTAAATGAACTCAAAATAGAGTATGGGAATCTACTGGAGCATGCCAGACGGGTAGAAGGTGCTCTGGAAGAGAACACTCAAACCAAAGATGCACAAACTCAAGAGGTGAGTCTCCTGCAATAGAAATTGTCTCATTATTCTCAAACCATACAGGAAGCACAGAGAGACAAGGAGGCCCACTGTGAAAAGAATGATGGGCAGCGCAAGAGCGGGTCATAGAGGCCAGTAAAACCTTGATAGCTGAGAAAAAGGCTAAGATCTTTATATCTTTGCTTATTATCAAGAAGTAGGGGCTGAGAAGGAGTAACTAGCAAGGTTGGAGAAAGAGGGTGCTAGATTTAATCCTAAGTGGGGGGACCCTGACCAGGTAGAGAGGGACAGGGCAACCCCTGATCATAGCATAAGGACCTCTGTACTAAGGGACTCAAACCCATTTAACACTTTTCTACACGGCTGACTTCATGGCTGCCGGTTAACATGAGCTGGAAACCATGAGGCCATGACAGGTCAGCGGCCCACAGGAATGGATGGACGGGCGTCCCTGTATAGAAACCCAAACCTTAAGGCTGATGTCTCTGACAAGGAAGTCTCCTATGAGAGGAAAGTCAGGGAATTAGATCCACAGAAATAGTACCTTTCAAGGGACCAGTTGGTTCAATTCGATGAAAAGCCGGATGAAATGAGACCCAAAAAGAGCATCCTGAAGACCGCTACCCAATTAGGGCAGTGGGGGGATACTCTGCCAACCCTGGGACCAGGAAAGAATCAGAAGACTACTCTCCTGAGCACCACAGGAATAGAGAAACTAGGCCCCTCCATTCTGCGAGCCCCTCTCAAGCTCACAGAATCAGGGAGTGCCTAGATGATCATGAGGGGACCTCAAGTAGTAGTGCCTCTCAGTCTGAGGGCAGTGGACTCGGGTGACTAAGCCAAAGAATGCAAATAAACTCAAGAGAGTTATGACAAACAAGACCCCATTAGGCAGATTAAGACCATTAGGAGTTTCATAACCCCATACTATAAAAACGCAAAATATTCTGGTTGGGAACACTTGGAACTCTATGAGCAGATGATGGACACTTTTCATCTGAAAGACAACCCGAACTGCATAGAGTATGTAAAATGGACATTCTCCCATGAGTACTCCAGCTTCTATGCTGGACTGGAGGACCAGAACCATTCAAGATGGTCCACCTACAGGGTGGCCATCTTGAAACACTTTTCCGCCCACAGAAACCCCCAAGAGGCTTGCAAAGCGGCCTACAATCTGCAGTGTGGGGAAGATCAGGCCCCACAAGAATTTGTGCAGGAGCTCAAACGCACCTTTGTACAAACCATTAGGAGGGTGCGCACGGATAGCAGGGAGTTTATAACCACCTTCTTTCATGCACTCCCCAAGTATATCATGACCCAGCTGGTGAGGGATTTCCATGACAAAAGATCTTTGGACTGGGTCATAGAGCAGGTGACCCACATTTATGAGGTCCAAAAACCTGCAGAAAATAATAATCTGGCCAAAAACCCCAAGCCAGCTAACACACCTGCTGCTGCTAAGGTGGCAGAGGTGAAGGTTGCCCCCATTTTAGAACTAGAGATGGAGGGTCCTAGAAATGTACCTACACAAAAATCAGCAAAATCAGAGACCTAGAAGACCTTCAGGCCAATCACAAACAGGTGGCAGTCAGGGAGATAATCACACCAATTGGCCCCCTAACTCCCCTGATTACATCAGTCCCAGATACAAGGGCAAACGACCAATCTTGGGGTATGTATGGACTCCCCCAGCTCCGGAGGGGATCCCATCAGGTAATTACCGCCCCAGGAATCTTCCCTCCTAACTTCCCCCAGGAGGGCAGTAATTCCCCAAATGCTGGGTTAAGTTTCTTTCCCCGGTAGCCACAAAACCCCAACCTGCAGGACAACCCTCATTTCATTCCCCGATTTCAGGAACCCATACATCCCAATCCGGGAGAGGGGAGGCCAAGGGTGGAGGGTTACCAAAATTCACCATATCCAGGGTACTACGGGAGAAGGGATAGTTACCCTTCCCGTGATCCACCTAGAGTTGATCAGAGACCCCCGTCCCAGCCAGAACAGGTGTCCCAACTGGAGTGCCAGGTCCAAAACCTTACCCAGGATCTGGGTCACATGTTGAGGGCTCAACAGAACCCTAAAATGAACATGGAGGCTCAGAACCCCACAAACCAAGGGTCTGGTACCCCAGAACAATGACGGGGAGAGAACCCTGACAACTCACCGGTTCCAGAGGAGGAGGCACAGGGGGAAGGGAGGTGGAAAGCCCTAGAGGAAGCTACCTTCCTTACTTGTTAAAAGCCCTTGGACACCCAGGAACCGGAACAAAAATCTCTTGCCCCTGAAATTCTGCAACCCAGGGAACAGAGGGTGAGTAGGAGAAATAAAGACCTCAAAAAGGCCCATTTTGTGGAGGAGGTTAGTATCCTCCAGTTTGAAGGGGAAGAATCCTTAGAGGATTCTGGTAAAAGATCTTCTCCTTCAGGGACAGGGGACTCCTCCTAAAGAAAAATGGGTCCCAAGAGATCTAAATGAAGACTGGGTGGATGTGGGGACTGATTCAGAATCGCCCATCCTTGAACCCCAGAATGAGCATCCAGGAAACCCAATAGTAACAGAGAGATCCCAAACCTCACAAACTAATTCTGTTGACTGCATCCAAAAAGGGGGGGGGGGGCAGCCCAGAGTCATAAAAAGGGGAGCCCGAAACACCCCAAATATCAGAATGTAAAATGTTTCTTTCAGATCCTTAAACTCCAACACAGAATTATGCCCAAACTACCCCTCTGTCGGAGTAAAAAAATAAGGAAATTGACCACCCAGCTTGCCCAAAATGCACATTACCTTTGCCCATTGGAGGAGAAAGAGGGTAGATTTTATGCCCCGGTCCAAGTGCAAGGGCAATGTACACTTTTGGCACTGGTGGACACTGGATCCCAAGCCACTCTTCTGTCAAAAAGCGCCCTTGAGCAGATAAATTCAGGAAGAGGGGAGAGATACCAGATCCCTCTCACCCCTCTTCCTGGGCAACTCCAGAACTTCGATGGGAATGAAATTCCTGTTAAGGGAACTGCGGATTTGGAAATAAAAATTGGGCGGCACAAAGTGAAACACCCAATCATAGTCGTGACTCCAGAGGGCACACCTTGTCTACTGGGGAATGACATCCTACGTAGGTTGTCCCCCCTAATAGACTGTGTGAACAAGGTCCTCAGGACTCAGACTAACAGGCCAATAAAATAAACAAAGTGTCAACCATATTAGTTTAAATGGCACATGCCACATGGTTGAACAAAAAACCTGTAATTGCTGTGAGACAACAAACTGGTGATGGGAACTCCTCTCCATTCCTGAAAATCAACCTTCCTTCCAGTTTCAAGTGGCATTCCACACTGGAAGGAAATACTTAGAAATTGTATACCAATTCACAATCTGAAAATTCCAATTCTATAGCCAAATGTGATGAGAAACCAGCTCAAAGTTTAGCTGACATTCAGAAAATTAGAGAACAATTATTCATCCCTATTCGGTTAAATGAGGGGAAGGAATCTGTTCACGCCCGAGTGTGCGTGAACAATGGTAAGAGCTTCATCAGTGAAGGCACGTTTAGGCAGCTCCCAAAAGATCCAACCATTCCAACATTTAAATTGATCAACAAGTTGGAAATTGGCCTGGAAACTCTTAATTCCAAACATCTCCTGCCTAGCAGGTGTATGCTCAAAGTTCCTATAGGAAACAAAAGCATAGTACATCATTGTTGGGTTGTGCGAGATGTTTCTGCTGCATTCTATTTAGGCAGTGACATTCTCAATCGTTTTGCCATTAACTTGGACCTGATAAATTACAAAGCCCGGTCCCGACTTGGGGGTAATCCCATGGAATATGATCATTCAGAAAAAGCATTTCGGTCATCCCAATTGCTGCCGTATGCAGTCGAAGTTCAAATTGGAGAGGAGGTCACCATCACAGGACGGACACGACTATTCCGACTTGAATTAGAAATTAAAAGAGGACAGAAACTGCAAAATCCTGACACATATGTACACTTCAATGCAACAGCAGGGGTTGGGGTTTAACCCAACACCATTAGTCAATGTAGAACACAACACCATTCCAATATTGATGGATAACAGTGACCTTAGGAGTATCACTCTGGGCGCAGGCACCATAATTGGAATGGTGGATGATGACTGACATTTTCCATGGATCTAGGTAATGAACTGATAGGACCAATCCCCAATGACTGTTTTGACAGTGATAGTGACAATGACATACCACCAGACAGGATCTTTACCCGTGAAGGGTGGAATTTCCTGGTGTATTCTTCCTGCCCTTACTGGGAGGAAGAGGTGACCTGTGACATCAGGCAGGATGAAGTGATTTTTCAGGTCCACAATGACTGCTTCTCCTACCTGAAACCCTCTGTCCAGGTCAATACTCTAACCAGGGACCTCTCCACCCAGCTAGAGGAGGCCACTGAGATATCAAAACCGGAAGTCTTTCCAGGCTTCAGGCAAATGGTTGAAGAATGGGTCAACCTAGCTGATGCCTGTGAGAGTCCGGAGCAAAAACAAAAGTTGAAACAGGTGTTCTTAGAGTTTCAAGATCTCTTTGCGGTAGACTCGTATGACTGTGGTTGCACCAAAATCCACACTACAACAATTCCCACGGACCCTGGAATGACTCCAGTGTTTGTGAAGCAATACCACTTGCCTCTCGCATCCATGGAGTCCCTGATGGAAATAATAAAAAACTTGAGTCCTGTGAGATAATTCGTCCAGTCCACAGCACCTTTAATAATCCGGTGCTCGGGGTTTTAAAACCGAACGGCCAGTGGAGACTCTGTGCTGACCTGAGGGAGCTGAATAAACGGGTCCACATGTCCCGATGGCCTCTGCCCTACATCAACCAGGGGCTGGCCCAGATCCAGGGGTCAAAGGTATACACTGCCATTGACCTGACCAATGGGTACTGGACCGTGCCTGTCAGTAGGGAGGACCAATGCAAGCTGGCCTTTACCTTCGGGGGGCAGCAGTACACGTGGACCCAGACTCCCTTCGGATACATCAACTCTGGCAGCAAATTCCACATATTCCTACATAAGGTCATGCCCGCCTTGAGTTTAAGGGGTAACCTGGCCTATGTGGATAATGTCCTGATAAAAAGCTCAACTGTGGAGGAACACATAGCGGAAATCCGTTATGTTCTGACACAGTTGAGGGTTGCGGAGCAAAACTATCCTTCCAAAAGGCGCAGTGGTGCAGAACCTGTGTCAACTTCTTGGGGCATGAGATAACTCCTGAGGGTCTCTGTCCCCAGGAAAAGAAAGTGGAAGCACTCCTAAAACCAAAAGACCCCACAACTCTGTGTGAGATAAGAAGCCTCTTTGGACTGACTAATTACAGTAGAAAGTTCATTGAGGATTATGCAGAGATCACAAGACCCCTGATCCATCTGTTGAAGAGCGGGTCAAGTGGGAGTGGGGTCCAGAACAAGCCGAGGCAGTAAAGCAACTCAAAAGAAGCCTCTCACAAGCACCTTGTTTAGTTTACCCTGTCGGAAACAAGGAGTTCTTCTTGTAGACAGGGTTCTCGAATACATGCTTGACAGCAGAATTTTATCAAAAGCATGACAAGGTCAATAAAGTCATCTCCTATGCAAGCAAGAATTTATCCTCTGTGGAGGAAAAATTCAACGATTGTGAGAAGGCACTCTTGGCAACATTGTGGGCATTAAGAAATGACCGCCTGTTCATCCAGGGGGAACACATCATAGAGGAGACTCCACACCAGCCTTTGCAATATCTCCAAAGTGACAGAATCTGGCCCGGAAATGTGAGTAATTCCAGAATTACTTCCTGGATTCTGTCAATGCAAGGCTTTCCTTTTGAGGTCCGATATGGCCAAAACAAGAAGAGTCCCCTTGCGCAAGGTCTGGCTCACTTGCATGATTGTGCCAGAGAAAACTGTCTCGAGGACGAAAGTCTTAAAACCCAGGACAACATGGAGTCGTACCTGAATTCCCTAAACAAAGTCTATGAAGAAGACAAGTGCGAGGGAATGCTTACAGTTTATGTGGATGGGTGCTCCTACCATGTTGAGAATAACGGGGAAAAGGAACTGGGGGCCGGCATTGGGAATGCCTGGGTGAATGATGCCCTGGAACCCTCTGCTGGGTACAAAATCGGTCCCCGTAGTAGTCAGGTGGCAGAGTTGATGGTAGTTACTCAGGCCATCCTCACTGCTGCCCAACACCAACTCCACGAACAAGTCATCATCACTGATTCAGATTATGTCCGGAAGGAGTTTGTGGACGACCTGGTTAATTGGAAAACCAAAGGCATGCTATGTGCTAATAACAAATCTCTCAAAAATGGTAAGCTAACCCAAAATATTGATGATCTGGTCACCTCTAGTGGGATGACCATATATTGGTAGAAAATCAAGGGTTATTCCAGAATAGAGGGAACAGACAAAACTGGAAACGACCTGGCTGATCAGCTGGCCAAAACCGGAGCCATCCAGGGGGTTCTCTGTTTATTTAATAGATTCATACTGGTTGCGCCTATTGAAAGACCAAGGAGGACTTCCCCGGCGACCTGGAAGGGAGAAATCAAAGAAAATCTGGGAGTGTCTCTCAACATCATAAAGAAAGATCCAAGAGAAAGCTGGGGATGTCGTTCCACGCTCCAACGAGAGACAGCAAGAGGATCGGGGCATTCCGCTCTCTGATGGAAGAAGGACTCCTAACTGATGAAGCCCACCTTGCCCTACTCTCCCTCAACAAGGATCTCAGAAGAGTCGGACGGGAATCTGTGGGCTACATTGACCCACTGAACAGAATTTCACTAAAACCAAGCTACATTTGCGCAGAAACAGAAAAATTGTTGCGCTGGCTCCTTTGATTACTATGGCCTTAAAACTGCATTTTGCAGCAACAAAAAGATGGCTGCACCATCTTGCAAAGCATACATTGGGCAGGATGGAGCAAGGGGACACACTGAGGGAGCGTGCCAATATGTTCTGACATATACAGATGGAATAAAGTGAAAAAGCAGCGTTCCCTTGCTGCAAGCCCAAAATCCCCATTAAAAAGGAAACTTTTTCAACTTTGAAAAATGCTGCTCTGACGCGATTTCCATCTGTTCTTCCTTAAACCACTGTGATTAATAAGGCCCTGCTATGCCAAGTATATGCCATTGTGCTTCCACAAACCCAGGCATGATTTCTGAATGACAGGCCCGGTCAAATCAACTCTGAGAAAAATCAACAAGGAACTCCACTTTTACCCATACTGGAAAACGCGCTAATTTCATCACAAAGCATCAAAGCTCAGTAGTTCAAAGAAACTCCAGCTATCTGAGCCATGTCAATTTCAATGCATCTGTGCTTCAAACAAAACTTCTGCATACAAGAAATAATTATAGCTGCAAGACAGTGTGGTAATCCAGAGGGAGATGCAAAACTGAATTTAAAAAGAAATGCCAGCTCTTCACCACACATGTAAAATGGGCTTTGCAAACTCAAGGATAGAAAGGCCCATTTTAAAAGTAAACTGTTGAATGAAAGCCTGCTATTATCTAGCAGTGTGAAGCGGTTTGTTGCTGGGGAAAATACACACATGGGTTATTATATTCAACTGTCTTATTTAATTCAGGACCAAATATAAGAAAGTAAAACTGTTAACTATATCGGCTGGATTTTGCAAGTTCCAAAAGAAAAATAGGTTTCTGCTTAGGGGGGATGCTACCAACAGGAGGGCCTCTTTCAGCAGATACTAACACCCCAGTGATAATTATTAGGTTGGACAGAATCTAGTCTAGGCTGAACCCACTGACAATGGAAGTTCCAGGACAAGGAAGTGTGAGGTGGGGAAGGGCAATATACCTTCCATCCAGGTTGGGAACCCCCACCTTGCTCTGGAGGAAATGACAGTTGGTGGCATCTGAAGAAAGAAAAAAATGGCCCAGTGACAGACATAGGGCTGCCATTTGCTTCCAAAGACTATTTATGAATAAAAATGTAAAGACTTTAATCTCTGCAGCAAGACTTTGTGAAAATGTAAAAATTTCACAGTTTAAAAGTGACTTTATGGGCTTTCATTTAAGACATGGAAGAATTCACTGACCCTTTGGGAATGTAAATGGGAAAGAATCAGGGATTACAAGGAAAGTATCCATGATGCCAATGCAAATGTTTATACTTACATCACTTATGATAATTCGCACATGCGTATAAAGTTATGGAATTTTAGGCCGAATCGTTCATACTCAAAATTACCAAAAAGTATTAGAAGTGCAAAACAATGTCTCACGGATTGCAGAGTTGGAGTGTTATGCTCTACATAAAATATGCAACCTGTTTATCTAATTTGCTAAGAGATTTCCACTATATGAATGTACCGTTTGTGGCAAAATTGGATTTTGGCTAAAATAACTGTGGGAGGTTTTTGAACATTGTAAACTCACATCATAAATCTGCGCTCCTGCTTTGAAATCCAACCAGTTGAGACCGAGGCAGAGACTAGCACCCCTGACCAATCCCATGGGATAGAGGTGTGCTTAACTAAGCCTGCCCAGCCATATGCTTTGATGATGTCACTATGCGTTAAAACTGTCAAAATTCTCTGTGTTCTTGCCCTTGATCTCCAAGTATTAGTGCCACTTTTCTCTTCATTTCTGTCTTGCTTAGATCATAAGTCATTAGTGATATTGTGATTAAATAAATTAATTTTCCCTAAAGAAAAGGGGTACACTGCATGAAGGGTTACAACTGCAGCGTAACTTTTACATTCACGGGTGGTGTTCCTCTTTTCTTAGCCATTAAATCTAATTTAAGTAACATTTGCCTTTCACTTTTAAAACCAATTTTCTCTTTTTCACTGCTATATTTTCCTTAAAATGAACCTCACTCTACCTTCCAAATCTCTCTCAATTCACCAGCTACCCCAATTCTTTCACTTCTGTAATATCCCTGTGATGTACCTCTGTCCCTCAGGCTAAAAACTGCATCCCGATTTGCAATATTTCACCAATTCTTTTAAAGAAACTGTTTGAGTAAATTTACACGAATATTGAAAGGAAATGCAACTTTTACACGTGTCATTTGGCTGCAACATGTTTTAAACTTTCCATTCATTTTCAAACGATATGCCCTTTTCTAATCCATTGCTGGTGATTGTTAGTGTCTATGAATTGTTGCTTTGGTGAGAAATTGTATTTACCTTAGAGTTTTCACAGCACATTAATTAATTATTTGTCCATTTGCGAGTGTCATTTCATAATTTGGAGATCACTTCCCTCAGAAAAAAAATAAGAAAAACTTGAATAGACTAGCTTCCCATTATAAAAAAGAAATCATCCTGGCCAAACAAACGTCCTACAGTACTCAAATCTCACAAGCCAAATCCAACACCAGAGAGCTCTTTACAATACTAAAAGAGGTTGAATCTCCCATCCAAGCTCCTGACTCGTGCCTCAAGGATAAAAACTGGTGCACGGGTATACAAAATGCCTTAGCTAACAAAATCTCCTCTCTCAAGACAAAGATAAACATTAAAAAATATTCCCTTCTCTCTTCCACCAAACCTAGTATCCCCACCCCTAAAAAGACACACCCAACTCAGACACACCCCCCTGTGCACATTCCTCATTTTATCTTCCACAGAGTACCCACCAAAGATGTAGAAAAGGTCATTCTCACCCTCAAACCTTCGAACTGCCATAGGGACCTATGCCCCGCACAATTGATAAAGGATGCAGCTCGTGATCTCGCACCATTTATTACCAAACTAATAAATGAGTCATTCACATCAGGCAGCGTACCTAATAATCTGAAACAATCATGGGTCCTCCCCCTGCTCAAAAAAAACAAATCTAGATCCCTCTACTCCCACTAATTACCGCCCTAACACTACTACAGTACCGTTCCTTCTTAAAATCCTCGACAAAATAGCATACCAACAAATCCAACATTACCTTGAGCACTTCCATCTCTTAGGAGTCAGACAATCGGGCTTCAGGCCTCAACACGGCACCGAAACCGCACTCATCGATCTTAAGGCATAGATAGATGAGCTCAGAGATCAGGGTAAGGTGGCACTACAGCTACTTCTTGATCTCTCGGCTGCCTTCTACCTGTTCGACCACGAGTTCCTATGCGACCACCTTCAAAAAGCCGCCCACTTCTCTCAAGAGGCAACTGACTGGATCCAATCCTTTCTAAATAACCGCACAATGAGAGTCTTTTCCCTACTAGCAGCAGCCGACCCAACACCCATCACCTGTGGCGTGCCTCAGGGATCTTGCGTCTCCCCGACCCTGTACAACATCTTCACGAATCCCCTTTTTGATGATCTAGATGGTCTGGGTATCACCTACACTAATCATGCCGATGATACTCAGATCCTCATCCCGTTGACTGGGGATTATGACCAGGATTTGGCCTTCGTCAACAAAGTGTACCTCATCATCCAGGCATGGATGGCCTCACACGGTCTATGCCTGAATGATGACAAAACAGAACTCCTCATTCTAGGGTCTGCACATAACCTTAACAAACTAGACCAAAACTCCTCCTCCTTCATAATTGACAACAATAAGATCACAGTAGCCAAGGAGGTCAAAACCCTTGACTTCTACCTAGACTCCACTCTCACCTTTAAAAAACAAGTTAATGCTATGGCATCCGCCACATCTTATACATGCAAACTCATCAGAGCAGCCAAACATTTTCTCTCTCCGTCTAACTGTATCACCCTAGCCAGGGCTCTGATCTTGTCCAAGTTAGACTACTGCAACGCACTTTATGTAGGATGCAACAAATATATTACGAACAAAATTCAGATCCTTCAAAATAACGCCCTAAGAGCGGCCCTCAGTATCCCAAAGAAAGCCCACATTTCTGATTCTAGAAGGTCTGTCAACTGGCTTTCTACCAAAGACAAAATATTCCTCAAATCGGTTTCCCTGACCCACAAATGCCTCCACCAAGCAGCCACTCAATACCTTATCACTAGATTCACCAGACCTACCTCCTCTCGCCCCTCTAGAATGACCAACTCCAATCTCCTCCTGGTGCCCAGGTTTAAACGCTCTATGTCGGGTGGGAATAGCTTTCCTGTTCAAGCAGCACAATACTGGAACTCCCTTCCACCTCCTTGCAGGGAGGACCTCCCCTACCGCCTATTCAGAACTAAGACCATCCTCTGGCTTAAAACTCACGACACATAACGACCTCATGCTCTCTTGCTGCCCTGATGCTCCACCACTGTGATTGTAAATATGTATATTTAGGTTGTCAACTGTTCAGTGTAGATACCTTCCATGAGACAACCGATGTATTGTATATAGTATTGCCTATATTGTATATTTCTGTAACCTATGCCTCATCGGCGTGCATTGTTTCTTTTTAACGTGTCCAGCATTGTAACCACGGCTGGACTTAATTCCCCTGCATGTAACCAAGCTTTGCAATCCTCTTGTTGCCTCTGCGCCTTGCTACCCCTTTAGGGGTTAGGTGCGCAATATAAATAAATAAATACCAAAATACCAAACATTGCAAGGGGTTTAAAATCCATTTTCCACTCTTATTTTGTGAGGGAAGGTCGAATTTTGATTCTGTTTTCTGCTTTCTATTCTTGATTACCTTCTGTGTCTTTCTAACCATTCAGAATTTATTTTGTGTGGGTTGAGGGAACATTGCAGGGGGAAATCCTAACTTTGGTGCTATCTTTCCTAAATCAAAAAGTACTCCTATTCCCTGGTGTTTTGTATATGTTCCACTAGAAGGTTAAACCAAGTGTATTGCTTACATCCTCATTGTAATTATCACCCCATTGGTGATTGCTGCTCATATTAAAAATGGTATGATTTCTTTTGAATTTTAAAATAAATAAATGTTGCATTTTACCAACCAGTCTGGTTCATGGTTCATTGTGAACCGGGGTATTTGAAAAGGGGGTGTGATACGAGTTGTGTACCATCTCAAATTGAATCTGCATTAAATAAGGAGAAAAGCATCTCAGTTGTGCGCTACATACTAGGCCGAAACCAAAGTGTGTGTCGTCTGATTGAAATCCTTAACACAACTACCAGTAGTGTTACCACTACATCTACCAACATTAACATAGCCACAAGTAAGCAATTCAAAAAATGAATTTAACAAAAACATTTCCACCATAGAATCCTTCAGAACCTTATAAAAACAGGTGAAAAATCACACTCACCCCTTCAAACTCACCGCAGAAAACTTATACTGGAAGCTCTCACAGACAGTGCAATGCTCCTCAAAAGAAACATATTTATATTCATTTTAAACAGAATGAAACCACTAACAAAATGAATTACTAAACTACAAAAAGTACTTAGCAACATACGCAATATCAACATAGGTACCTTTGCAAAGCTCTTTGCAGCTGAGTGGATTCACACAACCAGCACAGAGCCATATTTCAATGAAGAGGCATACAAACAAGAGCAAACAAACTCAATTGCCATACATAACAGTGGCCGAGGGTATGAAAAAGTAGACAATACTATTATGCCAGAAGAAACGCTCATTGAAAGAATATCCCCAACAAACTTAAAATCAACTCTCCATTCCACCGAACCAATCCGTCCCGTCTACAAATGGCTTTGTACCTCAATGTGTAACGTACGAAAACAACCCTTCAAATCTTTGTGGCAGTTCCTCCTTCAATATGTAAAAGCCAAAGACAAATTAAAAATTTAAATATTACAATCCATGGACTCCTTTCCAGTGAGCAAATAAGCAGGACTGTGAGGATATTCATTAGCCTGCATTTCCAGGCCTACTTGCAAAAGCACCTTCCACTGCATCAAAATGTTAGCAACACATGATTCTACTATACAAAATCTCATTCAGAGACTCTACTATGCAAAAAGTCCTGCTTTAGCATTGGAGCTTTTAAATTACATTCTCAAACATGGCACAGCCAAATAACTGCTGGAAGAAATAGACCAGAACTTACAAAATCCAGTAACTGTAGAACAGAGTAGTGACAACTTTGCAGATACCAACCTTCTGTTACACATGTACAAAAAAGAAATAGCCAAGTTTAAAAGCACATCTGCTGAAGTACCAAACCAAGTATGTGTCTCTTGTCACAGAACTTTTTATACAAAGAACATCAAAACTATAGATATAACATTCAAGATAGAAGACAATGATGAATCCCAATGGTTCCAATTAGCTCTCTATCTTATAGTAGAAAATAAATACGACATTACTAACCCTTCAATACTTTGCACATACTGCACTGGAAAACTTGACAATAACCAAATGCCTTCACGGACTCTCAGTAATAACTTGGAACTATTCCCACTTCCAAAACAACTCCAACAGCTTAATTTATATGAGAGCATTATAATCCAAACAGTTCACCCATTTCAAGCAACAACACGCCTTGAACCGAAAACAGCCAAGTTGCCTTCTTCTGAATTACTGAAAGGCATTCGCGGCAAAGTAGTTTATTTGTCATTAGATCTTAAATAAAATGTACACACTCTGGGAGTCCAACGGCCAATAAATCAATCTTTAATTATCCTAGTGAATGGTGTACCTACAAAAGGCATATACATTTGGCAGCAACTAGTAGACTTAAACACCGTTAGAGAAGCCCTGCATTATCTTAAAGAGAACAATGAATACCACAAAGACATAAACATTGAAGAAACCCTGAGAGAAACCAAAGAAATAATTCAGGATTCCTCATCAAATGGCCAATTTGTACTTCTAGATCCTACTACAGCCTCCAATATTTTAGACCAATATACAATTCACCCACTGCACTCCAAAGACACCATAGATGATGCACTAGAAACATATCAAATGCGGCAAGCCAAAGGATCTCCAATCAGCATATGGGGAAAAAGTGTAGAAGCACAACCTTTCCTCTACTCTTTCCTACTGGAAAAGGTGGAAGGTATGATTAAAAATAAACACAAATAACAGCATCAGAATATCGCTCTTTACGAATGTATTGGGAAGACCCCAGATTCAGACAAAACGTTGAATACATATTCCACCTCCTCTTTGAAAGTGAACTAGCAACTCTATGTTACAGAGTTGCGCACTCATTGAAAACAGGTTCCCCTTTTTTAAACATGTCTGCGATGCAGTTACTTCAAAAGGTGCAAGAGAAAGATTAAGTTTTACAGTCAAGTATTACAAATCTGAACTGGAGGCTTCCAGCACTTTAAGATGAGTAGCTGTACCATTGAGATAAATGGGAATGCAGATTTTAATCAAACATCAATAATCAAAGCGACACAAATAGTTTGGTAAAAGTTTGTCTGTTTTAATGCAAGTATTTAAAACAGGGAGTACAACTAACATCATCTTGTATCGCTCGATACTCGGACTCTAACTACTTCATAAACAAGATGGGTGCTTATACCCATAATAGGTCATAGCTGACGTGTTGACCTGTGTCATTACCAAGGTCATCCTACGTGGCAAACTATAGAAACTTATCGGGAAGCGGGATTGGTTCTAAGTGAATAACTAAGCACATGTTCTGTATGGAGTAACGGACAGAGATAATAGGATAGTTAACAAAAGGTGGGGCAACTAAGCCCTTCCTTCAAAATGTCCACTATGAATGTCACTAAATGTACAACGTCCCATTGGCTACATAAACTATAGGACTCCAAACTATGTGGTCCCCTCCAATTGGTTGGCTACTAACCCCCTCAGTAATTCTACACCTATGCGAGTAGCACGCAGACCGCACAACCAGGTGCGGGTGAGCTTGTCTTGATACCATCTTCCCACCAATTAAAAATGTGATCATCATCACCTTGATGGTCCAGTGTCAATTAGTACTTTGAAGTTGCCCTTGAGTCTGTACTGTTCTCTGAGAATTTTTAAGGAGTATGGGTACTATCTGGCTTCCGTGCATAGTTGTGATCTTCTCGTTTGTCCAACTTTCTTCCATCAAGTGACTGGACACCATGAAATTAAGCCTTTCTGTGTATTTGATTCTATTTTGGAGAGTCTTCTGACGTCTTTTGTTTTCACTCGACCTTTCTGAAAAGGAGGTTCTGTTCTTTTACTTTAATTGTATCTAATGTCAGCCAATTCCTAGTTTGATAAGACCTTGGCTTTCTTGGCTCAGTGAACTACTTAGCTGAAATATATTCTGTTTAATTCAATTGCTTTTTGTAACTGCGACACTGAAATGAGCCCTTCTTGCGCTGTTCAGTACTGCTTTATACGTAGTAGAAACATTCATTCTTTACTTAATCCATATGTATCTATGAGTTATATAGGTATATGCTGGTATTTGCCGTGGTCTACTCTATTTAAGCATGTGACTAGCTTCATGATTGCTTTGCTGCTTGCGTTTCATTGCATCTGTACACGTTTAAACTAAGTTTCTTCTTCAGGTTTGTGGCATAAGTTTCTTCATCTTGATCCCAAGATGTCACTTATCCTTAGTATTTCTCTGTTCTATATAAATCGCCTGCCTCTCTGGTCCGGTTATCTTTCTATGTGGGTGTCGATTCAGCTTTGTATGACGTCACCATTCATACTTATAATTCAGCTTGTTTGTTTCATCAGGAATCTCGTGCAAATGGCCATCATATTGTCTTGGATGCAAGTATGGTTTCCTCAACTGGTACTTTACCTCCCATATTCTCTTAGGTATAGGTATTCTTATGGGTACTGTACATAGTCTGCTCTCTTCTCTTTGCTGGTTCCCCTGTTCAGGTTAGAGCACATATTTTGGTTCATACGTTGCAGGTAATATAGGCGGGGCAGGTGGAGTGGGGGTACTTGGCTCCTCCTCTGCACTCCCCCCTCTGGGCGATTGATCGACCACTCTCACATCATCTCCTGTATCTAAACATCCAGGTCTGAAGAAATACTTCTTAGGGATCCATATTTCTATGACTCGATTCAGGCATCCAGCTGACTTCACATGCTCATTGTGTTCCATGTCATGAGCATGCACTGTCCACTTGGACTGCAATAGATCCATCTTTGCACATATTTCTTATGGTCCTTTGGATACAGGAACTTTGTTCCTTCAGGTGGATGAATACTGGCCTTCACACAGTCTCTGATTTCTTCATCAGGTAGATCTTTAGGCTTCCATCCTGGTTCAACATCAATCACGATTTGCATCCCTATGGCTTTCTTTGCTGTCTTCTTGCATTGTGAGATTATTATCTTGATCACACAGAATCCAAGCATCACTAATAATAATAAAGCTCCTAAAAACTTGAACATATCTGCCATCCTTTGTGGAACCCATGAGAAGAGTGATCCAAACCAGCTGTCATCAGCAATGTCTTCGACCTCTTCTATCATATGGCCATGGAGCTTCGTTAGCATATCTATGGCCTCTGTCAATGTTCCATTCTCGTCATCATCAGAAGGTAAAAATGTGCAACATGATTCTCCAATTTTTGCACAAACACCTCCATCCATCGCTGTGATCATGTCCAGGACATATCTGTTCTGGAGGGTCATCAATCTTACAGCTCTCAATTCTCCTCTGATGGCATTGAATCCCTTTATGGTAATATTAATCATCTGTAGCAGTTCCCATCTGGTGATCTGAAGCCACTTCGTATTTGCTCCAACCTGGATCCTTGGCATAAAGATCAACGTGAACACTGAAGAAGTCTGGCTGAACAGTCCATGTTCATATGGTTTAGCATCAAAGGCTTCTATTGATTTAGCTGAAAAGTAGTTCTCTCTCTTCATTTGATTTATTAGTTCTACAGATCTCTTCTTTTTTAGATGAGCATCTGCTTTTGGGAAAATATCAATTTACAGGTCACCTTTAGGAATCCCCAATGCAGGAACATGGACATTCACCAATGTGCAAATTTCTCCCCAATCTTTTGGCAGTCTGATATAGGCTTTGGATCCACACGCCCAATAATGATCCATAATTACTGCTGTTCCAATATTCATTCCTGGTGCATCGAAGATTCTTTCACAGTTCTGATTTTCCCTCATTTTTTTTGTACCATTACTCCTGAAGCACAATTTAGAACTGTCCAATGGTACAATCTGTAAGGATCCTCCTCTGTCTTCGACCCATGTCAGGAGTTTCGCAAGTTTTGGCCATAATGGCTTGCAGCCATTCTGCGCTATGCTAATAGTAGGTTGATAACAGCCAATAACTACCCAGGCTCTGCAGATCACCACTCCTTTCTCCCATCTGTCTGGTGACAGTACTGTTCCCCAGATTTGCATTTGACCTCTGTTCTTCCATCTGCAAGCTTCTTCTGTAGTTTTTCCTGTAACCGCCAATTTCTTGTTCACCTCCCATCTGATTCCAGCTCCTTTTACTTCAGGCTTCTCATATCTGATCACACGATTTCTCGTATGGGCTCTGTTTCTTGTCTTTATATCTTGTACATAGTCATCTTCGTCTGGATCTGTTTTTTCAGTTGCCCATTTGAGAGAAGCATCACTTCCCATAAATTGACCTCTTGTTTTGCAAAGTGCTCTGTGCGAAAGACAATGTGCTGTTTGGACATCAATTTCAATAGCTATGAATATTTTCGACTTCCCCTTGCTGTATGGCAAGAGTGCACATACGAAGCATTCTTCATCTGACGGACTTCTTCCAACTTCTTTCATGTGTTGGTACCATATGTTATTTCCCAAGTGTGCTGTGCTATTCAGATAATCATTTAGTTCATAATTATCTTCTTGTGTGCTTCTTTTGGTTCTCAAAGTCTTCATGTAGTTACCTATAACTACATCTTTGAATGCATCAGTGTAACTTCTTCTGACTGGTCGATTTGCAGGATCATCCATCTGGGTTCCCCGCGTAGAAGAAAGTTCAGCAAGTCTTTCTTTATCCATCTGTCTCTTTCTGGCAATAGCTAAAAACGGCCATAGAGATTCTGCTATAATCTCTGCACCTGATCTTTCTGTGGGACTTGTGCTCGGGCCTTTTGGTGCTGGACTAGGTGTGTCTTCATGCATTATCGCTGTAGGCCCAACCTTTGTCAACCCCTTACTTTGCCTGTTGTGCCGGCCCTGTCTCCGGCGTTTAAAAGCATTGTTTGAAGCAAGTGCTGTGTGTGATTTATTACTGATAACATCCATTTCAAGCTCAGGTATCTTCCCATTTTTTCTTGGGACATGAATGACTATGTAGGGTCTAGGCTGCCTTGTAGTTGCCACGCTCACCTTTTCCTTCTGCTCAGAAACATAAACAGGAGTCTTAGCATCATGTGCTCTTATATAAAAAGCAGTTCTCACTATCGTGAAAGCAATATGAATACGAATGTAATACATGCGTAGATGATGCAGCGGTAAGTAAGCCTGCAGCATCTGCTTCTGGGACAATTTGTATGTCTGTCCTCATGGGGCAACACAATATTGCTACTTTGGTTTCCCATCTCGAACATTTGATGCTAAGGAAGGAAAAACAACTTTAATGGCTCTGCATTTTTAGATTGTTTCTGGAAGCTGTTGTCTTGATTCAGCATTCATCCTTGATCACTTATCTGCTTTCTGGATGCCTTAAGAAGTGACTTTCTTTTTCTCTCTTGAATCAGTTTTTTTTCACCAATCAGGATGCAAATGTTCCTTTATCGTGAAGAAGAATGTCCTCTGTAAGATTCTATGAAATCTGTTTTATTTATTAGTTCACAATCAATGCCTCGAATCTGCTTCAGTCCAGATGACATGTTGCTTCCCTGTCAGCATGAACAAAGAGAGTTGTCCTTTATTCAATTCCTCAATCTGTACCCTGGAAGAAAGTTTCTACAAAGCTCTGTGATTTCTTTCAGAATAGATTGCCACCTAGAGGATAAGAACTTAACATCCACTCAAGATACATAAGTACAAACCTAGAAAGGTCATCACTGGGTAACACCATGAGTAGAACCAAATAAGAACTCTATAAAAATAATCGGGGTACTGTACCCTCTTCTAATTGCTGTGTTCGCGATCAAAATTTGGCATATGGGGGGGCGTGGCCAACTGCGAGATGCGATAGACGTGAGCCTCTTCAGCTCCCACGACCGCGGCTGACATCCTGATTGTAACGCCTGCATATCTGCACCTGATGACCTTCAAAACACACCTGCCGTTGTTTGATACCTTGGGGTACATCCACACCAAAAAAAGGCGCATATTGCACCGAGGTGGCGAAACCGGAGGCTGGTGAAGATTGGCCCCAACGCCGACCTGCAGGCAACCAAGATGGCCGCCGGAATCGGTCTAATGGGCGTACTGTGAGACGAGCGGGACGGCCCTGCAGCGGTTGTGGACCGCCGAGCCACCAGCCTGTAGCCTGCCGGATCTGAAGCGCTGGGTGAGATGGAGGTCCCCCAGGCGCATTGACTGAGACGGCAGTCGCGTCCCGAGGATCGAGGGCGTGAAAGAGCAAGGACGGAGAACCGAGGGAGCTCGGCGTGGAGCGATCAGAAATTCGAGCTGCCCGTCCGGGACCGAAGAGGAAAAGAGGGGCCCAACTGAGACAGTCCTGGTCCAGCACAGCGACCTGCCGGTGAGTGTTCACACCAGAGCCCCCCCCGCAAAGTCCAGCCCCCCCTGCTTGCCTGAACGGGAGGAACCCCGACCAGCTCCGGGCTCTCTCACCTCAAAGAGCACCGCAACGTGTGGGGAGCTCAGGAGCCACCCGAACCCTACCCAGAGGAATTACTACGTGGCCTACCAGCATATCCACGAACTCTGGGGCCATAACCCTTTTGAATGAACGCATAAGAGCAGGCAAACAGTGTGGTGGCAGTGCGAACAGTTGCTGCCCAGAACCAGGAGGGCATCCACCTCACACGACATCGCGGCCCGCCATCGTTCAGGGCGCCGACAACATGGAGTGAACCACCTCGGAGCTGGGGTAACCCCACTGTTTTGACACAGTGCCACTAAGTGGGGATCGACCTTTGCAATAAGCCTTGCAATCAGCAGCTCAGGAACCTCGCTATAAGATCACACCTGCAGGGCCTTGCAGCAAGCATGGGAAAGGAAAAAATGAAGAAACCCACCATGCAAAATAGGATCGGCCAATACACTGTTCCCCCACCACAGTCCCCCGAACTCCAACCGCTGCCCTCTGAAGACACAGACTCGGCGCACACGCTCTCTTTAAGGGATGTCATGGCCGCCATAGCGAAGTCCCGCTCATACATGGAGCAGAAGATAGACGGAATAAGCCTGAATGTATCCCTCCTCGGACATGACTTACAGAAGCTATTGGCGCGCACTGGAGAAGCAGAACAGTGCATTTCCAACACAGAGGATGGCCTACACAGTGTGCAACAACAACTCCAAGGGGTCTCCGCCAAGCTCAAGACTCTGGAGGCTAAGGTTGAGGAAGGCGAAGGAAGGTCCAGGCATAACAACGTCCGCATACTCGGAATCTCTGAGAAAACTGAAGGCCCATGTATGGAACTTTCCCTGGAACAGTGGCTAACAGACCTGTTTGACACGCAATCTTTCTCCAAATTTTTCTCTATAGAAAGAGCACACCGCCTGCCCACAAGTAGACCGCTGCCCGGCACTCCCCCACGAACTGCGATGGCGAAGTTGCTAAACTACCGAGATCGAGATGCACTTTTACAGCAAGCATGAACCATGGGCACAATCACCTTAAACGGATCTAAGATAGCCTTCTTCCCCGACTATACGAGGGAGGTACAGAAGGCGAGACAATCCTTTGGAAAGCTCAAAAGAGAACTGCAAACATTAGGAGTTAAATACGGCCTGCTTTTTCCTGCGCAGCTGAAAATTTATCATAAAGGCACAAAGGTCCACTTTGACGACCCTGGGGAGGCATGGCGCTGGGTGGAGCAGCACATAGAGGGGGACAGGTCAGCACCCCGAGGCAATAAGGGCAGAAACCCCAGACCACCAGTGGACCAACGTTGAGTGCCGGACCAGCCACCACTACCGGAGCATCCGGCGAACGTTGAGGACGAACCCCCGCCCTGATCCCCACTGAGGACTCAGAACCTACCGGCAGGCACGAAACTACTCGATGGACAACGCCGGAGCGTGTCCGCAGTAACCTACATAAGGCATTCCACAAATTTATAATGCGGTAAGCGGAGGCTTACTACCCTTGCACTCGGGGAACCCCCCCAACTTTCTAGTTTAACTTAATCAGGGACAGTTAATGTTGACACCCTACTTCTTTTGAGCGTCAGCAATGTTTGGGCGACAGGTACTTCGTGTTGGGGTGGAGTATGGGGGGGAGGAGGGAGGGGCTAGTTGGGAAGAGTTATTTGTTGCCCCAGGACCAACGCACCCTTGCAGGCCTCAGGGGTTATTATGGTTCTTGGCTAGTTCGGACCACACCATGCTTGGACAGCAATTCAATCACCATTTTTTGTATGATCTACATTACATCACTACACACCGGAATTCTATCCCCGCAACATATCCGCCTAAACCTCTATCAGATTTGCTAGATGGCACCTGACCATTCTCAGTCGTTATCGACTGAACGTCCCAAGTCCCTCAAGGTGCTCACTTGGAACGTGAATGGGATGGGCTCTGTGATCAAACGGCGCCTGGTTAAGCAATTACTCAGTAGACACTCCCCCGACGTGGCCCTGCTAACAGAAACACACCTAGCAGGATCACACTGTACTCTCTTCCAAAGAACCAATAATAGGACCGCCTTTCATGCGGGATACACAATGGGATCCAGGGGTACCCTCATCCTTATACACAAACGCATCCCATTTGCCTTGCAGGAATTAGAACAGGACCCTCGGGGTCGCTTTGTGCTAATCCTAGGAATGCTCTGGGGTGAGAAATTTGGGTTTGTCTCAATTTACTCCCCACCGGGACTGGGGCAGGAACTGTTAGATGAATTGACTACCCTCATGGGCAAACATCAACCTGATAAGTGGTTTCTGGGTGGTGACTTTAACGACGTCATGTGTAACACCATAGACCGCACCCATCTCAGACAATGCAACCCGAATACCCCCACAAGACTGTCCAACTTCGTATCCACCTTAGGTCTTTGCGACGTGTGGCGGGAACTACACCCGGGAACTAGAGGTTATTCATTCCACTCGGGAGCCCACGGTTCCCTCTCCAGGCTTGACTACCTCTTCCTTCTGCATATAGACCACTTCAGAGTACTGTCGGCAGACTTACTCCCCCGGGGAGTCTCCGACCAATCACTTCTGATGGTGGCGATACGGTTGCAGGGAACAATCCCCACTAAAATGTGGAGGCTGAATAACTACTATCTGGGCTTCCCCGAGATGGTGGACCGACTCACTGAAGTCTTCACCGAATACTTTGAGATTAATGATACTGGGGAAAATGACCCGGTAGTGATATGGGAGGCCTACAAATCCGTGTTGCCGGGTGAAATAATTTCCTGGACGGCGAACAAAAAGAGGGAGAAACTTCGGAAGATAATAGTGGCACAGGGGGAAGTAACCCAATGGGAGAGCAACCATAGCCTTGACCCAACCCCTCAGACCCAAACGCGCCACTGAGCGCCTCTGAAACCTAATGGTAGATAATGCCAAACAAGCCCATTGGGAATCCAGAGCAAGAGTATACGAGTTTGGGGATAAAGCGGGCAAAATGTTGGCCTGGTTGGAGAGGAGGGATGAGGGACAACGCTGTGTCCGGGAGATCATCACCCCACAGGGAAAGAGGTGCCGGTCGGACGCTGAGATAGCGGAAGCCTTTGCCCAATTTTACGCCACACTATACCAGGCCCCAAACTTGTCACTAGATCCAACCCTCCTAAACGACATAACAATCCCAACCCTTTCAGCACAACAGTGGGCGACACTGGACTCTGACCTCTCAGAAGCTGAAATAGTTGAAGCCCTAGCACAACTGCAATCGGGGAAAACTCTGGGCCCTAACGGGTTCCCGGTTGAAATCTGGCTTTTAAACACAGCTGCGGGCCTAATGAAGCGCAATATCACACAAAAATGGGGGGTGCCGGAGCCCTCGACAATGGAACAGTGGGTAATGGACATGGACACATGCGCTATGATTGAACGTCGGATATATAACGCAACAGGCTGTCCAACCAAAGCCTCTAAAATATGGGGGAGATGGGAGTAGGGTGGGCCTTAATGGCCATGGACAATGGTGATGATAACATGAATAGATATACAGAAGGTCAAGGGAAATTATCTTGTGCTGGTGATACTAATATTAATGCTAACTTATAATTGGAAATGCTGGTCCTCAAATGCTTTTCTTTTTTCTCATTATTTTCTCGTTTTGTGGTTGTCTTGACTATGTTATGAAAAACAATAAAAAATGTTTTATCAAAAAGAAAATTTGGCATATACTTATCCTTTTTCCGCACATTTCGCTCGGCTCACCCATCGAAACACACTCCCAACAACACATGGCCTACCGTCCCGCATTCCCACAGGTGTCCCTATGAAAACGGTACCTCACATGTGTGGGTGCACCTACCTGGCCGCCAAGGGGAAAGCCTAAACCACAAGTAACCCAAAGTCTGTTTTCAGACCGGAATTTGAGACGCTCTGCCGACCGGCACAACATACAGATATGGGCCTCGGGTGTCCAAGCCACCAGGGAAAACAGGGAACTCCATGCATTTACGAAAAGAGGACTCCTGTGGGAATCCGCAGAGGTATGATATGCCCCCCCCAACTCCTTTCAGTAAGCCTACATCATAGGGGCCAGTAGTCCATAATGAAATTGGCACTTTCACCATAGAACACAGAGAGCTGATGGAACGGACAAAAGTGGATATAACTGATAGGGTCAATGGAATGGATAGAGTGGATGGAACGGATAGAGTGGATGGAACGGATAGAATGGATGGAACGGACGGTGTGGATGGAAGGGACGGTGTGGATGGAAAAGACGGTGTGGATGGAAGGGACGGAGTGTATGGAAGGGACGGAGTGCATATAAAGGTCAGATCGTTTGGAAAGGACAGAGTGCATGGAAGAGACAGAGTGCATGGAAGAGACAGAGTGCACGGAAGGGACAGAGTGCACAGAAGGGACAGAGTGCACAGAAGGGACAGAGTGCACGGAAGGGACGGAGTGAATCTGAAGGGACGGAGTGCACCTGAAGGGACGGAGTGCATCGGAAGGGACGGAGTGCATCGGAAGGGACGGAGTGCATGGAAAGGACAGAGTACATGGAAAGGACAGAGTGCATGCAAGGGTCGGATTGCATGGAAGGGACGGTTTGCATAGAAGAGACTGAGTGCATGGAAGAGACTGAGTGTATGGAAGAGACTGAGTGCATGGAAAGGACAGAGTGCAAGGAAAGGACAGAGTGCAAGGAAAGGACAGAGTGCATGGAACGGATAGAGTGCATGGAACGGATAGAGTGCATGGAACGGCTAGAGTGCATGGAACGGATTGGAGCACTCACCTGCTATGCCAGGAGTGGACTGCAAGAAGGAGCAGGACTGAAGTAGATGGAAAGAATGCAGTTGATGGAACGAATGGAGTGGATGGAACGGATGGAGTAGAGCGAACGGATGGAATGGATGGAATGGATAGAGTGCACAATATGAAGTACATGGAAGGGATGGAACGGATAGAGTCCATGGAATGGATGGAGTGCACGGTCAGGATGAAGCGCATGGGAAGGATGGAGTGCACAGGAAGGATGGAGTCCATGAGACAGATAAAGTGCGTGGGACGGGCAAAGTGTGTGGGACGGATGAAGTGCGTGGGACGGATGAAGGGCCTGGGACAGATGAAGGGCGTGGGATGGATAAAGGGCGTGGGACAGATGAAGGGCGTGGGACAGATGAAGGGCGTGGGACAGATGAAGGGCATGGGACAGATGAAGGGCGTGGGGCGGATATAGTGAGTGGAACGGTTGAAGTGGGTGGAACGGTTGAAGTGGGTGGAATGGATAAGGCGGGTGAAACGGATGAAGCGAGTGGAACGGATGAGGCCGATGGAACTGATGAGGCGGGTGGAACGGATGAAGCGGGTGGAACAGATATGATATGACATGATATGATATGATAAGGCATTTGTAACGCGCCTATACACAAGTGTTTCAAGGCGCGACGAGGCAGGGAGGAGGGAACAAGGGGAAGACAGACAACGATCCTACTAGGCCAGGTGTCATTTAGATCGCGCAAGTGCAGGGGTAGGGGGAAGGGAAAAAGTGCAAGGGGAAGGGGAGGGGGGACGTGCAGTACAAGGTAAGTAGAATAAAATAAATAAATAGGGCCAGCTGGTGGCAAGTGCAAGGTAAGTGCAGGCAAGTGCTGGGAAGGGGGGGCTGTAGGGATACAGAGACAGTCCCGCAGTGCAGGGGTTGCCAGGGAGGCAGTGCAAGTGGAGAGTGGCTGGGCCCAGAACCGAGATCGGTGAGAGTGGCCCAGTTGCAGATTCAGTGCAGTTTCAGTGAAGAGTTTAGCAGGGGAGAGGGAGAGAGAAAGCAGAAGCAAAGAGGAAGGTTTTGAGGTGCTTTCGGAACCGGAGATGGTTCTCCTCAAGTTTCAGGGAGGCAGGAAGGCTGTTCCAAAGGGAGACCCCTGCCGTGGAGAGAGATCTATCCCCAGCTCGTTGCTTCGAGAAGCGGCTGACCCTGAGGGAGTTGGAGACGGATGAGCGAAGGGCTCGAGAAGGAAGATATTTAGGAAGAGAGAGCGGGCGGAACGGAAGAAGCGGATGGAACGGATAAAGTGGATGGATCAAATGGAGTGGTTGAAGTGGATGGAAGGAATAGAGTGCATGGAATGGAGAGAGTGCATGGAATGGATAGATTGCATGGAATGGAGAGAGTGCATGGAACGGATAGTGTGCATGGAACGGATAGAGTGCATGGAACGGATAGAGTGCATGGAACGGATGGAACGAATGGAGTGCATGGAATGGATGGAATGAATGGAGTGCATGGAATGGATGGAACGAATGGAGTGCATGGAAATAATGGAGTGGATGGAAAGAATGGAGTGGATGAAACAGCGGGAGTGGACAGAACGGATGGAGTGGACAGAACAGATGGAGTGGACGGAACAGATGGAGTGGACGACAGGATGGAGTGGATGGAACAGATGGAGCAGATGGAATGGTTGTAGTGGATGCAACCGGATGGAACCGAATGGAACCGGATGGAACGGATGGAACAGATGGAGTGCATGAAATGGACAGAGTTGGGTGGAACGGATGAAGTTGGGTGGAACGGATAAGTTGGGTGGAACGGATGATGTGGGTGGAACGGATGATGCGGGAGGAACGGATGATGCGGGTGGAACAGATGAAGTAGGTGGAACGGATGAAATAGATGGATGGGATGAAGTGGATGTATCAAATGGAATGGACAGATCTGATGGAGTGGTTGGTTCGGACTGAGTGGATGGATCAAATGGAAAGCATATAGCGGACAGAGCGTATGGCGTGGATGGAATGCATGGAACAGATAGAGTTTGTGGGACGGATGGAGGCCTCTGGGACCGATATATCACATCACCACGCTTACTCTCTCCTTTACACCACCACTCAACTAGAAAATAGCGATACTATGACACATTCAGTATAGCTGTCCTCATACTAACATCTGCCACATACTCCTCATCATCCTATTAAACACAGCTGGCTCAGCACACCCGCTAGCCTATGCGTCTCCTCTCAGGCCAGAAATCAGTCTGGATATCAACTCACCAGCATGAACACATAATCCTGACCTTCCAACCACCACACCTACCAATAAGAACAAGTGCCACACCAGCTGCACACATATCCGGTGCACCCACGCACCTTATGACTCTCTCTCTCTCTCTCTATTGACCTTAACTACGGTTCCCGAAGGCGTTCAACCTACCAGCGCCTTGAGATCATACCAATGATACATAAGGCGCCATACAAATACAAAGGAACATAACATAACATATCTTCATCAAAATATTCAGGACGCTTCTTTGCTAGCATAATTCTCTGCAGGACTTCTCTCTTAATCGTCTTAACTCAATAAGTAATGCACATTTCAAATATCACAAAATTATCAGATATGTCATCTCCAAACAAGTCCTCGTCAATGACGTCAGTCACTCTGCAACCTTCTTCAATGGCGATTATTGTGCTCCATCATCTACCCTTATCATCAGTTGCATCAAGCAAAGCCATGTTTCCTCGGACTACAGCTGCTTCTATGTTTAAGGGGCAAAATGTGCCCCTCCTCTTCTTCCATGGGTATCTGAGGTCTAAATAGAAACTCATCTAGTATTCTCATGGTTCTGACTACTAGACCTGGCAGCCATGTAAACAAAAAACGTATCCCATAATGGAACACTTCGGGCTCCAACAGTATTGCTCTAGGTGCCATTTGCCCTGCTTATGCCCTGATCATTTCGCACACGTTTAGTGCATTCCCGGTGTTGAGCATACTATGCCATCATCTGTAAATGAAATGGTCATCTTAATTTTCATCATTAATTCTCATCCTAATATGTTGACAGGTGTTTGCCTCATATAAAGCAGCAGCACTGTCATATCGCATTCTCCTATGGAGACTGGTAATTATTTTGTAAAAGGAACATGACTTGTTGCTCCTGTAAAGCCCTGATTATTCATCACATCGCCAGACATTGAAAATTTGCCCTCACGTATGCATGAGCGTGTTGCACCCGTGTCCACTAAGAAGGAAACAATTTTGCCGCCTATAATTACATCTACCCTTGGCTCCTCATGAGGATTCGGCGTAATAGATAGGACTGAACACATCAGGTCTCCCAGTGAGCTGTCCTATTTTGCGTACAGTCTCACTCCATCACCCATGACTGGATTTCCTCCATCAACAGTAACACCTCCTATTCTACACATCATAGGTGGTTCTTTGTTCGTGTTCTGCTGAAGTTGCATAGGCGATTGCTGCAATTGTCCTTGCGGTTGATTACCTGTTATGTGCTGTGATTGCAAGCCTTGCTGCACTCTCGGCCCTTGCTGCGTCGCTGTTTGATCTTGCGCAAATCCATTTCTGCCCTGCTGCGAATATGCAGGTGGATTTGGTGTTCCCTGTCTTGAAAAGAGATCATTCTGCACAATCCCTTGACTTCTACACATACGAGCTATGTGCCCTGTCATTCCACATGTCCAACATACAAGCGGTTGCCTTCCGATCTGCCCATATTGCTTGTTCTGATTACCATTTTGCATATTCTGGAACCCTCCCTGATTATTCTGCCAATACCCTTGATTACCTTGCCAACCTCTCCCTCGATATCCCCTTCCTTATGGAGCATATCCATTATTTGTCTGATCAAACTGTCTTTGGTTATTTACTTGTGGCATGTGCACTGTCTGTTGCGATTTTGATCCGCCTACGTTAGTTAACATTACCCTTCAATGGCATACTTGGACAGCTGTTTCTGAACTAATTTTGCTTCTTCACCTTTTCGTGCATCATCGTTTTTGCGATTCTTTTCCTGCAGGAGTCTGCAATAATGTACAATGGTTAACTCGATTTCAGACCACGGATTGGCTTCAATCCCCACTAATTTCTTGAGCTGTTGCTGTACCTGCTGTGGCAGCCCTTGGCCTAATATATCATAAAATATAGGTATAGCCTTCCCCCAAGCCTCACGTGTTTCAAGTGCCCATGCGTCTTGAAAACTTCGAATGTAAAGCAATGGGTCCTCTCCTGCCTTCATTTTTCTCGTCATTAGAGCTCCCATATCGGACGTGTCCGAATATAGCACTCGAAGCGCTTTCCAAATTGCTGCTCTAAAATTGTTAAATGGTGCTCCATCGTGCGCAGTGTTGACTGTAGTCACACCAGGGTAACCTGCCCGTGTCCATACAGCATCAGCTCTCTCACCAAGTATGGCGATTAGAAGACATTTAATATCCCATATAGCTAATGTATTCCCTCCCGTCATTATTTCTAACTCATGTATCCATTTTCTAGCGCCGGAAGTTAAATTCAGGAGTTTACATTTTAAATGTTCTTTGTCCATCATATGGTATATATTGTGGCCTGGCCCCTCCCTTTTCCAACAAGGGGAACTGTGACACTCCAAACTCATTTTCATCTCTCATCATTTGTCTATCTACCGATGGAGTAATATTGCCACATCGTCGTCTACCTGGCAGTGATCTTAGCCTGCTTACATAAGGTGGGGACACCCCCTCTGACCATGGGGTTTCCCCTTATGTTGATCTGACTGTGTCAGTTGCTCTGGTGCTTTAGACATAGGTATTTCTGAATCTGACCATCTTACTCCCTTATCCATAGGTGAACATCCCTCTGTACCACATATATCACTTCTCTTTTCCCTCGGGAAGGTTTCCCTTTCTTCATCTGATACTTGTTGTGCCCAAATTGTGAAACTCCTCTAATCATCATCTCTATTTAATGTTAGTCTGTCTAAAGACAGTTCTTTATGTCTCGCACTACAGGAGGCTTCCTACGTGTCATACAACTGAGTACTCTCGAGATGATCATTTTTTCCTTTCCCTTGTGATTTTTACTCGGCTTGCATTTCATGGTATACCTTATGAATCGTATCGCCAATGCTTCGTGAGTCAAATTTGTCTTCTAGATTTGCTTTAGACGTACCTGGTAATGACTCAGCCTCGGGAAAGAATTCCCCTACGTCTTCCCATGCTACCCGTGGATTGGGATTTTTTACTTCCCTTTTCAAATACTCGAGATCTCGTGCTCTCTGTCTTCTTTTACGTTCCATGTTGTCATCGACTTCTCTGCGCTTTCTTGCTTCTTCTCTTACTCATCAGCTGTTCTCCTTTTATTATCACGTTTTAATTGCTCTTCTGCTTTCTCTTGTTTTTTAGCTTGCTCATCTTGATATCACTACTGTCATCACTACTGTCACTACCATGGTTCAAGAAGTCTAGAGCAGGGGGCGCTAGCTTCCAATACCTAGCCCCAAAACATTGGAATTCTCTTCCACTCACCATCAAAAATCAGGAAACCCTTTCGGGGTTCAAAGAGATGCTGAAAACGTGGTTATTTAACCAATACTAATAACCTAGCCACTTCTTCACTCGGGAAACCTGGTCTCTGACCTAAGTCTAATGTATATATTGATATGATCTCTGTTTTATCTTGCTTTTTTCTTTCTATATTTTGTACCATATTGCCAATTTAACCATGCCCCTTTCATTGTATGCAGTGTGTAAGCTGTCTGTAACCTCGCTGTGATACCTAAGGGTCCGGGCGAGTAACAAATGTAATAAATAAATAAATAAATACATAAATATGACTGTTCTTGTCTTTGTCTATCTTTTCTTTTCGCTCCTTCATCTTTCAATCGTTCCTCCCTTTCTTTGTCTTTTTTGTCTTGATCTCCCCTTTGTCTTACATCTTCGATGCCTTTACCATCGTGTTTAAGTAAAATCTGACCTCCCAACCATTCATTCTGTAAGAGCGCTATCTCATCAGTTCTCTTAATGGGTATAACCCTTCATCTTTCTTAATCTTGTCTTTTATTTCAGACGGGGTGGGTGGAGCAGAAGGCACTTCACCCCCCTCTTTGCATATATTGAGTATCCAATCTAAGGGAGGCTCCTTTTCCTTCTCGTGTTCATACATTTCCCAAAGCTCTAGACTCGCTACGTGCTTTTCTAACTTTTTTCCTGTGTACGCAACATGCACATATGTCGTCATATGGTGCAGAACTGCTCTCGATACTGATCCACCTTGTGGCCATGGCATAAACATTTTAACTGCAGTCCCTTTAACCCATTCTGCATTGTATTGCTCAAGTTTAAGCGGTTGGTTTGGTACCTGTTTGCAAAGATGCACTAATGGCGTAACTTCTTCCATTTCTTACACTTTACTTTTCTCTTTGCTACCACTTTGCTTACGCTTTAGTTACAGTTTTCAGTTTCACGTCTCAATCAACATACACTTATGAGCGACCACCAACCATTGCAAGCTCCAATCCCGCCACAATATAATTTTTTACTTTAATCTTGCCTAAAAACAATCATCAAAGTTTAATCTTAAAACAATCAATTTCCGCATCTTAACTTCACATTTTTCTATTACTTAAAATATTTCTTTTTTCAACTCTGACGTCATCACACCTTACAACCACATAAAACAAAACAGACAGACTTGACCGGCCACATGTAGATACTACTCAGGATCTTCTTCTAAGACTTGTCTTACCCTCTACATCTGCTCCGATTGGAATTTAAGATAATTCCTTTAAGAAAGTCTTTAACCAATCTCGTCTCCTATATGTCCCTCATAAAGGGGGCTCTGAATTAAAAGCTTCTGCTAGCACTTTTTAAAGTCTAGGAACAGGTCGTATCCTTATAGTGTGGCAACACCCACGACTATTTTTCCTCATATATTGCTTGGCCTCACTTAAGTCAATAAATATATCGTTTCCCATATACATATATATTACACTCTTACTCTTGCATTATATTTTATCCCACTTCACTCCGTTACTCTCCGTTATTTACTATGCATGCATTCCTTTGCCATACTTTTTGGTCTTTCACTCACCGTTCGCATGTTTTTTCGACTTCAGGCGCTCTGGATCACCGCCTTCATTACTGCCTCTTCGAGCAGCTTTCTGATCCGCTTCTCGTATATGTAGAAGGGGTTTCTATCTGAAAACAGGGGTCCCGTTAAACCTTTCCTTGCAATGATTTTTCCTATTATAACCACTATCTACGGGGAGCTTAATGTGCTGTCAGCCGAATGGCAAAGGTCGTGCGATATTGCCGAGACTCTAAAGTTACTTATGTCGATGGCCGATGGTATCTTATCTAACCATCAGTTTCTGCTATCAAGTGAACTGGAGGCTTGCAGCCCTTTAAGATGAGTAGCAGTACCGTTGAGATAGATGGGGATGCAGATTTCTATCAAACATCAATAATCAAGATGTCACAAATAGTTTGGCAAAAGTTTGTCTGTTTTAATGCAAGTATTTAAAACAGGGAGTACAACGAACATCAGCAATCGCTCGATACTCTGACTCTAACTACTTCATAAACAAGATGGGTTCTTATACCCATAATTGGTCATAGCTGACGTGTTGACCTGCCTCATTACCAACGTCATCATACGTGGTAAACTACAGAAACTTATCAGGAAGCAGGATTGGTTCTAAGTGAATAACTGAGCATTGGTTCTATATCTGTATGGAGTAACGGAGAAAGGTAATAGGATAGTTAACATCAGGTGAGGCAACTAAGCCCTTCCTTCAAAATGGGCACTATGAACGTCACTAAATGTGCAACGTCCCATTGGCTACACAAACTATAGGATCCCAAACTAAGTGGTCCCCTCCTATTGGTTGGCTTCTAACCCCGTCCGTAATTTTCCACCTACGTGAGCAGCACGCAGACCGAACAACCAGGTCCGGGTGAGCTTGTCTTGATACCAGCTTCCTGCCAATTAAAAATGTGATCCATCATCACCCCGATGGTCCAGTGTCAATTAGTACTTTGAAGTTGGCCTTGAGTCTGTACTGTTCTCCGAGAGTTTAAGGAGTATGGGTACTATCCGGCATCCGTGCATAGGTGTGATCTTCTTGTTCGTCCAACTTTCTTCCATCACGTGACTGGACACCATGAAATTAAGCCTTTCTGTGTATTTGATTCTATTTTCGAGAGTCTTCTGACGTCTTTTGTTTTCACTTGACCTCTCTGAATAGGAGCTTCTGTTCTTTCACGTTAATTGTATCTAATGTCAGCCAACTCCTAGTTTGATAAGACCTTGGCTTTCTTGGCTAAGTGAACTCCTTAGCTGAAATGTATTCTGGTTAATTCAATTGCTTTTTGTAACTGCAACACTGAAATTAGGCCTTCTTGCGTTGTTCAGTACTGCTTTATACGTAGTGGATATATATATATATATATATATATATATATATATATATATATATATATATATATGTATATATATATATATATGGTTGCTTAGCTTACCATAACTGGCAAATTTCAGGTTTTTTTTGGTTTTACTTGGAACCATAACGTCCCTTTAACAAAGTTTAACAAAGTTTTTTCACTGAATTTCATAGGTTTTTAGTAGCGCAACTTAACCATAACGTCCCTTTAACAAAGTTTTTTCGATGAATTTCATAGCTTTTTACCAGTGCATGCTATTTTCCTACAAATTACTAATATCATACTTAACCAATATAGCAATATTTGTGTCCAATTTCCAAAGCTTCACCTTAAAACTCTGCCATTTCCCATCATCTGGAATCATTTTTAACACTTCTATACACTTCTTGCAACTATTTCAACTAGTTTTGCATCCATAGACGTCTATGAACATTTGACTTCATAGCGGACCTTCCGGACAGTGCCAAATGACCATACGCGGGCGCTCGGCATGATGACGTGTCTGAGAACCCGTCTGCACCTCACGATAAAATCTCTGATTGGCGGACAGTTCAGAACTGCATTTTCTACTGATCTAGGAACATTGAATACCGGCCCAGAAGCCCAAGTTAACAGCCCAAGCAAAGCAAGGGTGGATAACGAGGTCTCTGGACCATTATCCCCCCATTCCAGCCCCTGAAATGGGGGATGAAGGCCATTAGCACCCTAGATTCCCAAGGCAGGAACCCAGGGTGCTAAAAAATAGGATTTTTCTTCCAACACCGGGACGGTAGGAAGGAAAATCCTTTTCCAGGATGCCCACCATGGAAAGGGAAGGTGAGGGTTCCATACAGGGCTCCTCTTCGCTTTCCATAGCAGCCTGCAGAAGGCAAAAAGACAACCCTATGACCATATTACCATGAGCACATTTTTCTTCCCTTTCACATCTATCCTAATTTCAAATAACTTTACCTCAAAGTCAGTCACCGGAGGACATGGTCACTTTAATCCTATATTTTGTCCCTTGTGGTCATGGCCAGTAGCCAGATTGTCCAGATCATGACCTTATTCCATGACCCAGACAATCTGGCCACTGCCCATGGCCACAGGCTACCCCTCAGTCACTAAAGGTATACCGCTATTTTTTGCAGCTACATTATGACACTTGTCAAATAATAAAACACTGGCTCATTCGCAAAACCATGCTTGCAGGTCCTTGCCAATGCTCCTTACGCAAGTTTGCTGGAAATCCACCCATGTTTTATTTTTTCAAAAGTGTGAAATGTATGCACATAGAATCGTAATATAACCTAGTCTCCACTTGACAAAATCCATTCAGACATTACGAAAACATCTAAATCTAGATCATTAATCTTTTTGCAAACCTGTGTGTAGATTTGTCAAATGGCACCACATTTATAAGCCTTTACAATATTTTGGGACCCCCCACTCTAATGTTGCTCCCTCTCGACAGAATCCCACCAAACTTCGCAAAAACATGTAATCTTGATGTATTATCAGTTTTCCAAATAAAGTGTTGATTTGTCAAATGGCACCTCATTTATAAGCCTTTACATTATTTTGAGACCCCCGTTCTAATTTTGCCCCCTCTTCACAAAATCCTACCAAACTTTGGAAAAACATTCATATCTAAATGTATTATCAGTTTCCCAAATTAAGTGAGGATTCGTCAAATGGCACCTCATTTATAAGCCTTTACATTATTTTGGGACCCCCCTCTAATTTTGCCCCCTCATGAAGAATCCCATGAAACTTAACATATTCACTCAGAATCAGCCCAGGAATATACATGCAGAATTTCATGTAGTTCCATTAAGTGGCGCCAAAGTTATAAGCCATCCAAGAACTGCATTTCACCAACATTGTAATGCTAAGGTGTTCGCCAACTTTCACAGAACTGTTCGCGAACATCAGGACTGTTCCCGGACTTTCGCGGCAAAAAACACTTGTTTTTTTTTTTGCTTCTTGCAGCCATATCCCATCCCATCCTCATCACCCCTCACCTCCCCAGAGATTATTTGATAAGTTTGACAAGTGAAATGCTGTGTTTTTTCATATGTTTTTACCGGGATGTCCGCGGACATCGGCCGCTGTCTGCGAATCCAAGATGGCGGGCGTTTACAAAAATCTGCCACACTTCACGCTCCTTACCATCCATTCAGCAAACACGTCGCATGTCCGCGGACATGACGCAAGCCGATTAGCCAATCAGGAAACTGTCAGCGGACCGAACAGGGAAGTGTGTCCGCGGACCGGACATAGATATCACAAATTTTTTGTGACCTACTTTTTGGCCATTTTTTTAAAAACTACTTGACGGATTTTCACCAAATTTACAAAAGCACGCTTTCAGGACCAAGCTGCTGCTCCTGCCGCAAATTTGGTGAAAATTCTTCCAGCGGTTTGGGCTGTAGGCGTGAGCAAAGTTTTTTCCTCATTCAGTCTATGGGAAAAAAAGACATTTTGGGACCCCCGCCTATAACTTTGCTCCTCCTGGAGCAAACCTCACCAGACTTTGCAAAAGAATTCAAAGTGGGCCATATACTTTTTTTTGCAGAGTTTGGTGAGGATTCATCCAGGGAGAGCGAAGTTATAAGCCGCCCAAAAAGTGCTCTTCCTATGGAAACAGCAACTTAACTATAACTACATGGCCACTACTGTGGCCGTGTAATAAATGGATTGAGGTATATAGGTATATGCTGGCGCTTGCCTTGGTCTAATCTATTTAAGCATTCGGCTAGCTTCATGATTTCTTTGCTGCTTATGTTTCATTGCATCTTTACACGTTTAAACTAACTAAGTTTTTTCATCAGGTTTGTGGCATAGGTTTCTTCATCTTGATCCCAAGATGTCACTTATCCTTGGTATTTCTCTGTTCTTTATAAATCGTCTACCTCTCTGGTCTGGTTATCTTTCTATATGGGTGTCGATTCAGCTTTGTCTGATGTCATCATTTATCCTGGTTATTCAGTTTCTTTGTTTGATCAGGAATCTCGTTCAAATGGCGATCATATTGTCTTGGATGCAAGTATGGTTTCCTCATTGGGTACTTTACCTCCCATGTTCTCTTAGGTATAGGTATTCTGTTGGGTACTGCACAAAGTCTGCTCTCTTCTCTTTGCTGGTTCAGCTGTTCAGGATACGTCACATATTTTGGTTTATACGTCTTAGGTAATGTAGGCGGGGCAGTTGGAGTGGGGGTACTTGGCTCCTCTCCTACACATCTCTTGGCAAACATGCGTGGTATGAAAGAATATTGGTTCCGATGTCACGCAGATGTACGGTGTATGCTACGCAACCTTGGCCCACCCCCATGGTTTTTCACAAGTTGTGCAGAGTATGCTTGGGAAGATTTGCACAATTTCCTACATATAGCAAACGAAAACAAAGCTGGGATAGACATGAAAACACCAGGGGAACTGTGCTCTTTTGACCCTGTAAATGTGTCAAGGTACTTCCATCACCACTTTCTTGCCATGCTGCACTTCATCTGTCATAAAACAATTCCTCCCCTCGGAGAAGTGCAACACTTCTTTTTGAGGAAAGAATATCAATCCAGATCAGCACCACGCATCCACATGCTTTTGTGGATTAAAGATGCTCCTAAATTTGGGCAAGATAGTGATGCCACTGGTTTGCAATTCATTCACAAATATGTCACTTGCAAAATCCCTTCAGAAAGCGCACATACCTACATGCACACATTTTGTAGTTTCAAAGACACAAGTGTGACAAGTACTGTCGGCGCAAATATCAAAACAAATGCAAATACTACACCAAATGCTGCTTTGGTTTCTGTAAACCATTTTCAGCAAAAGGACAAATAAACAGCTTCATGTCTTCTGTTAGACACAGTGTAAAAGGCAAATCACCTAAGAACATGTTAGGGAGAATTCTCTTAAAAGGCTAATTTCCCTTACCTATAGAGTCCCCCAGCAGCTTTGCTGGATTTGAAGGGTTTATTTTTTTTCTCCTGCTAAGAGTGAGACTCTTTTTCCTACTCTTAGACATATTGCTGATGTGTGTTTTAGGCTATTTTTGTGCTGATGGTCTATGGGTTTTTTCTCACCCTCATAGGTATCATCTTTTTACATGTGTGTTACACAGCACCCTAAGTGCAGTAACACAGGGGTGTCATAGTGACCCCCAAACATAGACTCCATACCCCGGGACTGACTACTGTCTCCCAGGGCATGCAATGTTACCATTGACTTTGCTAGTCAATAGTTATGAACAAAACCAGTACAACCCATCTTACTATGGAGGTACTGGGAAGGGTTAATAGTTTTTCCCTGGTGTACTGTCCTGTCCCTCCCCCCAAAGTTTCTGGCTGGTGGCAGTGGTTACTACCATAAATATTCGACTGCAAATATTTTCCTATGGGATTTTTCCATTGTTCGCGGCTACCACTTTTACTGACAGCCTCTAACGTACCGCCGGGTTAATTTAATATTAACATTAATCCAGTGCTTTTTTTTTGCAAGATATTTAATAATATTTCTTTCTCGGGTCTCGTTCTGTAATCCAAGCCCAGTTCGGGGATCCTTTGTTCGTCCTTTTGGCAGGCTTCTGCACAGAAGCCCTCCTTTCGGCGCCACTGAGTCTCAGGTAAACAGGATGTGTGGGAGGGGGAGTAATCACCCTGGCAGGGTTACCTAGGCAACCCAAGTCGCACTCTGCCCTGATAGGCTGGGGGGTTATCCTGCCAGGATAACCACCCTGCTGTGTGAGTTACAGCTAGGCTGTATGAATGGGGGTTTTTCTGCATAAAAGCAGGGATCTGAGGCCTGGAGGACAAGACGTCGCCACTGGACATAAGAAATCCGAAGAGGAGATAAGCCAAAGACATCTGCAATGATTGAACCACCGGTGAAGCCCTGCTGCAAATCCTCACCACTTTTCTCCAACGACAAGAGAAGATCTTCACCTGCAAGAGCCTTCTTCCCTTGAGCTGGTGGGGCCAACCAGTTTGTCAATCGTCTTCCAGTACCTGCCTTGGTCGAATCGCCAGTTCCAAGCACTAGGAGACCGGATAGCCAGGCACCCGTCCACCACGAATGCGATTTAAAGGAGCGTACCTTTTATTCCATTTTGGCATTACCGCGGCTGGGTTTATCCCTGTGCAGTGCAGTGACTCGAACCTTCCTCCACATCGAGAGCGTCTCTTCCTCTGCTGGACCTCCCGAACTGCAGGAACTGTCAGGAACTACCACCACTGCAGGAGCCTCATCCACTTTTAAGGTACATTGTTCCGCCAGTCCTCCGGTTTTGTTGGGTACTGCTAAAGGTGTTTTAAATCCTTTACTTACCTTCTGGGCTGGCCGCCCCTTTCGTCTAACATTGTCTTTTGACTTTCTGCACCCTCCTGTTTGAACCGTTAAACAAAGACTGGACTGCAGCTACTAGAACCGTTTGAATCTGGGCACTTTGCCTTGTACCACTGACTCTGGCACAGGCCTATTGACTCTGGCTGAATCTGTTACAACTGCCTTCTCTAGATTGCTTTTCATCAAGAAATGTGTTGGTGCACCTAAACTCTTATAACCACCTTTCCTTCCCCTTTATATTTTGTTGAAGTATTGCTCATGGTAAAGTACAACCTTGCCTAACTTGTGCACAATTGTGGGATGTTTTTACCCATGCATCCGAGCCCAGGGAAATGCATGAAGAATAGGCTGCCACCCATTTTTGCCGATGTTATGCCGATGTTCTGGGCACAGAAGGGCACTGCCTAAAACCACCATTGGACTACCCACACAGTAGCCTGAAACCATTGGGAATGGCAATGCTGATTGCCAAAAGCAACCTAGAACTGTGGGGAATTCATTTTCTTAAATCCCAAAAATGGTTGCATTATCAGTACTCACCACTATCAGAAAGCCGGCGTTTTAAAACCACCAGACTTTTGTGTAAAACTGAATAAATGAACCCAAAGCAGGCCAAAGAAAGACTTACTGAGAGGTGGATACAAAGTAAAGTTATATTCTGAAGTGACTTGAAGGTTTATAACAAGACTGGCTGAGCTCTGCAGGTCTGCAGCGGCTTAAACTGAAACTGGATTTAAAATTACCAACAATCGAAATGTGTAAATAAACTGAGGGACAGACTTGTGATTGCCACATAGTTTGTCACTGTTAAAATGTCATAGTTTTGAACTTAGAATCAGCATTCTAGCTGCATATGTAAACATTGTTAGTTTTATTTGAATGCAGAAAACTGGGTAACTAAAAGTGACATTAGCTGGGGCCTGGCTTAAGGAACTGGATTCTGCTTGACAACTTCCCCCCAATTGGAGTGAAACTGGATCCACAGCAGTTCTCAGGACTGGCTGCATTCTGAGGGGAGGTTACCCCTCTCTGATTGAATTACCAAGGGACTGCTAGAGACTAAACAAAGGACCCAGGCAGAGGGTTTATTGGGGGGAGGCCATAAATGGCTTCCTCTTGAACAATGGGCCTTCCAGGGCCCAGGCAGATGGTTTATTGGGGGAATCGTAAAATAGCTTCCTCTTGGCAGAAGCTGGGAGGGGCAGGGTCTCTGAGCTTGGCAGAAACTGGATAAACTGGTTTCTCCACCATGTGACCTGGGAGACACACCCCTGTTGGCCAGAATATGATTTTAAGAAAGATGTATAACTCATGGTGCGGACTTGTCAAAATTATTTAAATGATACCATAATTCTTGTGATTTTTCTGTGCACGTTTTAAGACGCGTTGGGAATTTGTGTGATGTTCTGGGGCAAAACCCTGCTATTTATGTATACTACAGACTCTGTGTTTAAGCTAGAGACATGGGAATTTACTGGAGTATGTATGGACAGGCCGTGTATATGTGTATAATTTTTAATGAAAAACCAATATTGCAAAACCAGTTAAAAAGCACACAATGTTGCCATTTCTGAATGCGAGCCCCCAGGAAGAGCAGAGTTGGAACAGAGTATACCTCATGTGATACGTGATGGGTGCATGTAATTTCAAACCACTGTGTATCTATGAAATATGTCTTTAGGTCAAATATAGATTTGTGGGCAAACTGACCAGGGGAGGATCCTCTGACCCATAAAACCTACAGCATCACTCTGACTCACAGTTCCTTCCCCAATCATGGGAGAGGGGAGAATTGGGCCAATGACAAGTAGAAAGGGGCAGGCTTAGCTAGGCCCAGGCACACACCCACTTTCAAAACACATAAAAAGAGCCACTGGAAGCTAGAGAGGACATTCAAATCCAGTTGCTGCAACGCGCTCTGCCGGACCATACAACATCCAGAAGATACCAGATTCAACACTTAGACTTTAAAACTCCAAAGAACTTGATTCAGAACTCAAAGCAAGGGCCTAAACCCACAAACTGAGAACTCTTCTCAGTAGGCCTCAGCATCCAGCAAACCTAACAGCGGTAGCAGCATCCAGGAGCCGTGCAGATCAGCGCTGGGTCCAGAGAAAGCTGTGCAGAAAGATCCAGAAGCAGTGCTGTACCGAGAGAAAGCAGAGCAGTATCCAGAACCAGAGATCCAGAGTGACCCAGACCACTGTTAGCAGAACCAGAGAGCTGACCCAGATCACTGTGAAGTGCCGAGACCAGAACCGGAGTCCAGTCCAAAACCTGACCAGATCCGTCGGGAGGCCTATTTCAAAATATATTGTGAGTACCTAGCAGAACTGTGCAGAACCAATCTCTTAGTTAAAATAATATAATTCAATCTATTTTAATCTAACCAGAACTGCCTCCTAACTGTCACCTGTCATTTTCTAGCTGCAAGCTGTAACCTGTCGCTTTGAACTTTTAAAATTTTAAATCCGAAAAACTACCTTTATTTAATCGTCCGTATCTCTGGAACCGTTTGTGCTAGGAACTTGGTTTAACTTTCCTCTGCAAGCTTAGAATCTCAGCTTTTCAACAAGCTTAGAATACTTTTGCCGTAATCACGATTCTCGCACTCACGAATTTTGCCGCGATTTGGCCCGATTTCTTTACTTGTAAAAAGATAGCTGCTTTTGCCTGAACTGCTAAATTTCGTCTGCCTCTTAAGAACCATCCCTGAATCATTGCTAGAGTGAGCCTGAACTCATATTAACTGGATACCACTCACCCTGAACCTCCTTAAGGGAATTAAAAGCATTTTCAGCATATTTCTCACTGCATTGTCATCATATTCAAAGCATGTTGCCTGTGTTTCAAACTTCTGTAGTCTAAGCTTGCTGGGGTGAACTGAATTACATTTGATTGCATTTCTAAGAACTGTGTGCTCTCCCCTTCATTTACTTACATTGCATAAGGGGGGAGTGGATTGCCAGAGAAAAGTGATTACATTGTTTTGTTGAAATCATATTGAGTATTTTCTGTATTGCATTTTCATTCAACATTGCATCCATCTGAAACTAGATAAAGAATTCTCTACCACCTTATTCTTCTGTTCCTATTCCCAAGCGTGCTACCTCATCCTTTATACTACTCCTGGGTAATAAAATCAGTTTGTTAGTAGAACATTACCCATTGTTGTTAACTGCTCATGTTCTGAAGTGTGATATTAATTATTAATTTATCATAAAAGTGTGATATATATATATATTGTTTAATTTTTCTCAAATATACCTTTTAAACTTGCAAAACAGAACTACTTCTTGGCTCAGTGGGGTCAGGGGGATTCCAAGAGAGGGGTGTTATATAGGGGTAGTCATCCAGAACTCATGAACTGGACATAAAGATATATCAATAAGGGTTTCCATTCAGTATCCCAGACTAGGCATTGACTTAGCTGTAGTGCTGGATTGAATCCTCTTACACAATCCAATTGGGAAGTGTTGCTGGTGTGTTTAGGAGTCTAACCCTGTATAACTTGACCTTTACCTCCCTCTGAAGAAATTGTTAGAGTGCCATTTTGCTCAGTTTTCACTCTTGCTCAAACTTGTCTACAATTTAATTAGGGAGTTGTGTGTACTTTTCTTGACTGTTTTAACTTGCTTTAATGATAGTGATTTGTGTGTTGGGTTAAGAGTGTGTAAAATAAATATACATTCTTTTTTATACAAAGCTTTGGTCAGTGTGTCCTTGTTCCACAGTATTGTAGCCCTATCGTTTAAACCCTGAATAGAGCTCATCTCCCTCTTGAGATAAGTCTGACTGCTCATCTACAGCTACCAACTAAATCTGTGTGGTACAGACTGATACCAAAGGAGATGTATTGCATATACCTGTACTCCTAATCTTCTGTAGTGCTCCCGAAGGGTACGACATAGGTTTCGGCCTAACACTGGTGTACAGCGGTGAGGATAAAGTATTGAGTTTACATTTTAGAGGGCTGTTAGTACCTTGGTGCAACTAACCACAAGGCTAAACAATAAATAAAAAGTGTATTTTAAACAAAAGTCAAATATGAAAAGATATAGCCAGGAGACCCTCCTTGTAAATACTGCTGATTATTTAAGGGATCTGTGCAGACAGAAAAGTCTTCCTGCCAAAGGCAAGAAATCAGAGTTGATTGAAAGATTGTTGGAGAAACAAAGACTGGGGAGTGGGGCTGTAGCGCCCACTCCTCCAGCAACTGTAACACATATTGAGGGTGATAATGTTGATGATGTTAATGTTGAAGCAGATGAGGAAGAGGAGGCTGACAATGTAGACCTCACTGACCCTCTGCCTGCTCAAAGGCCTCAAGCCTTGTCTACTGGACCTTTGTCAGGTCCCACATTAAGTCCTGAGTTGATCTCACTAGAACAAATGATGCTTGAACTTGAATTCAAAAGACTTAAGGCCCAACCTGAACAGAAACACCAAGAACTAAGGCTCAGAGGAATGGAGCTCAATCATGTGTTAGAGATGAAGAAATTGTCTTTGAAAAGTTTTTCTCTCCCGGATCCTCTAGATCTTCCAGTCCAAAGAGACCCCGGATCCCTAAAGAGATTGTGGGTATTTATGAACCTAAATTGGATGTGTTAGATTGGTTAGCTATGTTTGAGTACAATCATGGGCTCCAGGAAATCACAGGGAATCAGTTGCTTGCCTGGTTATTCTCCAAGCTCCCCCTGTTGCATCTGATGTGGTAATGGAGTTGGGGGAGGTGGCTAGGATGGACTATGAATGTGTGAAACTAGCTTTGATAGCTAGATTTGGGAAGACCCCTTCCCAGTACCTTAAGAGGTTTAGGACCCTCAAAAAGCATGATGGGACCCCTTGGGCTACCTGGGTGTGTGAATGTTTGAAAAACATAGATGGTTGGATTAAGGGTTACAGAGTTAACACTTATGCGGGAATGAGAAATCTTGCTATGTTGGAGTCTATTTATGATGCCTGCTCTCCCGAGCTCAGATAGCATTTGGCTGATTCTAAGGAAATGGATCCTAGGAAGTTAGGCAGGTCTGCTGACTTGTGGGTTGCCAACAGGGCTACTCACAAGGAATCTGGGGAAACTCAGAAGAAGGATGAGGGGACGCAGCCACCAAAAGAGAACCAAGATAATTCTTATATCTCCCATCCCAAAGAGGCCCACAAACAACAAAATAGCCAGGGTAAGCCACCTGGGAAACCAAATAGAGCTAGTGAACCTTCTGGTGCACAACCAGAGGTCGGTCAGCAGAAACCCCCATTCCTGAGAGCATTTGGAAAATGCTATGTTTGTGGGTCTACTGACCATGTAAAGGGTGATCCCAGATGCAAGGGTAAACCTGCAGGGATCAGCACAGTCCCCTTGGCCTTCTCCCCACAGGAAGAAGTACAAATGGCTAGTGCCCATTATGAATTGTTTGCTGAAGCACCCTTGGCTCTTCAAGCAGCTGTATCCTCAGAGCCCATGGGTCTGGTTAGCAAACAGAATAGGGGTGTGTATGACTCCCTTCCTGAAAACTCTAAAGTATATTGCATGGACAGTGTTCTTGTCAATGGCCAGGATACTCCTGCCAGGAGAGACACTGGGGCCAGCAGAACAGTAGTGGATGAAAGTTTTTTTCAGCCTGAGGATGTTGCTAAGGCACCCAAAGGTCCCATTAAATATTCTGGAGGTCCTGTCCAGTTGGTTTCTATTCCACCAGCCCTCATTCAGTGTAATAACATGACAGTGAGGATTCCTGTCAATGTTTAGACTGAGGTGCCTGGGAGAGGCCTGTTGGGGAATGATCTAAAAACTCTAGGAGTAGTATCCACTACCCCCAGCCCTCCCAGTATGGAGAAGCAGAACCAAACTAAATTGGCTAGAGAGGCCGCCTTAAGGGACCACTCTAAGCCTGTGGGAAACTCTACCGAGAACCCCACTACAAGCCCTGGTGTTAGTAAGTTGACCTCTAACCCAGGCAAATTCCAGGCTAGTATGTTAGGGAAATGGGAGCCCAAACCAAGCTCCATCATTGTTCCCCCAGTTTTGAAGTCTATGACTCCCCCTGCTTCTGAGGAAGAGGTGGCTAGACCATCTGGACCCCTCTCTAGGCCTAAGAGAACTGGTAATTCTCAGTGCTGGTGGGAAACCAGAAAAGAAAAGTCTAAGGCTAAAAACCTTCAGAGTGTTGGACCTTCTACTGAAGAATCCAAAAGAAAACCTAGTGTTAGGAAAGAAACTCCTCCACCAAGTAAAAGCACATCTCAGAAAAAGAGGAAGCCTGTACTTGGCTTGACCTCTGACCCTCCAACCATGATTCCTGAGACCCAACCTGTTCTTGAAAGAGAGGTGGTGAGGAACCATGGAGGCCCTTCTAGATCTTAGGGAATCCTTCTTAAGGACCCCTTGAGAAAACCTATCTTGGGTTCATAAGTTGTTGCAACTTTAAGGGGACTGTTAGATCACCTCCCTTATACTTTAAAGAAGAAAGATATACTAGAAAGGGTTTGTAGGTGCTATAGTTTACAAAGGAAAACCTTTGAGCATAGATCAGGATGTCACCACCAAAATGCTGATGGTCTCTCTAGGAGGTTTTTACCCGACTAGAGGCTAATTTCCCTTACCTATAGAGTCCCCCAGCCGCTTTGCTGGATTTGAAGGGTTTATTTTTTTTCTCCTGCTAAGAGTGAGACTCTTTTTCCCACTCTTAGACATATTGCTGATGTGTGTTTTAGGCTATTTTTGTGCTTATGGTCTATAGGGTTTTTCTCCCCCTCATAGGTATCATCATTTTACATGTGTGTTACACAGCACCCTCAGTGCAGTAACACAGGGGTGTCATAGTGACCCCCAAACATAGAATCCATACCCTGGGACTGACTACTGTCTCCCAGGGCATGCAAAGTTACCATTGACTTTGCTACTCAATAGTTATGAACAAAATCAGTACAAGCCATCTTACTATGGAGGTACTGGGAAGGGTTAATAGTTTTTCCCTGGGGTTCATTTTCGAGAGGGTACTGTCCAGTACCTCTCTCCAAAGTTTCTGGCTTGTGTCAGTGGTTACTACCATAAATATTCGACCGCAAATATTTTCCTATGGGATTTTCCGATTGTTCGAGGCTATCACTTTTACTGACAGCATCTAATGTACCGCCGGGTTATTTTAAAATGAACTTTAATCCAGTGTTTTTTTTTTGCCAGATCTTTAATAATATTTATTTCTCGTGTATCGCTCTGTAATCGAAGCCCAGGTCGGGGATCCTTTGTTTGTCCTTTTGGCGGGCTTCTGTACAGAAGCCCTCCTTTCGGTGCCACTGAGTCTGGGGTAGACAGGATGTGTGGGAGGGGGAGTAGGCACCCTGGGCAGGGTTACCTAGGCAACCCAAGTCACACTCTGCCCTGATAGGCTGGGGGGTTATCCCACCAGGATAACCACCCCGATGTGTGAGTGACAGCTAGGCTGTATGAATGGGGGTTTTTCTGCATAAAAGCAGGGATCTGAGGACTAGAGGACATGACATCACCACTGGACCTAAGATATCCGAAGAGGGGAGAGGCTGAAGACATCTGCAATGACTGAACCACCGGTGAAGCCCTGCTGCAGATCCTGACCACTTTTCTCCAACGACAAGAGAAGATCTTCACCTGCAAGAGCCTTCTTCCCTTGAGCTGGTGGGGCCATCCAGTTCGCCAATCGCCTTCCAGGACCTGCCTTGGTCGAATTGCCACTGCCAAGCACTAGGACCGGATAGCCAGGCACCCGTCCACCACGACCGCGATTTAAAGGAGCGTACCTTTTATTCCATTTTGGCATTACCGTGGCTGGCTTTATCCCTGGGCAGTGCAGTGACTTGAACCTTCCTCCACGACGAGAGCCTCTCTTCCTCTGCTGGACCTCCCAAACTGCAGGAACTGCCAGGAACTACCGCCACAGCAGGAGCCTGTTCCACTTTTAAGGTACGTTGTTCCGCTAGGCCTCCCGTTTCGTTGGGCACTGTTAAAGGTGTTTTAAATCCTTTACTTACCTTCTGGGCTGGCCGCCCCTTTCGTCTAACATTGTCTTTTGACTTTCTGCACCCTCCTTTTTGAACCGTTAAACAAAGATTTGACTGCAGCTACTAGAACCGTTTTATCCTGGGCACTTTGCCTTGTACGACTGACTCTGGCACAGGCCTATTGGCTCTGGCTAAATCTGTTACAACTGCCTTCTCTAGATTGCTTTTCATCAAGAAATGTGTTGGTGCACCTAAACTCTTATAACCACCTTTGCTTCCCCTTTATATATTGTTGAAGTTCCATTTTGCTCGGTTTTCACCTAAGTATTGCTCATGCTAATGTACTACCTCGCCTAACTTGTTCACAATCCAATTGAAAAGTGGTGCTGGTGTGTTTAGGAGTTTAACCATAACTTGACCATTCTCTCCCTCTGAAGAAATTGTTAGAGTGCCATTTCTGCTTGGTTTACACTGTGCCATTTTGCTCAGTTTTCACTCTTGCTCAAACTTGTCTACAATTTAATTAGGGAGTTGTGTATTCTTTTCTTGACTGTTTTAACTTGCTTTAATGATAGTGATTTGTGTGTTGAGTTAAGAGTGTGTAAAATAAATATATATTCTTTTTGATACAAAGCTTTGGTCAGTGTTTCCTTGTTCCATAGTATTGTAGCCCTATTGTGTATACCCTGAATACTGCTCATCTCCCTCTTGAGATAAGTCTGACTGCTCAGCCACAGTTACCAACTAAATCTGTGTGGTACAGACTGATACCAAAGGGGATTTATTGCATATACCTGTAGTCCTAATCTTCTGTAGTGCTCCCTTTGGGAACTGCATAGGATTCTGCCGAACAGAACGCAAACTACATAAAAAGAACTGAGGCATCAAAGTACATCAATGATTACAATGCTATCAGTGCCCTCCTATGGAATGCAAACATAGATGTACAGTACATTGCAGACAATTCCACTGCAATTGCACCATATGTCACAGCCTACTTAACCAAAGCCGAGAAAACAGAGCTGAAAGACTTCTGGGATGAAATATCATCTGACAAAACACTGTCACAAAAATTACACAGCTTTGGCATAAAAATGCCCTCTCATAGAGAACGTGGCTGTTACAAAACCACATACTGTTTAACCAGCACAGCCTTGTATGGGAAATCTGAAAACATAGTCTGGCTAAGCCTGGGTCCTCCTATGAAGATGCTTTCAATGCAAGTGAAAGCACTATAACAGATATAAACTTTGGACAGTACAAGAACATGGTGGACAATGAACAACAACAAGAAGAACCTCAAGCACAACTACATGTAGACACTCCTGAGAGCATTCAACCTTCTCTACAGGAAGCCAAGAACCACTTGGAGACCTACTCATAGTAAATGAGTCAAAATAAGCCATGACTGAAGTAGAAAACACCATGCATCAGTAGGAGCAATAAAAGCTTTGCTGTACTGCAATCACAACTCAATAATGAGCAGCATAACATTTTCCTAGAAGTAACTAAAGTAATTGAACATGGTTTGCAGCACGAAACTAAAACTTGTACCTGTCAAAACTATAAACCTGTACACTATGTAAGTGGTCAAGCTGGTTGTTGCAAAACATTCTTAATAAAAATCATCAGCAAGTTCCTCCAACAATTGGCAAACAACAAGCTTTCAGCTGCTGTAACTGTCCCCACAGGTTTAGCTGCCTACAACATAACTGGTTTTGCTTTACCTCAATTGCTACTCCTTCGAGTAGAACACCAAAACAAATTTGACTACTACAAACTTTCAGCAGAATCTGCTATGGAGCTACGCAGAGTTTTGAAACAATTGAAAATGCTCCTAATACATCCAGTGAGCATGATCTCCAACCTAATGTTGGCTTTGATTCACCTCAGATTGCAAGGGGTCCTCAGAATGGACTACAAAGAACTCTCTGGAGGAAAACACATTATTGTTTTCAGAGATCTTCTTCAATTACCACCAGTGAAAGGTGAACCTATTTTTAAAACCATAGGACACAATCTGTGCCATAACACACTTGGCAGCATCGGAAATGTAAATCGCTGGCAACATATCCAATACAGAGAACTAACTGAAAACATGGGTCAGTCTGCAGACCTCACCTATGCCAACATTTTGAAAAGTATTCAGATTGGTGTGCTTTCTAAGGAAGCACAGTCTATCTTAAGTAGCAGACACATCCATGAGCTATACAGGCATAACATATGTGCTACTGATTTCATGGAACAATTAGCACACAGAAATGTAAAATGTATGTTCTTAATGCCAACCACAGCAAGCTGTGCACAATTCAATGAAACAATGTTGAAAAATGAAATGCAACCAATAGTGCAAATTAACTTCACAGACAAACTAGACATGCACGGTATGAAAATACCTATGTGTAAACAAGCTACATCACGATTAAATAGCTTAGAAAAATCTATCTCCAACACAGCTGGTTTGGAGAAAATCTTAACATTTGTGTTTAAACTGTAGAGTAATGCTCAAGAATAACCTTGACGTGGAGCAAGGTTTAATTAATGGAGCACTTGGTACAATTGTTGGCTTCCAGGCATACCCGCATGACAACAACATTCAGTTTGTCAACATCCACTTTACCAAACTTTCAAAAGTTAAAAGGATAGGATGCTCAACAGCCCGATTCCTTCTTTTCAAATACATGTATGTGTGCAGAGAACAGTTTTCTCTGTCTCTAGCATACGCTGTCACTATTCATCGCAAGTTTTAACCCTAGATGAAGCATTGATTGACATTAGCAGCACAGTCTTTAAAGAAGGCATGAGTTATGTAGCACTGCCACGCCTACGTACACTTGAAGGACTATTTCTATTCATTTTTGATGCAAGCAAAGTCATAGCTGACATTCCTTACATTGTAGAATACAACAGACTACGTGCCCTGCACACACCCCATCTCAAAATGTACCCTGTTCCTCAAAAAGGCAAACTTTGTAAAAGAAAACTAGTCAGAACACAAGTTATACGTGATCTCCCAACAATATGACCAACAAAATCGAAAGCAGCTGCTACTCCATCAATTACCACAACCATAGAAGTATGTACTGAAAAGGCAAATGCATACATAACTACAGTCAGAAAGAAAGAAAAGTACCTCTTCAAAAGAATCACATGGACGTCCATCAAATCACTCGGACACAGAACTATCTGGTCCATTCAAACACCTGGTGTAAATTGCTATGCAAATGTAGCAATCAATGTTCTATTCCAATTGCCACCAATTGTTGAAAACATTTACTTAAACGGCGCAGACCAGTTGTGTTGGCAAATGCTACTCCTTCATAGGAATGCAACAAACAATCCTGACACCATTAACAGTGTCTCAGGAATAAGGCAGGAATTGGAGTACTGTACAGGAAGGGTGTGATTCACTATAAACACGCAGGAAGATCCACACGAATTTCTAAGGTACTTACTGCAAGTACTGGAAAGCAAAAACATTCCTATAAATGAAATCTTCCAGATTCCATACATGTAGACACCTACATGCACTCTCTGCAGCTATGTGGACCAGGAACAAGTCTCTAACAAGCGCTTTGTGTTTATATCTATACCTAACTGTGAATCTATTCCATTTCAACAGCTGGTACGATATGCAAAATAGGGCATATTATGTACTACATGCAATTTAGACAATCGTTCCACCTTACAGGTACAATCACATAGCCAATACGTAATAGTAATGATTTTACGATACAAGGCAGATGGCACCAAAAACAACTGCAAGCTTACTATCTTCACACACAGACAAGTATCACTTGGCAAGAAAACCTTCACAGCAGTAGGCATAATATACCACACAGGCACCACAACCACTACAGGTCACTATACTGCATATGTTAAAAAGAAATGTTGGTGGTTTGAATGCAATGATACATCCATTACTCTGAAGCAGAGATTACCAGCAAATCTTGCAAATGCCTACTTAATATTCTTGAAACCAAAATGTATTCGCTGATCTACAAAAGTAGCATTGCCTACTGCCCAATACTCACCAATAGATATGTGACTACAAACGAAAAATAACCTTCTGCCATGTGAAGCTAGAACAACTTAGCATACACCAAGTGCCCATGAGCACATCAGTTGCACTGCTATATAGTTTTTCCCCAATGAAGCAATTATTGTACTCACAGAAACAACAACTGTAGAAAGAACACAGTAGTATTGTTTCACCCATAGTACTTAAAAAGAAAAGTACTGAGTATGAGGTTCTACAAACTGTCCTCAATGACCTGTGAAACAGCCAACTGTTAGAATAAGGCAACAGCTGTCTACCAATGCCCATACCACTGCAATCAATTCACAACTGCATGTAACTACACCCATAATATGGCAAAGGGACTTCACAATAGTGGAAAATGGAACTCAGCCAACAAGAATGAAGGTGCTTCAAGACATACCCTGCAAAACTGTAAAACTGTTAACAGTTACAATACGCCAACTGCTATCTAACAGCAACCATAATACTGCAATATTACATCCCTTTACTACACAATTTCAAAACCACAAGCAAAAATGAAAGTTATTCTGAGTAAACCCTTCAACACTTATTAAGTATAAACAACCAGAACACACCAAGTGGTATCTTACTGCACCTGCAGTACTACAATCTTACTTCTAGCAGGCAAACTGCCAAAATAAACCTTCAGCAATCACAGTCCTCCAAACCTACCCTCAACAACTTTAAAACTACCAACAGTTAGAATACGCCAACAGGTATCTAACTGTCCTCACAATCCTGCAATATTAGTTTCCAATACTGCACTACTTAGAAAACATCAACATTAATCAAATGCATAAAAAGAGACTTATTGCTAAAAAAAGGAAACAGATAAACAGTAAGAATACGCCAACTGGTATCTAACTGCAACCATAGTACCACCACTCCCAAAAGGAACATCATAAACCATTTCAATTCCTCCTACTGCAACAGTGCTTACAACAGAAACACCACACAGATATGCACCTTAAACATTCCTGTAAGTATTGCACACACCAATGAGACAGAGTGTGCCACATAACAACAAATTAATGTAGAAGTTTGTTTAAACCTGCATGGGTTTTCTTCCCACAGACCCAATGATTATGCAAACAAACACAGGAACTGAGCACATTGCACTGTACACTTGTTTAAAGCATGGTACTTCTAAAGTGCTAATTATGAGGGTTCAATATATCTGGAATTGAATGCAATACCACATTATTAAGTACCTACCCTAACATGTTATGTTTTCTTTTATCACAGACAATGAAACAAAGATTTCTCCTGCACTTCCACATGCCACAGTATTGAAATCTGCAAGTGGCACGTCAACGGTATTCTACAATAAGTCTAAAAGGTGTACAGTGCCTCAACAATGTATACAGTGAGCATACAATTATTAGTGTAATGCGTCTTTATAATCAGCTAATTGCATGTCTATACACATATTTCTGTAATTCATATGCCAGTGTCACATTCTTGATTGCATTGCCATATTATGCTGCTTTGGTTGTGGGCAGGCCCTAGCCTATTGCCATGCACCCAAGAGTTTAGGTTCTGGCCACAACCATCGCAGCATAATATGGCCATGGACCCGAAAATCTGCCACTAACCACAACCCGCACACATAAGTCAGCTGCCTGAGGCCCCATCCACTCCAGTTTACATACTATTACATTACTTGCACCCACTGGACAGTCACTCATACACCCATGAATCCCAGCACAGTCCAATAAGGCAACCGCTACACACCCTGTACACTTCTCTGCACATACTATTACTGTATTTGCATGCAGTGGTCAGACTCTTGGGTGCATGGCCTCTGGCCTCCGGCCATGCACCCAAGAGTCCAGCAGCTTGCCACAACCACCACAGCATAATACAGCCTATACAGAGCATCCTCATATCATCTATATTGAACTCCCCTACCATAATGAAGCCTGTCTGCAGTTACCACATAACCTACTCACCTCAGGACCTACCCACAAACAGCTGCGGTGTCCGCGGCCACCGCAACCACAACACAGTCTTCTTCCACCTAACTAAATACATCATATGAACCATTTTTCACTCCCGCACCCTTTCCAGCCCCTCTTCCCAACACCAGATACCCAAACCATGTTTTCCAGTCCTGTTCACCGCCTTGCTATGGATACAACATGGCAGGCATTTCGGAAAAATATGATGCACATAACGCTTCCAACCAGCCAATCACTGATCACGTCGTATGTCCACAGACATCACGCAGCCCTCTGGGCCAACCGGAGTCCTATCTGCGGAGTGAACCGGGAAATGGCTCTGCAGAGCGGTAGCCAGATATCACACATTTTTTGGCACCTACATTTTGCCTGTTTTAAAAAAAACTACTGGACGGGTTTTCACCAAATTTACAAAAGCATGTATTCGGGACCAAGCCACCACTCCTGGCGCAAATTTGGTGAAAATCTGTCCAGCTGTTTCACCTGTAGGCATGAGCAAAGTTGTTTTCCATTCAGTCTATCGAAAATAAAATGTTTCGGGACCCCCCCTATAACTTTGCCCCCTTCACGAGACATCACCAAATTCAGAGCAGCCATATACTTTTTTTGCAAGGTTTGGTGAGGATTCGTCCAGGGGGAGCGAAGTTATAAATTGTCCAAAAAGTGCTCTTCCTATGAGTTGAGCAACTTAACCATAACTACACGGCCGCTACCACAGGCCGTGTAATTCACTGAAAAAACTTTGCTAAAGGGATGTTATGGTTAGTTTGCACTAATAGAAACCCACAAAATTCAATGAAAAAACATTGCTAAAGGGACAATATGGTTAAATTGCACTAATAGAAATAAATGGAAAAACGTTATTAAAGGGACGTTAGGGTTACAAGTAAAACCAAAAAACCCTAGGTAAGCTAAGCAACCATAACTCGTGCCACCATCGTACACTGCTAAGACAAACACCCACTACATGAAAGATGACATCACAAATGCCATTGATGACATTTTTTTCTTTCACTGATAATGAGAATTTTTAAAATTGAGACGGTGCTATATTTAAATATTAAACTTCCTATATCTTCTTAAAGTACTTTCTATATAGTGGAGATAAGTCCCTGAATGCTCACACCAGAGACAATACAACCCGCTAGGGAAGAAAGGCCCGAGTCGTTCTTGTAAGGATAACACATTTTATTCTCACACGCAGATGAGAGCAACAACAAACGACTCTACTGCTAAGAACGTTCTGCCGAAAAGTAGTACAAGCAGAATCTTATAATGGAAAACGTTATCATCAATTGACAGCATACATATAGTAAAATCCTGCGTGGCTGGTTGGTGTGCGCCTATACATAATCCGCGTGTTCCATAAGAGATGCCAGGCCATTGGATCCAGCCCAATCCGTCCGTCTTCCATCACGTGCGTCCTGACATGTGATCATCTTCTTCTAAGGTAAAAGGTAAAAGAACAAATTAATTATACTCCTACCATACAACAATTTTATCACTCATACTCTGCACCTGGCAGGCCTTAAAACAGTCACAAAGGAGGTTCTGGGGCACTCTAACCTTCACACACACATTTCACTCACTCCCTTCTGCTCTGCGCCATCCAGCTCCAAGGTCTTCACCCTCATTTTTAAGTATAATTCATCCCTCCCAACACCTTGCAATACAAATCACATGGTTGTCACTTGAACTATGTGCCCTGTCCATCCTCCTTGAACATTTCAGGACTTGTTACTTTGGGCTTGGTGGTCAAAGGACACCTGGTACCATGGAATTCAAGCATCTTAAGTTTTTGTCAGTTATATGGGCTATAACTCGTGGTTGCCTGCGGATGGGCCAGGTCATGCTTTGGCCAGTGTGAGATAACATGCACACCAGGCGCCAGTCTGTGATTGTGGCATTGTAGGGTACATTCCCTTTAAACCTCTTTGCAACACTGTCAGAACAACAAATTGGCATTGTGGTGGTTGGGGGTTTGGACTGTCCTCTTGTGAGCTCGTGTATGGCTAGAGATTTCCCTTGTCTCGCAATTTGGGCCTAGTGCATACAATGCTGCATTTGTCGCACAGTCCTTTCCTTCTACCTATGGTTACTAATATCTACGCAAAATAGAAATGCTGCTCGTGCCCTACGCTATACTGTGTGGTTTGATTATATTTGATTACATTCGAGTGGGGATCCTCTCACTGCTCCCCTACCCCATGGCCCATCATAGTGCTACAAATGCATCCTACATCACTCTTAAGCACCAAGTGGGGTGGGGCAGGGCTGCCCCCTTCCAAACAATAGTTTGATTTTGACACAGATGGGGCAATAAGCAGGCCTCAAACACAGAATTATTTTGTGTACATGATAATCAACTGTAATGTTATTGTCATTTTTTGGTGCTGTTGTTTCTTTCTTCTTTACTTTAGTTTCCATGTATGTGGCTCTAATTTGTAGGCATTCCGGGTTTTTATATGTAGTTTTTGTACTAACACAAGTGTGTCGTAAGTTTGAAATTGTTAACTTTTTATTCAATGTTTAACATTACGCAAAACTTTGATAAGGTAGCATTATTATTTTACTATTGGAAATTACCAGATTAAAAATATTGTACTTCTTTGGTACATGCTGCAACCATTGCTTATGTGTATGCATGATTAGGTTCCTGTATTAATAACAACATTGAAATATAATGTTTTCTTTAGATGAGAACATTCTTTAATACATTAAGTAATTTATGATAGATCTCCCGATCAAACCTTACATCTTGTTACAAACACATGATATGATATGGCATTTATAAAGCGCCTATACACAAGTGTTTCAAGGCACGACGAGGCAAGGGAGGGGAACAAAGGGAAGACAGAGACAGCGATCTTACTAGGCCAGGTGACATTGAGATCGCGCAAGTGCAGGGGAGGGGGTAGGGTAGGAGGGCAAGGGGTAAGGGGGAGGAGAAGTGCAGTACATTGGATAAACAGTAAATGAATAAAAACAATAAATAAGAACAATAAATAAGAAGTGAGGCCAGCTGGTGGCAGGTGCATGGGTATGTGCAGACATCAGATGCCACATGCTGGTGGGAGCTGTAGGGATACATAATCAGCCCCAGAGCGCAAGAGTTGCCAGGGGGGCAGTGCAGGTGTGCAATAGGTGGGGAGGGGATCTGGGCCCAAGAACATAGGGTATCCAGGTGATCAGTGCAGTTTCAGTTTTAGTCAGAAGTTCAGCAGGGGAGAGGAGGAGAGAAAGCAGAAGCAAAGAGGAAGGTCTTGAGGTGCTTCCGGAACCAGAGATGGTTCTCCTCAATTTTCAGAGAGGCAGGGAGGCTGTTCCAGAGGTAGGCCCCAGCAGAAGAAACAGATCTACCACCAACTCGTTGCTTGGAGAAGCGACTGACCCTGGGGGAGGGTGAGGGGGAGGCGGATGAGTGAAGAGCTTGGGAAGGAAGATATTTAGGAAGAGAGAGTTGAAGGTATTGAAGCCCCAGGCCCCAGAAGGCCTTGTGGACAATGCAGTGGGTTTTGAACTTAATCCTTGCAGCAACTGGGAGCCAGTGCAGAGATTTCAGTCCTGGAGACATACGATCCCTGGGCTTGAGGCCAAGGACAAGTCTTGCAGTCCTGTTTTGGATGAGTTGCAGAGGGTGGAGAGTACAGGCAGGCAGATTTGGAATGAGGCTGTTGCAGTAGTCCAGCCTAAAGAGAACAGGAGCTCTGGATCAGTGAGCTTCTGTGAGAAGGAGAGGAAAGGAAGAATACCTCAGAAGATGTGCAGCTGGTAATGTGACTTCTCAGAGACATCAGAGGTGTGAGGATAGAAGGAGAGTGTGGCGTCGAAGATGGCCCTAAGGATTTTTGCCTCACAGTTGGGAGCAGGAAAAGGGCCAAGAGAGGCTGGCCAAAGAGTGACAGGAAAGGAGGGAGCGGGTGTGCCAATGAGGAGAATCTCAGTCTCACTGGCATAAGCTAGAGATCATTGGCGGCACACTACTCCTGGATAGCAGACAGACAGTCAGAGATGAGAGAAGGAGAAGAGGTGGCTGAAGGGAGCCTGAAAATGAGCTGAGTGTCATCCGCATAGCACTGAAAGTTGGGGCAGAGAGTAGCAATGAGGTGGGTAAGAAGGTATTGGTTGAACAGCCAGGGAGAAAAAAAGCTGGCCCTCTCCCAGTTTAACCTTCATTCCGATTCTGTTGTCTGTCTCCATGACCACCAGTATGGCTTCAGAGCTGCCAGAAGCACGGAAACTGCTCTCCTGAACATCCGTTAAGATCTGCTCTCCAAACCTGACTCTAACATTACCTCTGACCTCATCCTTCTCGATCTCTCTTTTGCCTTTGACACGGTCAACCACACCATCCTGCTCAACCGTCTCTGTGATTACCTGGGTATCACCGATCAGGCTCTGGCCAGGCTGACCTCTTTCCTCTCTGATCGACCCTCCCAGGTCATACTGGGATCCTTCCTATCATCTATCTTCCTCTCCTCCTGTGGTGTTCTCCAGGGGTCTAACCGCTCGCCCTGGCTTTTCAACCAATGCCTGGAAACTCTCGCCCACCTCATTGCCATTTTCCACTCAACTCATTTTCAGGCTGCCCTCGGCCACCTCCTCTCCCTCTCTCATCTCTGATTGCCTTACTGACATTCAAGATTGGAGTTCCACCAAGGATCTTTGTCTGAATGCCAGCAAGACTGAGATCCTCCTCATTGGCACGCCTTCTCCATCCTTTCCCCTTGGCCCTCCTCCTATACCCACCTGAGAGGCTAAGAACCTCAATGTCATCTTTGATTCTACACTTTCCTTCTCTGCCCACATCTCTAATGTCTCTAAAAAGTCAAACTTCCTCTTGCACCTCCTCAGATGTACTCCGCCTTTCCTCTCCTTCCTCCAGAAACTCACTATCTCCCAAGCTCTGGTTCTCTCTAGGTTGGACTATTGTAACAGCCTCTTTCTAAATCTACCTGCCTCTACACTTTGCCCTCTGCAACTAATCCAGAACAGGACTGCAAGACTTGTCCTTGGCCTCAAGCCCTGGGATCGTATCTCTCCAGCTCTGAAATCTCTCCATTGGCTCCCAGTGGATACAAGGATTAAATTCAAAACCCTCTGCATTGTCCACAAGGCTTTCAGGGGCCTGGATCCAAAATATCGTCAGCTATCCCTCTGCAAATACCTCCCCTCTCAAGCTCTTCAATCCTCCAGCTCTAACTCCCTCAGGGTCAGTCGTTATTCAAAAAAACGAGCTGGGGGTAGATCTCTGTCTTCGGCTGGACCTCCTTCTGGAACAGCCTCCCTGCCACTCTAAAACTTGAAGAGAACCATCTCTGGTTCCGGAAGCACCTCAAGACCTTCCTCTTTGCTTCTGCCTTCGCCCCCCCCCTGCTGATCTGTTCTCTCTTGGCACTGTACACCTCGCCACCCTCTGTCCTCTGGGCCCAGGTTCTTGCTCACCCTGCCACCCTCCCGCATTGCCTCCAGGCCACTTCTTGAACTGGGTTCTGTATCTGTACCCATACAGTCCCCCCATTTTTTTTTTTATCATGCACTTATCTGACCTACCCTGTCTTCTGCCTTAAACTCAGCACTTGTCACTTGCTGGCTGCACTACCTTTTTTGTTGCTTTTATTATTTATGTATTATTATTTATTCTGTTCTCCTTTTTCTCTTTGCTTTCCACTTCCCCTTCCTTGTACTATTCTCCTCCCCCTCTCCCATGCACTTGCATGTTCTCAATGTCACTGGACATAGTAATATTGTTGTTTTGTTCTCCCCTTTTCCCCTCCCTTGCCTTGACGCGCTCTGAGGCACGTGTGTATGAGTGCGATATAAATAAAACATCAATTCAATTCAATTTGTCTGGGGCAAGATTGTAGTCTATGTTTGGATGCAAAAATCTCACTCTGTAGACACCCTCATTTACTGATTCTCTTCCTGATTCACTATAGTAGGTACTAGAAGGAGGCAACATTTGGAAAAGTGTCTGAAGCAAAATGTTAGATGTGTTGGTTACTCCTTTGAAATGCATTACTACTGTATACATTTTGAAAGTGTTTACTAAAGCATGTTTAAAGGGAATTGAAATAAAATACTTTTTTCTTTTAATCACACCAGTCCAAATATGGGAAATAGCAAGGAGAAGAGAGCATGATCACTCAATCGTTCTTGGACATTTTCTCCAATGTGCTGAAGCCATTGAGTTACTGAAACATGCCGCACAGAAAACGAACATCAATTGGAAAAGCTCCATCTGATGCAAAGCGAAAATCAATATAAAGAGCTTCTGAAACACAACAAACAGCAGCACAACATGCAGACCAGAGGACAAGAGCAACTTTCTCCAGGGCAAATGAGATGCCAGCGCAAACTGAAGCAAGACTTGCTGACATGAGGACAAGAGCAACGTCATCCATGGCACATGAGACACCAGAGCAAACTGAACCAAGAATTAAGTAACATCCTCCAGGGCATACAAGACGCCACTTGATCAGGACACGGGCAACGCAGGATACCCCAGCTGGTAAAACAAAAAAATAAGCTTATAGACCCCATCTACTTTACATTTTTCAGTAAAGTGTTTTATATTCAATAAGATCTCCAACATTCCCATTAGAATTTTCTTCTATGCTAATGAAAATAATGAACAATTGTATACTAGAGAAAAAGAAGAAAGCGCAGAAACAAAATTCTATCTGAAGTTCTTCTCTACAGCATACAATAAACACCATAATCCATTGCTGTTTATAACTATCCACAGTCTCTGCATTCCCCTGTCTAGCCTATGCCTTATTAGAAAACCCGGATCGCACATGCACACCATCACACAAAACAGCCCTTCTACTCTTTTTACTGTTATGTTTGTAACACTCCCTCATTGCCTGCTTTAAACCATTCGCACATGTATCCACCAATCACTTAAAAACTTTACAGATGGCCTATCAACATATTAAACTTCCACACACCAACTGCCACTTAACAATGTTCTACCGATCTTTTGCCTTTACATTTCTTATACTTACACCAAGAAATTGACCATAGTGCTCCTATAAATGCACATATGCATTGTGCAGTGACAGAAGTGCATAATTAAAAAGGGGCAGTACAGATGGACAAGTTCTCCTGGGAGCCCAGGAGGGAAGTGCCGAGGTGGAAGGCCACTAGCTAACTGCTGAGGCAGATGTGTCCCAGGGGTGGGGTACATCTTAACCGTAACAACCCTTTAAAAAAGTTTTTTCTGTCAATTGAATATGTATCCATAAATGAACATGTTTCATAATGTTACATCACTGTATATAAGTTATAAATGATTCCTTGTTTAACATATATGAAATAACTATAAACCTCCTTTAACAAACATATTTTTTGCAATGCATACTTATGTGAGTCGTTATCAGCACCGCACCCCAATAGGCAACCACAGTAGACACGTGTCCTTGCTGAAGGCCAGGCCCTCTGCCAAAGGCAGAAATGTTATACCACTTTTTTATACTGATGTTTTGACAATTTCAAAGAAGTAAAACACAGGACAGATTTCCAAAAGCATTCTTTCATGTCCTTGCTAATGTATCTTGCGCAATTTGTTGCATTCTTATCCAACACTCCGGGCTGCAGCCGCAAGCAGATATTTTTTTGACATTTAAACCCAAGAGCTTCAGCAATGCCGTATGCCCCAATAAGTAAATCAGAGTAGGCATTCGTCCTTGCTGAGGGCCAGGCCCATTTTCCATGCACCAAACTTATATCACTATTGGACACTTTGGAAAAATAAAACACAAAACAGATTGTAAAACTATGCTTTTTGGTCCTTGCTGATGCTCCTTGCACAGGTTTGTTGTAATTCAGCATATCACTTAATGCTGTAGCCGCAAGCAGAATATTTGTTCCCATTCAAACCTAGGGTTCGACCATGCTGCATGCCCCAATAATCAAATCAGAGTACACGATTATCGAATAATTGCAGGGCAGTAGAATGGGTAGATCACTGCGCTTCATCTAGTACTTTAGACAGATTACCCTGCTGCTGGTAATGGGATTCTTTTGTGAAGGTGCCCTGCCTTCTTCAAGTGTTAGGTTTCGAATAGGAGAGTGGCCCCTGTTCACCTCAGCGGTGGTTTATTCAATAACTAACTTTTGTCATAAGTAAGCAGTCTTCAAAGCCACTCTTGATGCTATTGTTAGAAGTCAGCCGACACGTGTTTCGACTCTCTAGGGTCTTTCTCAAGGCATGTGCATTGTGGGCCAGTCATTGCTGGGAGGTTGTGGAAATTAGTCCGGCATCCAATTCCAATATCTTATCCCACTCTGGTCACAAATAAGGGTGGTTAACGATTTCAAGGGGTGGCCTGGTGACCATGTGGGCACCAGGTTTGGTGTGCTTGGTAATTAGCATTGTCTCAGAGTCTATGCAGAGATAGTCGCAACGATCTGTTGATACCTTCCTGTGCAGCCCTTTGGGCTGTAGCCTCAGGCAGAATTTTAGCCATGGGCAGAATTTATTTTCCCATTCAAACCTATCCCGATTTTGAAAAACTTCACCACATAGCCAGTCCCTGGTGGCCATGCCCACTTTAACCACATTGCCTGTCCCTCGTGGTCATGGCCAGTAGCCAGATTATCCGAGTCATGGCCACCAGCTACACCTCAGTCACCAAAGGTATATCACTATTTTTTGTACCTACATTATAACACTTTTCAAAAAATAAACCACGGACACAGTTGCAAACCATGCTTTCAAGTGCTTTCCAATGCTCCTTTTACAACATTCCTGCATATTCATCCATGTTTTATTTTTTGAAAAGTGTCAAAATATACGTACATAAAATCATCAATTAACTTAGCTCCCAGTTGACAAAATCCATTCAGACTTTGGAGAAAATGTAAGGTTTGGTCTATGATTTTTAAAAAATCTTTTGTGCACATACGTCAAACTGCAACAATGTTATAACCCATCTACAAATGTTAAAACCCCCCCTCTAATTTTGTCCCCTCTCGACAAAATCCCACCAAACTTTGCAAAAACATTCAAACCTGGGGCATAGATCTGAGAAATGTATAGAAGCCTTTCAAATATTGTGGGACCCCTGCCCCTTCTAATTTTGTTCTCTCTTGGCAAAACCGGAACAAACTTTGTAGAACTATTCAAGGTCATGTCTAGAATGTTATCCCAACATTTCATACAGTTTTATTGAGTGGCGCCAAAGTTATATCCCATCCACTAACTGCTTTTCACCAACCCTGTAATGCAAAATACGTATGGATGCCCCTGAACATCCGAGAGGTTGGCGAATATCACAAGGCTGTGCCGAACTGTTCGCGGACATCAAAGATGAAAAAACACGTTGTTTGGCTTTTTATGGCCATATCCCATTCCATAATCATCTCCCCTCACCTCCCCTCACCTCCCCAGAGATTGTTTGATTAGTTTGACAAGTGCAATGTGTTTTTTAATGTTTTCACCGCAATGTTTACGGACAATGGGCGCTGTCTGTAAATCCAATATGGCGGGCGTTTCCCCAAAAATATCACGTTTTTACCATCCGATCAGTGGGCACATCCAATGTCTGCAGATAACACGTTGCCCTCCCGACCAATCGGAGGCCTGTCCGCAGACCGAACAGGGAAGTGAGTTTGTGGACCGAACTCAGATATCACAATTTTTTTACCTACTTTTTGGCTGTTTCAAAAAACCTATTGAACGGATTTACACCAAATCTACAAAGGCACAAGCTTTTGGGACCAAGCTGCTGCTCCTGGTGCAAATTTGGTGAAAATTCATCCAGGGGTTTGGGCTGTAGGCGTGAGCTAAAATGTTTTTCCACTGTGTATATGACTGAATTTTGGGACCCCCCCTATAACTTTGCCCCCTCTGCACCAGACTTTGCAGAACCAATCTGACTGGGTATATACTTTTTTTTTAAAGGTTTCCTGAGGATACGTCCGGGGTGGCAAAGTTATAAGCCGCCCAAAAAGCGCTCCTCCTACGGATTCAGCAACTTAACCATAACTACATGGACGCTACCGCAGGCCCTGTAATATAATCTATTTTTAAAGAACACACAACAGTACTGCAAGTAAAGAGGTAGAGCCAGCCCAGCCCAAGTGGACCGTCCAGTCACCATTCTACAAACATTTGGTTGACGTCTTCGCTGCACACTATGTACATGAGGCGTGTTCAAAGTAGACCAGGGAAGACATCCTTCATTATAAGCAGTCTTTTTGCCATACTGGGAAATGGGCTTCACTGGTACTTCAGCAGAAAAAGTAGTAACTTTCTCTCCAATTATTTTTCCTTTGAGAGGAAACTTAAATGAACTGCTGAGAGGAAGGCAAGAGGTCAAGCAGTGGTATATGCCTTACTGCACATTCAATGAGACGGGGCACAAAAGCAGATGAATTCTTATATATTCTATTTCAGGCAATTGATTTCTGAGACCAGAACCTGATAATGTTGAAACGCGACTTGCTACAGTGGTTCAGAGGAAAGATTAAAGATCGTGACGTTATTCGGTCTGAGGCCTTCTGCAACTTAATGTACAGGCATTTGTAACACATCTAAGCGTTTTCTGAATCTCAGGCAGAGATACAGGGTAGTGCATTTGAAATCGAGGTTAACCAGGTCCGAAGTCCAGAGAGATTTATTTTATTTACATTTCTCGCTATGCTCCTTTGCAACTACAACATGAGATATAACATCTGAAAAGAACCAAACTCGACAAGCTAAATGTTATCTAAATTATAATGTGCTGAATAATTACAAATATCTTCATGATGAGTCCAGCTTTTTTCTCTGGGGGCTCGGTTTCTGGCTGATTTTTCTCTACCCTTTTCTTGTTCGCATTTCCAGTTCCCTTCTGCTCTACTTCTGCGTTTTTTCAGGTTGTCAGGTTTCCCGCCTTTTCTCTCACTTTGCTACGTCTTGCCCAGCAGTAAGGGCTCTCTATGAGTCTCTACACTATCTTCTCCCCGGAGCCACTGCCCTTTTCACATTTCTTTAGAAACTAGCCTACATAACCCCTAACTTTTCCTGGTTTTGGGACCCCTGTTCCTTCTCTGGGTGTTTTCCTTTTCTAATCTCAAGCCTTTTCTGGGAAACGACTATTCCTTTTCCACTTTCTCCTCTTGTCGCTACAAGGATTTCTTAACCCCTGTTTTTGGTTCTTTTGCTTCCTTTTGTCCTTTTCTCTGCTCTCATTGGGGTTTTCCTCACCACTGGCACCCTAAGCTCGTCTTTCTCCTTTGCTCACAGAAGCCCCTCTATTCTTGTCCTCCTGTCTTCCCCCATCTCAGTCAGCCTCCTTGTCACGTCATCAGGGGCCTGATTCAATGAAGTGATTTATAATGGCGCAATCCCATAGGAAAATGTTCTGTGAATCGGGCCACATGTCTCTTCTTTTTTATCTCCTTTTGCTTTGCTTCCCCTCTCTGTCAATCTGGCTTATCCTCGTTAGTCTGCAATGTTTTTTCTGTCTGTCCTTTTTTGCATTGATCCCCGGTTCTCTTCCACCTTACTCCCTACGTCTGGTGGGATTTGGAAACTTTCTCCTCTCTCTATATTCTGACTTTTCCTCTCTTTTTCTTTGCCTGCATTTCCTGCCCAGGGTTTCACCTCTTCCTGTCTTGTCTTCCCCTCCTGCTGCCTCCTAGTTCCTCTGGCGGTATCTACCCTTCTACCTCTGGCACTACATTAACTTTTACATTATTTCATGGTTCCTCCCTCCCTTTCTGTCCTGCACCCTTTCATTCCCTCTTTTCTTTGCCCTTTGAATCATGTTCCTCTCCAGTCCATTTTCACTTTCTGTTACCTTCTTTCTCTTGTCAACACCTGTTATCCATTTCTCTTTCTCCTCTACTTGCAGTTCCTTTCTTATAGGGCCACGCCCCAGCCTTTCCTTTCCCTCCCTCCCTCCCTCCCTCCCTCCCTCCCTCCCTCCCTCCCTCCCTCCCTCCCTCCCTCCCTCCCTCCCTCCCTCCCTCCCTCCCTCCCTCCCTCCCTCCCTTCCTTCCTTCCTTCCTTCCTTCCTTCCTTCCTTCCTTCCTTCCTTCCTTCCTTCCTTCCTTCCTTCCTTCCTTCCTTCCTTCCTTCCTTCCTTCCTTCCTTCCTTCCTTCCTTCCTTCCTTCCTTCCTTCCTTCCTTCCTTCCTTCCTTCCTTCCTTCCTTCCTTCCTTCCTCCCTCCCTTCTTTCTTCCCTGCAAGTTGCTTCACAAAATATGCAAGTATACTTAATTTCCACTGCATATTTCAGTTGGTAAGAGGTTTTGCGTTAAGATGTGAGTGGATAATATTGGTTGACAATGCAAGCGGTAAAGGGGCTTGTGAGGGTGAAGGGAACAGAAACTGCAAGGGGAGAGAGGGATTGGAGAGATGAAGTTCGAGCATGCCTTGTAGCAGCCTGTGGCTTTCCTCTGTGTGTCCTGGCAGTACTGTTAGTCAGACTTAATAATAGACATCTATCCGCAGTAATCCCTTCTCGAAACATCCTCTTGACCTGTCCCCACTCCTACCAAGCTTCCTAGTTCTCACGCATCTTAAATATAATGACCCCCCTCAGTAGTTGCAAACTGCTTATTGAACCCATGACTGCGTCTGAAAAGCAAGCTGCACGCTGCAATTACAGTAAACCACGTAATGTGCACTGACATGAATAGTACAAAGAATTACAACTGTAGTGCTACCAGGTACCAGGTATGAGAGGTGTAGCAGTCATTCCACCCACTTCGTGCCCTCGAATAGCAGTGTACAGCAGCAAGCATAGGATTGTATGGGAGAGCAGGCTCATCATGGTGCACCATATGTTTATTTAATTATTGTTTTCATTTATAAATTGTGCAAACCCAGCAGGCACCAAGGTCGCTGTTACAGGTACGAGTTAGGCAGTTTGCAGTTATATGCAGAGCAAATTATCAGTTACATACAGATAATAGTGGTCTGGGGGGATCTGGCAAAGGCTCCCCAGTTTATGAAAACTGCCAAGTTTCGAGAGCTCTTCGGGAAGACCCAGTAAGAATCTTCGGCCCTCAAAGGAGGTGGAAGGGAGTTTTATTGTTTAGCTGCTATGGAAGGGAAAATCGATCCTCCTGCTTTAGTGCGTTTAAACCTAGGCTGCACAGATGATGGGAATATGGTGTTCTAGGGGGCATAGACGTGTGAGCCTTGGAGATTTTCTGGGACAGGTAAGGTGGGATAGACTTGGAAATGTACCTAAGCATGATAGAGAGGGTTTTGAAGATGATCTGTTTGGGGGCCAGTGTACAGCTCTTTGAGTCGCCAAAATGTGTTCTGATTTAGGAATGTTAAGGGCCGCTCAAAGAGCGTTGTTTTGGATGGTGTGAAATTCCAGAGGATGCGTGCAGAGGTGCCAGCAAAGAGTACATTGCAGTCGTATAGCCTGGCGCCGATTACTGTACGTGCAATAGTTGGACAACTATGCATAGCTCGGAAGTGCTTATTAGTTTGGTCGTGTAAGCTGCCGAGGAGATGGCTTTCACTTGGTGGGTCAGTGATAAGGTGGCATCGAGGTAGATCGCCAAGTGTTTTCACTGGGGTAGAGACTGGAATCTGGGTACCACTGATGTTGAAGGCTGTGTATTTAGGATTGAGTTTTTTTTAGCACCGATGCAGGTCTGACTAGAAGAATCACGGTCTTCTCGTCATTGGGACAGAGGCTGTGTGTTGTCATTCAGACTTGGATGGTCACGTAGGCCGCACTGAGTGTGTCAGCGTCATTCAAATAGTTTCCAGAGAGAGGAAGGAGAATTTGTGTATCAAAGCCATAGTTGTTGTAGGCTGTGCTGAGGTAGTCCAGGAGGGCAAAGAATGGCTTAGTAAAATGTTGTAAAGTGTGTGAGAGACGCATGATCCTTGCAATACTCCACAACTAATAGTTGCTGGTGGAGCACTGGCATTCTCAGCCAACACTGTCATTACTTTGCCCTCTTGGAAGGAGGCGATCTAGGTCATAGCTTTGCATGAAAAGAATGCTGAGGTGGTGAGATGGTGAGAAAGGATTTTGTGGTCCACTAAATCGAAGGCTGTGGATAGAGTTAGAAGGAAAAGCAGGGAAGGCCTCCCTTCATCGCTGATCTTGTCAATCTGGTTTTAAAGGTCAAGGAGTGCTGGTTCAGTGCCATGGCCTGGACTGAAGCCAGTCTGGCAAACTCCCAAAATATGGTTTGCTTCCAGGTGGTGCTGAATTTGGACATAGACTGCTCTGTTCAGTATTTTTAATAGGAAGGGGACAGTGGTGGTTGACCGGTAATTATTTGGGACTGCAGTGTCTAGGGAGGTTTTTTTTTATAACAGGAGAACCCAGCCTTCCTTGATGCTGGAAGGCACTGTGCCAGCAGTGAATGAGGCATTACTGAAGGTAGTGATAAAGGGTGCCAGAGCTTCAGTGGACTCTTTGATGCGAGATGCTGGGCATACATCACCATTACACCTTGAGGGTTGCAGATTCTTTAGGATTTTTAAGGCTTCCAGTTCAGAGATTTTTTGGAAGCGGAAAAGTGGGACACCTAAGCTAGTGGGCGTTGGAGAGGTAATGACTACCATCGCCAGGTGAGAAGGTTTCAGAGTGGATTGTTTGGTGAGGATTTAGGTGAATAGGACACTGCATAGCTTTAGGGTGACATTATGTTTATTAAGAAAGCAGAAAGGGAAAACAGTGTATAAAAAAGTGTTTCTAGCATGGTATTTTCCTAATGGAAGAAAAAGTGAATAATTGTGCATTCAAGGTACTTGTCCTATGTGAAGTTTAGATTTAATTTGATCTAACTAATTACATGAACAGTACGCAAGATGAGTGAATTACAAATATTGGGTGTCTGTGACGTTTATTATTCCTTGTATTCTGGGGCCCATTGTTAAGACTGATTTTCTATACTCTGGTCTAGTGGACAGATGCATAGAAGGCCAACCTGTATTGTGGCAGGATTTCAGAGCTAAATGGACAATTTAACCCAATTGCGCTTGGGTAATTGGTAGTTGGTGTACAAAATTATTATTTAGCGAAAGCTGCAGACGCATTCAAAGTAGGGATTAAGACCCTAGATCCCTAAACATGTAACAAGTATGAATACTTTGCTGGCATTGCGCCTATCTGAGAATAATATCATTACTATATCCAGTTGCAATATATATCATTTAATGAATTATTGGTGCTTATCACAGTTCACCAGGTTTTCCTGATATGTAACAGAGTTCACCAAGTTTGCCGATGCGTGTTTCGACCTTAGGTCGTTTTCAAGGCATAACATGAAATCAACTCCTCTGTATATCGATGGTAGATGATTATACATATCGCAATTAAATCATAACAATGTAAAGACAATTATGCAAAACATTGCCATTGGGGCTGTTGAGAAGAATGAAGGGTTTAAAAGTGAAAAAGAAAGAGAAAATAGAGAAAAAATATATACAAAATTACAATTTATGAACATTAATGTCAATGTTTAAATGCCATTAGTTTACTTTTAGTGCCCAAGACTATATTTGGGTCCTTATTGGACACTTGAACAATACAGCAATGGTGTCTTGTTAACAGTGCCAGGCGAGATAGAGGTGCTCACCCCCACCCGGGTGTATTAAAATGTGTCAGTTACACCAGTGTACAATAACGCTATCATTAGCATATGGTTGTTGTTCCCATGCAACGTGCATCTTGGTGTTTGTTTAGTGGTAATTAGTCCCTTTGTATGAGGGCGCACTGTTTGGCCTCTCCCTTGTGGGTACCTGCGCTCAATATTAGATCCCTGAAAATAATAGATGCATTCATCTATAGTTAATTGACTTTTCATTGATTCCACGTGTCATTGTTTAAAAACGGTGTAAAAATAGAGAAGTTATCTTCACCTTACGTGCTGTAAGGATGCATTCAATATTAGCACTGATAGTAAGTATTCTAAGTCACTCCTTCACTTCTTATATGATAATTATCAGCATCTAGACTGATTGAAAATGTGATCAATTACTAATTGTTAGTCTAAGATTTGATAGTGTTAAAGTATGGAATGAATATTATCCTATGATATAATGAATTACCTGTGTCATTGTTTGTCCTGCGCACAGTGTTTTGAACCAGTCGGATTAGCGTTCGGCATTTCAGTGGCCCGCGATCGCCATTTTGAAACTTTATTTATGTTTGTCAATAACATGGTGAAGTCAGTATACGCGTTCGCGTTAGTCTTTCTTCAATTATTGTTGTACTTAAAGAAACTCAAATATTCAATAATTAATGATATCTAGATTTCCCTGCGATTCTTATGTCCTACTTCATAATGTGTTTATAATGCGGTCATGTTATTATGTCCTTCTGTCCAATTCAATGATGTTTGAATAATTAGCTATACTAATGTCATGTTCGGTCAATGTTGCAGTGCAACACCCAGTGGCGGCTCCTCAGTTACCCCCTCAAGTCCAAGTAGGTGGTCAAGCTCCTGTGCCTCAGGGGCCATCGGTGGTACAGCCAGTTGCTCAGCAAGGACTTCCTATCATGGCCCAAGCACGTGCCCATGCAGCCCTGCAGCCCATGCATCGGGCCCACCATCCAGCATGGGTTGGGCGCCTCGATATGTACTTCTGGGCAGCCCATGTGACGGATGATGATAGCAGGGTGGCAACTATGTTGTACTCCGCGGGGCCGTCGGTCCAGGAGATTTTTGAGTCACTTCCTGCAGGGGATGGCTCTTATGATGTGGCCAAGGCGGCACTCCTGGCCCAATGTCTGCCCCTTGCCAACGTGGACTATGAAAGATTTGTCATGCTATCGGCCAAGCAAAAGGAGGAGGAAACACTGGACACCTTCTATGGTCGCCTACATCGCCTCTACCTGGGTTGTGCGTGGGGAGACGCGGAGGACATGATGCGCACGATGCTAATTCAGGTGTGCTCCTCGGGAAAACTCAGGAGGCAGGTCCTGAGAGAGCCGGTATCACTCTACCCCGCATCCTGGAACTAGGCCGGTGCCATGAGGTGGCGGAGGCTCGGGCAGCCAAGATGGAGGCGAGGTCCCGCTCAATAAAGTCGGAGGAGGTGTGTGCCATGTGGCGTGGTGGCAGAGGAGTGAGAAGGCCTGGTGTGGGACCCCGTGACAGAGCAGGGAGAGCGGGGGAATTGTGCCAGAAGTGCGGGTACGACCTCCCCGATCCGACAGAGTGTCCGGCGGCTGGAAGGACATGTGGTAGGTGCGGCCTGCCTGACCATTTTTCGAGGGTGTGTAAGGCAGCCCTGCCCATGATGGTGCCGAGAGGCCCGGCTCGGATGTGGGTCCCGTGCCAAAACCGCCCACCAAATGTGGCCCAGGTGGACCAGGGTGGGGAGGATGCCCAGGTGGACGAGGCCGAGGAGGGAGAGGAAGAAAACATTTTCTTTGTTTCCAGTGTGGAGATCCAAGGTGTGTGGGGGAGGTCAATCACTCGCCGGTCCCGGTGCTGGTGGACACGGGAGCCTCGGTCAATGTGATGGCCCGGGGGCACTATGATGCCCTCGACTCGCCCCCAAAGCTACTCACGGCGAGAGCCCGCATATTTGCGTTTGGAGGATTGGAACCAATACCGCTGGATGGTGCCTTCGTGGCAAAGGTGGAGCATGAGGGCTCGCAGATCAAAGCCTGGTTCTATGTGACGCCCGTAAGCAACAACACTCTTCTGAGCTGTGCCGCCACTGAGGCTCTTGGAATTGTCAGTTTCGCATACTCAGTATACCTCGAGGACATCAATGATCTGCTCGACAAGTATGCCGCCCTCTTCAATGGCATTGGAAGGATGACCGGTGACCCGGTAAGGTTGCACATCGATGACTCTGTGCAGCCCATCGCCTTGAAATACCGCAGGGTACCGTTTCATCTGAGGGAGCCGGTTGATAAGGAGCTGGACAACATGGTGAATCTCGACATCATCGAGAAGGTGGAGGGCCTGACCCCCTGGGTGTCCCCGATTGTTGTGGCTAGGAAGCCCAAACAACCTGACTCTGTCCGGATCTGTGTAGATATGAGACTGCCCAACAAGGACATCAAGAGGGAGCGACATCTCACCCCCACTATCGAAGACATTATTGCGGAAGTACTAGGGGCTCGGTTCTTTTCCAAACTAGACCTCCGAGCAGGCTATCATCAGGTTGTCCTCCATCCTGAGTCCAGGTATATCACCGCATTCACCACTCACCAAGGACTATACCGGTATAAGAGGCTGAGCTTCACAGATCTGGAGGGTGTCCTAAACATCAGCGATGACATTCTGGGGGTTCGCAAAGACCGAGGTGGACCATCTGAGAAAGCTGGGGAAGACCTTTGAGAGACTGCAATCGCTAGGCCTCACCCTTCACAGGGACAAATGCGAGTTCCTGCGCCCTTCCATCGAATTCTTCGGTTTTGTCTTCAAGGAGGGGGGTGTAATGCTCACCTGACTCCCACGGAGGCGCTGGCCTGGTTCGCGCTGCTGTGACCTCTTCTAAGGTGATGCGCAGGGTTCGGAAGACGGACTGGACCGGGCCCCCAAATCTGGCTTGACTGGCTCGCAGAAGTATCCTTCTGTAGGCGAAAATAGGGGATTAACTGTCTATGGGGTAATGCAATCGGCCTCCCATTTTCCCCTCTCACCCTCCTCAAAACCCTTCTGTGATTCCCCGTAGCGTCTCACCTTAGGATCTGGAAGGACGAGCTCTCCATCCTGCTTCTGTTGCAGGGGCGCGTTGGTATCCAGTTACTTCATTGGATTTTCGGATTGGTGAGAACCAGACTTGCTTGGCTTCCAAGTAAGTTTTTTGATAAGAGGTTCCCCTTGTGTCCATGCATTAATGTACTAATGCTAGTGTCTTTTTCCCCATAGGGGCCGGGGTACGGAATGCCGGGGAACAGGCACCGACCCGAGATGAGAGGTGAAATCCTTGTAGAAATCAGGTAAGTCTTTAATGAGCGTTTTTTGGTAATGTCTTTTCATTCGCTCATTAACGCTGATGTCTCTTTTTCCCCTTAGGGGCCGGGGTCCGGAAATGCCAGGATGCGGCGCGGACCCGAAATGAAGAGGGAATGAATCAACAGGTAAGTCTTAACATGGAGATTTAGCTTTCCTTATTCCCTTCTCTCTCTCACCTTGTCTTTTTCTCCCTAGGCGCTGGGGCGTGACTGCAAATCCGGATGATCGCTGCTGAACATGGAGGCGCCCTGTAAAGGTGAGTGGAATGCGGCGCTGCAGCGATCGACGCGATGAGCTTTTAAATAAAAGTCTTCCTTTTCAGGATTGTCGGCGAGATGTCTCCGGGATGCGGATTTAGCAGGTAAGGACTTTTCCTTCTTCTGTTCTCTTCTTCTCTTCCTTTGCAGGTGATCCAGGATGCTGGCAGGCGTGGCAGAAGTCAGGGTGCAGGAGCAGACACGGTGAGCGTCCAGCTGCTAGATGCAGAACAACGCGAAGCACGTGTGGCTGTTCGGGTGGGGTTTAAATAGCCTTGGAAGAAGTTCCAGGTATGTATTCTTCCTCCAATCAGGTATGTATCCTTCCCCAACCACGCCCGATGGTAAATTAGTCCCACAGGTAAAGTAGTTCCTTTCAGGCCTCAAGGAGGCCGGGATCCTGCAGCATGGTCTGCATCAGGTAAGTGCACCCAAGCACTCCCATAATGAGCCTGGCGCCTATGGCGCCAGGACTGATGTCTTTTATGAACCTGGCACCATAGGCGCCAGGACACTCTCTAAAGGGCCCCTATATGGGGTTGCTGGGTCCTTCCTTGGGGACTGGATGCCCGCTTTCGGGGACGCAGGGCTTGAACCGGCTCCCCGGGAGCGGGCATCATGACAGGGGGGGTGTCGCCGGACCCGAGGAAAACCTACTGTGGGCGTTTCATCCAAAATCTCGCCTCTAGGTCTGAACCACTCAGGGCTCTGACGAAGAAGGAGTCAGCCTGGCACTGGGGCCCGCTCGAGCAAGAGGCCTTTGAGGACATCAAGAGCGCCCTGACAGCTGAGGACACCACGGCATTCTTCGACCCGGCGCTGACATCCGAGATCGTTGTGGGCGCCACTCCGTTGGGCCTGGGTGCCGTGCTGACCCAGGTGGACCGGGACGGGAGTATCCAGCCAGTGGCCTACGCCAGCAAAGCGCTCTCCGAAACTGAACAAAGATACTCACAGATCGAGCGTGAGGCGCTGTCGGTCCTCTGGGGCTGCAGACATTTTCGGCTCTATGTCTTGGGGCGTCCAGTGACGGTGGTGACAGACCACAAGCCCCTGTTTCCCATTCTGGCAGGGTCATCCTCGAAACCACTGGCCAGAATCGAGATGTGGATGCTTGCTCTTCTCGAGTATGGGGTCACCCTGGTGTATCGGCCGGGGGCCAATAATGCGGCAGACTATCTCTCCAGACATCCGGGAGTGCGTGGGGGAGATGAGTATGACACTTGTGCAGAGGAGGCCGATGATCACGTCTGAATGGTGGTGGAGGCAGCCACGCCGAACGCAATGCCCCTGTCAGAACTGGAGGCGGCAGCTGCTGAGGACGAGTTCTTCCGGATCCTAAAGCACTCCATACAGCAGGGCTCCTGGAAGTCTGTCCTGGAAGCTTTAGAGGGGCGGACCCAGGCGGCCAAGACAGGACTTGAGCAACTATGGAAGGTCAAGGAGGAATTGTCCTTCTCAGCGTCGGGCCTGCTTCTCCGAGGTGACCGGATAGTGGTCCCCCAGTCCAAAGTAAAGGATGTGATCACCTTGGCCCACCATAGACACCAGGGCGCCGCAAAGACCAAGGCCAGGCTGCGGCTGAAGGTCTGGTTCCCCGAGCTGTAGCGGAGAATCGATTACTTTGTGGCGGCCCGTGTATGGTGCCAGGCGGCATCTCCTCTGCAGTGAGAGCCGGCCATCGAAGCAATCCCCTGAGGCACGCGACCCTGGGAGGTCGTCCATGCAGACTTCGGGTCAACGTCCATAGGAACCCATTTCCTTGTAATCGTCGATGAATATTCACGGTATCCAGAGGTGGAGTTTGTCGAATCGGTGGCCTTCGAACACGTGGTTGTGGCCGTGGAAAAAGTGTTCGCGGCCCATGGGTTCCCCCACACCTTGTGCTCAGACAACGGGTCGCCGTTCTAGAGTGAGCGGTTCTCGGAACTCATGGAGAGCTGCGGGTTCCAGCATAGGAAGGTGTCCCCGTTGTGGACTAGGGCAAATGGAGATGCTGGGGGACTGATGCGGACGCTCAATAAGACCTTCAGGATCGCCCAGGGACAAGGACATCCATTCCAACGAGCCCTATACCAGTTCCTGCGGGTGTACCGCACCACCCCACATGCATCCACGGGGGTGGCTCCAGCTGAGGCCCTGTTCAAGCGCTGCCCCAGGGGCCTACTACCCGAGGTCGGGGAGAAGAAGCCCGGGGTGATTGACAATCAACAAGTCGAGGTAGACCAGTGGGTGAGGATTGAACAGGAGAACCTGTGAAGGGGTCTCCAACCCCAGCGGCTCGAGCCGGGGGACGAAGTCCTCATCCGTAATCGACACCCCCATGGAAAGCTCTCGCTCCCCTATGAGCCGGAGCCATTGGACGTTGTGGCTGTGAAGGGTTCCATGGTGACGGGCTCTGACGGAAGATCTGCCGTCACCCGGAATGTCAGCTTCTTTAAGAAACTGGGTGATCCAAGAACTGAACCGCCGCGGGAGCCGGACTTAATGGGGGTACCGGAAGACGGAGGAGTTTCCTCCAGCACACCTGGGTCCCCTGTCCGGGGGACGTCGGCAGAAGGACGTCCCGTGCCAGAGGTAAGCAGGAGGTACCCCCAGAAGGCTGGGCGATGGGAACCCGCTTACCTCAGTGAACACGTTCTGGGACAGCTGGTTGGTCAACCTGAGTGAGGTGATCCGGGTGGCTGACATTAAAGGGGTTTTGGGCAAGTGTGGCGTGAAATGTAACAGTTAATTGTTTTAGTGGTTTGCGGTGTATATTAAAAACATTTGTGTCTCCTCCCGAAAAAAGGAGGAGTGTGGCGCTGCCCCGTGACAAGACGCGCACGCGGCGGTGTGACTTTGCACGCCACTGCGTGCTGTATAAATAAACGGGGCGTTCCCGGCCACGATAGAGTGACCGGGAAGCCCGAACTGTAAGGACGTGTGTCGAGTGTGGTCCTAAGAGGGTGGGGGCTTACGGGACCGCATGTGGGCCAGGACACACCCCCAACAATGCCGAGCATATTATGCTGCACAGAGCTGATCTAGTTGAGTTCTGAATCGATGGTCACTAATCATTTTCTATTAATACATATTACTTGATTAATGTGCGTCTAGATAGACTGGACCAATACTTATGAGGTTAGGTCACTTTTGTATCATTATCTATTGGCTTGGTCTGGGTGAGAAACTGTATCTCAATAAGGCATTTGTCCATAATGTGTATACAGTACCAAGCCAAAACAGATAAATTAAGCACTTCAAATGTCAACAAAATATACATACATTGTTGAAAACGCTAACTAGACCCTACTGTATATACTTTATATAATTTATTTGTTGTCATTTGAAGTTTATACTTGAACTGTGTTGGCATTTTAACATACAGATACTCTGCATGAACACCATCATCAACAATGTACATAAGCGTTGACCCCGTATTGTCTGACTGTGTTTTTATATTATTTGTCAACGATTAAACAAAAGCATCTAAAAAACAAAGGCAATTTAAAAACGCATTGGAGCAGCTGAGCTCTAATGGCTGCTCCCGGTTTGGTATTGGGAGAAATGGAGCTCTTATCCCTAGTTGAGTGCCATTTGTGAATATTTGGTATTAAATGTTGAATTCTTTAGGAGGGGGGGCTGCAGTGCAGCAGACTTGATGGCGGTGCTTCTCTAGACCTCCGTGCCTCGGAACTCTCAACCATCAACTTGCACCTTCCTAGATTGATCGCAGCCCCCAACAAATGCATGCCCGGGGATGGGGGCTGCGGGGAGTGCAGTGCTCATTGTGGACGTGACAGCCACAATAAGCAGCGGATAGGAGTGGCCCAAAGTGTAGGGTCCTGTGGCGCTGGACGAGTGAGGCTTGCATCCTGTCTGGTAGCCCACTTTGACCATGGCATGCTGTACCATGCCTCACTGGGGTGCACCTACATGGCGAGCCCTGGCTAGTAGATTACTATCATTCCGGTATGGCACAGCACTCCATCTGGGGTTCCACACCTTGCTTTCTATCCCTGCCGTGGGTCCGGGCAGCACACAAAGGTGTGGAGCACTGTTAGATCCGGATGCTCCCGCATCGACTGCTTGGCCTTCCCATGCCATCGATCCATTGGAGTGTCCCAGCCGGCTGCTGACACACACCACTTTGGCACCCCTATTCAACCCATGATCTGGCTCTGCCTCACTAGACCTCATAGGCCAACCAGTGGGTGGCGTGGATTGCCCGCCCTCCCTCCCTCTATTGTCCCTTTGCCGTGTGGGGAATGCTGCCCCTTCCAGATTTTAGCCACTGGTGGCACGGTTAATTGGCTGGACTGACCAGACACTTATGTCAGGCCCACTGGCTGGGAGGTGTGAATATCACCTGAGAAGTTGCTTACTTCTGGGAGAGGAACTGCAACATGGGAGTGGACACTGCCTCAGCACACATTATGCTTGCAACTACCCTAGGATGAAGGGTGCTGGTAAAAAGCAAGGCAGCATGAGCACCTCTACAAAAGCGACTCCAAGGACACCAAACAAAGGTGCAACAGGGTGGAAAAACACCAACACATGCTCCCAGATGAAATCACTGAAATATGAAAAATGATGGCTTGTATGCAGGAGGGAGCTTCACTGCATCAATATTAAGTTGGATGACATCACAGGTACCATTAACTCTCTCAAATCCAAGCTTGAAGGTCCACAAGAGGATAGCAGAGACAGAGATGAGAGTCGGGGTGGTAGAAGATGAAGTGTCTACAGATAAGGCTGAGCTTTTTCCACACCCTCTAAATAAGCCCACACAAGCCTCAAGATGTGTGATGAGCTGGATTCAAGGTCACGCCGTAACAAAATCTGTATAATTGGAATCCCAGAGGTGAACCCTAAAGGTGGCGTAGAATTGTGGAGGAAACCCTAATTTCTCTCCTTGATAATCAAAAGCTCTCACCCAATTTTGCAGTGGAGTGAGTGAAGGCACACCCCTGAAGGCTCACACCAGAAATAAATACAATCTGCTAGGAAAAAAGGCCCAAGTCACACTTGCAAGGATAACAAGTATTTATTTCTACAAATATAAGAATGCATCAGTTGCCATGGAACATTCTGAGGTCCGCTGGCATGGGTTGTACATTACAAGCACAAGCAGCGTCACTTTTGACGTCAACATATATAGTACAATTCTACAATACGGATTGGTGCAGGCCTGTAGCTGTATGGCCTGCTCCATATGAGATGCCAGGCCATTGGTCCGTCTTCATTTGTCTATCTTGTTCACTGCGTGCTGCTGGGCTTGTCATCCGTAGTGAGATGACCTAACAATTAATTAGCTAATCTAACACACAATGTTATTCTTCTGATCGTAACAGTGCACCTGGCTGATACAGAGATGGTCTTGGGGAAGGGCAGATGTCAAACTTACTCATGCACACTTCACTCGCTCCCAGACAGATCAGCAATCCCCAAGGTCCTCCACCTTAGTTTTAGGCTATAATTCTGATGCCAACCTGCACCTCACTGCACAAATCACGTGACCCATTCCTGAAGGCACAATAGCTTTGCCTTCTGATCTTATTGATCGGTCGAGGGGTATAAACGTTTTATGGTCGGTGGTCTGGGTTTGGATTGTGCCATGGCATGCGGGGGTCATGGGATGAAAGCATGGCACAGCTGTATTTCTTGTGTAGGGATTGTTGGGGACTGGAGGGCCTTGCAATCTGTTCTATGGGATGGTACTGCCAAGAGGCTCTTGGCTCCCTTCTCATGACCTTACAGGCCGCATTCTTCCCAGGGCACAAAGGCCTGTAACTTTTCTGAACAATGGAGAAGGTTGTGGGTCTCTCAGACCTGGCCAGGGTGATGGTGGCATTCGCACTCATGCAAGGGGCCTAATACTAACGTTCAAAATACTGTTAGCAGCGCTTGCGCCTAACTTCTAAGATGGCTGTTGCTTGCCTAGATGGTGTTCACACTCATGTACCATATAGCTAATAATGCATGCACCAACGTAGTCGTGCACCCCCTATATGTGCACCCCTCTACCCCCTACTCCCTGCATGTGCTCTGATAGCATCTAGTTCTTCTTCAGTATCACCTGGGGGGTAAGGAATAGCCTCTCTTCTTCCCAACACAAGGGGCCACAGATCACTGGCCCAGCTACCTAAGCCTGGGGTGCCCCAAGATCAATTATCGCCCAGCTGCTTAATTTTAGAGACATGCCAACCTGTGAGCAGTGAGAGAAAAAGGCGACCTTACCCATGGATCCAATAAGGTTCATATCTATCTGGAATTGTACATAGTTGTGCATCAAGAATGTAAAACGTTTCTAGGAGTAAAAAAGATGCTGTGAGAAAGAGGGGTAAAATACGCAATTTTATATCCCGCGAAACTCAGATTTGAACTCCACAATAATGCACATTTCTTTACATCATCATCCTTCATTGAAGCTAACATTGCAGTCCCCCACCCCCGTGCAGGTGACCAGCTGCCTCTGTAATTCATCCACCGGGCAAATGGAATTCAAATTGTCTTGGTTTTTGGTCCTACCGCTGTATTGTATTTTATACTTTGGTTTGATATTGTGTCACTTCTACTTGTGTCTGAAACCCTTTTTTGCATACGTTTTCTATGATGATTGTCTGAAAAAGCTTCCAGGTCGGGAACCAGGAATCAGCCTTCCCCATGCAGAGTTGCAAGTTTTGTTGGGTTCGAAGGGAGGGGATTTGCACTGCCACAGTTTATTAGGTGGTGAGGGTGGGGGATGGAGGGATGGGTGAGTTAAATAATGAACTAATTCTTGGCTGCTCTTACATGCATTGGATGCGCACATGGAACCTATCATATGTTACATGGAGTGAGAATCTTTATTGTACTATGCAATGCTAAATATGTTACCCCACTAGTCATATGATGGCTGAAATAATATGCATGAGCTGGAACCTCAGGGGCTTGGATTACCCCGTCCAGATGCATAAACTGCTTTCACATTCCTAAAGACATGGGGCAAAAATACTATTCTTACAAGAAACTCATGCACTAGAAAAGCTTAAAATGAGTTTGCTATGAACTGGGGTAAGAAAAAATACTTTGTAATACTCACCCCATTCAAGGTGGGTCCGGACAATCCTGCATACATTTCTCCTGTTTCAACACAAGAAAACACACATAGACCCCCAAGGAAGAAATGTCACGGTATATATTAAAATTGTGGGCAGAGAAAACCACTTGTTTAACACATAACACCCTGATATTGATGATCCACAATTCTATTCTAAGCTATCAAGATAGTTGACACCTACCCAGTGGTACCTGTGCTGTGGGGTAGGGATTTCAACACTGTTCTGAACGCAGTACTTGATTGATCCACTGCTATCCCAGGGGGAATGATTAAGGCTGCCCGCATGATGCTAGATGGGATACAAAGGTTGGGACTTCTAGACGTGTGGATGGTACTACACCCTGGTAATCGAGTACATGTACTATTCCTCCATGCATGACCTGCGGCTAATCCAAGCTACTCTCATGAATGGGGTACCTGCTGCTTGGATATTCCCCAGAACCTACTTGGAAAAGTTTCATATACTCCTTGCCCTAAAGCTCAGGGACCATCCCCACCACTGTAGATACTGCAAGTTCAAAACACAGGTGCTTCAGGACATAGCGTTTGAATCAAATATATAGGACACCATTACGGTATAGTAGACACAATGAGAACACTCTAGAAAAAACATTGAAAGTTTACATTAGAGGCAATGCCATGCTCACTGAGTTTGGGGTTTCAAAATTTATTAGAAAGGATTTTAAAGATCGACAAGCTAAACAGACTTGAACTAGGTCAGGCTGCGAACCCGCCAACAGCAACATACATGCAAGTTAAAGAGGCAGTAGACAAATTCCATCAAAACGTGGAAATTGAGCTGAAATTTCTCTGCACCCCAGCATTTGCCTGGCATTACAGGGAAGGGGGAGAGATTTGGGAGAATCCTTGCACAGGCAAGACAGGGGGAACAATTGCATTCAGTTCGTTAAAGATGAAACCGAAAACTTGGCACACATGAGTAGTGGTATTAACAGGGTATTTAGTAACTTCTAGGCCAGGCTCTATGCGTAAGTGGATACATGCTCCTGGAGCGATATTGAAAATGTCTTAGAGGACCTCCCCTTAATGCAACTATCCCATCATATGCACATGCAATTGGATTTACCATTAACAGTGGAGGAGATAATCCGAGCAATAGATGACATACTCACTGGAAAGGCTCCAGACTCGGATGGATTGCATGCTGAATTGTACAAGCAATATAAGCTGGTCCTTGGCTCTCATCTCCTCAAAGTGTGGGAGGAGAACTTGGAGGCCCATCTTCTTCCCTCATCCATGGTAAAGCCCTCATAACCATTTTACTCAAGCCCAATAAACCTGCAAATGAGTGAAAATCTTATAGGCCGCCATTGCTCATTAACTATGACGTTGAAGTGTTCGCCAATATACTGGCTAATCAACTGATGGCCCTGATTACCAATATTATCCACCCAATCAGTCTGGGTTTATCCCGGGACGTTCAACTGCCCTCAACATACGGTATATCTTCAATATAATGGCTGAAATAGACCCGAACACCCAAGAAGTTGCGGCAGAACGGATGTAGAGAGATCATTTGATACTGTTTTGTGGCAATATCTGTCTACTATCCTCACTCAATGTGGATTTGGACCAAGGTTCATCTCTTATGTCCAACTTTTGTATGCATCTCCAACTGATTGTCAACACTAACGGCCAACTGTCTAACCCTTTCATCACTCCTGTTCACTATAATTATAGATCCTCTTGCAAACCTCATAAGACAAAAACACTCCCATGGGGGCATTAGGATAGCAGTGACTTCAGACATTATATCTCTGTATGCGGATGATGCAATCTTGTTCATAAGGGACCCACAAGCTAATCTAGATCCCATCATGCAAGATGTCATCCACTTCAGCATGAATCCGGGCTGCACATTAATCACATTAAATCTGAAATATTCCCCCTGACAGAAGCAACAACCACGCCCCATAGCACAATGGACTTCACTTAGTACAACAATCTATACAATATTTAGGAATAGACATCTCCAGGAATATCACAACCCTCTATAACAGCAATTATGGTAACTATTTGCCCCACTTAACTGCTAAGCTACAGCACTCACCACATGTACTGTTCTCTGTGGCAGGCAAAATATCTCTACTAAAAATGGTTGTCCTTCCAAAACCGCTCTATTTGCTTCAGAACATACCAAAGTGACCAAGTGGACAATTTTTTTAAAGAGGTAGACTCTGCAATCATGAAATTCAATAGGCACTCAGGTGGTGTGCGACTGAAATGGTCTGTGCTTACTAAACCATATGAAAGGGGCGGCTTTGCTACACCAGATTTCTAAATATTTTGGATGGTGGCACAGGTCCAATATGCATCATACTGGTTCTCGCATGACCATGCACATCCACAAGTCAGGATTGAGAAACATGTGACAAGAGGGAGCAATATAAGACCCCTAATCCTATTTTCAGGGTATTCCGATAAATACCAATTCTGCCCAGTGCTAGAAATGCTCTCAGCATGGGGTAGACTATGGTGGTTGATGAAATCCGAACATCCATACTCTAAGGATATACCCCTCTGGAACTGCATACACCTTCCCCCGACCCTAGATGCTTCTGTAATCAAGAACTGGCTGAGTGTGCATTCCTGACAATGGGAGATATGTAAGTAGATGGCTATTTTGTTAACGCAGAAGATATTCTGACAACATCCCAACACAAATCACTTCTATGGCTTTGATACTATAGGGTATGCACTGCATTTCAGGTGAAATGTCCGATATTCCCCACAGAGTCCAACTCAGATCCCCTCCTCTCGTATTTCATACATTCAGGTGGTTGTTGGAAAATTGTATCAACCCTATACAAGTTAATAGTCAATCAGAAGCCAGATACAGCAACCAAAAACCATGTCAAATTGTCCAGAAATAACTGATGATACCTGGCACGAGATGTACGAGGTGATTTGGGAGTTATCTCTAAACTCATGTTTCAGACTCTTCTAATTAAAGATACTGAATAGATATCATTAAATCCCCGCTATACTGCTGTTTGTTACCCAAGAATTGACTGACAACTGTCCCTGATGTGGTGATGATGATGCCAGGTATTTATCTTTTTTCATCTCTTTTTTGATTTTCAATCAGTGTTCAGTGACGCTCCCAAAAAATAATAACAATTGCTTGTTTTTTAACCAGGATTGCACCACAAACCAATTTCTAAAGAGTTAACAGGGGTGTCAGGAGGAGCTAGCGCAATGATAGGCGACAAATTGCAACATGGTAAGCAGGGCGCAGCCATAGGCATAAGTGCAGACACTCTGGGCCCTGTCTAATACACTTTTGCATCTTCTGCAAAGCATTCAAGGAGGCTTGTTATTCAATGGATGGAGCAGAGCTTGGATCAATGTATTCTATGGAGGGAGCATTTCCCCTCCTTCAGCATCGTTATTTTGTTTGTACCTGAACCATACTTTAGTTTCAATTCAAGACCAGGGCCCTCATTACGACCCAGGCGTTGGACCATGGTGCTAGTAGCACCATGGTCCATGCCGGTAACTTACCGACTCCGCCATGGCGGAATGGGACTTACCGCCCCATTCCGAGGTTGGCGGGGCGGTAATTCCCCATGCCGCCATGGCCCTTCCCCATTCCCATTTTTGCCCCATAGGGCTCAATGGGACTGGGGAAGGCGCTAATTACGGCACTGTAAATTACGGTGCCGTAATTAGCTTCCAGGTCCCTTTGCGGGTTGGTTTTTTAACGCCTGCTAAAAGCAGGCGTTAAAGTGCCACCCGCAAAGGGACCTCGTAATCAGGTGTTAAGGGTTTAACGGTGCCACCACCTTTTACGGCACCGTTAACCCCTTAACGCCTGGGTTGTAATGAGGGCCCATGTCATAAAATCCTCCCACCAATAAATGTTTCTGCTTCTTAGGTCTAGGGTACAATCCCAGCAAACAGGTCTCGGGCGTCCATTCATATCCCCTTATAACCAGATCTAGCACCTTCAGTCGAATCTTACCACAAAAAGCGTTAACAACAGGACGGACCTAGAATTTGTGAATTAAGCACACATTTTTGTAGCAACATCTACGGCATGCAGCTAAGTCTGGTTGAAAACATAGACAATCTTTGAGGGGTCAAATAGTTTCTATGAAGCATATTTAGTTGTGAAAAATGGTGTCTGGCAATCCAAGAAACACTTTGTATATACCTCAAACCTGCGTCGCACTTCCCGTCATCAATTCTAGCACCAGCGTCCTGCTCCTAATCAGATTTGACCTTAGGCTCACCATTATGGATCTCATGAACTACATTTCTACATATCTGCGATATCACTTTCCGCCCTTCCGCAATCTCATACACCTGGTACAGGGTGCCACCCACTTCAGGTTCAGTGGGTAACGGTTCCCACTTTAGCTTGGCTCTACCTGTCAGGGACATATACAATAAAAACTACCCCCTGTGGTGGTCACAATCATTAGTAAGAGCTTTGAATGTCTGCCGCTCTCAAACAGGTCCCCCCAAATATCCAATCAACTATTTTCTCAGATGGTGCTATTAAAAGGTAGTAGGCACCACCTCATCGTTGAGTCAATCATCAATGGAATATTAGGAGAATAAGAATCCTTTTCTCCAGTCATCATACCACTGCTATCATTTTCTTCCCAAGAGTAGATATTATGGGAGTGGAGGGAGCATATCCGCTCAGTGTCACACCAGTGTGCCTCTTTTGGTGTACATGGCTGCACGCCTGAGTTCATGTTCCAAGTTGCGTTCGTCTGACAGCCATAAGGAAATTAACAGAAATGGCAGAGCTAAGTAATATAGCTCTTATCAGGTCCGTGTATTCCACCTCTGTCAAACGGTCTGTAGATAGTGGGCCTCATTCCGACTCAGGCGTTAAGGGGTTTACGGCGCCGTAAATGGCACCGACCCTTAACGCCTGATTACAAGGTTCCCTTTGCGGGATGGCTGTTTAACGGCTGCGTAATTTACGGTGCCGTAATTATCGCCTTTCCCCATTCCCATTATGCCCTATGGGGCAAAAATGGGAATGGGGAAGGGGCCATTGGTGAATGGGGAATTACCGCCCCACTCACCTTGGAATGGGGCGGTAATTCCGCCATCCACCATGGCGGAATTGCAACCTTAGCGGCATGGACCATGGTGCTAATAGCACCATGGTCCTCCGCCAAGGTTGTAATGAGGGCCATTGTCTAGAGCTATTTTCTGTCTACCGTGTCCCCACAAGAGTTCCTGAACCCTGGTGTTTAGTTCTGTAAAAAAAGATTTAGGGATCACAATCATTTTTGTTAATGCTGTTCGTCCCATTAGCAAAAGCAGCAGTTTTCCACAGAATTTGACTGTGAGTGTAATACCATAACAAGACCCTAACAGTGTTCCCTTCGGTTTATAGTGATAAAATCGAAAGTACATTTTTTTATGCCGTTTTTATTCGAAATGGGGGTTTCCCGCCCAAACTCTGCCATATTTTTAAATCCCAGACCCCATAATAAATATATAATTAAAAAAAGAGTAATTCGACTTTTTTTTCGATTTTTTTTTTCGGCATTATTGGCATTCGAGATTTTTTTTCCGAGATTTTGACTGACCACCGTTCCCTTCATATCCCTCTGAAATCATTTGGAAGATTTCTACACCCAAGTATCAGAAGGAGTGTGGGCCCAACTAATAGGCATCTGAGGGAGCTGATTCACATCCCTGTTTACCAATTTCGCCAATGGGAACCAACAAGACTTATCCCTGCTTATGGAGATACTTGACAGTGTGGCATAGTTGACCAGCATTTCCATAATATAGCCAGGGTTTGTGGATGGCTCATTAATGTATAAAACTCTGTCATCTGCATACACGAAATTAGGTGAGTAACGCCACCCGCAACATATACCAGCATTTATCATGTCGGCTCGTAAAAACACACCTAGCGGTTTAAAGACCAAAACAAACAAAATAGGGGACGGCGGGCAGCCCGATCTAGTGCCTTTCCCCAGCATCCAGAAACCAGAGATACAGTTTCCCATTTTGACTCTAGCCCCAGGATCCGTATACAACAATCTAACCCATCAGAGGAATGCCTCCACAATGCCAAATTTTCACAATGTGGCATACATCTAGTCCCATGTGACAGAGTCAAAAGGTTTAATTGCATCATAATCAGCAGTGCTGGACGGACCCACCAGGACTTTCCCGGTAGGCCGCAGGGGCTTAGGGCCTCTTTTCTTGCTTGGGGGAAGGATACATACTTTTAAATGAGAACGATGATCAGGCCAGCCGCAGCCAGCTAGGTTTGTTCACTCATCAGCCTTCACTGGCTACTGCATTTCTGCCCGTGGCTCGTGCCGGCCCATTGGTGTACCCCCAAGCAACACAAATCGCATGTGCACTAGCGTCTGGGGGGTGGGAGGGACTGTGCTTGCATGCAGCCCAGACCAGCCTAGTGCTCCGGTGACGACTTCAGTCTGCCAAAACCTGGAGGCAGGCACATGGTAAGTGGAATTCCCGCATGTTAATATGATTGCAGAGTAGGAGAATTGTTAATTGTGAACTGTGCTTCTATTGTTCACTCTCGAGCCGTCACGCGAGGGGCAATTCTGCTGCCCTGGATCATCACATTTGCAGCGCTCACCCGCAGAACAGTGCATTAGCTGGTATCAGCGCATGGGCAGAAGAGCTGGCTGGCGGGGCACACAGTGCATGCGAGGCCTAGCTAAGTCAGACTCACACACCAAGCTCTTTCTTCTCCACTGTCCTGGTGCATAATTCACTGTTTGGATAATTTTCCTGAGAGTGCGTGCTATTAACTGAGCAAGGAAGCCAGTCAGTGCCAGAGCCCATGATTAGGGACAGGAGTAGCGCTGCTGTCAGAACAGAGTGCCTTGGGCGTAATCTTTGCAAATCAGCTAAACTTTTAGCCCGGGCAGCAGTGATGGGATTCCTTACAAGTCTTGAAACTGTGATTCCTATTCCGGACTGCGGGCTCACAAAGCGCAGACTTGTAGCAATCTGCTGCTAGAGCTGAGAGCAGTGCTGCACGGGCACTAACGGGTTATTTAGGCAGAGGTTAATGAGGAAGTACGCATGATTGCCCCATTCCTATTACTTTCAGGGGCCAGATTACAGAAAGTTTGCACCGGTGCAAGGGCAAAGTTGCACAGCATTAGCACTAGGGCAAAGTTTGCCCTATTTTTAAAAACTCTAGGACATTAGAAAACTATTGCACCATGACAACTCCACCTTGGCATTGTATAAGCACCTGGACTAAAATTGCCCTGGTGCAAGAAAGATACATTTTGGATGTGTTTTTTCCCCAGGGCAAAGTTTGCCCTAGTGCTAATACCATTCCGTATTAGCACTAAGGCAAACTTTGCCCTGTTGCAATAATGCAGTGAAAATCTATCTTTTTTACTCAAGAGCAATTTTTTCCCTGATGCCTGTAGCATGCCCAACTGCACTTGTCATGGTGCAATAGTTTTCTAATATGTCCCAGTGTTTTAAAAAATAGGGACAACTTTGCCCTAGTGCTAAAACCGTGCAACTTTGCACTTGCACCAGTGCAAAGTTTCTGTAATCTGGCCCCAGGATGGTTTCCTGGGCGAGAGCGGTAACAGGAAAATTATCTTATGACAACAATCAGATCTCCGTGGCAAAAGTAAGGGCGTTGTTTACTAGCACTATCGTGCCTGTTAAAGAGAGATACTATTTCCAGGAATTGAATACGTTGCTCCCCAGTTTCCTACACCCTCCATGGAACATGCTGTGTAGTAAAACCAGGCATCCGCAATTCCCTGTTGTTACAAACTACAGCCACGCTTCCAACATATATTGAAACGTGAATTTTAACTTCTACAGAAGGAAGCCCATGCCCACAATCTGCACTCACTGCCGTTTTGCACCTCAGTCTGCACTCACTAGTTTTTTGCACCCCAGGCAGCACTCACTGGCTTGTTGCACCCCAGGCGGCACTCACTGGCTTGTTGTGCATTTGCCTGAATTTTCTCTCTCATTGTACCACCACTGTTTTTACTCACCCTGTATTATGAATCAAAGTGCACTCACTGACTTATTGTATAGCTCTGTCTGCACCGGCTGCCTTGATCTATTGACACTCACTGGCCCTCATTACGACCTTGGCGGAGGACCATGGTGCTATTAGCACTATTAGCACCATGGTCCATGCCGCTAAGGTCAGGATTCCGCCATGGTGGATGGCGGAATTACCGCCCCATTCCAAGGTGAGTGGGGCGGTAATTCCCCATTCACCAATGGCCCCTGCCCCATTCCCATTTTTGCCCCATAGGGCATAATGGGAATGGGGAAAGGCGCTAATTACGGCACCGTAAATTACGGTGCCGTAATTAGCACCAAGGTCCCTTTGCGGCATGGGTTTTAACGCCTGCAAAAAGCAGGCGTTAAAATCACTATCCCGCAAAGGGACCTTGGAATCAGGCGTTAAGGGTCGGCGCCATTTACGGCGCCGTAAACCCCTTAACGCCTGGGTCCTAATGAGGGCCACTGCCTTGGTATATACCGTAGTTTAAAATGCACTATCTTTTTGGTCCCGTCTGCCCGAATCAACAGTCACTGCCATATCGTACCTCAATCTGCCGTAATGCCTTGCAGCTGTCAACGTGAATAGATGGCTGATTAGTGGAAACTGCACTTTATAGTATTTTATATACGTCACAATCGTTTAATGTGTATGTCTTGTTTTGAGCACATGGCCAAGTCCTAGGAGAACTTTCGAGAGCTGGACACAAGTAGTTCAAATAATTTTGTTGAACTCTGCATTGGAGCACCCGTGGGCCAGAGAAGCCCGGAGAAAATCTCTTGCTCCCGTGACAGGGTCTCTGGACGTGGATGCCAGTACGCGTCTGAGTGCTGATGAGTGGCGATGTCAGGGTGTGGTGCAGTCTCACAGGTTGCGATAGCTAAGGCATCATCGGGGCACAGTCCTAGGATTTATGGGGCCCTGGGCGACAAAAGATGTACGGACTCCCCCTTATTTGCATACATCATCACATCAGCGACATCACAGAACATGACGTCACAGAACAAGACTTTAATACTCAAGGTGCTAATGCAAAGTTATGTTAAAAGATGTCACCAAAAGTAAAGCTACAGGCCTATACAATACACTTTGTGATGTCCAGGATATGGTTGGCCGCTGATGTTATTAAATGTGGAAATATCATGAGCAACGCGTCTTTGGAGTATTGAAAAGTGTGAGCAGAATCAGTTATAGGGACTTACAATTTTGGCAGTTAAGCTCCAGGACCTAATACAAAAGTGTTTTTCAATGACACAATACCACTGGAAAATGCTTTGTGGAATGGCCTATAGGTAACTCAGGAGATTTCCTTGTAGACCTCTGCATTCGTGCCTGGGGAGGATAGCTCAGGGGCAAAGTGCTCGGGAGGAAGCAAGATGACACAGAGCAACACAGGTTTGATCCCGGGTCCGCGTTATAAATAACCGATCAGATCCTATTAGGAAACACTTGTGTACAGTCGGGTTATAAATGACATATCACCCTTTGCCTCTTTCCAAATGATCTCATAGGAAAAGGGTTGGGCTTGCTGAAGTGTGCAATAATGGGCCACTTTGAAAATTATTTCTAGGGCCACTTTTGGTTCCCAGTCCAGCTCTTATAATCAGCATTATGTGTGGCTGTCCTTTCTAACATAAAGTGCAACCTATATAGGTTGCAAGTGGCATTTCTGTAGAGGATAAAGCCAGTTTGATCTGGTGTACTATGGTAGATATTACTTGTTTAGGTCTGTTTTCAAGAAGGGAGCTTAATATCTTAACGTCCTGACCGAGCATGGATAGGGTGCTGTATGATTTACAGAGGTGTTTAGACTTAGCAAGCTTCAAAATGGCCACTATTATGGCTTCACGCATACTCAGCAGCAATTGCCCTCTCTAATAATTGGAGCACTATGTTTGTAATTGTTTAGGTGCCAATATATGTCAGATTTGGATTGAATATCATTGCCACCGGGCGTTTTACCAGAAGGCACGTTTGTAATCACTGTAAGGAGTTCCTGCTCCGTTTTGGGGGAGTCCAGCGACTCAGCTTCTTCAAAAGAGACTGGGTAAGGCTATGTGTCGTAAAGTGTAATCAATGTCGCTTACTAGAGATTCCTCTTGTTATCATATGATGTCTCATAGTATCTTTTAAATGTGTTATTTATTTCCAATTGAGCTCTCCATACTGCGCACATTCACCTGTTATGGTTTGAATGACCTGTCAGGGTTTTCTTTCTTCAACATCCACAACAGCCATTATCATGCCTTGTCCCCCCGGTCATGCATGCATTCCAAATAGCTATCATGCTCTAATGTGCCTAACCTATCCCTGGTCTCAATGCACTGTAGTCTCAATTGAACCAGCTCAGTCTCCAGTAGAACAGTCCCTCGGGCACCATTCTCAGCATCTGCAATCAATTCAATTCTAAGCACACCTTGTAAGCCTCCCATATCACCACTATGTCCTCAACACTACCCTCATTATTATCACAATTCTCAACAGTCATCTTCTCTAAGTGTGCTTTAAGTGGCTGTCCTGCCAGGTCTGTAGTTTCCATGTTGGTATCGGGGAGAATGGGCTTGCCAACAACAAGGTGGTGCAGAGGGGCGATTGATCCAATATTGTCCATGACAAATAATGAGGGTTAGAAAACAAATGTATGTGTTCCGTACCAGTGACAAAATTATCAATGTACGTATACAACTCATGTACCGCAGAATAGTACGAGTAGGCTCTCCCGTCCTATTATTCACTCTCCAAATATCTGCAAGCTCTAGTTCCTCCGTAACCATAAGAAGGGCCCTCAACGCGGCAGATAATTGTGTGTGACACATTACTGATCTATCTAGGTGAGGATCTAGGACACACATCCACAACATATTCCTAGGGGATGACAATGTTACGCAGAGCTTATTTAAAAAATGGCAAGTTTCACAATTTGAGACATATGTGTTGGTTATGCATATCTCCCTGCCCTCAATAGATCCTACGACAGTCTCTAGTCTGGCTTCCATATCCCTGGATGTGTCTAATATTTCCAATGGCAACCCAGACAAGCACACCCCTAGAATAATTGGAATACATGGAGCCAGATCCCCAACCTCACCATCGTTTAAGAGGGGTTTCTTGTCTTTCCGGGGTTAAGTGGGTTTCCTGCAAAAAAGCAATCAGCACCTGTTTTTTCGTCAAATAGGGCTAAAGTCTATTTCTCTTAATGTAACTATTCAAGCCCTGCACAATCCACTTTACAATGTTAACATTAATTTAGACACATTCAAGTAATAACGTTCACAGGCCGTCGTTGAGTATTGTGTCATCTTCCCTCCCCACACCCCTACTGCCCTGAAATTGAACACACATCTAAGCATGGAGCAACACATTGAAAGTTCAGAAGGTGCAAAATTAAACCAATTAATAATAACACAACATGAATGCACTCAGCATTATTCAACCGATCAAGCAGTGTATTCTTCATTCACACCCCAAGTAGCCTATAGGCATTGGGCCAGATTACAGGATAGTGCATGTTCCGTAGAATGAGCTAACGGTTAACAGTCTTGGGGGGGGGAGGGGTAGTATTAGAGACCACTAGGAACAGAAGAGACTGACTCAACAGCTCAACAGCTGTGTTAATAACAACACACAAACAATATTGAGACCATACACACTGAACCCATCAGTGAATGTATCATGTTCCCTGAGTGTGCTCCATGAGTGGACACCGTGTGCCACTAGGTGAAAGGGCTTGACAGTCACAACAGTACAATGTAATCATACACCACATTAATCAGCACCACTATGCCAGTTTGTTCAAACCTGGCAAAATCTAGAATAATAAGCTGGATGCATAGTTAGGTGGTTATGTAGATCTAAATACAGTACAATAAATGAATTACAGCCAGGTCTATGCAGGTACGCAATGTTATTGATATTGATATTTTATTTGTATCGCGCTCGTACACAAGTGTTTCAGAGCGCGACAAGGCAAGGGAGGGGAACAAGGGAGAATAAAACAACAATCTTACTAGGCCCAGTGGCATTGAGAATGCGCAAGTGGGTGTGCAAATAATATAGTTCTGCATGTGCAAGCATTCAACATAGCTGCCTATGCATATTCTTCTCCCTTTCAGGTGGTGGATCCAAAATAATGCATTCCATCCAATGATGGCCCTCCTCCGGGGTGGCAAAGAAAATTGCATTGCCATCATAAATCAGCTTCTCAGGGAACAATAACATTTACTTAATTTGGTGCTGATGAAATCTCTCCTTGACAGGGGCAAATAGCATCTGATTCTTTTGTGTGTTTTACAGTGCAATCTGGGTAGATAGTCAGTTCTGTGGTAGCCCGATGCACTTCCCCTCCCTTGAGAACTCAAAATGTCCTCCCTATCCTTGAAATTAAGTATCTTCACTGTTATTGGTCGAGGTGGAGCACCTGGCAGGGGCTTCCTCTGTAATGACCTGTGCGCTCGTTCAACGGTGAATCCCTGAGAGAGTTTCTCTGGGCCAATTTCCTGCAGGAGTTCTCTATGTAATCGGTGGGGTCCATACCCTCCACACCTTCAGGCGGGCCCAATATTCTAATGTTATTATGCCTGGCCAAGTCATCTGCTTCCAAGACAGCCACTCCCTTTGTGAGCTCATCTACCATCATCGTCGGGTCACTAGTTTTCACCACAGTCGCTAATAAAAGAATCTCAGATTTACAAACCCTTTCAGAAAGAGATCTTAGATCCTGGTTTAACAAACTGACATCAACTTTCACTTCCCTGAAGTAATTAGGAGACGACCCAAGTAAGCTTTGTATAAGCTTTAATGAAAGGCCCCCGGTGGGTGGGCTGCTATGATGGGAATGAGTTGAACACTCTGTGTGAGAGCGTTCAACTCCAAACATTCCACACTGATGTAAGGTCAGTGTGTACATATTATAACCTCTCCCTTACAAGGAAGAAAGAAAGGGAAGGAAGGAAGGGGGGGGGTGAAAAGGGAAAGGAGGACAATGAAATATAACTGTAACACTTTCTCATCAGAAATATAACTGTAAAATTTCCTCATCGGAGGTTTCCTCTTGGCAGTAGACTGCAGTGCTTCGTGCATCAGTAATAAACGTAGTCATCGTTATAATTTCGGATGATTCTCCGGTTCCTCTTAGAGAGGCTGACTGTAGGTTCAGAGGTCACGTCACTGTACTCATCACAGTCTTGTTGATGTTTGCCTTCTGGCTGGATAACCTCTCTCGTTAGTATGTCCTTACTTGTACTGGGCTTTTTGTGGTCTCTCTCTATTTTCACTAGGTCATCGCCGGACCACTTCTTTCCATCCTCCAACAGTACAGATTTGCCAAAGCATCTCACTACCCTTTGCGGGGATCTAAAGCGGGATTCTCCCTTGAGGATCTTCTTGGGTTCTTTAACACATACCAAATCTCCTTCTTGAATTACCATCTCTCGTACTATGTTTTTTGAGTCGTAGTATGTTTTGTATTTGCTCTGTTTCTCTCTTACAAGTTCCTTAATGTGATCCATGTCCAATCTCACCTCTCCATTGTCCATAAAGATCCAGGCTGGTCTCAGTCGATTGCAGGCAACTCCGCCTCTCATCATTGTGAATGGTTCAACACTGGTGGTGGAGTGTGGAGTTGTCCTGTATGCACATAAGGCCTCTTTGAGTGTCTCCTTCCACAGAAGTGTGTTGACGATGGCTAATTGAATCACACTTTTCACTAGCCTGTTCATTCTCTCTACGAGGCCATTGGAGATTGGATGATACAAGGAGGTGGTGATGTGATGGATAGCTTTGTCTTTGAGGAACTCCTGGAATTCTAGTGACAGGAACTGTGACCCATTGTCTGAGACTAGTTCTTTGGGATCACCTTCCCTATTGAATATGTCCGTTAGGAATTCATTGATTTTCTTTGTGGTTACATTTGTCTCTGCTACACCCCACTCCGTCCATTTAGATGTATAGTCTACTAAGACTATAATATAGATTTTGACCGCTTCTAGATTTTCAAATGGCCCCATGATGTCTATGGCCACTTTAGACCATACATTCTTTGGGCTTTCAATTGGCTGTAATGGTGTTTTCCTTGTGGTTTTGGACTTGTCGCTTGAGGAACAGGCAGAGCAGTTTTTGACTAACTCCTCCGCTTCCCTCCACATGTTCGGCCACCAATAGTTGCACCTTAATCGGTTCTTGGTTAGACTTCTCCCAAGGTGCCCTTCATGTTCCAGATCCAGCAACTTTTTTCTGAGCTGTATCGGTGGGATTAATCTGTCACCTCTGTAGATGTGTTCTTTGTCCATGTATATTTCTTGCCTGATGGGAATGAAGTCTGTAAGACTTTAGGGATGGCGTTGTCCAATCGTCTGCTATTGCTTTCCTAATTTCTCTTTGCTCAGGATCACTGTTTGTTTTACTTTTCCACTCATTGATGGGAATGGCTGGATTTATGGTTGCTATTATGTCTTGGTCTGGATCTTCAGGTTCAATGTCCTGATTGGTCGATAGCCTGGAGAAGCAGTCAGCCACTCGATTTTGTGTCCCTGGAGTGTATCATATGTTGATGTTGTATTGCATAATATCGAGGATCCACCATCTTATTCTCGGGGATATGAGATGCGATGTCTTTGACTGAAGAATGTGTACAACTGGTTTGTGGTCTGTTCTGAGTGTAATGGGTAAACCCCAAATTAGATTCCGAAAATGCTGCAGGATCCATATTACTCCCAGTGCCTCTCTCTCAATCGTGGAATAATTTAATTCTGCTCCTTTTAGTACCCTGGATGCAAAGGCAATCGTTACTTTGCCCTTGTTATGGATTTGCTCCAGGACCCCACCTAGACCGATCTTACTAGCATCCACCGATATGATTGTTTTTGCCTTGCAGTCAAACATACCTAAGGCGGGTGCTTGATTGATGTTGTGTTTTATTTCCTCAAATTCTGTTTTGCATTTTTCAGACCAGTCGAACTTGTTCATATTCTTCATGATACTCCTCATGTTCTTGGTCTTGTCGGCATAGTTACCTACACATTTTGAATAGTACTCGGTCATTCCAAGAAAGCTTCTCAATTGGTCTTTGTTTATCGGTTCAGCAATGCTTAGGATGTTATCTATTAGTTCTTTCTTGGGACTGATGCCATTGGAGTCTATGGAGTGGCCAAGGTTGGACACTTTGTTGCATTTGATGTTGCATTTTTCTAATTTTAAGGTGAGGCCACTTTTCTCAATCACTCTTAATGTGCTGGTAAGTATTGCATCGTGTTCTTGTTCTGATACAGCCGATATGAGGATATCGTCTTGGAAACAATGTACTCCTCCCAAACCCCCAAACAGGTGTGACATTAGTCTTTGGAACACATCAGCGGCAGATGCGAGACCAAAAGGCATCCTCTTAAATCTGAATGCTCCTAGAGGAGTTACAAATGAGGTGAGGCTTCTGGAACCCTCTTCCAGGTCTATTTGGTGATATGCAGATGAAAGATCTAGGGTACTGAAGTACTTCGCTGGCTTCATGGTCGTTAACAGCTCAGATATGTTTGGGAGGGGGTGCCTGTCAATCCATATGTTTTTGTTTAAGTCTCTCAGGTCAACGCACATTCTTATGGAGTTATCCGGTTTCTTCACAAGCACTATGGGAGCAAGCCATTCTGAGCTCTCAATGGGTTGTATAATGTCCTGCTCACATAAGCGCATTAGTTCTTTCTTGAGTGCTTCTTTTGTTCCTATGGGGACTCCACGGACTCTGTGGGCTATAGGAATGGCCCCTTTCTTGAGAATCATCTTATGCTGAAACCCCTCCAGGAGTCCAATTTTTTTAGAGAACACTTTGGGAAACTGTATTGCCAGGGTATCTTTGATGTTTTTCACGTCGCTCAGAACAGCCATTATGGGGTTCTCCTCGCCAGGATGGATTCTCACACAAAGAGCGGCTTGCTCTTCCCAGCCTACTATGGATGAACCTTTATTTGCTATGAAAAGCTTGCAGTAGGTCGTTCTGTCGCGGAACTTGAGTTGTACCCATCTATAGCCAATAATGTCAATGGGACTCTTCCCGTACCCTGTAGCTCATACTGTGGTGTTCTTTAAATCACTCATTTTACCAGATAGCTCAGACAGAAAGGTTTCTACACCAACCATTGTGTATGGGGATCCTGTGTCCACCATCACAGGCAGTGACACTCCGTTGATCTGCATGTTGACCCAAGGGCCCTTAGAGTGTTGTAAAGAGGTGACGGTCAGTATTTGTATGGGTGGGCTCCTTAAGTTAACAGTTAACATCTCATCGTGTTCTTGAGTATTTTCGACAGCTCTCACAGTGCCTCTCGTTGGCTTGGCAAATGGCCCCTAAAGCCACTCGACCTGCCTCTTGTATTTTTGCACACTTTGGCGAAATGTCCAATCTGATTGCATCTATAGCACTCGACAGCTGCTGCAGGGCACTCTCTGTCAACATCGCTGTGTTTCTGCCAACCACATTTTTGGCATTGTTGAGAAGGTTGATTGAAGCGTAGCAAGTTCCTCCCTCTAGGTGGATAGGGCCTCAAGGCATGCGATGATGTCTTCCTTACGAGGGCTATTGCAGGTTTGCTTATATAAGCTTCGATGGATCTCACTTCAGAGGTCCCTGCCTGGTCGAATCTCTCCTTCAAGCAACGGTCACCCAACTCAATGCTCCTGGCGATCTCGGTGGCCTCCTCCAAGGATGGGTTCTTGGATTGCCACAGTCTCTGTTGAATTCGTGGATTTGCGACATTCAGCACCAGCTAGTCTCTGAGGTATTCATTTCCGACACCAGTGAAGTTGCAAGTCGACATGAGCGCCCTGAGAGACGCAAGGAAGGCATCAACAGTTTCACCTTTCAATTGTTTTCTGGAGAAAAATCTGTACCTCTCCATGACGACATTTGTCTTGTTGCTGAAATGTTTGGATAGCTTAGCCAGTGCGTTTTCATATTTGCGGTTGCCGTTGGCGTCACCCCCTGCATCATCTGGCTCAGGAAGCGCCCTGAATATCCTGAGGGCCTCTGCCCCAGTACAGTTAAGTAGAGTCGCCTCCTTGAGGTCATCGCTGAATTTGTTACCACTAATGGCCCTCAGGTAAACCTGAAAGCCATCTATCCACTGTTCCCAGGGACATGTGGGAGTGCCAGGACACAGAAGAAACTTGGTTGGTGGAGGAACACTACGCATGGCGGTGCACGAAGAAGACGCCCTATGAGATCAAATAGGGCTGTGAGGGATAGTTCCGGCTTGCATGCGATGGATCAGTGGCTGCATGTGTGTCCTACACGCTAGCCCTCTGGACGCATGCCGTGGTGCGCTTCAGTAGGAACCTGCGTAGGTGGGGCACGGCACGTTGTGCACAGCTATGGGTGGAGATGAGATGCCTATGGAATCTTGTGGGACTATTCTGTGCTGCAAAGTCTCTAGGTATCAGTACAATGAGTCGGTCTCGGCATGGACTGTGACCTCACAATGGGCTGACATGTAGGATAGCTGGTCCTGGAAAGTCTTTAATGGAATGTCCAGATCGGGTTCTGAAATTGGATCACAATGGCAGCAATGAAGGCTTGAAGCAGAGTGAAAGTTCCTGAAATTCCTTCTTGCTGCGTGCGCACTGCAGGGCAACAAAGTGGCAGCTTTTGAAAGAGAGACAACGTTCTAATCAGGGCAGAGGTGTCAGTTTCAATGGCAAATGAGGTGTATCCAATTAAAGCTCAAAAGCTCAAACAAACAACAAAAAAATGCGTGCGTTTGTATGAAAACGCGTGCGTTTGCGTGACAGTTCAGAAATCTTAGTTATGTCCTCCCCCCACCTCTGACCTGATGGCTGGACAGCTCTTCTGCTGCGTGGAGCACCGTTGAGGCCGGATTTTATGGGAATGTGCGGCGCCCTTCACTGGCACAACACCGGAGGCCGTGGGGAGAGTCAGCAAGGCCTCTCTCGTGTCTCGTCTGGCAGCCGGGTGGGGAGGGCAGGACAAAAGGTGCGGCGCAGGATGCCGTGGGAGCGACTGGTACAGGATGAGTGTCGCAGGCAGGAGCAGGGAACGCGAACCGCTCCGGGGGCCTTATGGGGTGTTCCTCGTCGCCATTTGAAGTAATTAGGAGACGACGCAAGTAAGCTTTGTATAAGCTTTAATGAAAGGCCCCCGGTGGGTGGGCTGCTATGATGGGAATGAGTTGAACACTCTGTGTGAGAGCGTTCAACTCCAAACATTCCACACTGACATAAGGTCAGTGTGTGCTTCCAAGACAGCCACTCCCTTTGTGAGCTCATCTACCATCATCGTCGGGTCACTAGTTTTCACCACAGTCACTAATAAAAGAATCTCAGATTTACAAACCCTTTCAGAAAGAGATCTTAGATCCTGGTTCAACAAACTGACATCAACTTTCACTTCCCCCACAATAGTTTCAAGGGAAGTGCTGAGTGCAGCAATCGCTTCCAATATTTGCCCATCACTAGGCTGCGCCTTCAGCTGCAACAGCATTTGGGCATTGGCTAAAGTTGCATTCTTGTCACCTGTAGGGAGCCATAGGTTTCTGTGTGAATATCTCCATTTTGGTTTGTTTTGATTGGGAGGGGGGGTGCATCGGTTCCAACATCAGTATCCCGCTTGTGCGGTGAAAGAGTCACATGACTCAAAGTGGCTGCACTGCAGTGGGAGACACAAGGATCAACAGCTCCTGGTATGTAGGCAAAACAACTACACTGCATTCAAAGAACTGGACCATCACAGGCCTGCGCCATATAAACCAGCAGCGGGACACACGTCCATATAATATTTTGATTAAAGCAGTGGATTAAACATGAACAACCGCAGGCCACCAAAGAAAAATCTCTCTACACGTCCGTTGGTCACATGCTCCATTGTATGTCTCCCCACAAAGCAGCAGGACCTACAGTGAGATATCCACCGGCCCCAGTTGCCTTGCAGGCATTCAGTTTGTGTGGATCTGAGCACCGGTATCTGTGTCCCCTTCTCTGCGGTCAAGCCATGGTGGTAGTCTGGTGCAGCCGGTTCCAGCAACACTGCACTACATGCGTGCCATGTATGTAACTGCCCGTACCATCATCTGCATCGCTCCACCTCCTCACTGATCTCCCACTGCAATCTTGGTTTTCCTCCACACTTCAGCTCCAATATAGAAAAAAAACATTTATCTTCATCCAGTCGCATCGCTTATCCAAGGCCTGCCGCTTAGTCTTACATCTGACCCATGTCAGTGGAGTTCTCGCTGCAAAAGTGTAAAAATTGCATATATGGAGACAGTTACCGGAGCTTTAGAGCCTCCCATTCTCACACCATTGTCGCTGGCCAAGCACCCCAGATGATGCAGGTATATACACATGCTGTGGTCCTGCCCTTCACTAGGCACATTTTGGGCTTATGTGTGATCTACGCTGGAAAATATTAGAGAGGTCAGGATCCACCTCTCCCTGATTTCATGCCTATTTATGGCCTAATTCACAGAGCCGTTTCCTATAGGATTGCGTCATTATAAACTGCTTCTGAGTCAGGCCCTATCTTCGACAAAACTACCCGGGTCATATACAATTTTCTAAATCTTTGTCTCCTCTTAGTGAAAAAATCTATATTGTGCAATTGGACACATCCAAAGACATTCTTTGGGGCAATGAGAAAGATGAGCTGTGGGCAGCAGTGATGCCTCTGGCTTGCCGTCCTAAGGGCATGTGTTGCCCTTTTAGGGTTCCTTCTCAGGTTAAATACCCCAGTTTAAGAACAGAAACATGTTGAGATAATCCACCGGATTGAAACAGGGATTAAAAACTAAATTGTTGTATCAGATTAAGAACAAATTAAGAAAATAGTATACAAGGGACTTGCCTTGTGTACACCAATACCAATTTGTAATGAGTATACATTGCAAGTAATTTAAGAGGTTGCAAGTAATTTAAGATGTCCTATGTTTTATGTGTCTCACTTTGACATATATGTTGGTTCTTGTAAACCAGTGCATTTAATAACCTTTTAATGAGTATATTTGATTGAAATGAATTGTTTGTTTTTTTATGATGGTTTTTAGTTACTGTCAGTAAGTTTTGTGGTGCACCCTGTGGGATTGAGCTCTGTCTTCTATATATTGAAGCCTGGCAGTTCAGTACAGAATCTTGTGGGGCATGGAGGAAGGAAGTGGCCAAACTTATGTTTTGGGAGACAACATAGGGCATCATTCCGAGATTGGAGGTAGCCATGGCTCTATTTGCGCCATGGCTACCTCCAATAATGGGTCAGGCACCGGTGTTGTTCAATGGGGACTTACCGGCCATTCGACCCTAGAGGGACTGGTAAGTCCCCATTGAACAAACCATTCCCCATTCCCATTTGAGCCCCCATAGGGCTCATTGGGAATGGGGAGGGCGCTAATAACGGGCTCGCGAGTAGCAAGCCCGTTATTAGCGCCCTGGTCCCTTAGCGGGACCCGTAAAGGACGTGTGGTCACAGAAGATTAAGATTTAGATTGAATATTTTAAGACAATGGGTAAAAATGGCATGCTTAAGGCATTAGGAAAGAGACTTCCTAGAAGGATTGTATGCTAATGATGCAAAAGTCAGGTGTGATGATGTAGGTAGCACAATTTTGATAGTTGCTGGCGTGCTCATTGATGTGCCTACACATGGATAAGTTGGTTTATTCTCTCAGGCAGTAACACTCAGGTTTTTCTAATTTACTGTTGTGTTCCAGGCAATGAGCACACCCCACTCCATACCTTCGGTATCCAGGTGCCCTGATATTGCATGGGTACAGAATGTGTGGTCCTGTTGATTTGCACTCAGCATTTCCTTGCATTCATGCTTACAAATGCGTACATGCTCATAAGAAAAAAAAGGAATAATTTCTCTGTGCCTTACACATGCGTGGCTCTCATCTTTCACTTCACACTGAGTGTTCTTAACCATGGCATGTCCTATGGATGATCATGTTTCTAATCTCGGTCTGCTTGAATTCCACTCAGATTTTGCCTGGTTTTGGTGCCTGCCTCACCCTCTGTGCGATCTAGTGGCTTCTTACTGTACCACTACAAAGACAAATTTAGAGGTTAGTAGCCTAGTTAGTGACATCACAGCTGATGTCACATTTAGAACACAGGTAGCATCTTTTGGATACTGAGTTTCACTGGTTTCAGTTGGATGGTGATCAGCCTGGGTGGTGGGAGCTGGTGTGTTAGCAGAATTACATGTAGTACCCTTTGGGAACACTACACACAATTAAGACTACAGGTGTAAGCACAATGTCACCTTTGGTACAAGCCTGTACTACACAGTTATGTGGTAGCAGTGGCTGAGAAGCCAGACTTATCTCAAGAGGGAGGTGAGCAGTACAAGGTGTTACACAAAGGACTTGCAATCACAGTGGTTCAAACAAACACTTACTCAAGGTTTCTTGGTAAAGTAATATACATTTATTTACACATTAAGTTAGAAAACCTTCAACCAGCAAGAAGCAGCTCAATATCACACTATAATACACTACAGTACTAAACTAATACATTTCTGAACAAGTTAGGCTCCCCTGAAGTGGGAGCAAAATGGCACTTCAGTAACTTTGAAAGGGGTAAAAATACAAAGGTTATAAGAATCAAACACCGTTACTTTCTTAGGCAGTGAAGATAGTTTCAGTTTACTACAAGAGGCAGTTCAATTCAATAGTCCTGGGCCAAAGTCAATGGATCAGTGTCTTGGATAGGACAGCACAGTTCTGGTAGTAAACGGTTAAGTCTTTGCCAATGTTCTAAGAAGTAGTCTGCATGAAAAAGAGCTATATGTCGGAATAGGAGCGAACAAGACTCCAAAGTTGGGAATGTTTCACAAACTTTCACTGCGGCAGAGAGGATTTCTCAACCGCATTTGCAGAGTACCTTACGGATGTAGAAAAGCTGTAGCTGAGGCAGTTGTTCCTGGCAGTTCCTGCAGATCTTGCTGTTCCTGCACCTCAGTCGTGGGGACAAGAGGGAGGACTTTGGGAGGTTCCTGCACTGTACTGGGAAGGATCCACAAGCTTGGCAAAACATCGGCTTTAAGGTAAATACTACATTATTATTATTATTAAGGTGTGAGTGCCTTAAAGTCCACAATCTGGTATCCTTCTCACTGGCCATCCGGTTTTCAACAGCACTCTGAAGAAAATTCGACCAGTATGAAGATGGTTTCCAGGTGGCTTGCGAGTTGGTTGTTCCCACCAGCTCAAGGGAAGAAGTCGTCCTTGAAGGGGCTTCTCTGTTGAGGGAGTTTCAGGCAATTTGGACCTGCAGCAGGGCTTCAGCAGGCAAACCAACGGTCCAAGAGTTGCAGCAGTCGTCGTCCTTCAGCTCGTCTTCGGTTCTTTCGTTCCAGTGGTTGACTCTGCCTTCCAAGTCCCAGAGACCTGCTTTTAAACAGTTTTCTCCCATTCATTCCAGCCTAGCTGTCACTCACCCAGCAGGGTGGCTGTCCATGCCAGACAGTCAGCCAGCCAATCACGCCAGACTGTATTCAGGTCTCCTAGGAGACTAAGCACAGGGAGTTTCGGCCACCTCCCTCACATTGTATCCACCCCAGACAATCAGGCGCCAAAGGGGGGCTTCAGCACTGAAGCCCACCAAAGGCCAATGAACAAAGGTACCAAACCTGGTTTGGCGTGCAGAGACAAACACTAGAAGGACCTTTCCGAAAAGAAATGGCAAAAAAAGTCAATCGGAGCCTGTCTTTACAGAGGGGGCTCAGACGCCATCTTCAAAAATATGGCTCTGGTGGATTTTAGCTACTGGAGCGTTTAAACGGGTCTCGGTCTGGAAAATCATGGTAATACCACTGCCACCAGCCATTCTGAGAGGAAAGGGTAGCTTTTGAGGGCTACATGAATTTTCTAGGCATAGGGAATACTAGGCAGTGTGTGCTGGGTCTAGTAATTTAAAAAGACTAGCAAAGTCAATTTAACTTTACATTCACTGAGAGACAGTAGTCAGTCCCAGAGAAGGTATTTAAACATTGGGAAGTCTGAAAGACATCCCTGTGCCATCGCACTGAGGGTGCTGAGTGACACACAAGAAAAAGATGATGTCTATGGAGTTGTCTAAAATGTCAACTGAATCATACCTTTCACAAAACCATTCATGCGTTCTACAAGGCTGTTGGCCATGGGATGTTATAGCAATATGCATATATGTTCTGTTCCACGGTCTTTCAGAAACTTCTGCATGTCAGATATGAATTGTACACCATTATCCATTACTAGTTTGCTTGGGTCACCTTCTCTACTGAACACACTCTCCAGAAAACACATAATCTTAGTGGCTGTCACATTACCCTCCATGAGGCAGCATTCCAACCATTTTGACGTTTAGTCCATGAGAACCATGATGTACACCTTGCCACTCTCTAAACCTTCAAAAGTACCAGTTATGTCCATCGCTAATTCCTTCCACATGGACACAGGAACTTGCATCGGTTGAAGCGGCACCACATTTTCTTTTTTAGACATGTCACTTACAGCGCAAGCTTGATACATCTTCACCAAATCCTCAGCCTCTCTCAATATCCCTGGCCATCAGTAGGTTTCCCTCAGCCGTCTCTTTGTAAGATTCCTTCCTAAATGCCCCTCATGGGCCAATTCAAGTATTCTATTTCTCAAGGATTTTGCGAGAATTTTTTGGTCTACCCACCCTCACCCTTTCTGCATTCTAAGATATCTCATTACAAACTTGGTCAAACTCCGGAAGTTCATTTTATACGGTTTTCCACCCTTCACGAATAGCTCTCCTGAGTAGGCACTGTACGAGATCCCCCACTGCTTCTTTGACCTATACTTCTTTTGGGATTACAGGTAAAATGTGTGCAATAATCTTCTCTTCTGCCTCCTCTGACACTGTCTCGTCCGTGTTCCTTGTCCAAGGTAATCTGGAGAAAAAGTCAGCAACCACATTTCCCTTCCCAGGAGTATACAGTACTCTGGCGTTGTTCTGCATAATCTCGTGCTTCAACCTGTGAATCCCCAGAGACACCAGATGAGGGCATTTGGAGTTTATATTGTAGATGAGGGGCTTGTAATCCGTTTTAATTATCACGGGTAGACCCCAGATAACAGTTCTGATAAGTTCAGATAAGAGTTCTGAAATGTTCCAAAGCTCATTTCACACCCACTGCTTCCTTCTCTATGGAGAAATAATTCAGTTTTGCTTGTTTCATTACCTGTGAGGCAAAGCAGATAGTCACTTCCTTCCCTACCTGTATCTGTTCCAGAACACCTCCCAAGAGAGTCGGTGCCTTACTGACTTCCATTCGTATGTCCTCCCATTCCTTCTGGCAGGAATCAGTCCATTCAAATCTGGCACATTTCTTCTTTGTTTTTTACTATGCTTATTGTACCATGTAATGTTTCTTGTTATCTGTAACTTATGTACCTTTAAGAAATGCGCCCAGACGCCTTTGGCCAGGCACGCAATACAAATGAACTAAATACCAATACGAACAAGCTCTCTCATATGTTTTGTTTTCTCTGAGAAATTTGAGACGAATTTGGAGTAACAGTCAGCTTCCACCAGAAAGTACCTAAATTGATCCTTGTTCATGGGATTAGGCATGTTTGTTATTGTTTCCACAAGTTCTCTCCTTGGTCTGATGCCTTCACTGTTGATCGCATGACTGAGGTAAGTCACCTCCTTCACTTTGATTTTACACTTTACAATTTTCAAAGTTAGCCCTGTGTCCTTAATCACTTGCAACACCGCCAGCAGCTTAGCATCATGCTCTTCCTCTGTGTGCGACGCTATCAGAATGTCGTCCCGGAAATAGTAAACTCCCTCCAAGCCTCTAAACCGTTGTTGCCTTAGTTCTTCCTGTAGTGCAGCCTTGGTGCCAATGCGGATGTTCCTCACTTCATGTACAATTGCTTTTGATTTCCCTTTTAACACAATTTGATGTCTAAATCCCCTGACCTTCCCAATGTCTTTGTTAAACACCTGAGGAAAGCGCTACACCAACCCATCTTTGGAAGAGAATTCTTGGCTTGCGACATATAGGATTGGTTTGTCTTCCCCTGGGTGTATCTTGCATCGCAAAGCAGCTTGCTCATCCCAACCCATGAGAGATGATCCCTTCCGGGCAACTTACAGCTTACAAAACGTGTCCCTATTTCCAAACTTCAGATGGACCCACTTGAAACCCAATATCTCAATGGGCCTCTGACAATAACCTGTAGCTCTTACATGGGAAGGTTTCAACTTGCACAAGGATCCAGCTAATTAATTTTGATACGTGAGAACATCTACCATGGTATAGGGTGATCCAGTGTCCACCATCACTTCCAGTGGTCTCTTGTCCACTTGTATTTTCTCCCAAGGCCCGTTTTTACTGGATGCGTTTAGTGATAGGATGCATATTGGTCCTTCCTCATCTGGGTCTGTGATTGTAAGGAGGCTGCTGGGTCCTCCAATTTCCTCCAGGGCCTTTATACTGCATATCCCTTTGGTCGTGGGATTCCTGCCACTCTCCCATAATGTCCAATCACACCACATTTGTAGCATTCTGCATTCACAGCTGGGAATTCTCTTTCATTATTGTAATGTCTGGCACGTCCACACTGAAACATGCCGATTGGGGTTATGTAGCCTTACCCTGTATGCCTCTTTACTTATCATTGGTTTTCATCCTACACCTTGTTGCGTGAATGGAATTTCTCCTCACTAGTGCAACTTTTGCATCATCTCTGTCCCTGTCGACCTCTTCAATCTTCTTTCCTTCCGTAGAACTAGACTTGTGTTGCACAGCCTTCATGCATTTCTTTCCTGGCCCAATTGTTCATGCTAAGTCGATAGCCTGCTCCAACGTGGGGTTACCACAATCTTTGTTTAATCTGTTGATCTGCGGTATGTACGACAGGATGACCTCTGATATATTCATCAGCAACACCAGTGAACTTGCAGGATGCAGTGAGGCCTCTCAGTGCAGCAATGTAGTTGTCTACAGATTCTCTTTGGTTTTGTTTTCTTGAAAAGAAGTAAAATCTTTCAAGCAACACATTAGTCTTATTTCCAAAATGTTTTCCTAACTCTTCCGGTGCTCATTCATATTTCCTGGTCCCCCCAGATAAGCCAGAGGCTCTGGCCTCTTCAGAAGATAGAGTTTCAGGTAGAGTGCGAAATAGCCTCAGTGCCTCCGCACCTAAGCAGTTCAATAGCGATGCCTCTTTTAAATCATCACTGAACTTACTGCCTCCTTTGGCACACATATATACTTGGAATGAGTCTACCCACTGTTCCCATGGTATGGGGGGATCTGCAGGGGAGACAAGGAATGCACACGGGGCAGGCACACTCTGCATGGTGTTGAGGTGTGGGCTTTAATACAGTCAGTTGAGTATCTTTTCTAATGGGTTGCACTGCACTGCACGCTTCAATGGTCTCTCATGCGGTTATTTGTGAGCTGTACTGTGCCTTTCTGCAATGTTTTCCTGCTGTAAATGCCTTTTCTATCATTGGGTTTTGATTGTGGATGTTCTTATGGGAAGCGGTGTGCTTGTGCATGAGTTTTCGTGCTTTTAAACTACACCAGGAATTGAACTATGCGTTCACTGTAATGCGATTTTCGTTTCCTTACAATACCATGAATCCCGTCCTTAACCTTCCAATACCGAATCCAAGCACACAAATAATCACCAGCAGGTGGCGTCTGCCATTATACAAGTGGCCCTGACCTCACACCACCAAGCGGTACCGGCCATTATCGCAGCAACCCTGACCCGACACACTATCAAACACCAACCCTGATCTTTTTGAGCACCACTAGCCAGACACAGGTCATCATCAAGGCACCCTGTCTAGGAACTCACAGAAACCACTTAACAACTAAAGCACAACATCTATCTACATACCACGATATGCATCTCAAAGAATTACGGAAATATTAACTAACCGACTGACATTGTACCCCTTCCTTGGTACGCCTACCAATGTAACCCTTCTTACACGCCCCTCTCTCAAGGAGACTATGGTGGCCAGGTAATCCAACCCAAGCCTTATCCACACCAACTAAGTCTCATGATAGCCAATAGAACCCAAACTGCATCAATAAGCAAGCCAGCTCCGGCACTCTCGCAGTTTTACACCTTGAAATCTCACAAGATTTATTAGTAACTGCACCTTTTATGCATAAGGAAAACAAGCAAATTGCAATCAAAGATTTCATGATAGAACTACATCCCTGATTCACTTGTATGAATCGTGGTGTCTGCCAATGCTTGCCCTTGGAGAAATTGTGTGCCATGGCCATGTTTCGCGCCTGAAGGGAAGGCTGGGTTTCTCATGGATTGCACCTGAACGAACTCTGGGAATTGCCCCGAATCGCACTGCAAGGACGTGAGGGGTGGCTGCGTATTGTGCTTGGAGGAACTGTTAGTGTTGGCCCTTCATGGTATTTGTAACAATTGTAAAGATTTTGCACGTGCACGCTATTTGTGAAGATTCACTATGCTCTACACCTAGAAGAGATTGAAGAATAGCCCCTTCTCTACTAGTGGTAATTTGTGAAGGCTAGCCTTTCCCACTAACCATTTGTCGCAGCTGTAAGCATCGACAGAGGATGACACTACCGGATCGAACAGATGCATCTACGACAAATCTCCACCGAGTTTCTAGGTACGTATAAGCGCACCACTTTGGTGGACACCAGCCACAGGCATGGCCACCAGCATACATCAGAAAACAGCAATGACTACGACAAATTCAGTCTCGCTGGTCACATAACTGTTCCGCCTACTTACACCAGATTATGCCTCAACACCTCTAGCATCAGTATGCAGCAAAGACCTGCAATAAATTCGGGGCAGCTGGAAACTCGACGAGTCTCCTGAACTCACGCTTCATCCTGACCTCTCTCAGCACACATTCACATGCCTGGCCTCGTGGGTTGTTTTTACCAGAGTCCGGCGAACCCTCGTAAGCCTTTCGTGGCCAAATGCGCATACACATTCTCAATCTACTCAGTGATTTCCCCTATTTTGGACTTCAGTCCCTGAGGGCATTCCCACCACTAGCGCATTGAGAAAATAATAATGGTAAAAGGCGCTATATAAATGGCAACTACAATAAAATACAATCCAATCCAATTTCATATTAAGGTAACTTAGTTTACATTTTTGCATGGTGTCATCTGTATACGGATAGTTTAAGTGGGGTTCTGAAAGTTTCATCTTGGAGCAGTACCCACAATTGGCTAATTTATTTTCTTATTTTCTTCTATCCTATTTCTCAGAGCTTGTTCTTTCAAACATTAGCATATTTTTTGGGCCTGACAAGTACAAAATGTTTTCTAATGGTATATTCATGGAAAGGGTGTTATAGATATATCTTGCCACGCGAGCATGTGTGTTGTTGTGTTATTTACTGTTCTCCTCCTTCTATTAGTTACCGTGAAGGGCTAGGTGTGCAGTGTATCTTTTTCCCCTGCGTTATGCGTGAGGTGGTGTGTTGTGTTCAGTGTTGTCAGTGTTGTCTTGCGTTATATGTGATGTAGTACACTTAAGGTTATCCTTCTAGCAGTTCTGTAAAAAGGGAGACGTTTAATGAACTACTGTGCTCCTACGAGATGTGAGGTGTTATGTATGGTTTGCACTTTTAGTTTCCTTAAAAGGGGAGGTGTGTAATGAACTTTTGTTCTCACTCTTACCCTCAAAAGGGGAGGTGTGTTGGGGGGAGTGTTGTGAGCATATTTTTCCGAGTTATGTTAGGGCAATTCTGCATACACTAGTGATGGTTTGTCGCTAGTTCTTTCTCCTGGAACTTGAACTCCACCAGCGCCACTCAGCTTCTGCTTCTACCTGGGCCACTCATGCAGCCTGGGGCTCAAAATAACTCCAGCCCTGTCTGTTCACCACCGGACCGCAGCTGGCATACATGGTTCAGGGGTTAAAGGGTATTTTTCTCCCCCCCCTCCCCCTGCAGTCACTTGGGGGCGACATCTGCAAAGGCTCCCTGATCCACCACCAGAGTCAAACCCTGGGCAGTCCTTGGATACGAGGGCTAGCAGGCTCAAGAGAGACAGGTATAAGATAGGACAGGGGTGATAAGAATGTATAAAATAGCCCGCACGCCTATGCCTGTCTTTGGATCAGCATTCTGTAGACCACGGCAATGCTATATCTAGCAGGTGTAGAAAACACACCTGACTTGAGAAGTCTCAGAAAGAGAGCAACGGTATTGGATGCCACAGAAGACTTAGCAGGGAACAATGAGTTCAGGGTCCATAGGATACACTGCCAACACAATACAAACGTGGAAGAGGCACTAGAGGCACTTGTCAGCCGCTGGAGGAAGCAGTGAATAGAGGAGACTCACTTGAGGAACCATGAGTGTAGGACACTTGCAGGCAATGGAGAAGGAAGTGCATTAAAGACTTGTGGAATCACTGAAGGCAGCAGAGGATTCAGAGCAAACAGAATCATTCGAGAAAGCAGTGAGTTGACTGGGGTAGCTACACAAACAGCAAAGACATGTGTGACCACCAGAACTGTTCTGCCATGTAGCCTACCACTTTTAAATGCAGTGCCCTGTGAACATGTTTTACCTTGCAACCCACCATTTTTAAATGCAGTGCCCTTTAGAAATGATCTGCCATGTAGCCCACCGTGCTTAAATACAGTGCTTAAGTGTATGACCACTGAAAATGTGTTGCCATGCAACCTACCCCTCTCTCCCAGTACTGCGCCACCTTCACACACCCCGTGCAGCAACAGTTATCCATCACTTTACACTGGACCCCAGACATCACCCTGTTCCCACCCTCTCCCTTTCTCCCCCTTACTATTTAAAAGCCAACCCCAAACCTCATATGCTCTCCCATCTATCCAAACCTACCACCACCGAAAAACATCCAGTAACGCTGAAGCCTAATCCCCTCGCACATCTCAAGATTACAGCTTGTAAACCACCACTTCCCAACAATGAAAAGCACACCTCCACACAGAAGACCAAAGACTGCTACCCTGCTTCCTTGGTTTGCACTAGCCCCTCCAGGCTTCTGCGTCTCCACACCCACCCCTAAACCCTGGACGATTAACCACGCATAGTCCCCAAAAGAAATTAACGACTAGGCACCCATACAATCACCCAACTACTTGCTTCTGGCCACCCCAGAACCCCTTCACATGCCCTGATACACTAACAAGCACCCACTGCTCTCCCCCGTGCCCATTCCTCAACCCCTTGCCTATGGCCTCATTTATGCCTATTCTCCATGTGCCCACGCCACTGACATCCACAACGTAATCTTGGGGAAAGACCTTGACCTACTAGCCATCACCGAAGCGTGGCTACATGATTCTGCAGGTCCAACCCTATCGCTTGCCCTCCCCACTGGCTACTATATTCTTGGGTCAGATAGGCTTGGTAAATCAGGTGGAGGAGTCGATATTATTTCTAAAGCCTCACTTTCCATCAGAACCGCCCACCTACCTTTGCTGTCAGGATAGGAACTATTGCTAGCCAAACTCGAGTCATGCCCTCAAACCACTATCAACATCCTACTCCTATACCGCCAACCTAACAACCTCAACTCTCCAGACATGGACATCCCTCTCCTCACTCCACCTATAAAACCCAACACAAAACTCTTATTACTCTGAGATTTCAACATTGTGTAAAATGACAACACTGACACCAGAGCGACCACCCTCTAAGCTCCTCACTTCTCTAAATGAGCCTCACTCAAGTCAACACTGCGACCACGCATACCAAAGGCTGCACACTTGATTGGGTCCTCAATCTCAACAGATCCATCACAGTGACCACCATTTATTCCCTACCCTGGATCAACCATTGCCTTATCCTCTTTACCACTACATTGGAACCTAGATCTGCCCACAAAGGAGCCAAGGAGCCAATCTACTCCCCATCACAGCGAGACACACGCGCAACCTCACTAAAGAGATGCTTGCATCTACCATTAATACCTCTCTTGTTGCATTGACAGACAGCAACGACCCTGAAAACATCCTCACAGATACAACACCACTCTCCTACTCACTCTTGACCACCATGCCCACTTGAAAACCTCACTCCAGAAAAGGCCCACAAAAAATAATTGGTTCACAGAGGAACTACTCACCTTCCGCAGACACAAACAATCCCTGGAACTCCTCTGGAGAAAGAACCCCTACTATCATTGCCACAAAATCTGACATTTACAAAACCAGAATTAGCAAGGCCAATTCCAACACAAGAGAACTCTTCAAAATATTCACAGAGCTTGAATCCTCAGCACCGACATCAATAGCTTCCCTAAAGAAAAAGCATGGTGCTCACTCGTCCAATCTGCCTTTGCCAACAAAACACACATGCTCAGAGAGAAAACCATACGCAAAAAAACTCTGCTCTCAAATAAAGTCATGCCTACTCATCACACCGTTGCCCCCACCAGTACGACCACACCACCCTTTCACTTCTCCTGCATCTTTCCTACCAATGCCCTAAGCATCATCCAACACCTTAAACCCTCCAATTACAAAGGAGGCATTTGCCCATCCCACATAGTGAATTAATGTTTTCCTCTTTCACTTCATGTTTGGTCCTCAAAGCGATCAAAGAAGCCTGGGTAACACTGCTTCTCAAAAAACCCTCCCTTGACCCCACCCTACCGACCAACTACCGTCCTATCACCACAGTACCCTTCCTCCTTAAAATCCTTGATGGCATTACCTACTCCCTATTCCAGACCTAGCTAGAAACCCACGAACTCCTTGGCTCTCGCCAATCCGGCTTTAGACCCAGACAGAGCACTGAAGGTCCCCTTCTGAACTTCAAGATCCAACTCGACAGTATACGCGATGCCAGCAAACTTGTCATCCTTCTCCAACTTGACCACTCTGCAGCTTTTGATCTTGTCGATCATAACATCCTCTGCCAGCACCTCAAATCCAAATTCAACCTCTCTAAAGAAGCCAACAGCTGAATCCACTCCTTTCTCAGTGACCACAACTCTAGGATTTTTGCTGCCACTGAAACAGCTGACCCCATCCCTGTTTCCTATGGGGTCCCACAAGTCTCGTTCCTGTCACCTACACAGTACAACATGTCCACCAAGCCCTTTTCGATCACCTCGACAACTTGCATATCCCCTACACTAACTTCGCTGACGACACCCAAGTCTTAATGAAACACACTGGTGACCACACCACACACATGAGCAATTGAGTTTTTAGTATCATCCAAGCCTGGATGTCTGACCACCACCTTTGCTGAAATGATGATATAAAAGAGATCCTCATTGTTGGCTCCCAGAATTGGCTCAAACATATGACATTGGCCTTAACCCAACCTTTGCATCCTTCAACATTGATGGCAACATCAGGACTGTCTCTAAACATGTGAAAACATTGGGTGTCTACCTAGACTCCAAACTATCCCTGCAAAAACATGTCAAAGCCCTTGCATCCTCAGCTGCCTACTGTACTGAACTCATTAACCTCAGTAGACCATTTCTATCCACTGACAACTGCCTCACTATATCCAGAGCCATCATTGGTAGCAAATTAGACTACTCTAAAGCCAGTCTCTCTGGCCCTTTGACCAACACATTGCTAAACTCCAGCTTATCCAAAATGATATGATATGGCATTTATAACGCGCCTATACACAAGTGTTTCAAGGCGCAATGAGGCAAAGGATGGGGATCAGAGGGAAGACAGAGACAACGATCTTACTAGGCCAGGCGACATTGAGATTGCGCAAGTGCAGGAGAGGGGGAAGGGGAAAAGTGGGAGGGGAAAAGGGGAGGGGGCAGTGCAGTACATAGGATAACAGTAAAATAAATACAAACAATAAATAAAAAGTGCGGCCATCTGGTGGCAAGTGCAGGGTTAAGTGCAGACATCAGATGTCAAGTGCTGGTAGGGGGCTGTAGGGATACAGAAACAGACCCTGAGTGCAAGGGTTGCCATGGGGGCAGTGCAGGTGTGCAACTGGCAGGGAGGGGAACTGGACCTGAGATCAGAGGTTAGCCAGGTGACCAGTGCAGTTTCAGTTTCAGCCAGGAGTTCAGCAGGGGAGAGGAGGAGAGAAAGCCGACGCAAAGAGGAAGGTCTTGAAAGGAAGTTTCAGAGAGGCAGGGAGGCTGTTCCAGAAGGATGCCCCAGCCATAGAATGAGATCTAACACCAACTTGTTGCTTAGAGAAGCAACTGAACCTGAGGGAGTTGGAGGCAGATGAGCAAAGAGCTCGAGAAGGAAGATATTTACGCAGAGAGAGCTGAAGGTATTGAGGCCCCAGGCCCAGAAGCCCTTGTGGACAATAATTCTTGGGGCCTGAAACGAACAGACCACATATCACAGGCAACACGGGAGGCCCTTTGGCTACCAATCAAAGCCTGCATAGAGTTTAAAATCCTCTTCATTACTCACAGATGCATTCACAATACAGTACCCACATACCTGAACCAAAGCATCTCCAAGAGCGCTAAACCACAATGCCTGCGATCCTCCTCAACAACGACCTTAGCTATGCCCAGATTTGGCAGAAAAAGACCCGGTGGTGTTAGCTTCACCGTTACTGCCCCCATGCTCTGGAACGCCCTCCCACCGTATATTCATGATGTAACTTCCTAGTCGCTGTTTAGAAAACTGAAGACTGTTTTGTTCAACAACTATGCATTATACGCTTGCCTGCTGTATCTAAGACCTGCCATGTCTGTAGCCTCTCGCTGACACCGACTTATGTAATAGCTCAGTGATACCTCCGGGTCTGGGCGCTATCACACATGAAATAAATAAATAAAATTAAGAAAATGGATGTTGCACTGCACAAGAGAACACAGGAGCAAATTTAAAAGGATGGAAAGTACACTGTCAGGAGAAAGAAAATCCTGGAAGATAAGACATATAAATGATAGGCAGAGGGCTGAGTGGCACCGCTGAAAACAAAGAAAGGGGCTGAAGGTGGGGTTGGGCAGAGACAAACAAAGCCTTCCCACCAATAAAAAGTTGGTGGCCACAGATATCAAATCACAGGTTGTTCTTTTTCACAACGAGATGTTTCAGTAGTACGGAGGGGATTACAATTTCAGTAGAATATGTTAAAATATTACATTTTAATTCAAATTGGAGCTGTACCAGTTATCAGGACTACCATTTTCACAGTCTACTAATTCATCAAACAGGCATACATTGGCACACACAACTAGACCTTGGCTGCTTGGCTGACCCTTAAGACATTCCTATTGGTCTATGAGCCATTCTAAGTCTGATTGTAGGTGCCCAATCAAAAGCAAGGGAGGTGCTTCAGAGCCACCACTGGAAACATGCAAGAGGTAAAGAGCAAACGGCTGCACAGCTGGCAGAGAAAACAAGCCGTCATGATTTCTAGTGAACTGGGTAATGGCGGACCAAGTCAGAATTGTCAGGAATTCACAGTTTATCGACACCTGCATCAGATGGAGGTGTGCTTATGTACGCTATGCCAGCTCATGCCAATACAGGGCACGGCTGGCAGAAACTAGGAAAAGGAGACAACAGGTGACATCCCTCCGCTTGATATTGTCCTCAAGGATTTTCCCCAGCTACAAGAATGTATTACCCCATGGGCCCGAAACCCAGGTTGGCACATGCAATGTGTACAGTTCGAGAACATGGCTGGAAAGCTTTCAAATGAGCACAGAGGCATGTAGGTAAGTAGATTTCCGCTACTATTAATGGAACAGGAGTGCAGATGGAACATGACAACTGTCTCCCCGAGGGGGTCTGAATAGTGACACCAAGGAGGGATCATAAGTAGACCTGGACTGACCTACAGATTTGATGTCTTTCAGAATGGCTCGCTTTGGGAAATGGCCAAAGCCCAGGGGAGAGTCAGTCAAATGTGAATGAATCGAGTGTCTTGTGCAGAAGTAAAGTAGAGTGTTTCCAATTGTGGAAAGTATAGTGCAGATTGCAGCAGACCAGGCTGAGTAGACGGTTGGAAACTCCACAAAAGGGCTAAAATGGTGAGAGATACATTGGACCTTGATACGTGAAGAGTGCTTGTTGGAGAGCTCTGCAGTTTGGCCATGGCTTAAGTGTAGTAGGCTTGGGCGATTGGTATTTTGAGGCCTTGCTGTTGACTGTAAGAGGCTAACCTTTCGGTTTAGGCAAGCCGATTGTATCTACCCCTATTCAAATGCTGTACAGACTCTTTGGCTTCCAAGAGATGGGGTGAAACATTTATTGAGTTTATTGGAGTAGGTTTCAGCAAAGCTAATTTGTAACACGTCCAACCGGATGAAGATTTCAGTCATTATGCTCAGCTGCATGTTTAAATGTTAGGTGTAAGAGAGGTAAGTATCCTGGGATTTGACAGAGTTAAAGTAAATGTTAAAAAATGCAGAAGTCGAAAAAAGTTTACTCAGTGCTCTTTTTTTGTTGTCAGACTGGGAAAAGGGAGGAAGAGCGAGATAACGGTGATCATGCAGGAAGGTAAGAGGTAGTGGTCGGGATCTCCACATTCAGGATGAAATGCACATCACGGAAGTCATCTTTCTTGTGGAGGGGGGGGGCAAAGAGGTAGAACTTGTGATTTTCAAACGTGGCTAAAACCACACCGGGAAAGGTTTTGTCAGCGATTTCCAAATGTGTGTACACATTTTAAAATCAGCCGAAATGCTGATTTTGGAGGGAAGATTGGACACGCACTCTAGTCAGAGATATAATTGATCAAAGCCGGCAGGAACTTGTGCCACCTGTACTTTAGATTGAAACTAGAAAGTGGCAATATGACTGAAACTAATGTAGTTGCTGTTTGTTTGAAGGATACCGACAGGCTTTGGTGTATGGCAGTAGGTGCAACGATGGCTACACGACCCCTTCATTTGCCTGGTCTATTTTAAAATATGATACTTGCCATTTTGTCAGGTTGGCAAACTTAGATGTACATATTAATATGGTTTACAATGCCACTTATTTAGTGAAAAAGTAAATAACTGCTCATCTGAACTTCTCTCTCTCTCTCTCTCTCTCTCTCTCTCTCTCTCTCTCTCTCTCTCTCTCTCTCTCTCTCTCTCTCTCTCTCTCTCTCTCTCTCTCTCTCTCTCTCTCTCTCTCTCTCTCTCTCTCCTCCCCTTCTTGTCATGATGCCAGCCCAGTCTAACCCAGGACAGTGGTTACTTGTCATTGAGTGACACACATTCGCCCACCCTCTCTGTGCTTGCTCTTCAGGATGAGCGGTGAGTATCACGTTTTGCTCAGTTGGCCCCACCTCGAGCTTGTTCCCCAAAGGCAGGGGGAGTTTCAAAGAGCCTTTTCCCCTACCCAGGGCACTATACTATATACCTAAAACAGGGCATTGTGTTGTCAACATTATAGCCTGGCAGTCGTCAACTATGTGGAACTTTCACTTTGTATTTTATATGGCGGTGCTAGAAAGCACACAGGAGCACCTCTAACCTATTACTCTTACACATCACAGAGCACAGTATCAGGGCCATATCCGTTTTTGCACGTATAATATTTGCAAATGCACGACTGACATCAAATTGCAACCAAGGTTACAGTAGGGCGTGAGTAGCAGACAGAAATTTACCTTCTTACTCTCTAACACAAATTAAGTTGCAGGGTGCTGGGACCTGAGTGGGGCATGGTATGGTTTTTGTGAGGTTGAAAGTCCTAAACTATCCCTCTGGTGATAGGTAGGCTAGCATATTTTGGCATTCATCTCGATTGTTTATCCAATCTTGTGATTGCTACTATCACCTCAACTGTCTTTATTGTGAACCACTCTGTAAAATCCAACAGCCTGACCCTTTTCCCTGAGTAGAATGCGGATATTGTGATACATGTTCATGGCTTTGCCTCATTCAGAGAGAAAGGGCTGCCAAGCCAGAACTAGACATAGCTGCATACTTAAACAGCATCTAGATTCCCCTCTGAATCAACACTTTGAGTGTAAGCCCAGGAAGATGTCCAGGAATGTGTGCATGTGATGATCCCAATGATTTTGTGTCCCTCATAATGTTCAATAGAAGCAAACATGTGATTGCTAAATGTGTTGGCATTCAACTTCTTAGAGTCCTATTTAAACAGTGGATCTGTGCCCATACCTTGTCCTGAAGAATAAAGAAGGAAACGGCCCAAGAAGAATCATAGGCCCTGCAAGTCTTCCAAGACCCCTTTCTGGTGACTTAGCTGGCGCTTACACCAGTCCCCTTCAAATGACCAGGGGACGACCAGACTACATCCTTCTTTGCTTGACCTGGTGGGGCCAGCTGAGTCCCTAGCCCTCGAGCATCTATGCAGTGAGATGTTTGACTGTGACCCCTGCACGAGAAGGTGAGGACAAAGGACAAATGACAGTGATAACAGCTTTCAGTGTCTGTGAACTGCGGCTGTGCAAGGAATGTTTCAAGGCCTGCTATGATCTTCAAAACCCCAAGAGGACATATTCCAGTTGATGATGCATCGCCTGCTTACATTTTAACTGGAGGAAACGTAGATCACTAAATCAACCACTGAAACTACTAAGAACATTTCAATGGCAATACGAAATGTCAACACAAGAGTATGAATTACAACGGACAATTTTTAATATATTAAAAGGTCAGATGTATGTTTGTCCCCATATGTCTGTCCGATGCAGTCATGTGCTGTAGAGACACATTCACATACCGTCACTTGTTGTCACCGCTAGAGGGAGCTGTTCTCTTAGATACATAGAGAAAATTCCAATTTGCATAGCTTTGCCTCTTGTCACCACTGCAGGGAGCTGTTGCCTTAGGATATGTAGAGGCCATTACTGTGTCAATGAAAACCTGCACTTTGGCCCATGTACATGGCCTCTTACACTAGTGTCAAACGTAAAACAAAGGGAATTATAATACCATAATGTGAAACCCCAAGAATGTAAGGTATATTAGGTACGCAAGTGAACTCAAATGATAACATTGCAACAATATGACTAAATGAGACAACCAATTGGTTTGGGAAATAAGCCTCTTATGTATTTCTAGATAATATCAAAATGGCGACTGCATAAGATGCCATCGCATTAATACGTGCTATGACATCAGCACGCATATGAGGGACGCAGTTCTTTGACTGCAAGAGCGGGATTTACACAGATATAAAAACGCTCAAATTGAGCCGGTGTTCACATAAGAGAGGAGGCTGAAAAGTGTGTGGATACTCTACTTGAGGTAAGAAACAAGAAAGTGTTATTATAATGCAGGAACGTTGAAAAATGATAAACATTTGACCTAACATAACCACCTTCTTCTTTCTCGTTCACGGTTGAAAAACTGGAGAACTATATAAAGACATGAGCAAACTATTTGATAAATAAATAAAATTAAGGGAAACACAGAATTAGTAATATAACAGAAACTAGTCCTAACAATTCTGCCAATTGAAGGAAGAAATTACGAGGTACTAAGGAAATGTATTATATTCATTACCATAAAGTCAACAACACCATATATAGTTCTACTAAATACGTGTTGTCATTTAGGATGCCAGAATATGAAATCTGAAACTTTTTTGAAAACAAAATGGAATAAAAAGGGAAGAAGTCGACTGAACGTATTATTTGGAGCAATGTACTTAAACTAATGTGCACAGTCAACATTAAACTTCTTCCCTCCTTAATAAATGTAACTATTCACTCGCCTGTTTTATATTCACTGAGCCAAACTAATATCTTAACTAGTACTTAAATCCCTCAATACTATACTCTTCAATATTAGTATAATGTAAAATACCTCTACCGGTGTATAAGGATTATATAAATTGCTAATGATAGCTTTTTTATTATTTTGACAGTCTTGAAGGGAATCCTAAGGATTGAAACATGTGTCAGCAAACCAAAGTCTTAAGGAATTATTTCATGCAGTAAACATTGTAAAAAACAACAGCCTGATAATGTTCTTTTTTAGTTCATTTGTTTTTGTATAAAATGGACTGGGGAAAAAAATTGGTGCTAAGTGCATTTGCTCATTTTTTTAGACTAGGGTAAAATATAGGTACTTTTTCCCTAGGTCTTCTTTTCATTTTCCATTTTGCTGCTTAATTTATACTGAGTAGACCAAACAGGTTTTGTCTCAATTTGTAGTAACTTAAAACGTTTGCACTAGGCAAAAGCTCTTTTTTTGTTGCTATGTTTGTTATGCAACATAAAAAGAAATATTGTACTACATTTATTTATGTTACACAGCAAACAGAGCTAAAACATGTCTGCTTCAGTTTTGCCTCTGTGAATTTGTATTTGTTAGATAGCACGGAATCGGGGAAAAGAAAACCTGTTTCTTCCAGTCCCTATTATACAAGCAGCAAAATTGGTGGTAAGCTTATTTGCAGCATTTATTTGCACAAGGGCATGGTTGAGGTAATCTGGTCCCAGGTGTAATGTTGATCCTCTTGCTGCATAAATATGTTCCTGTTGTTGATAGTTATCCATCTTTGAGTATGTATATTTTTAGTTAATTATCATTAGCTTTCCCCACAGGCCCCTCAAGCTCCTGTGGTTTACTTTTGATAGTGACGTGGTGTGAAAGTCTAATTCAGAGGACAGTTTGCCTTGGTGAGGATTTTTAGCACAACCTTAACTTTCTGTAATTTAGAGCAACTGGAATTATTACAAACTGATGGAAGATGTTGGTTGTGCCGAGGAAGCAATCGCCACCTTTTTTTGTTCTCGACTAAAAGGTTTGTTCTCTTTGCCCACACTTATGCTATCAAAGTATCCAGACTATATAACCCTAGCTTTTTCTTATCTCTGCCTCTTCCCTTTCCTCTTTAACTCGCTGTCCTTTCTTCTAGTAGTCAGATGACTGCGTATTGTGTGCGTAAGAGTATTTTGCTTAATTCACTGTTGCAATATATGTATGTTCCTGCTGTCTGTTCTCTCTTTTAGTCTTTAGTTTAATTACTCAGCGTTTTCAAATGTGGTCTCCTCAGAGATCGGGGGTGGGCTGGCTGTAGGATTGCTCTTTTCTTAAAGCAAGCTAAATATGTTGCTTGTTGGTCTGATCTCTTTCAGGATAGTGCTCCAAGCCAACCATTCTTGTCGTTTTCATGCCATGCGTAAGAATGTTAGACATTCCAAGGGCACCAAATTGGTGCCGAGAAGTGTGAAATGGGCTGATGTTATGTTATGTCGACTTATACTGCGCACCACTATCACTGAGGAGCAGTCTCCAGGCGCTCTAGGAAAGGTCGGCACCATAAGTCTTCTTGAAAAATATGCAGTGGAAAATAACAGCGACCTGGTAGCTCAGTGCAGTTTCACCTTTGCCACCATTTATGACAGTAGCCCAAATGGAATTCCACATACATATCAAGAAGATTGCAAGTGGTGGCCCCTTCCATAGCTTGTAAAACGCAACACCGGCCCACTGACTGGCCTGCAAGTAAAGACACAAGAGTTTGCTAAGAATAGTACAGAATACTTCATGGATGCAACCGTATGTATGATGCTATGAGACACAGCGAATTGATCCAAATTTCCATTGATGTGAATTGATATCCAAATCGTCAGCGGGGAGAGGACTGTACAAGTATTGCCGCCCATGAAATAACTATTTTGGATCCAAGCTAGGTTGGGTTTATAATGAAGGAAGGTTGAACACTTTAGAAGAGTTGCCGCGAGTAAATCGTCGAGTCTTGTCAGGGGAGGGGAATGACATACACACGACATCTCTTACCCGCCTCTGAATATTTTTAATGGAAGTTTCTGCAGCTAAAAACCCGAGAGAAGAGCAACATGCTGATAGCAAGAGCGTGAAACTGCCACGGGCAGAAAGCCCGGCCATATCTCGCAGCACTGCTGTCTCCCGAGCCCACACCCCGCACAGTCCCATAGCAGCCGGTAGCAGCTCTTAGGTTCGGTGGCTGGCAGGCTGAAAGGAAAAGCATCGGATTCCAACGCATCGTGCAAGAGCTACTGAAAGCACCCTCTATAGAACGTGATAGTTTCCTTCTCTCATTGCGTGGCGTGCTGCAGATGCACAGGAGAGTGTGGCCGGTGCACTGTTTCCAAACGCGCACTGGAACATTCTAGAGGTGGCTCCTGAAGCACCTCCAGGTTGTGGCTTTAGAGGTATTTTTTGCAATAAGGTTCTGACGCGCAGGACACAAGCAACATCCACAGGGAATTGACAGTAATCAATACCATGGCCCATTTCCGGTCATGTGCAGTGAAATAGACGCTGCACACGCTTGACTTGTAAGAAATGTGTCCGATTGTGAATCGCATGTTTTATGAATAACTACGGGTAATAATTTTATTAGTTGCTCTACAGAACAGGCAGTACCCTAAAGACGGCATTCTGATCAATGCTGGTGTTTGCACACATTCCTCACTCTTGGCTGAGCACCCATAGATTCCAGGCTGCCATGTTTTCATAATTTACAGGAGCTGCAAGGATTCGCCAAGTGCTCATCTTTATTAGGTTTACTGATTTCAACATGTTTCAGGCTTTACTTTGCATAAGGGTGACACTGCCTGGATTATTGATGGGTAATCTTCATTATTCTGAGCCTACTCTTCCTCGTCACAGTCCTCAATTGATAAATGTGCCCCGTTTCTAAACTGTAAAACGCACATATGCTGCAGGTGCTTTAGAGGTGGTGCGTGTCAACCTCCACACCCATCGGCACATCCTGCACCACTGTCAAGCGATCCTATTTCTGTTTCTTGCTATTTTTCATTCCGCTCGCATTCTTGGGTTTATTTTTTAGTCTGATTTCTCTTTTCAGAAACGAATTTTATAGATGACTTGATCTTGTCTTTTTCAGGTGTGTACTAGTATCGAAATGTGATACTCAATGTTTTCACCTACTAAAGAAGTGATCCAAATATTGGTGCTCTTCTTCAATCTATTTTATATTCTGCTGTTCGTGTTTCATTTAATCATGGTAACACATCGTCTATTTCTCCTTATCTTGCACACCATCACTGTTCGTCTACCCCCTATAAGGTTCAATTTCATATTTTGTGTATTACTTCTAAACATCCACATGCTTCAGCGCCTTCATATCTTTCAGAACTTATCTCACTCTACTCTCCTTATAGGCAGCTTTGTTCTTCGGTACTGCCACGGTGCTGAGTCTTCTTTCCGTTCTTTTCTTTTCATTGCTCCTAAATGATGGAATGCTCGGCCTTTGGAGACATATCTCTGCTCTTCCCTTTCCATCTCCAAAAAGTTGCACGTCGATTTATCAAGGTTCATTTTCATTTTTCTTCTCATGTCAGCAAAATCGTGTTTCCATCATTAATGCTCTGAACAGTGTTTATGATAATTAGCACACTGGAAGGGGGAGCCAGCCAATCAGGTTGCTAGGAATGCGGGCTTGAATTGACGATGAAAGCCCACATACCATGCCGCCTGACGGCCGGCTCCCCCCACCGCCATCTCCACCCCACCCTCTGTTCCCTTTTATTTTTAGTTTTTTTTCATTTCCCACACCCACTGCTCACCTTATTTCGCTGCTCCTTCCCTTTGGCTCCCACAGGATGCATGGAAAGGGAAGAGGGGCTCCGTACAGAGCCCCACTTCCCTTTTCATGGTGACCATCTTGGAAAAGTATTTTCCTTCGTTCAACGGGACGCACACAGCATCCGGTTGAACCAAGGAAAACACCTTTTTAGGCACCCGCGTTACCGCTTTGGCAACCCGGAGTGCTAATAGCCTTAATCCCCTGGCTGGAACGAGGGTTTAACGCCATATTGTAAAGCACGTTGGACAAAGGTGCAATATAAAATAAATGCATAAATCATCCTCGCAGAGCAGAGTGTGTGAAAAATGTGACAGGAAGAATCTGACTCAGTCATATGAAGATTAATTGTACATAATCTGGCCATTACCACTTTGTCCCAGTGGTTGAAGAGGGCGGGAGTGGTTGGGAGCGGCGCTCCTCTACTTTTTAAAATTAAGTTTGACTGTTCCTATGCTTCTATTTTAAAACGAAAACATTCCGGAATGGCCCAGGAACATTTCTGAAGAGGCTCTTTGCAAGGGTATGTAGGAGAAGCAGAGAGTAGTTCCCACTACTCCAAAGGGGCGAAGCGCCCTGCCAGGCCTTCTTGGTTCGATGAAGAAACAGGGGTCCAACGGGACAACAGCAGGGTCATGGTGCCAAACCTTCTAAGCACGTCACAGGTGGTTCCTCGAGTCTGCTTTCTTCTTATGGATAGTTGGCTCCTTGTGAGGTTCGGTGTGAACCTCAGTAGATTGACCTGGAAAGGATGCAGAGCCCCTTCTCTCATCCAAGATTCGGATCATGCTCAAATCTCAGATAGCCAATTGAAGATCTGCTCTCTTTCATGCATGCCAGACGTGGGCCAATCGTGGCACACAGTGGTTCCAGTCCTTCATGGTTTCCAGACATACTGGCACCAGTAGTGTGAATTAGGACCAGACAGTCCCAACCCTCTTCCTGGGCACTAGAACACGTGATGTGCGGGAGCCCGCGAAAGTTGTGTTTTTTGCGGGAGGCTGCAGGTCCAAATAAGGAATACCTGGGTCTCTCGGCCTGGGGGAAGGTGAAAGGACAGAATGGCCAAAGGACAGAACAAAAGACTTTGTGCACGGCCCTTTTAGGCACTGGCCACAGTCTTGGGCCAAACGTGGAAAAACATGTTGTGGTCCATAAACACGAAGTAAAAATACTTTAAAAGTAAACTGCTGCCACAAGTTCATCCTAGGCACACTTGTATAAACACCCAAAAATCCTTAGTGGGTGGCTAGGGCCATAAAAACAAAAGGACCCCTATGCACATTACTGTAAGGTACTTGGTACATAGATAAAAAGTTAACAGGAAATGGCAACAAAGTCAAAGACTAAGGGAAACATAGTTTCCCAGTACTGAAAGTCTGAAGGACATGTCAGTTTCCCCATAACAAAATTAGCAAAAGCCCAGCAGAGTACAGCAGAAGGCTGGGCTCCACTGGAAAAAGTCAGGTTTGGTACTCCAAACAAAAGCAAAAAAGTTTGGGGGATCCATAAATGGAGGCAAAATTGTGCCTAAGGGAAATCTTTCCTAAAAACATACTGGACCATCGATTGGTTGTCCATGAAAAGCGTTATGGCACACTACCATTTGCCCTTTGTGAAACTCCAGATTACAAAGTAGTCTCCATGCATCTCTTAACAATTGATGAACAGATGTAACTCCCCTTGAGACCACCGACCACCAGTGGAAACTCCACTAAATGAGCTCCCCACCAGCTGTGGGTGGCATCTGCTTCTAAGACAAGACTTGGGGCCATTCCAAGAACTGCCTTGCCGTTCTTTACATCTGTGTGCCGGAGCTACCATTGTAACTTGACGCTCGCTTTTGAAGTGAGCTGCACCCATGTATCAAAGTCTGTGCCTTCTTGTAATTTTTGATTCTTTAGCCTCTGGAGAGCACAAGATTGAAGTTAGGACAAATTGCCTGAATTGATACTGACAGGAGTCCTATATTCTTATCCAACTTGGGAAGGGACATGCCTGGAGACTAAATAGCCTACATAAATTCCCTTTTGGTAGCCCAAATGCATGTTCAGAGCAGACGAAGTGTGGAGATAACACAGTCCACTGTAAATCCCGGAAACTGAACCTTCTGATTGGCCTGCCTTCTTAATTTTTCAGTTGATCAGAAAGCCTATTGATGTTAACAAGTTGATAGTCTAATGAAGATGTTTGATCAACACTTCCTCAGAAGGGGCCATAATCAGAATGTCATATAGCTAAATAAGCAATTGAACACCTCTGCTCCTTAAGAACGTCACTACTGTTTGCAGTAGCTTGGAAAAACACCAAGGGGCTGAGGATAACCTAAAGGGGGTAAGAAAACTGAAACATTTCACCAACGGTAAACTGAAAACCTCCTGGGCTCCATCATAATCTGGACTGTTAGGTATGCATCTATGAGGTCCAATCAAGCCATCCAGTTGCCAGGCCCCAACACGTTTGTACAGAGGCAGATTTACACGCCATCTCTAGAGCCCACCCTCTCACCTCTGTCCTCCTGGAAGAACAGTAAGAGATAATTGTGTGACACCCGGTATCATCCCAATACTGCATCGCTGATATGAAAGACGTTATGCACTCAGGCAACCATATCGAATGTACCCTTGCACTGATGTGGTGGAAGGATGTCTGCATACACCACTGAATATAGAAGAGATATAAGTGAAATCAGACCAGAGCAAAGTGATGCCATAAAGAGAAGAAACGAGGACGCAGTGAAACAAAATGCAAATACTTAAAGAATGATACTGTAACTGAAGTAACAAGAAAAACATATATGCAAAGACGAAGACATCATATACACCAAGAAGATAAGTGACAAAAAAGTAGTAAATATATATATGCACACATGCAAGGTAGTTATGGCATATAGAAGCTTGCTGCAGGAGAAAATATGATGCGGGTAAAGTGGCCATGATGGAAATATGGATGTCGGTTCCATATAATAGTGAGCTAAAATGATTTGAAGGGAGAGATCAGAACTGCAAAGCTGACAGAGGCAGGAAAACACCTTTGTGTGAGGAACAAAGAACATTTGTTTGGTCTGGGATTAAGAATGTCACATCAACAGGCAACTGCAAGGCACAAGGGGAGTCAAAGACGATAAGCTACATAAGCAGGGCATATTTCTCATAGATTAAGTGAAGGGGAAAACATTTGCAAGAGCCAAGTATTGTCCGTGTAGTCAAGAGCCCGCTAATAGAGGGCTATTACGACTTTGCGGGCACAAGCTTTGCGCCATGCCGGTAAAGGCACCACCACCATGCCGTAAAAGGCCCCAAAAAGGCCCTTATCGGCATCATGTAAAGTGCAGATTGCACTACCGGCATGAACCAATGCGGCATTCCCCCCGTAAATAAGCAGAACCGGAAGTAACGTCATCGCACAGGAACGGGAAGGAGCACGGCAGCCACCTGGAAAAACACAATCCATTGCCATCCTCAGAAGCCAGGACACGTATGATACTTCAGTCTGTGAAATCACATTCTCTACCATACCATAATGCCTAAGGCTGTGAAGAAGGACGCCTCCCTCCTGTGCAAGGAGCACTTCAATGTAGATGAGCTGGCCATGCTAGCTGAGTCTCTGCAAGAACATGCTGATGTTGTGTTTGCCAAGAGCATGAAGAGCGAGGCCATAATACGCAAGAAGGCGATCTGGGCACTTGTTGCACAGAAAGTAAGTGCGGTCGGTAACACCCCCCACACTATCAAGGACTGCAGGAAGGGGTGGGACGACATGCAGCAGCGAGTCCGCAACATACTCTCTGCCAACAGGAGCCAGGCAATGTCGACAGGCGGAGGGGCAAGCTCCCCCATAAAGCTGTCCTGTGGGAGGACATATGTGCTAGCCTGATTGGCATGGAGTCAATAGAAGGTGTTGGAGACATGGAGTGTGGCGCCACGTCATCAGCGGACGGAGGTGAGTGTCCTAAGAAAGCACTGTAATGCAGAGTCTGATGATAGTCTACCAATATGTCTGTCTAAAGAGGCAAGCCATGGCCCAATACACACACATTCCCAGCAAAGTTGTGGTACGCAGCACAGACACATGCAGATGCCTACAGCAAGGCAATGCCATACCTTACACAAACCACACTAAGATGTCAATGGCATGAGACACTGCATGCAGGCCCCAAGAAATATGCATGTCACATACCATACGTCTGCCCCAACATGAGTGACCACTGACGGATGCCTGCATTACCCAAGCAATGTGATCGTCCAAACTCAACTGCCTACTATCCTCTAATGTGTAGATGAGCAATTATACAAATGTATGCATGATGCTACTCAAACCATCACTCATGCCGTCCCTCTCTTCGACCCCCCCAGTCTCAGACCATGACAGCGAGGCGTGGGACTCACACCCACAGCCAACCACACCCCGGAAGAGAGCACGGGATGAGGCCAACAGGCCTTCCAACTCAAAGGCCCAACCCAAGGCCCGCCAGGCACCAGCACGGAAACCACCTACAGATGCCACAGCACTGGTGCCACCAAGGGCAGTCGAGATGGAAGCCGCACCCCATGTCCCCCTGCCACAGGACACAGCTGATGCTGCACACTCAGCAGAGTCCAGCTCAGTCGGGGAGGTGGCAGCCGCAGCACCCCTGGCTCAGGAGGAGGTGCAGGAAGAGTGTGTGATGATCTTGGCCAACTTCTCATGCATGTAGAGGAGTGCCCCAGCCGACTGGCCTTCAACAGACCACATGGGTACAGGTGTGGGAACGATTGTAGTCCTCCTTGTGCCTGTTCTGTGGGTTTCGGACAGGGGTGAGGAGCCACGGCTTCAAGGGATAGCCACAGTCACCTGCAAGGGAGGCAAAAAAAGGTACATGTCAGTTGAATCATGATGGACAGCTGTACTAGTCACACATGCCTGCAGATTATTGTTGGTCACATGCACATATCCCTGGTTGTATGCACGCTATTTTCAGGCCCTCATTGTGTCCTGTGCCATGAACTAATGGTGTGGGTTGCATCTTCAAACTGATACACAGTGTGCACTGCCGTCTTGTTGCACATGCATTGTGTACGCATACAGCTGTGTTCGTGTCTAATTTGTGATGTATTGTGTTCTGTAGGAATTGCTGACTTGGAGCGTTGGCAGTAGTCTCTGCAATATTAGGCATTCTGCGCTGATTTTTGCCATGGTGACATGCTGCATTCCTGTGGTTGTGGTGGCCCTGGGACAGACAGTGGATTCCCTTGGTGGTTTGGTTCAATACACTCCCATGGATGCTTGTCCTGTATGGTGATTTGCTGGAGACAGCAACATAGTGCATATTCACTGTATGTTGTTGGATGGTGTTATGGAAGGTGAGGTCCACTGATGAGTGGTGCACGTTTAGTGGGATGTGGGGGGGTTTACTGTTTGTCTGTTGTGATAGGTGTCAACCTTACCTCTGTCCTATGGCATTTGGATGTCATGTTCTGTTTGGGATGCTTTGGGGCACAGTGTTTGGTGATGTGCACATCATGCTGTGACATCAACATTGACATCATGGTAGTGTGTGCATCTCTCCCCCCCCGAGTCAGTGCCATATGCCTGTCATGCAATTTACCAAGCAGCCAGGCACGTCATCCAGCATTTTGCTCTATGTAGCGTGGTAGCGTGGAGTTTCGCAGGACCATAGTGTCATGAGTTGATCCGGGATATTGGGCACAACAATGTGTTATGATCTTGCTGGTGTCACATACCATCTGCACATTGATGGAGTGGTATTGCTTGCGGTACATCACCTGCATGGAATGCGGAACCACCAACTCCACGTGGGTGCAGTCGAGGTCATCTATACAATTTGGCAAGCCTGCCAGTGCATGGAAACCAACTTTGGTATCAAGAATCTCCTGGGGAGTATGTGGTAGGGATATGTAGTCCCTTGTGTGCTTGAGGAGGGCATCCAGCACTTGGATCATAATGCGAGAAAATAAGGGTTGTGATATGCCATGCATGTGCCCCACTGTGTACTGGTAGGTGCCTGTGGCAAGGAAGTGGAGCACCGACACCACCTTCAGTAGAGGGGGGATGGCGGTGTGTATTTCAATGAGGCTGACAATGTTGTGTATCATGTCCACGATGTGGTGATGGTGTCCTGGTCCAGACGGTACAGGGTGTGGATCTGCTCCGGGGTTAGGTTGAAAGGACTGGTTCTGATGCGAGGGATTGGGGGCTGCCTGCATGGTGTCGCTGGCTGCACTGGTGGTGCATGCTGGGCCTGTCTCACCCTCCTTCTCCTCCTGCGTCTCCTCTGTGGTGCCTGCTGTTGCAGTTGTCGTTGTTGCTGGTGTTGCAAAGCAATCATGTCCTCCAGCTCCTTTATTGCTACTACTATTGGAATCATCTTGGTGTGGGAAGGGGTGTGGTGTGTGGGTGTGCTCCTTTTGTACTGGGCCAGACGCCATTGCCTCCACCTGTGCTGATTGTGTGCATCTGTGGCAGTTGGGAACACTGCACATAGCATTTTACGGTTGGTTGAAGATGCCGGTATTACCAGCATGCCGGTATCCTCAATTAGCGCCTTCATGATGCCGGTATTTGCTTGTCCGCCTGACTTGTGATTTCCTCCCATTCGCGGCATGCCGGTGTTGCCAGTATGATGGGCCACGTGCCTGCGCCCATGCCGCTAATATCGGGGTCTCAGGTCGGAATAGCCCGCAGCGGTAAGCGATGCCGGTAATCCTTTACCGGCATCGTTTTTCCCTTACCTCTAACTTCGGAATGACCCCCAGAGTGTTTGAAAGAGGTTTAACTTGGATCATATAAAACATACGTTTTGCCTCCATAATAGCTTTGTGGTAAATGGACGTAGCTTGGCGTAGTGCAGCTTTAGCAGTAGGACAAAATATAATCCCCCATTACACTCAGCCTGTCACCGACGAATGCTCTCAGACCAGCATTAAACCAGGGCTCAGAGGGACGAGAATGCGATTCAGAGGTAGTAAGAGGGGCAAGAAGATAATCTGTTGTGGTAAAACCTTGTCCTAGCATATCTATCTCTAAAGTTTGAGAATCAGTGCAATGCTTATTAATGAGAGTAGAAATGGCCAATGTTTTGACCGAGCACCACTTACGATGCAGAGGACTAACCATATTAGAAACAATAGACTGAATTATAATCCTAATGGCAAAAGGAATGACGAAATGATCAGACCACAATACAGGAAAAGCAAAATAGGCGGTGATCATTTAAAGTGGTGAATATCAAATCCAACATGTTACCAAGCTGGTGTGTAGAGCCAACCGCTGCCTGAAATAAAGCCAAGTCACCATTAGCAGACCAGGAAATTGTAACTTACAAAGTAGGTAGGCTACGTAATGTTTGTAAATAGTCTCCCCATTTTAGCTGCTGTCACCTTCCACCTGCCCCTGCCCCCCTCAATTCTGGCACAGTCATCTGATTAACATTGCCTCTACCTCTGTCAGCCACTCAGATCTTCTCCACTGTAGTCCACCTTTTCACCCACCCCCACCTCCGTACCTTGCCGGGTCCCACATCTTCTTCTGTCCCACTCTAGAAGCAGGCCCTCAATCACATTGTCCTCCTCTCCTTGGGGACAAAGGAAGTTGCTCCCAGACTCTCTGCTCTTGAATGAAAAATGTAATTGTGTGTCACCCCAATGCCTCCCTGTAGTGGTTAACTCTTTTGTTGTGTTCCTGTGCATGGTGAGTCTGATCGGTGCAGTGAGAGTTGTCTATGGGAAGTGCCATTGAGTGGTGCGGGTTGTCAGCAAGCAGTGTGACTGTGTGAGCCTTTGAGGCATAGCAATGATTACTCGCGGCTGTGTGAGCCTTTGAGGCATAGCAATGATTACTCGCGGCTGTGTGAGCCTTTGAGGCATAGCTACGATTACTCGCGGCTGTGTGAGCCTTTGAGGCATAGCTATGATTACTCGCTGGTGTATTGAATTATTATAACCACAAAGCATAACATGATGTAAAAAACAATATGATAGCATTCGGCCTAACATTTGCAGCAATGGATAATGTAAAGGATTACAAATGTCAGGTTAAAAAGTGATTAATATGGAAAAAGCAAGCTGATTTTCAAGCTGCTACCCCGAGGAGAGCAGTTTTATCAGGGCAACGGACATTAGGAATACTTAGGCCATCAACCTGAGAAGAAGTCAGCACATACCTAGAATGAGTTTTTACAAAAGAAAAAATAAATCTGAGGACCAGTTCTAGCAAGTCTAATCACATATGACCCCTTAAAATATACTGACTGATAAAAAATACTGACTAGATAGTATTCAATCCTTACTATCTAGCACATAACTAAACAATTATTTTTATTTCAGGTATGGCTAATGTATATCAGGACCACATTTGAATCCACTGGTCCATTCACGGTCATTTAAGAACTACACCCCCCTTGCCTTATTATTTTAATTATTTTAACACTTGAATAACGTGCCTGGGGCATTTTATTTATGTATTTATGTATTGTTTCCTTGTTAGGCACGTATACAACAAGTAAATACTGTTTCAAAGCTGCCAAGGGCAGGGAGGGAGCGAAGGCGGGAAATACATTACAACACAATATTTAAGAGCAGATGGGGAAAAGGGAAAGGGATGAACCTACTATGCCTTGTCGGTATTCAGAACGTGCAAGTGCAGAAAAGGAAGGGGGAAGCGCTGGGGAGTCCAAGCTCGTGGGTGAGCCATAGACAAAGTGCTAGGAATGTTAAGTGCTACATGGCCTGGGCTGCAGGAGGTGTAAGTGCGAGCCTCCAGAGCGGAGGGTGTCCAGATGCAAAGTGCTGTGTATTGAAAGGAGTTGGGAAGAATTGGTGTGGGAGGTCAAGGCCCTGAGAATGCATAAGGCGAGCGCCAATATCTCCTCCAGTGTGCAGGACTTTTGGAGTAGTTTCCTTCGGAACGCCTGAGACTCGCATCCTGATATGACTTGGGATCTCAAGGCCTTGGTGTTTGAATAATTGGCAAAGTCACAGTGTTTTAGCTTGGTAAGTAACCGCATTACATAGGCGTCCATTGTCTCGCCTTTGATTTGTTTTGTGCTGTGAAATAAATCTCTTTCGTAATCCACGTTTGTGTGTGAGGTCTTGAATGTAGTCTACAGAGTCAGGGGGCATTTCATCAATGATGTCGCGTGTGGCGGACCCCACTGCTAACTTCAGCAGGCATACTTGTCTGGCGTCTGCGATCGGCCCCGTGGCCCCCATGTACAGGTCAAAGTCTCGAATCCACTTGGTCCATCTGGGACCCATGTTGCTGGTGTCATTGATGTTGAACGCACTTGGCATTTGAGCAGCCAGCGTGTCTGGCAGATGGAATGGCACTGGATCTGGTGCCTGTGGACCTGGAGCTCGGGGCCCAATTCCTTGGGCTTGTGCCCCTTGATTATCGTCTTGTACCGACATTTCCTCTATGTGGGACTGTTTTATTGGCCCTTGGGCTTCTAAAGTTCTTTCTGGCTTGTGGTCACTGCTCCCTCTCTGTTTGATGGCCGCCAAAATAGGCACGAGCACCATCAGATGGAGGCCCTCATCCTCACAGTCCACTTCCTTTTTAGGGCCTGGCCAGGCCTACTGCTGCAGCAGTCTGATGGCCGCAAGAGTGGCACGAGCACCATCAACAGGGTCTGTGGGGGAGGTTGGGCGGAGTTTGTGCAGCATTCACTGTTCTGGAGCTTCCCACTCCATCGAGAAAACACATGCTGCTTTTGCAGCTCATTAGCAGCATTCACGCTGTGTCCCTGGGCTCTCCGTGGCTCCTCCCCACCTTTCACCAGTCACCGCCGCGGCACGGGCAGGATGTAGGGGGCAGGCACACCGCCCCCTCCACGCTGAGAATTTCCACGACCTCTGGGTTGTCCGCACTTCGCCCGCGTGTGTGGCGAGCTCCTCCGCTCTCGCCTCTGACAGCGGGTGCGCATCACAGGCTGCTCCCCTCATTGCCAGTGTGAGGGTGCGGGTATGGTCCTGGAGCGCAGTGTCACAGCACACAAACACGGACGCAGGTAGCTTAGGATACGTGCTTCTTTATTCAACTTCAACAACGTGCTGCCCTTCCCCCGCCCCCTCCCCGTCACTTCCCGTTCCCATGTCAGTACGCCTTTTCCCCAACACCCGCCTCCCGCTCCCAAAGCAACGTCAACATGACAGCCAAGGACACTGATTCAGCAACTGTGGGATTAGCAGAGAAGAGAAGGCGGGAATGAGGAGGAAAAGTGGGAAGTCTTAAGGAGCTTTTGGAAATTTGAGAAGATCCTGCTCAAGGCGCAGTGGTAGGGGGAGGCTATTCCAAAGGAGGTAGCCTGCAGAGGAAAGTGAGTGACCCTCTGCCCTCTGTTTAGCAAAACGCTTTACACACAAAGAGTTGGTGCCGGAGGCGCGAAGTGGTCTAGAAGGAGGGTATTTAGTGAGATAAAGTTGAAGATAGTGTGGTCCGCGGCCGCAGACATCCTTGTGGATGATGCAGTGGGATTTGAATTGAATCTGTGCAGCACCTGGGAGCCATTGACGACTTTTTAGTGCAGAAGAGATGTGGTCCCTGGTCTTAAGGCCAAGGATAAGTCTTGCTGCCCTATTCCGGACAAGCTGGAGGGGTCGTAGAGTGGAAGAAGGAAGATTCAGGAGGAGGCTGTTGCAGTAGACAAGTCTAGAAAGAACCAGGGCTTGAGTTACATTGAGCCTCTGAGGGAAAGTGAGAAAAGGTAAAATTCCTTTGAGAAGGAAGAGCTGATACTTGGACTTCTTGAGTGTGAGGGAGGAAGGAGAGAGAAAAGTCGAAGATGACTCCAAGGTTTCTAGCTTCAGTTGAAGGCGCAGGGGAGGAGCCCAAGGAGGAAGGCCAGAGTGAGGGGAAGAAGCAGGGAGCAGTAGTCCCAATGGAAGAATCTAAATTTTACAGGCATTGAGGCAGAGATCACTGGAGGCGCACCAGGACTGGATGGTAAATAGACAGTCAGGGATGATGGAGCATGCAAGTAGGTCAGCAGGGAGTTTGAAGAAGAGCAGTGTGTCGTCTGTGTCACACTGGAAGGTGGAGGAGAAAGAGGAGATGAGGCATGTAAGGAAAGTAAGGTAGATGTTAAAGAGCCAGGGGGAGAGTATGGAGCAATGGGGGATGCCACAGGTGGAGATTGAAGTAGGAGAGGAGAAGGGGCCCAGGATGACTTGGGAAGAGCGGTTAGTGAGAAAAGAGGAGAGCCTATCCAGTGCCCTTTCGGAGATACCAAGTGTATTGTGAAGCCATTGTATGAGGATGGAATGGTTAACTGTGTCAAATGCAGAGGAGAGATCGAAAAGGATAAGGACAGCTGGGGAGGAGTCCAGAGATGCGAGCGGTTCTTCACAGGTGTTCAGAAGAGCAGTTTCCATGCCTCTGGATGCTCGTAATCCAGATTGATGGTCGTGGAGGCCACCAATACTTTCAGTGTGAGAGTTGAGTTGGGGCAAGGCCAGCTTCTCAAGCAGCTTCCCCAGAAAAGGGGTGATGAAGATAGGGCGATAGCTAGCAGGGCAGGTAGGGTCAGAGGATGTTTTTTCAGGAGTGGACGCACAAGGGAGTGCTTAAGGGGGAGGGTAAAGATTCATTGACAAAACAGTGATTGCAGAAATCAGCAAGAACAGGGGAAAGAGAGCCAATGTTGTCTTGGGAAGATAGCTTAGGGGCAATGTGCTCGCCTTGGAAGCAAGACAACACGGAGCACCACAGGTTCGATCCCCGGGTCCGCACTTAGAAACCTCTGGGTATTAAGCACGTTATAAATAACCTATCATATGATATCATATCCTTAATGGTCCTGGATGAGCAAGGGGGGACTTGTTTAAAAGAGACCTTCATGGAGCGGACAACTCTGGTACCTTCTTCAGGTTTGACAAGAGAGAAGGAGGAATGAGGAGTGGGGGGGTGTGGGATGGGTTGAGAGGGAGTGTAGAAAGGCTGGTCAGAATGTCCTGAGTTTTGGTGGCAAAGTGTGAGGCCCGTGCATTGCAGAGGGTCTGGGAAGGAGAAGGGGAGGAGGAGACTGCAGAGGAATTGGATAGTTCCCTGCAGAGTTTGAAAAGTTCAGTCGAGTTGATGGTTGTGCTGGAGACCCATGCTTGAATGTGGGCTCTGTTCTTTGTGCGGATGGCGAGTCTGTGTTGCCTTTGGAGCAGGCGGCTTGCCAGCTTATCAGAGGATGAGCCTGTAGTTAGCCTCTTCCTTTTTGTTGCCCTGCACTTTCATTTCAGGGCTGCAAGTTCAGTGTCGTACCAAGTGTTACCCTTTGAGGCAGGTTTCAGACGGATACTCATAACTGGGGCAAGAATGTCAAGAGTGTTGGTGATGGAAAGATGGAGGTTGCTGAGGGCAGAGTCAGCGGTAGAGTCAGTGGTGGGGGGGTGAGAAGGTGAAGGGGTATCAAGGCACTGTTACAGAAACAATTCTTAAGCAGACTTAACATTAGTTTAGCTGTGTAAGGGGGGGTTCCCCCATTCAAGTTACAAAAGAGACACATTTTTAGAGCTTTCCAGAAGGCTTAGTAGAATTGTTCAGCTCGTAAGTAGTGCAGTAGTAAGTTCCAGTGTTTAGCAGCCATAGTCGTGATGCTCACTCCACTGGATTTGGCTCTTTTGAATTTCAGCTGGACTGGATGGTATGCGTAGGCCGATCCGGTAGGCCTGGTTAGAATGGACTTTCGTGAATTTCTGTGTAAGGTACGGGGGTGATGTGGACAGTGATCTGTGCGTGATTGAGAGAGTTTTGAAAAGGATACGTTTTTTCTTGCCTTGGTGATGTGTTCTCGTTTTGGGATATTGGGTTCTGCTCGGAGAGTGTTATCCTGGATAGCCTGCATCTTGTGGATGTTGCACGCTGAGGTGCCTATGAACAGTGCTTTACAATAATCCATTCTTGAGCCAATAACCGCATGGGCAATGGTAAGGGGGATAAAAATGGTCTTCATGCATTAATCAATTTTGCTGTGTAGTCTGCGGAAGAGGCAATGGCGTTGACTTGGTGAATCAAGGAGAGCGTGGTGTCCAGATATACTCCCAATGTCTTAACTGCCTGGGAGACTGGAGTGACAGTCCTCTCAATGTTAAAGGATGCATATTGGGGGTTAAGCCTTTTGATATAGCCAATACTTACTTCTAGGGCAGGCACCGATTTTGTGTGTCTAGATGATTTACCTTTGCACAACTATCTAACATATCTGTTCTGGCCACATGGCTCCCATTGATTTATCATACTTTTGAGTTTGACCAGCTCATTAAGAAGACCTGTGTAACCTTGCTAGAAACAGTATATACCTTTCTTTTATATACTCAATACTTATTTAAAACTCTCATCACCTATCTTTTTTCTATCTTTCTAGACTTTACGCTGCTACCTTCTGATGCAGCTGTTTACGCAGTGAAACAGAGTAATGGAGTAACTAAGCACTATAAGAATATATGACATGGCATCATTTGAGCATACCTGAGAGAAAAGAATAACACATGTGGAATATGCATGGCATGGAAATGATCAAACAACAAATAAGAATATTTTGAAATAATCCACAGCAATAATGAAATATGCATGCTACGTTTATATTTGAATGATTCTCGAACACATTCAAATATTCCAAATAGAAAGGGGCTATTCTTTTATTTCTAATGAAAGGTAAAGACATTTTAAAAAACGAGCACAGGGCTAAACATATTACCCTCCTATTTTAATCCCCATTACAGTCTGTAGAACTGGGCCTATGTTTGCACACCAGCTATTTTAGGCCTGCCTCGTGGTCCACAGAGTCAAAGGAATGGCCACAAATAAAACAGCCCAGAGGAAGACGTACAAAATGCATTAGTACTGCAAAGGCAACCACATTGATACATTGGCCAACTAAAATGGTAACATTGACTGCACCCCTGAGGAATCCAAAGCTAAATTACAGCTGCCACCATCCTGCTTCTAAACACACATGTAGGGTGATAACAACAACCCTAGAGGTGAAATGGAGTGCTTACAAAGCAACCCTCTCCTACGAGCCATATGGGTGATCATATGACAAAACAGCACAATGTGTTGCAATGGTAGGGGGGGCCTTAGTAGAAGTCCCCTTGATCACAACACTCACAACACTGTGGTCAAAGTGTCAAGAAAACTATACGAACAAAAACAGTGTAGGGTGCCATAAAATGAGACAGCAGAACCCCCAACAATGGAAATATGTCCTAACAATAAGGAAGGGGGACTAGGGCGAGGGTGAATGTAGTAGGTTGAAGAATAAGGGCTAGAGCGATGGAGAGAGAAAGGAAGAGGAAAAGAGAGAGGGGATAGAACACGGAAGATGAGAGACTAAAACGAGAAAGAGGGATTATAATGAGAATGTAGAAGGGGCACTTGGATGAGGTACTACGATAAGGAAAAGGGGCTTGCATGAGAAAGAGAGACTAGGTTGAGGGCAAAGGACTAGGGTGAGGAAGAGGGACTAGAGTGGGGGATGAGAGTGGTAGTGATCAGGGACATGGAAATGAAAGAGGAAGAGAGACTAGGATGAGGAAGAGGCACTAGGATGAGGAAGAGGGATGAATGAGGGAACTAAGATGAGGGAGAGGGACTAGGACAAGGAAGAGAAGAGTGACTAAGATGAGTAAGTGGAACAAGGAAAGGCACATAGGACTATGGGCCGCATTATAAGTGAGCAGGTCCAGAAATAAAGGTGCCAGTAACGGACCGGCTCACTGCGAGTCTGCCGGTAGGGGCCCTGACCTGCTGTGAGTTCAGGCCCCATACCGGCAGGTTTTTCACTGAAGCACCGGCATCTTTACTAACAGTGCCACACAATGACCAAGGATAGAGAGTGTTAGTAGACAAGACCGGCACCCAGCTAACAAGATGCTTTCAGTGTACAGAATTGCAACGTTGTAAAGGCTTCATCTCATTAAGTGATGAAGATATAAGACTGAAAGAACTCCTGTGGTTGCATGGGATTCCTATCCATCTCAAGAAATGATTTCCCCAGTGTCTGAGTAACCACCAGATCCAACAGAAAGGGATAGGTGAATGACTAAGGTTCCGCAATCAAGTAATTGTCCCGTCCTGATGAAGGCCCACACTAGAATACCCAATAAGATGATTGCCTGGATGTGCGAATCACCACCGTAAGGGCCCAAACACCCTGTCTCGACTCAATTTCATAAGAAACAACCCATGCTGAAATAAAAAAGCGGCTAAAACGTCCACTCTTTTGCAGCCGTTGGGCAATGCTTTCAACAACCATGGTCAAACAACAAGACACCATCTAGACATGGTAGAAATTGGTAACATCGACTCCTACTAGATGCATTAAATAGTGGCCGCCCACGCATACCCAAATGTAAACCATGTGAATTAGATCAAAGTATACCCACTGCATATGAAACACACTCAATAATAACCCCACACTGCATGACTATATCCTGATGAGTTGGGAATTTTGTCCTGTGCCATATGAGAACAATGAGTCACACCTTTTTACTTGTTTGTTATATGTATGTGAATTTGGTTATTGGTATCATGTATGCCATTAATTATGTATGATGAAATGTTATGAAGACAACTTTTTTAATAGAAAAAGATAAGCAAGGCGGTGTGCAGTATTTATTCCACATCTGCACAAATGTTAGAGGCCACATTAGGTCTGGACACATGAGGGAGGTGTAGCGGTGTAGCTATATACTCCTTTTCTAGTTTAAAAAGGGACTTGAAAGAGTTACACATTCTAGAAAGAATGAATACGATGAGAAGAGGGACTAGGATGAGGAAGAGGAAGAATAATGAGGGAAGTGAAAGCGGCACCAGGACAAGGAGGATGAAGTGTTACTACATGTAACGCTCACCTGATTCCCGCAGAGGCGCCGGTCTTGACTGGGCGAATACCGTATCTTCAAAGGTGATGTGTAACACACGGTTGGCTCTTTGGGCTGGACCTCTGTGCACTGTATGTCTGACTCGAAGAGTAAGATGTCTGCAGATAGAAAATATGGGATTAATGAACTGGGGTTATTGGGGGTCTCTCTCTTCTTCCCTTTCTCTTCTCCTGTAGAACCCCAAAGGTTAACGCTCTCACCTTAGGTAAGTGAACGCCGAGCTCTCCATCTGCCTCGGGGCAGGGTGCTGTAACCAGTTTCTTCACTGGATAAGGGTGCAGGCCTCTTGACCTCAGAGGACTGCTGTCCGTCGTTTACTGCACGAACGGTAAGTTCCGAGTATTTCAAATGTCTTTAAAAGTCTTTTGTAATGATGTCTCTTGTTTTGCAGGGTTCCGGCGATGGCGGATGACGGGCTGAAGTGAGTTGAGGATGGAACCCGTGTGAGGAATAGAAGCGCCTGGAAGCACGTAAGTAAGCGCTTGTTGCCTGCTTCACGATGCGCACTAACTGTCCTTTTATCTTGCAGGTACAAGTTCGGAGCTGCTGAAGGGTGCCGGAATACCCACTGGGTTCGGCGTGGGAAGGGGTAATGGCACGTGAGTATAAAGTTACCCAATGTCTTTAAACGCACCTTCTTTTGTCTTTCAGATGCGGGATGCAGCGCCGAAGGCCTCCGGAGCGTGCGAAGAGTTGGTAAGCTTTTGTCTTTCAGATGCCGGAATGCAGTGCGAAGACCTCCGGAGCACGCGAAGAGTAGGTAAGCCTTTGTCTTTCAGATGCCGGAATGCAGCGCGAGGCGTTGGTGACAGCCGATGGACCAGGTAAGAGAAGCGCTGTCACTGAAGACCGTAGTGCTAACCTGTTCTTTCTTGTCTTTATAGGTGTTGCTGAAGACTGGATTCAGGATGGTAAGCCTTTTTCCCTTAGGCCCAGGATCAGATGCAGAAGACACGATGAGCGTTCTGCTGCAGAGGATGCAGAATAACGCAAAGCAAGATTCATCCATCGGGTGTGGTTTAAATAGCCTCCTGTAGTGCTTAGGTGTCTCCTTCCACAGCCTCGCCTAGGTAAGAAAAGAGTTCCTGCTTTCCAGAAGAGTTCCAGTGTTCTGAACCTAGGGAGTGGCTCCTGCCCCACCCAACAGGAAAAGTAGTCCCAAACAGAAGAGGATTAGAGGCTCAACTGGCAGGTAAGTAAGCAGCATGGTCTGCTGCAGGTAAGTCCACCCAAGCATTATGAGCCCGGCGCTTCCAGCGCTGGGACTGGGCATATTTATGAGCCTGGTGCCACTGGCGCCAGGACAGGGTCCAAAAGGTCCCAATTGGGACTGGTTGGCACTCGGAACCTGGGTTATGGGTCTGCTTCCAAGGGAGTTGGGTAAGTCCTGACCTTTTGGAAGCAGAGATCATGACAGCACCCCCTCTCAAGGCCCCTCCCAAACCGGGCTTCTCCGGGGGTTTGGGCTTGTCAGGGAATGTTCGATGAAATCTTTCGATTAGACGAGGAGCGTGGACATATTCTGCAGGTTCCCAGGATCTTTCTTGGGGGCCGTAGCCTTTCCAGTCAATTAGGTAAAATAGTTTAGATTTGGAGATCTTGGAGTCCAGGATGCTTTTGACTTCAAACTCGAGTTCTCCATCAACTAGGATAGGTTTTGGAGATTTAGTTAGTCGGGTTTGAGGTTGCACGGGTTTTAATAGAGAGACGTGGAAGACCGGATGTATCTTCATGTGAGGGGGCAAGTCCAACTTGACCGCTACTGGGTTTACTATGGTAGTGATGGAATAGGGACCAAGGTATCTTGGGTTGAATGTGCGTGGTCCTTTTAGAGGTAGATATTTGGTGGATAACCAGACTTGATCTCCTACTTGATATTGGGGGGCTTCCTTCCGATGTTGATCTGCTCCTTTCTTGTATTGTTCCTTAGCCCTTTGAAGGTGAGAAACGGCTTCCTTAAAGGCTTGGGTGATTGTAGAATGCAGGTAGTCTACTGCTGGTGTTCCAAGATCTTGGAGTGGATCCAACTCCGAGGTTCGAGGGTGACTGCCGTATAGAAGAAAAAACGGGGTTTTCCCAGTTCCCGAGTGGACAGAGTTATTGTAGGCATATTCGGCTATCCAAAGGATATCTTTCCAAGTTTTTTCAGTTTGTTGCAGCATGCAGCGTAAATACTGCTCCAGAGTTTGATTGGTCCTCTCGGTTTGTCCGTCGGTTTGAGGGTGGTGACTGGTCGATAGTCTCACATCAATTTGAGCCGACCGACAGCAACTTCGCCAAAAATGAGAAATAAATTGACTACCTCGATCCGAAATTAGAACTGAAGGAAAACCGTGCAGTCGGACGAGGTTTTCGAGAAATTCTCGGTCCAGAGTTGTTGCTGTTGGCAAGCCTTTGAGTGGAATGAAATGCGCCATCTTGGAGAATAAGTCCACGATTACTAGGATCGTATTGTATCCGGAGCATGGAGGTAGATTGGTGATGAAGTCCATAGAAAGCGTATGCCAAGGGTGAGGTGGGATGTCAATAGGGCGTAAGAGGCCGGCTGGTTTTTCCTTTTGACTCTTGTTTTGGGCGCATACTCCACAGGACATTATAAAGTCTCTGATATCTTTTTTCCAAGACGGCCACCAGAAGTAGCGCTTGATCTTTTCTGAGGTTTTGGCCATACCGGGATGTCCTTCCATTAAGGAATCGTGATAACAAGAGATTACCTTTTTCTGTAAATCTGTGCTGGGCAGGTATAATCGTTCTTGGAAATACAATAAGTTGTCCTTCACTACAAAGTCCTTTCCCTGCAGATGCCAATTCTGTATGTCTGCTGGAGTTACAAGTTGCCTGGCTTTATCCTTAACTTCCTCTATGGATTGTGTGGTGATTACACCCAGAATTCTTTGTTCGGGAATGATAGGTACAGGTTTAGGGTTGATCAAGTGTTCTTCCACTCCCATCCGAGAAAGGGCATCAGCTTTACCGTGTTTTGTACCAGGTCGATAGGTAATTATGAACGCAAACTCGGCAAAGAATAGTGCCCAACGGAGTTGTCTAGAGGATTGGGCTTTTGCGGTTTTCAAATATTGCAGGTTTCGGTGATCCGTAATCACAGTAACGGTGTGTCGGGCCCCCAGAAGATAATGCCGCCAAGCCTTAAAGGCAGACTTGATAGCCAGAAGTTCCTTATCAGTAATAGTGTAATTGATTTCAGGAGGCGAGAATTTGCGGGACCAAAATGCCACAGGATGCAACTGATTGGTTACTGGGTCCTTTTGTGATAGAACTGCCCCCATGGCAAGGCTCGAAGCATCAGTTTCAACGATGTAGGGGAGTTCGGGGCGAGGATGTTTTAAAATTGGTGCAGAGATAAATTTAGTCTTCAAATTCTGGAAAGCTTGCTCCGCCTCGGTAGACCATTCAAAACGTTTGTTTTTCTTTAACAAGGCGGTGATGGGCTGGACTATTCGAGAGAATTCGGGGATAAACCTGCGGTAAAAGTTAGCGAAGCCTAACATGCTTTGAACACCTTTTACGGAGGATGGTGATGGCCATTTGAGAATTGCATCGACCTTCTTTGAATCCATACGCACTCCGCTAGGTGATAATATGAATCCCAAGAACTCAACTTCAGTCACGTTGAAAACACATTTTTCCAACTTGGCGAAAAGTTTGTGTTGACGCAATCTCTCGAGGACCATTTTCACGTGTTTCCGATGTTCAGATTCCGATGAAGAATAAACGAGGATGTCGTCAATGTAAACAACAACACACACATCTATGAGTTCTCTGAGGACATTGTTCATAAAATATTGAAAGGCGGCCGGGGCATTGCAAAGTCCGAAGGGCATGACCTGATATTCAAATAGCCCATACTTGGTGCGGAAGGCCGTCTTCCATTCATCGCCCTCTTTTACTCGTACCAAGTGGTAGGCTCCTCTTAGATCCAGCTTTGTATATATGCATGCTTTTCTGACTTGGTCCAGGAGTTCAGGGATCAAAGGTAACGGATATCTATTCTTAACGGTGATCTGGTTCAGGGCGCGATAATCTATACAAGTTCTAAGGTCCCCTTCTTTTTTTGGAACGAAGAACAAAGCTGAAGAAGCAGGGGACTTGGAAGGACGAATAAACCCATTCGCTAGGTATTGATCCAGGTATTGTCAGAGGTGAAGGTTCTCAGGCTCGGTGAGGGCATAAATTCTACTACAAGGAGGAGTAGATCCAGGTATCAGGTCTATCTGGCAGTCATAAGACCTATGAGGAGGTAGAGAGTTAGCCTGATCCTTCCGGAAAACATCTTGGAATTCTAGGTATTCGGGAGGTAACTGGGGAGTCTCCGAAGAAATTGCTGCCAGTGCAACACCAGGTGGAGGGTGACAAGTAGAGACACATTCTGGAAACTGAACCGTTTTTGCTCGCCAATCGATCTGAGGATTGTGTTTCTCTAACCAAGGTATTCCTAGAATAATCTGGAACTGAGGGGCCTTGATCACATCGAACACGATCTTCTCATGGTGTCCATCTTGACTTACTAGCGTCACTTCTTCAGTGGTATGCGTTACTGGTCCGGAGGCTATCTCCGTACCATCCACCGTAGTAATGACGTCCTTTACAGCCTTGGGACAAAGAGTTAGATTCATCCTCAAAACCATTTCATGATCCACAAAATTGCCGATGGCACCGCTGTCGACGTAAGCTTCAATCGCATGTAATCGATCCGGATGATCAGGGCTAATGAGGACCATAGGTATCACGAAATGCGAGGTCACGGAACTGGTTTTAATGCTCGGCAAGAGGACCTCTATTCTTGTCGGGCGAGGTCGTTTCCCTGCTCAGAGTTTGTGACCTTGGTAACTGCAGCTCCTACTGCCTTCTTGGCTGGGTTCACCGGACAGTGTCGAAGAAAGTGCCCTGAGTTTCCGCAATAGAGGCATAATTGCAACTGTTTTCTACTTTCCCGCTCCTTTTGTGTTAGTGGTCCTTTCAGGCCCCCTATTTGCATGGGTTCCCCGGAGTCTACTCCTTTGGAAGGAGTTGGTGGTTTGGAAAATACTCGAGCATCAAACTTGGAACGATCGGCCTTCCTGTTCTGCAGTCTGTGATCTATTTGAACGACTAAGTCTATATAGTCTGAACAGTCTTGCGGGGGATTCACTACTTGGGCTAACACATCTTTGAGCTCTCCACGTAGACCTCTATAAAACAGCGTAATCCTTTTGTCCTCAGGCCATTGAGTTTCCACTATCAGTCTGTTGAAAGACGCAATATAAGCCAAAAGGTCTTGATTACCCTGTCGCAACGAAAGAAGCTCATTGTCCAAGGCCTGCCCCTGTGAATGTCTTGCGAACAGTTTTTCCATACTGAGCTGAAAAGCTTGAAAATCATGGAGAACCGGATCATCTTGATTAACTAGAGGGATCTACCAGTCTGCCGCATTGCCACTAAGGTACGAAAGCACGAAAGCTACTTTAGCTTGATCAGTTGGAAAGGCTGCTGGCCGGCATAAGAAATGCAACCGGCACTGATTAATAAATACTGCAAACCTCTTTGGGTCACCAGAAAATCGTTCGGGCGGAGCCAGAGGTACATTCCCAGGTAGGTTGATTTGCACTGGATCCATAGAGGATGTTGAAGGAAGATTTGCCCCTGATGCGGGTAATGGGGTCTGTCCGGCTTGTGACTGTAGCAATTGTCTAGCGAGATCGTCTGTTCGCTCCTTGGAAATAATCAGTTCCCTTCTTAGAGCGTTTGTTTCCTGACGGGCTGCATGCACTTCTGCTCTTAGTTCCCCAAGTAACTGGGCTAGCTGGTCGGTATCCGAGGTTTCCATAGCGCCTGGGCGGGAGTTTTGCGGTAGGCTTTGCGTTCTGTAACGCTCACCTGATTCCCGCAGAGGCGCCGGTCTTGACTGGGCGAATACCGTATCTTCAAAGGTGATGTGTAACACACGGTTGGCTCTTTGGGCTGGACCTCTGTGCACTGTATGTCTGACTCGAAGAGTAAGATGTCTGCAGATAGAAAATATGGGATTAATGAACTGGGGTTATTGGGTGTCTCTCTCTTCTTCCCTTTCTCTTCTCCTGTAGAACCCCAAAGGTTAACGCTCTCACCTTAGGTAAGTGAACGCCGAGCTCTCCATCTGCCTCGGGGCAGGGTGCCGTAACCAGTTTCTTCACTGGATAAGGGTGCAGGCCTCTTGACCTCAGAGGACTGCTGTCCGTCGTTTACTGCACGAACGGTAAGTTCCGAGTATTTCAAATGTCTTTAAAAGTCTTTTATAATGATGTCTCTTGTTTTGCAGGGTTCCGGCGATGGCGGATGACGGGCTGAAGTGAGTTGAGGATGGAACCCGTGTGAGGAATAGAAGCGCCTGGAAGCACGTAAGTAAGCGCTTGTTGCCTGCTTCACGATGCGCACTAACTGTCCTTTTATCTTGCAGGTACAAGTTCGGAGCTGCTGAAGGGTGCCGGAATACCCACTGGGTTCGGCGTGGGAAGGAGTAATGGCACGTGAGTATAAAGTTCCCCAATGTCTTTAAACGCACCTTCTTTTGTCTTTCAGATGCGGGATGCAGCGCCGAAGGCCTCCGGAGCGTGCAAAGAGTTGGTAAGCTTTTGTCTTTCAGATGCCGGAATGCAGTGCGAAGACCTCCGGAGCACGCGAAGAGTAGGTAAGCCTTTGTCTTTCAGATGCCGGAATGCAGCGCGAGGCGTTGGTGACAGCCGATGGACCAGGTAAGAGAAGCGCTGTCACTGAAGACCGTAGTGCTAACCTGTTCTTTCTTGTCTTTATAGGTGTTGCTGAAGACTGGATTCAGGATGGTAAGCCTTTTTCCCTTAGGCCCAGGATCAGATGCAGAAGACACGATGAGCGTTCTGCTGCAGAGGATGCAGAATAACGCAAAGCAAGATTTATCCATCGGGTGTGGTTTAAATAGCCTCCTGTAGTGCTTAGGTGTCTCCTTCCACAGCCTCGCCTAGGTAAGAAAAGAGTTCCTGCTTTCCAGAAGAGTTCCAGTGTTCTGAACCTAGGGAGTGGCTCCTGCCCCACCCAACAGGAAAAGTAGTCCCAAACAGAAGAGGATTAGAGGCTCAACTGGCAGGTAAGTAAGCAGCATGGTCTGCTGCAGGTAAGTCCACCCAAGCATTATGAGCCCGGCGCTTCCAGCGCTGGGACTGGGCATATTTATGAGCCTGGTGCCACTGGCGCCAGGACAGGGTCCAAAAGGTCCCAATTGGGACTGGTTGGCACTCGGAACCTGGGTTATGGGTCTGCTTCCAAGGGAGTTGGGTAAGTCCTGACCTTTTGGAAGCAGAGATCATGACACTACAATGAGAAAGGGATTGAGGGTCTAGAACGAGAAATGGAAATAGGGACCAAGACGAGGAAGTGGAACTAGGATGGGGAAGAGATATTAAGATAAGAGCAAGTAGTCAAAGGAAGACTGGGACTATGACATGGACAAGGTAGTGTAGGTGGTTCAAGTATGAGGGAAGGGAAAATAAAGAGAGACTAAAAGTGGGAAGTGCAATGTGAAAGAGGGTCTTGGTTGAGGGAGAGAGATTTGTATGAGGAATAAAGATGAGGAAAAGGGACTAAAAAAGAGCGATTAGGACGAGGAAGTGGAATGAGGAAGAAGAGGAGGGACTACAATGAGAAAGAGGGACTAGAACAAGAAATAGGAATCAGGACAAGGACAAGTGACTAGGATAGGGATGAAGAACTATGATGAGGAGGAGGGGCTAGGATGAGAAAAGAGGAAGAGGGAGTATGACAACAGGCTATGAAAAGGAAAAGTAAGAGAACAGAGAAGAGGATGGAGAGATTACAATGAGAGACTAAAATGAAGAACTGGGACTAGGACAAGGGATACGGACAGCAACCAGGATGAGAAAGAGGAGGAAAGACAAGTACTACGATGAGGACGGGGTAGCAGAAGTGGGTCATGGATGAGGAAGAGAGACTGAGAGTGGGAAGAGATATGAGGAAGAGGAATCTTGGATTAGGAATAGAGATGAGTATGAGAAAGAGGGACACAGAAGAGGGACAAGGACAAGGGATGGGATCTAGTATGAAAAAGTGGAACAGTATCTAGGATGAGGAATTAGGATGATGAAGTGGGACGAAGAAGATGAAGAAGACGTGGGTGACAAAAGTTGACTAGAAAGAGGTAGAGAGCCTAGAATGTTTAGGAGGGAGAAGGACTTGGTAAAGGACAAGGAAGCGAAAGACGGTCTAGGAGGAGGATGAGGGAGAGGAGTATAGACTAGGATAAGGAAGAGGGGCAAGGACTGTAACTAAGATTGCAGGAATTACAGGGCTATGCAGTTTACTTATGCCTGCTGTAACACATACTGGCAGGTGAGCAGCAGGACAAAACAAATAACAATCTGTGATGCAGCCAATCCATGTAAAAAGAATGCCCATTTGTCACACTAACCAAATGTATTCTGCTTCTCTTTCCTCTTTCCCATCTCACCACTGTATCATTATTTTGGTCATATTGTGGTCCTAAAGTGCCACCACTTGTGTCAAAACCTACAATTAGATGTGCATTTTGCATGACGGATTAGAAAATTAAGTGTCTTCTAGAGAGATAATTGTGTGTTGACAACTAATCCCTGCACAGCTGGAGATGAAATAGAAAACCAGAGAGTTCTTTTCGTGCCTCTCGAAATTACTTCTCTAATTATTTCTGCCCCTTCTGTTAAGACAACTGCTAGATTACCATCTAAGTTACCTATCTTTCAAAAGAGACAACAGAAGAAGATGAACAGGAGTATTATCACATCTTTTAGATGATGGTAAACTAAGCTGCATTCTGTGAAAAGTCTGAATCATTATAAAGTGTATGTTTGATAAATAATAGAGTGAGCTTTTCAGATCCAAGTGGCCAAGATAGTTTTAGAAGTAGACTTGATGTGTTGGAGACAAAGACATCTATAATTAAAAAGTAGACATTTAAACATGAAGAGACATTGGACAGCTCTTCGTCTCTGCTGGGACAACACACATTTTAATTGTAATGATGAATGCCAACATTTCCGCCAACCTGAATTCAAAAAGTGTTTCAGGGTCGAATGAGATTTAGTATAGATCTAGGTTGTTGTGAAACTGAAATGAAGTCGTGACAGGAAGCGAAAGAGAAATAATGAGCAATATTTGAAGATGTAACCTATCGAGATTCAAACACTATTCCAAACTAATGAGAGGGTAGCGATTAGAGTAAAATAAGCCTGATTAAGTTGAAAAGCTTACACATTAATTGAAAAGCAATACATTCATACAACGCTTGAACACTAGACCAACAACTGTTAATTCATAAATGAATGCAAAAGGATATCACATTTTATACATGAACATTCATATAATCTAGCCTAGATGTACCCTTGAAGATGTGTACAATGTTTATTCCGAACACAAACCGTGAGTATATCAGTTTCTTCTTGAGCTGAAATAAACTTTGACTAAGTATTTCTATAGGTTTAGTTTCTCTTTCATGATGTTTCCAGCGGTTTTGCTTCCACCGCAGACTTCGCGGATATTTGGTCATTTTTTGCAGTGTTCTATTGTGTGTTTGGGTGGGAAAGTACACAAGTGGATGCTGAGGTGCGCCCTCCACTGCGGGAAAAGTTGGTGAGCCCACTTTACTTTTGGTTATTCTTCCACTGCCCCTCAGTAGCTTCTTAATGATTATGAAGGGCTAAGGGAACGACAAGGGCAGAGTACTCCTTGTCCCACCATGACTTTAGTCAGCAGGATACTGACAACGTGGAAGGGAATGGTAACTAGAAGATCAGGATGCTGCTGGAAGAAGACAAAGCTGGCAGCAAGTGCAAGTTTCCCGAGTGCCTGGGCCTCAAAGGAACCTGACAGGATGTCCCATATCCTCAGGGTTGAGGACTGAAAATAAGCTAACACTTGTGCTGGGTACCAGTAGAAAAAGAAACTGAATGGGCTCAAGGTAATACCCTAGTGCTGGAGACCGGGGCGGGTGTGTGTGTGAGTAGGGGTTCTGCTGATGGGTGATATCTGCATGTGTGAGACAGTGCCATAAATATAAGAACTATATCTCCCATAATAGGAATTACCTGGGGCATTTGCTTTGCATTTAGGATATTATGGAGGAATCTTTACATGTGAGGCTGATTCTTACAAATGGTCTCTATGACCTGCATATATGCAATTTCATGCCATTGGATGGCATTCATTGGGCATGTGTGGCTGCTCCTGCAGTGAGGTTTTGCCTTTTGTGTGGTGACAATATCAAGCATATAATATGTTATGTTATTGGGTTTTACAACATGCAGTTTTCTTCTGAAGATTTTAGACAAAATCACTATGTGTCAATTCCAAACCTTTGAGGAAGATACTAGTATCCTGCATCATAGACAGTCTGACTTTAGGTAATCCCATAGAACTGAGACAGCCCTCATCAACCTTCAGACTCATATGCTGGAAATCATGGGAAAGACTGGACTACTGGTCCTGTTGGATCTGTCTGCAGTCTTCAAACTCCTCGACCATGAGCACCTCCTCCAGACCTTGAGTGACATAGGCCATTGTGCACAGGAAACTATCAAGTGGGTCCAGTCCTCCCTGATGCATCAGGTGTCCAGAGTATGCTGGAGAGGATTCTCCTCAGGCCCAGCCCCCATTGATTGCGGCATACCCCAGGGGGCCTGTATGTCACCAATTCTCTTCAAACTATATATCAGGCCCCTCTGTAGCTTATTGGAGAAGATGGTGGTTGTTTTCGCCAACTATGCTGACAAAACTCAGCTATTTTTGGAGATCACCAGAGACTACAACCTTGACACTGCTAACCTCTGGCCAAATTATAGTATGATCGAATCCTGGATGACCAACAACTGGATGTGCTTAAATGGAGGAAAAACTGAATTACTAATATTTGGGTCATCTCAGGCTAGGGCCATACTGAAGCCTGATTACTAGTATATCTTCATTTGGGATTGTAGCATCCCCATACTAGGAAAGGTCAAAACATTAGGAACCGACCTTGAATCATCCCTGAGTGATGACACCCATGTCAATAAGGTCGCTCAAAACTGCTCTTATTACCTCTGATTGATAAACACATCCATCCCTTCCTCTCTGAGGTGAACTGTTTGTCCATAGCTCGGGCTACAATTCTATCAAGGCTCGACTACTGCAATGCCCTTCTGACCGGTGCAAATAAGAAATGTTTGCAAAAATGTCAAACCACTCAGAACGACATCATACATATCATCAAAGGGGTATCAAGGAGGGTACATGTCTTTTCTAGCAGGCAAGCTCTGCATTGGCTTCCTGCCCTGTCCCGCGTACACTTCAAGGTGGCTGTCCTTGTCCACAGATGCCTTCACGGAAAAACTCCAGCATACCTGAAAAACTTTGTTGATTTTAAGACCACTTCAAGTTAGCTGTATCTAGAGAGGAGCCTCGTGAGCATTGAGGATGCATCTTTGTTTTGGGAACAATGGTTGGTTAAAGAAGTATAGTGTTCTGATCTTTCATGTGTGTTCGGAGGGGGCAGTTGATTTTTGGGTATTGGTGGTTTGGCTGGTATACTTATTAGGTGATGGAAATTAGAATATGTGCATGTCATTTTGGGAAATAGTAAGAGGAGACAACAGTAGGCATTTGAATCATCTATCCAGTAGGGCCACTGTGTGGAGGAGTCAGGAGGCACTGATAGTGGGCTTGTATTTTTAACAGTGGATAGCATACAATGCCTGGCCCTACATCACAGTGCAGAGGGAGTATCAACGCATCCAGAAGCAGAAGGAGGAGGGAATTAGATCGGTTGGGATGAGATAGCAGTGGTTAGTACCTTTACAGGTAGGAGTGTGGAACATTTCTGTGCTGAGGATAATGCTGACAGTCATCTATGAGTAACTAGTGGTGGGTTGCCCCATGAGGGAGCCATAGTTGGAAAAATAATAAGACATCCAGGGCAGACAACAGGGGTATCAGTACACAGCAGAGTAAGATAGCATTGAGTAGCCAACAATGGGGTGGGGAACGGTTTTGCAATATAATGGTACCAGTCACCCCTCCGGACAGCTTTAGATCCGCTGTTCAAGCACTGGTCCTACCCCAACTGGATGGGGGCAATAGACTCCTTGAAGGCCTCCTGTGGTCTTCCCTTGTGCCCCTGAGAAGTGTCCTAGACACGGCTGCATACCTCCTCAAGGGTCTACGTAGATCTGACCACATCACAGTGGTCCTCATTGACCTTCACTGGCTCCCACTGCATGCAAGAATCACCTTCAAGTCTTGCTGCATCATCTATACGACACTCAGCTAATTTCCAAGCTCCCTTTAGGCATCTCTCCTCCTACTTCTCTCATCTCTGACTATCTGTCTGCTATCCAGGAGTGGTGTGCCGCCAATGATCTCTGCCTTAATGCCAGTAAGACTGAGATTCTCCTCATCGGCACACCTGCTCCCTCCCTCCTTTCCTGTCAATCTCTAGTGGCCCTCCTCCTGCTCCCACCTGTGAGGCTAAAAACCTTGGGGTCACCTTTGACTCCACACTCTCCTTCTCTCTTCACATCTCTGACATTTCTAAGAAGTCACACTACCAACAGAGGTATTCTTCCTTTCCTCTCCTTCCCCAGGAGCTCACTATCTCCACAGCTCTGCTTCTCTCTAGGCTTGACTACTGCAACAGCCTCTTTCTAAATCTGCTTGCCTCTACTCTCCGCCCTCTGCAACTCATCCCAAATAGGACTGCAAGACTTGTCCTATGCCTCAAGCCCAGGGATTGTATCCCTCCAGGACTGAAATCTCTGCATTGGCTCCCAGTGGCTGCGAGGATTAAGTTCAAACCCCTCTGCATTGTCCACAAGGCCTTCTTGGGCCTGAGGCCTAAGTACCTTCAACTCACTGTGGGATACATTGACCCACTCAGCCGGATTCCCATCCATAACCAAGCTGCACTTCAGCAGTTAAAAGAAAAATGGCTGTGCAGGCTCCTTTGAGCACCTTTTTGCAGCTACAAAAGGGTGACTGCACTGTTTTACCAAGTACCATTTGGCAAGTTGGAACAGGGAACACCCTGACAAAGGCTGCCAGGGTGTGTTCCTGTGTGTACTAAAGAAGCGAAGTGAAAAGCTGCATTGCTTTGCTGCTAGCCCAAAGTTTCCCATTGAAAAGGGAAATATTTTACATTTAAATTGATGCCGCTCTGATGCTATTTTCATCTGTTCTACATTACTCTGCTTTTATCAGTGATGCCCTGCCATGCCCATCCAAATTCAGATTGTGCTCCAGAAAAATAGATCATTATCCCTGAATGACAGGCTGGGTCAGCCAAATCTGGGAAATCCACAGAAATTTCACTTCAGCTGCACAGAAAAATGCTTAACCTTTGGGCTACAAAATGTCAAAACTCAATGCTTCAAAGGAGACCCTGGCTCTCTGGGCCTATGTCAATTTCAGTGGATCTGTGTCTTAAATAGATTGCTGTATGAGAGAATCTGACTAGGGCTGCAAAACCATGTGGGAAATTCGGATGGAAGAGAAAACCTTTTGAAAGGGATATACCCTATGTTTAAATGTGCTTTTGCAAAATAAGAAAAATACCTGTTTTAAAAGTATATGTTGGACAATGCCCTGTTCTGGCCTAGCAATGTAAAGGGGTTTTTGCTGGGAAACATATGTGGGAAGTTGTATTTCAATAGGCTTGCTTCTTATTCAGAACAAAATAAATAAAATAAAATAAAGAATTACATGCATTGGTTTGACTGAGGAAGCTCCAGAACAGGTTTTTCTGCTGGCTAATCTGAGGCCTTCCCCAAAAGGAGCCACCACAAACTTCTGGGACATATGCATGTTAATTGCTACCTTTGGAAACTGTGACTGACCAAGAGAAAACAATATCAAATGCTTGTCAGACTTTTGTCTGTGATCCAGGCTGAGACAATAGATTCTGGGATGCCTACATGTGAAGTGGGGAAGTGGGAAACCCCCATGGCCACCCTGGGTTGAACAGACAGTTGGTGGTAGCTGAAGGAAAAAAAGAAATGGTCCTAGTTGAAATACAAAAGGCTGACCATCAGTCTCAAAATACTATTTGATGAATAAACTTTTAAGACTGTTAATTTTGTAACCGAGAAGCGCACAAATGTAAAAGTTGTACAGTTTAAATGTGATTTTCGTGGCTTCTAAACTAGATATTGCGGCTGCCCATAACATGTATAGGACAAAACACCAGGAGAATGTAAATCATGGGGATAGTACATATGGTGGAATGTTAAAAATTAATAGAAATAGGCCCTATGATAATATGCACACACACCTACAATTGTGGGATTTTGGGTGAAGCAGTTCTCACTAAAATCGCAAAAAACTATTAGAAGGGAAAAACAATGGCGTACAGACCTGGGAGTGGGAACACCATGCTCTGCATAAAATATTTAATCTGCTTATGTAATTTGTTAAAGTGCCACAACTGTACAAATGTGTAATTTAGGTTAAAATTGATTTTATGCAAAAAGGACTGTGGGAAGGCTTTGCATTTCATAAAACACCACCCCATGAACTGTGTCCCCTCCTAGAGGAGGCAACCAACATTGGTGACCTATCCAGTTCTTGGGGGTAGGTCTAGCTCAGTTCTGGCCAACAATAAACCTGGTGATGTCACCCACTTTTATATAAAGGGTGGGAGCTTACAGCGACAGGCACTCTCTCCTGAATTTCCAGCGCCTGCGTATCCTGACATTCCAAATCCATCTTTGCAAGACTCCAGACTCTACTGCAAGGCCAAAGCATAGCTGATCCTATCCTCGCAAGGCCACAGCATTGCTGACTCTATCCCAACTCTATCCCAACAAGGCAATTGATCCAAAAAAACCCACTAAAATCCCAATAAAGGGAAAAGCTGTGGTACTTTTGGGAAGCATACTGTGACCAGAACAGCTTTTTGCCCACTAGCTGCATGCCCGCTGTACCGTTGCCATCATCCAGTGACCTGACTTGCCAAGCTGCTTGCTTTTAGGAGTGTTCGCCCACTATCCTGTGACCAGAGCTTTTGAGTCCAGAACCGGTTGACTGTCCAAATCCCCAAACTCAAGTGCAGACTGTAAGTATTTCCCCATCCCGTAGCCACACATAGTCTACCCCATCTAGATACTCTTTATTTATTCTACCTCTAAGTAATCCTATCCTTGCCTTGGTAACTTGTTTAAGAATGTTAGAATTCTCTGTCCATCTTGTCCTTGATCTCCAAGTGTTAGCACCACTTTTCTCTTCTTTTCTGTCTTGCATAGATCATGAGCCCTTAGCAATATTTTGATTAAATAAATTAATAATCCCTAAAGAAAAGGGGTACACTGCGTGAAGTGTTACAAATGCAGTGTAACTTTTATATTCACAGTGTCGTTCCTCTTTTCTAGCCATTACGTTTTGTGTAAGTTAATTAAGCTTATCGTTTTTCTTTCAAAACCGATTTTCTCATCTTAAACTGCTCTTATTTTACCAAAATTGAACCTCATTCCACCTTGAAAATCTCATTCAATTCTTCAGCTATAGTCACCCTTTCACTTCTATCTTGTCCCTGTGATGTGCATCTATCAACCAGCCTAAATCCCGGAGGATAGCTCAGCGGCAACGTGCGCGCCTTGAAAGGAAGACAACACGAAGCAACACAGGTTCGATCCCTGGGTCCGCGCTTAGAAACCTCTGGGTGTTTAAGCATGTTATAAATACGCAACTAAGACAAAAAAAAACAATTACGCATCCAAAAAACAAACAATTCCTGTAACAGCGCCTCAATGCCTGTGGGCTGTGTGAGCACTTTAAAAAATGTAAAATAAATAAATAAAAACTGCATTCCGATTCAGTGTTTGTGACCCGTTTTTAAAAAGAAACGTTTTTGACATTTAAAGCTGAAAAAGAGAAAAATGCAACAACCTTTCCATGTGTGATTTGACTGCACTGTGTTCTCAATTTCAACCTGCTTTTTAAACTGTATGCCTTTTGTGATACCTTACCTTATAGTTGATATGACATTCCTGAGACTGTGATAAAACATATGTACATTATTTTTTAATTACACATATAACACATTGCAAAGGGTTCTTGCCTCTTATTTTGCCTCATATCTCTGACTACCCGCTGCTTCTTTCTATCCACTCAGAATTTTATTAATTGTCGGTTGAGGGAACATTGCAGGGGGAAACCTTAACCCTGGTGCTATCTATCCTAATTGAAAAAGTGCTCCTATTCAATTGTGCTTTGTGCTTAGGATATGTTCTTGTAGAAGGTTACCCAAGTGTATTTCAGTAGTTTTCACTGTAATTATGTCCCCATTGGTGATTGCTGCCCAATATAAAAACTGTGTGATTTTCTTTGAAATTAAAATAAATAAATATTGTGTTACCACCCACCGGCCTGGTTCATGGTCCATTGTGACCTGGGGTATTTGTGAAAGGGGGTGTGAGACAGGTTGGGTATCGGCTCAATTCGAATTCTTAGAAAATAAAGAAAAAGCATTCTAATTGAGTGTTACATCCTAGGCTAAGGGCAAGAGTCCTGATCCGTAGTGTGAGGCCCAGTTAGAATCCTTCACATCTCTCTTCCTAAATATCTTCCTTCTCGAGCCCTTCGTTTATCCGCTACCAACTCCCTCAGGGTCAGTTGCTTCTCCAAGCAACAAGTTGGTGGTAGGTCTCTTTCTTCGGCTGGGGCCTCCCTATGGAACATTCTCCCTGCCCCTCTGAAACTTGTGGAGAACCATCTCCGGTTCCGGAAGCACCTCAAGACCTTCTTCTTTGCTTCTGCTTTCCTCATGTCCCCTCCTGAACAACTGGCTGAATCTGAAATTGCACTGGTCACCTGGGTACTCTCTGTTCTTGGGCCCATTCCCTGGGCACTTCTTATTTATTGTATTCATTGATTTGTATTTATTTATTTTATTTTTATCCTATGTACTGCCCCCTCCCCTTTCTCCCTCACACTTTTCCCCCTCCTCCCCTGCACTTGCGCAATCTCAATTTCACCTGGCCTAGTAGGATCGTTGTCTCTGTCTTCCCTCTGTTGTCCCTCCCTTGCCTCGTCGTGCCATATCATATCATATAAGGCAGTCGCCCTCAAGTCACCCAGATACCTCATGGAGAAGCTCAGCATCTGTGGCAGACAGTGCACCACCAGAAGTCAGGACACATGCAGACTTGAAATCTGCCACTGCAAAAAGGAGAGGACCAAAAAACAAGCCTTTTCTGCCTATGCCTCAAAACTATGCAACGTCCTCCCCATTGGCATCAGACTCACCCCCACACTCCTACAATTGAGAAAAGAACTGAAGACCCACCTTTTCAAGAAGTCTCTCCCCCTCAACACCTGTGCCATCACGTTGCCCTTCACAACACCTGACTCTCTAGACGCTGCCCACTTCTCTACTCCCCTCCTCCCGGTACAGCTGTACCCCTCCTCTGTTTCCCTCGGTTTCCTAGTCCACTCTGCCTATCTGTTCTGTTGTTACCTCTGAAAAGTGTTCCATTATGCATCTGTAATACTATACACCTCTGTAAAGTGCTCCGTTATGTATCTGTATTGGTGTATTCCTCTGTAAAGCGCTCCGTTGCTTCCTCAAAGCTAGGTCTGTTCTCAATAAATACAATAATAATAATAATAATAATAATAATAATAATAATAATAATAATAATAATAATAATAATAATAATAATAATAATGATAATAAAGAGTAGACAACCATGGCCAGGAAGCAGGAGCCACAGTGGAGCAAAACTATTCCAGGGATACAACAGTCTGAGCTGTTGGTAATAGCCATCCAGATGTAATGTCACAGTGGGCACTAAAACTGTGTTGGAATGTCTGGAGTGAGCAATGGGCATCTTGGACCTACATTATAGTGGGAACCTAGGAGCAAGGGAACAGTGGGGAACCCTGGGCCAAATATTTGTGAAGTTATATTGGAGCCACTTTGGGATGCCAGGGATGAGTAGTACAACATGGATTTACCCATGGCAGTGAGTTCCAGGGGGGCAGCACCCCTTATAATCAGCCCAGTGCTTACAAGGGGTGCTGTCCCCCTGGAGCTCCCCGCCATGGGTGGCATCGGTGAACGTGCTGCTGTAATGGTGGCAGCTTGTTAAAGAATTCAAATGTGGTTAAACCTCACAGCCGCAAAATTCAAATGCTGTGAAATGCAGCAGTGGCAAAATTCAAATGTCGTGAGACATCAAAGTAACAAATGTCAGTAGCAGTCACACAGCTGTGTTCTGCCTTCTTGTAGTTTCATTAGGTGGTCAAAATACAAAGACATATGTTGTTGTAGTTGGTTCTTGATGGGATGATTGAAATTACAGGATGGGTCCAGTGGACAGTTGAGGAGGGTCATTATCCATCTGACTGAATGTAGGAGTCGAAGTTTGCCATCAAAGAGGATCCCAAGTTTACGAATCGTGGGGGAGTGAGTGGGAATGTCCAGGGCAAATAGGAGATAAACGATTTGTGTTGATTTTAGATGCTGGGAGGGAGAAAGATGACTTCTGTTTTGGATGAGCTATCATTCAGCAGCACAGAGCCAAGCAAAGGAGGAGATGTGTTTGCTCAGAAAGGAGAACAGGGTGAAGAGAGTGGGCCCAAAGAGAATCTTGAGGGACACCAACAGGCAGTGGTGCAGGGGAGGAAAGGTAGGAGTTTCATCTAATGGAAAAGGAGTGGTTGAAGAGTATGCTTCCGACCATTCAACTCATGTCACTGATGCCTAAGATTCACAATGAAAGAGTGTCAAAGGCTGTGGAGGGATTAGAAATGACAATAGATGAGAGTGGTGAGCATTAGTTAGAAAGTTGGTGACGCTAGTAAGGGCAGTTTCTATGGAGTGTTTGATCTAGAAATCAGACAGGAGGGGGTCATACAGAGAGGGGTCTTCAAGGTAATTGACAATGTAATTGAAAGATTTTGGAGGTGTAGAGTAACAGGAAAATGGGACAATAGGAAGAAAAAGTATTGGGGTGATCTCATGGTTTTCGATGATGGGGATGTCACTAGCTATTCTGTAGCAGGCAGGGAAGGTGGTGGTTAAGAGGGAGAATTTAGAAGAGAAAAGACAAGTAGAAGAAGGTGGCAGGAATATTATTTTTGATTAATTGTGGTGTGAACGGGTCAATGGGGGAATAGGATGGGTTAGCAGAATGCAGAATTGGTAGAACCTCACAGGGAAGTTGGGAGGAGTATAAAGGGGAGATTAGAAAAGGTGAGGGTGGCACAAATGAAAAAGGGGAGGAAGGTATTGAAGGAAAGTCAGGATGCCCTGCCATTTAGAGAACTTGAGGAAAAGTGCACATTAAAGTAATTAGTAGAAAGAGAGGAAAAGATAGCATTGTGGTTGAGAGGAGAGACCATGACCTGTAGGTTCATGCAGGTGAGAGAGGAGAGAGGAAGTAAGACCATTGTAGTTTGAAGACTTAGAGGAGTACAGAGAACTTATTGTATGTAGTAAGAAGTGTCTGGGAGTGGAATTTGTGCCAGCAGTGAAGCTGGAGACATATGGTAGTCTTTAGCTGCTTAATGGCGGGAGAGATCCAAGCTTGAGGACGGGTCAGGAGGGGATGAACAAACAATTAGGATAATAATTATCATAAAATGTGGCAAGTACAATATTAAACTTTAAAAAGGCAATTTAGATGAAGTTCAAAACCTGGGGAGCAGTGACAGGGAGGGACGTTTCGACTTTGAGTGGGTAGGATGCCATGGAATCTGGTTTAAATTTCCTTTGGTGAGGGATGATGGGGGTGTAGGAGACGGGAGAACAGAAATAGAGAGCTGGACAAATGTGTGGTCTGAAGGAGAGGTGGTGATTGAAGGGGAAGAGCAGAAAAGCTGAGTGTGGAGGATAAGAAAGAGATTGATGGAGTTACCATGGGTGTAGGTAGGATGGTTGTGTAGACTAACCACAGAATGGTTCGAAAGGGTGGGTACCAGATGTAATTGGTGGACCTTTGTGATGTTGGAAGATTAAGGGGATGTCCACTGCAATAGATTCCAACAGAAGGTCAAATTCAGAGAAGAAGAGGTTAGGGGTGCCAGTTGGGTGTTAGGTGGATAACATGGGTGGGGGAAAGGAGTTCAACAGTGGTATGTTTGAATGAGGAGTGAGTAAAATCAAAGGAAAGAAGAGGAGCTGATATGCTGATGAGGTAGCTAACGCCACTGTCTTTTTTGAGAGAGTGGATGGAATGAAAAAAGGTAGCGAAGGTGGTATGGAGGGTGGTTAAGATGGCAGCGTAATAATAGGAGACACAGGTCTCTATGATCGCCAATACAGAGCTTGGGGTGGTGGGAGGTAAAATGTCCAGTGAGGAAAGAAATCTTGCGGCCGATTGATTAGCCTTCTAGAGGCCCGTGGTGAGGTCACTAGAGAAGGATGGGGGTGGAGTAGGAGGAGGGATGTAGGAAAACTAAGGCGCACACAATTTGTGAGGTTGGCATGGGAGGTGTGCTGAGGGGAGAAGTGATCAAGGAACCTTTTAAAGGGAGAGTGAAAAACGCAGCTAAGGAGTGATAGGAAGGGAGTGAGGAGAAGTGGTGGGTGAGAACATGGGGTGGGCGCAGACCCTGTGAGAGGTTTTGGGGATATGTGAGAGAAGTATGGTAGATAAGACCATGGGTGAGGATAGAGGAGTGGAGTGGTTGAGTAGCGAGCTAATGAGACATAATGGTGGATGATGGCCTAAGGAGCTTGGTGAGTGGGTCTGAGATGATTTTTACAAATTCAGTACAAAGAAATCGGAAATGTTCCATAGAGCCTTGCAGTGATGGAACATGGCCACATGCGAACAAACTGCAATGTTTAAGTGTACACTGAAAAATGCAGGCTAGGAGGCAACCAAGATGCAATGTTCAAGTGCACAGTAAAAAACCCTGGTAAGCAGGCAACCAAAATGCAATGTTCCAGATCGCAGTGAAAGTATTTGATAGTAGGCAACCAAAATGCAATGTTCAAGCACATAGTACAAATTAAATTGTAGTAGGAATCCAAAATGGATTTTTGTATTTGTATGGTATTTACTTATAGGGCGCTTTCGCCCAAGCTCTGCATATAAAAAGAACTGTCAAAAAACAGCAAAACAAAAGAACATGCAAAAAGAAGAGCAGTTATGGAATAGTGGAAAGTAAATCGTTTTTAAGATGAGACTGAAAGATAGAATAAGGGGAGATTGATTTGATGTGCAGGGGCAAAACTTTCCAAAGTTTGGGGCGAGAAGTCATGAAAGCGTAAAATTGAGACTCAGAATGAAGGGGCTGAGAGGGGACATACAAGAAAACCAACAAAGATAAGGTGGGACCAGACAATGGAGACATTTAAAGGTGACGCAAAGGAAACAGAACTATCGACGGAGTTCAAAAGATAGCCAGTGTAGATAGTGAAGACATGGAGAAATAGAGGAGCCAGGAGGGATAGTGCAAAGAGTTTGAATAGCGGAATTAAATATGAAACAGAGAGGAGCAAGATGGGAAGCAGAAAATCCAACATGAAGACAGGAACAATTCTCGAGATGTGAGAAAACTAGTGAAGTGATAAGAAGTTTAGAAAAGTGATGAAAGGGAGAGCTTCACATATGTTTGAAAGTTGCAAAAGACAGGAGCATGCAATATTAGAAATGTGTGAGGAAAAGGAAAGGGATGAATCAAAGAAGACACCCAGGTTGCGGGCTGCAGGAGTGAAAGAAAAGGAGGTAGGGAATGGGAGAGGAAATTTTAGAGGCAGGAAGCATTTGCGTGTAGAAAGTGAGAATGCATCCAGGCATGAATAGAAAGAAGTCAGAAAGAGTAGCACGAAGTGAAGAGTATCAGAAAAAGCTGAAAAAATAAAATACAGTTTGGGGATCATCCGCAGAGAAGGGAAATTAGGAAATTATAGAAGATATAGGTGAAGTGTAAAGAGAAAAAAAGAGGGGACCCAGGACTGGGCCTTAAGGAACATTGTATGCAAGAGTAAACAAAGGGGAAATAGTGCCATGCCAGGAAACTGACCCATTGGACAGATATGACGTAAACCAAGAAATAACAGGACCACAGAAACCCAAAGACAGAAGCATGAACAGGAGAGTACAGTGGTCCACGGTATCAAAAGCAGTTGAATGATCAAGTAAGATGCAAATAGAAAAACATTTAGTGTGTCTAGTGCAGGGGAGAGAATTAGAGACAGAAAGAAGGGCTATTTCAGTAGAATTAAATGGACGGAATCCAGATTGCTTTAAAGGGGGAAGAGAGTTGTGATGGAGATGGGAGACTTGAGTATACATCAAACATTCTAAAATTTAAGAGAGATAAGGAAGCAGATAAATAGGACAGTAGCTCGAAGGAGCAGAGATATCCAAAGAAGGTGGGAAAAGTAGCAGCAGAGGGAAAAAGATTAATAAAAGAAGTTAGGCAAGGCAACAAGAGAGGGAAAAGCATAGTGAAGAGGGAAAATGGAGACCAAATCCATGCCCCCGCACCCCAAGCGCCCCAGCGCACCCATGAGTGACAAATATGCTGAAACACACCCACTTCACCAACAGTGCAACTTCTATGCTACATTAGAATCAATGCTGCAATATCAGAATCTACAAACACAAAAATCCCTGTTTAAAGGCTTGCAAATGCCTATATGAATTAACATGGTCTAAATGCACAGTGTAAAGCGATGTTTCAGGAAAATTACAGCTAAGTTCATTTCACTCACTGAACACTGAACACTGGCTGCGGGAGCCTTATCAACATTCCTCGCAAAACAAGTCCGACTTGCCAAGGCCGCAAATTCAAGATAAAACTACTTTCTGCAGACAGACATTTTTTAATTATCCACAAATGCGAATAAACCACGGCAACCCAGTGTGCTTTTTTTTCTTTCTGGGAAAGAAAGACATTTTCTCAAGGACACGCACAACATTGAAACATAACTTGTAACAAGCCAGAACCAGGTGCGAACTGCTTGTCCAGCTAAAAAGTTATGGGAACAAAGTCACATTGCAACATGATTAGAATTAGGTAAGGGGGGCTGGCACAGCTAAATCAACCCACTGACGCAGGAGGTAAATATCCAATTATCAGGCTCTCTATAAGTGCTACATATGTAACCCACCACTCTGCAGCCAATAACAGGAGGAGATAGGTTTCTGGGAGCTGATCCAATTTTGTGAGGTCAGCCTGCAGTGTGATTATAAAACTTACTTGCAAGACAGCCCCGGGGGAGACGGCGCCTGAACTCACGATGCTTTTCTTTGGCTTTTTTCTCTTTTCTGTGCTTAGAAATAAAGCAGTTTGAAACATGTTGCTGCCTGCTTGGAACTCTGGTGCATTTCTGGGGGCCATATGGGAGGTGTTGGGGCCTCCCATAGCTGGTGAGGATATGGCTGCTGGCCCCCCACTGCCCTGGGGGTGGGGGGGGATCCAGCTTCTCCCCGACAAGTTGGTGCCCTCTGTGAGGCTCATTGCTCATTGTAACATGAGTGATTGAGCTCTGCCTGCGCAAGCCCTGTGATGGACTGAGCTCCCTGCCGCCGACTCAAGGAAGCTGTGAGACCCTCGCCTGCACCTGAAGACCACCGGAAAAACGCGTAACCGGCTAAAGGCTTCGGGGGCCACTTGGAAATACCCCGCTTGAGGGCAGGTGAGAGCCCTGCAGGAGAAGGGGTCCGGTGAAGCGCATTGAGGGAGTGTCCAGCAGTGGTGCAATTGCCAGTGCAGCATAGGAAAATGTAAGTAAACAAGCAACATGGGCTCTGAGGGGGGGAAATGTTTAAAGTAGAAATGTTAAAGTGGGTTTTTTTTTTTTTTTTGTTTTTTTTAAATTTTTTTTTTTTAGGGAGGGATTGTAAATTGGGTGGTGGGTGATTGTACATTGTCACAAAATTCAGCGCATTGGTATTGATCGGCACGTGAATTGTAGTTGGGACTGGGGTGGTGGCAGTGGTCCCTTCTTGTGTTTTTGAGCATATTGGGTGGGGTAGTGACTCCCTACACATAGAACAGGAGTGCCGCGCTGATTGGTCTAGAACAGGAGTGCCGCGCTGATTGGTCTAGAACAGGATTGCCGCGCTGATTGGTCTGGATGGTGATTTCATGTACGGGGTCTGGATTTCCTATGAATTGACGTTATAGATCAATGAGTAGATGAGGTTCCCTGCTAATTGAGCGTTTTAGTTCAGTGAGTGGATGATGTTTTCCCGCAGGAGGTAGCTAGATTGTTCCCGAAGTGCGGAAGATAGTTGGCTGGTTAAGGTCCCCTGGTGAGGAGCGTATCATGCACTAGGCGACGCGGTGTGTGCAGTTCAATTATAAGAGTTTATTGTGGTTTACCTTGTTCCAGTTGAGACAGGAAGACAGCTGTGGGGATTGTGGGGTTTTATTTTGGGATTTTTTGTGGGGTTGGGAGAAATGGGTTATTTTTCTGTGTATGCACATTTGTCTTTTCATTTGCATTGTGTTTTTAGTTTGGTGACGCCACCTTCAGATTGATGTATAAGGACACAAAGTTTTGATGGTGAGGAGATAGTGGTGTGGTTTTGGATTTGGAGAATAGGTGACCAAGAGGCGGTGTGTGGAAGACACATGCGCAAGATTGTGGGAGTGTGCCGGAGAAGGCAATGGTTTGGTGAAGATGGATTGCACGTGGAGTGCACTGGCTAAGGTGCGGAGCAAAGAAGGCTCACAGAAGTTGAAAAAATGTTCAATTATTTTCTAACTTTTGCTCCCTGAACAGCGGACTACCGAAATTTTCGAATTGAATAGAGGTAAAATGTATCACACAATACAGAAATGACTCCCCTTCACTTGTTGTGTAGCACACAGCTTCCATGCTGAAATAAGTCAGTAAAACATAGTGTGCAAAGATTCAAAAGTACTGAAGGTAAATTAAAAAGACCATGGCTGCTCATAGGCGGCTTCTCCAGAAGCGTGCAGCAATCGCTAAGGACACACATACACAGCACTTACACGGGAATAGCTTTAAAAGCACATGTGCAGCAATCGCTAAGGACACACATACACAGCACTTACACGGGAATAGCTTTAAAAGCACATGTGCAGCAATAGCTAAGGACACACATACACAGCACTTACACGGGAATAGCTTTAAAAGCACATGGCTACAGTTGAACTGTGTGCACGAAGGAAAAGGAAAATGCGAGGGGTCAGCTGATGTTGAACAAACACGAGCAGAGGGAAGAGGGGACTCACCCTTCTGAACCTCCGGGAGTGTAATATTTGATGACACAGGGGCAGAGAAAGGCAGATGAGGACAAGTAGGCACAAAATAAATCATTCAAGCATGCGATGGGAGGGGCAGTTAAAAACAGCTTCAACACACACGCACAAGAATCACAATAGCAGTGTCAACAATCACCACAATATGCACCGCCCATGTGGGGAGGATACATGGGGCAGGATGGGATCATTTCAGCAGACACCACAAGCACCAATGCAGGTACTGTTACCACTACATGTACAGACACAACAAATGACAGCACCACTACCCCAGGACTGACTAGAATGACAACACAGGGGCACTGCACAGCAGCCAGCACCCATACAGAACACTGACACAATAGCAATGGTACCGGTTACATGACTGGGTGGGGTCTTCCTGATGGGGAACAAATATTTCAAAGGACATAGATTGACATTATACCGCTAATAGGACAGCCCAAGACAAACTTGATTTGACTGACTGTGCCACACACACTCATGCTCCGCTTCACCGACAGAGCGGGCGAGACGCGCGCCGACACACACACTCACGCACACTTAATAATGCGGAGGACAATTGCATAGGGGTGGTGATAGGTATCAAAACATTTTCTTTTCTGGGTGACAGTGGGGCGACTAGGCCATGCATTAGGGAAGAGACATTTGTGACATCATGAGCAATGTGGATATGACCACCTTATTAACAGAGAAATACATAACTTGTTAAACACCAGGCATACACATGTTGAAAGTAAGGAAGATTGTTTAAGAATAATGGGGGTGCACGATACAGAGGGGGGTGCATAATGATAGCGCATCACAAGAGAGTACATTTAGCTACATTCTGAGCACACATCTTTCAGCAAGGAGACTGGGCTCATGAATACACGATTAACACAGAACAATTAAATGAGACACACAAGGTGGAAGAAGGTGCACTTGAGGGGGGAGGACTACATTTCATTGACAGTTCACCACAGGAGGAGAGAAATAGGGGTAAAGGGTGGATGATCCATGTTCCCAACAGAATTAATTTGGCGACAAAATAACAGTGTAAGTGGTACTGCCACTAGCGCTTTTGAAAATAACACTGGCACAAATGCATTAGCCAACACACATAGGGAAAGAGGTCATTGTTGCACGAACTGGAGCATAATGGTTGTATTAAAATTTGAAAGCAGATATTGGGGGGAGAAATATATATTGTTTAAATGTAACAGTAATTAGAAATATATATTGTTTAAATGTAACAGTAATTAGAAATATATATTGTTTAAATGTAACAGTAATTACAGTAGTGGAGTAATAAAATACTAGACTAAATGAGTAATTAACAGAGTAGGTAAGGTTTAAAAAGTGGACATGGGGTGGGATAGAGAGAATGGGAGCAAATTGGTAGCGGGTTTCATTAGTACCAGCTTAAAGTGCCTGCAGTTAGTACCAGCTTAAAGTGCCTGCAGTTCACTGCGAGGCACGCCCTGAGAAGTGTGAGAGGAGCCATAGAAATAAATAAATAAATAAATAAATAAAAAAGATTTTAAAACCCTGCGATTATCTTAACTAAGTAACATGGTGCACTTAATTTAGAAACACAGCCACCCTATATGACAAATTTACCACCCTAATGTTTCCCTATTTAGCTTGTCAGTGCCTGATGCCCCACGGGACAAAGGCACGCACTATAAACAGCTTACAACAAAAGCACTGTAAATACAAAGATCCAAAGGCCCATTTGTACACTAGCACCCAAATTGCATATATATGATCCAAGTGTGTAATGAGTATCTTCACAAAAATTAAGTGCCTACCCATTTTCTGGGTACATTCCGAATTGTGTAATAATTTACAGTCAGACCGCCATTGAACGCCACCAGGTGGTGACAGGATGGTGCATAGGTGTACCATTGGCTCCTCCCACTAGGACACTGAATAATGTGAGAGTAGTGCAGAGAGGTTAGGTCAAGAAAATGAAGAATATGTAAATTCTCAGGTCTCAAGCGCTTCCATTTCATTTCTCGCCAGATACAAAGGACCCAGGGCAGGCCTGAAGACAACGGACAACCAACACCCAATGGCTATGGACTACAGTGGGACATTTTCCCCTCCTGACAGACTTGGTCAGAAGTGTAAGGCGTCAAGCCCTACAAAGCGGTGGCCACCCTGGCAACGAGGGAGCAACGATCAACAGGGCCAACGCAAGAGATTTTCATGAACTGCAAAATAGCACGAACTCTCCCGAGTTAGGGAAACATGGCCATCCCATGGTCCAACGCACACTAGCAACTAGAATAGGGACTGACACACGCATTTCCAAAGTTTAATTGAGTTTCATATTACATTTTGTGCACCTACAGCTGTAACACTGTTTTGTTTCTTCTCTTTTCCCCGCACATGCAGGTTGTTGCGTATGTATGCTGTTAGAAATGTGTAGGAAATTTCCTTAATGTTATCTTCCATTAGAAACTGTGAGGTCCACTGAGTAAAACATTGTGAAGAATTCCCCACTCAATTGCCCACCCTATCAAGAACCTCAGACCCCTTAGAGCATGTTTCCCTGAAGTATATTTCCTTGCTTCCATTGAAAAAACAGCCCAAGATTTTCCCTACCCATATTGAGAAATTTTGAAAACACGAAATGTCCAGGGGGAGGTTTGATTTTGCCCTTAGTGATTGTTTAGTTCGCGGAGCTTGATGTTACTAACATGTACTAACGTATTAACGCTTTTCTTGCGATTTTCAGGCGGGCAACTTTATCATCTCATCAGCTGCAAGGACCCAGCAGCGTAAGTGGTTATGGGCACGCAAATAAGGACTTTTACCTTCACGATGGGACTATTAATGATGAACGAAATTATGGGGGTGGTACTTTGAAAATTATTTGTAATAATGAGCATTACCGCTGTATCCCCTGCTAACATTCCCTAACTTAAGCAGGAACAGTTACGGCGTCAGTGGGTAAGGAAAAGCTGCTGCTAAAGTAAAGAGAGTTAAGGGCAGACACAAGGGGAGTAAAACATACACATAACACACATATCAGAAGTGACCAACAACATGCACACATGTACAAAATTGGTAGGGACACCACTGGAGAGAGCTGTCCTGACTGTTCTTTAACATATGCCGGAAGAGAATTGATTACAACAGAAATTACTACAGCAGAGCATGACGCCCATGTATGACAAGGTGCGAAGAAGATTGCAAGGGAAGACAGCAACATTGAGATTGGAAATAAATAAATAAATAAATAAATAATAAAAGAAGAAAGAAAAACAAAAGGAGAGAAGAACAAATAAAATAATAAGAGACAAAAATATGATAAGTGCCTAACAGAGTGAGAGAAAAGAGCAAAGATGGTCACTGAAGAAGGACGTATACTGTTAAGGTACCAACGTTATGTTACCAGCACAACAGTGACAAGAAGTGGACAATCATGCTGGATGCAAGAAGGTTGAGAGAAGTTGCGAGATGAGAGCAGGAACATCACTGCTTATGGACTACTATTGAGCACATGCATCCAAAGATCAAGAGAAACTACCACTGAATTGGGGAGGAGAGTGTTCATTGGAGCGCATCAGCATGCCCTTGTTGGTGATGACCAAGGAAGATGTGAAGAGTGACACATTCACCAAGGTGGAAAACAACGGAAGAAGAGAAACAGACAGAGAAGTAAAAAGAGGGGGGAATTACTTCTCGAGCGAGAAAGAAGAATGAGTGGGTGCAGTACAAGCATACCAAAGAATGATCAGCAAAAAATGCATCTGAAAAGAGAAAGCAAAGAACTAGCTAGTGCTTGCATGGTGATGGATGACATCATGACTGCCTGGTTGCTTGAAGGTGATAACGGAAGGACGAGTACCGAGCACAGCACCCTTGTGCAAGATAGAGATACATTGCAAAAGAAGAACAGAAGAAGTTATCGGAATGCAAACAAGAGACATGGTGAAAGGAAGAGCCGGACTAAGATAGCGGTGCGCAACATGGTTCCAGCAGTAATAAAGGTGGCCACTCCCTGTGATCAGAGGAAGTACGAAGGGGAGTGAGTGTGGTGGAAGACAGAAGGGGAACACTCCTATATGTACTGTTGATCAACAACAATGCAGAAAATTATGGACACTTCAAGGAATTGGCAAAGATATGCAGACCGGAAGGAGGTGAATGTTGATTGGTGGTGTGGTCGACAAAGTCGACCAGAGGGGGGACTGAAGAGGGAAAATGGAGACCAAATCCATGCCCCCGCACCCCAAGCGCCCCAGCGCACCCATGAGTGACAAATATGCTGAAACACACCCACTTCACCAACAGTGCAACTTCTATGCTACATTAGAATCAATGCTGCAATATCAGAATCTACAAACACAAAAATCCCTGTTTAAAGGCTTGCAAATGCCTATATGAATTAACATGGTCTAAATGCACAGTGTAAAGCGATGTTTCAGGAAAATTACAGCTAAGTTCATTTCACTCACTGAACACTGAACACTGGCTGCGGGAGCCTTATCAACATTCCTCGCAAAACAAGTCCGACTTGCCAAGGCCGCAAATTCAAGATAAAACTACTTTCTGCAGACAGACATTTTTTAATTATCCACAAATGCGAATAAACCACGGCAACCCAGTGTGCTTTTTTTTCTTTCTGGGAAAGAAAGACATTTTCTCAAGGACACGCACAACATTGAAACATAACTTGTAACAAGCCAGAACCAGGTGCGAACTGCTTGTCCAGCTAAAAAGTTATGGGAACAAAGTCACATTGCAACATGATTAGAATTAGGTAAGGGGGGCTGGCACAGCTAAATCAACCCACTGACGCAGGAGGTAAATATCCAATTATCAGGCTCTCTATAAGTGCTACATATGTAACCCACCACTCTGCAGCCAATAACAGGAGGAGATAGGTTTCTGGGAGCTGATCCAATTTTGTGAGGTCAGCCTGCAGTGTGATTATAAAACTTACTTGCAAGACAGCCCCGGGGGAGACGGCGCCTGAACTCACGATGCTTTTCTTTGGCTTTTTTCTCTTTTCTGTGCTTAGAAATAAAGCAGTTTGAAACATGTTGCTGCCTGCTTGGAACTCTGGTGCATTTCTGGGGGCCATATGGGAGGTGTTGGGGCCTCCCATAGCTGGTGAGGATATGGCTGCTGGCCCCCCACTGCCCTGGGGGTGGGGGGGGATCCAGCTTCTCCCCGACAATAGTGATAAAAGGGGAAGGGATAGGATCAAAAGGAGAGGCGCTAGGGTGAGCTTCAGGGAGATATTAAGGAGTATCAGATTCAGCAATGGAGAGGAAGTGGAAAGAAAAGATGAAGACGAGGCTGGGACAAAAGAAGAAGTAGAAGTAGAAGACAGTGAGGAAGATCGTAAAAGCTCAACCTTATAGATGAAAAGGTTAGCAAAGTCAGAGGGAGAGAAGAAGAAATAGACAGATCAAGAGAAGGAGGAAAGAGTATGTGATTCAGATGGTGAAAAAGAGACAGGGCCTCCTAATGACATGGGCGGTATCCCGGCACTAATTGCACCGGGAAACCACCTAACCCAATTTGGTCCGGCATAGTTTGAGCCAGATTCCGAGTTGCAGGGGTGGGTAAATCTCTATTCCCCATTAAGTTTTATTTATTTATTGTTCTTGTATAGCGCGCAAACCCTGGGTGCCAAGGCTATTTAACTTAATGGTTACAGTGCAAAACACAAAGTGCTTCAGGTTACAGTAATAGTGTATGATTGGGCAAACACATGGTGCCAGCCACTTGTTGCATGGTGGCAGCTTCAAACAGATGCAAGGTCATAGTCCGTGAGCAAATACATGGTGCCTGCCACATGTTGCATGGTAGCCAGTAAGCAAATACATGGGGCCTCATTACGACCCTGGCGGAACGGGTTAAACGGCGCCGTAAAAGGTGACAGCGCCGTTCAACCCGTTCCGCCACATTACGAGGTCCCCTCGCGGGACACGGTAAGCACGCCTGGGAAAACCAGGCGTGCTTACCGAGTCCCGCGAGGGGAAGAGGGAGCAAACAACGGGCCATCTCGTAATGGCCCGTTGTTTGCTCCCTCTCCCATCCCCATTCTGCCCTATTGGGCAGAATGGGGATGAGGAGCACGGCATTACGGCCACCCGCGAATGGGCACTTACCGGCCCATTCAACTCGTAATGGGCCGGTAAGTGCCCATTCGCGGGTGACGGTGACGGATGCGAGTTCGGCGGTAGTCGTGCCTGTAATGCAGGCACGGCTACCGTTCAAACTCGTAATGAGGCCCATGGTGTCAGCCACATTATGCATGGCGGCAGCTACACACAGATGCAAGGTCATAGTCACTAAGCAGATACATGCAGTGTCATAATCAATTATCAAATAAATGCTGCCAGTCACTTTTCATATTGGCAACTTCATGCTGAAGCAGAGTCAATCTCAATAAACAAGAGCTTTGTGCCGGTCGCATATTGCAAGGCAGCGTGTAAGTACAGATACAAAGTTCTGATCGACAAACAATAGCGTGAGGCCAGAATCATGACGCAAAATGACACCTACACACATACAAGAAGTCTAGTTCATGGGGGCACACAAACCGACACCCCTGCGATCAACTGAGGGAGGGGATTCATGCCACAGCCATGCGATTACAGGGGGTGGGTGGGGTGGTGCAAGTGCGCATACATGCGACCAAGGGGGTGGGTGGTAGTTGAAATGCACACACAGACGACCAAGGGGATGGGTGAGGGGGCAAACGCACACACATGCGACCAAGGGGGCAGATGGGGGTCCAAGCGCACACACAAATGACCAGACATTCACAACCATCGCGTACCTATTGTGGACAGGTAGCTGACAGCAGCCTTGGGAGTGGGCCTTGTGAGGAGGGTCGGCAAAGCCTGCCGGCCTTCCCATTGGCCCAGATGTACAGGGCTACAGCCAATCCCAGACCCCCAGCGGCACCATGCCCAGCACTCCGGTGCAGGCAGTAAACACGGCCATTTTAGAATGGCAGATTTGAACACAAACAAAGTAAGGCACACTGCGTTGAAGTGAAAATGGAGCACTGACAATGCACACTAATATGAGGGACTTTATGATAGTAAAAGTGCCTATGCAGGCAAAAGTCCTATCAAAATTAGAATCTAAATCACTGCACTGTCACATGCCGCTTTGTGGGAGTCCAATGACCGTGCGAACAGTGCGATGGTACTCTGAGGCTGGTAGAAGAAGAGAGATGCAGCCGCTCAGGCAGCCACATTCGTGAAAAAGAAATGAAGAGAGAAAGGGTAGGGTGGAGGGGCTGGGAGTGGGCCTTGTGAGGAAGGCCGGCCAAGCATGCCGGCCTTCCCATTGGCCCAGATGTACAGGGCTAGAGCCAATCTCAGACCACCAGCAGCACCATGCCCAGCACTCGGCTGCATGCAGTAAACACAGCCATCTTACAATGGCAGATTTCAACACAAAGTAAGACACACTGCGTTGAAGTGAAAATGGAGCACTGACAATGCACACTAATATGAGGGACTTTATGATAGTAAAAGTGCCTATGCAGGCAAAAGTCCTATCAAAATTAGAATCTAAATCACTGCACTGTCACATGCCGCTTTGTGGGAGTCCAATGACCGTGCGAACAGTGCGATGGTACTCTGAGGCTGGTAGAAGAAGAGAGATGCAGCCGCTCAGGCAGCCACATTCGTGAAAAAGAAATGAAGAGAGAAAGGGTAGGGTGGAGGGGCTGGGAGTGGGCCTTGTGAGGAAGGCCGGCCAAGCATGCCGGCCTTCCCATTGGCCCAGATGTACAGGGCTAGAGCCAATCTCAGACCACCAGCAGCACCATGCCCAGCACTCGGCTGCATGCTGTAAACACAGCCATCTTACAATGGCAGATTTCAACACAAAGTAAGACACACTGCGTTGAAGTGAAAATGGAGCACTGACAATGCACACTAATATGAGGGACTTTATGATAGTAAAAGTGCCTATGCAGGCAAAAGTCCTATCAAAATTAGAATCTAAATCACTGCACTGTCACATGCAGCTTTGTGGGAGTCCAATGACCGTGCGAACAGTGCGATGGTACTCTGAGGCTGGTAGAAGAAGAGAGATGCAGCCGCTCAGGCAGCCACATTCGTGAAAAAGAAATGAAGAGAGAAAGGGTAGGGTGGAGGGGCTGGGAGTGGGCCTTGTGAGGAAGGCCGGCCAAGCATGCCGGCCTTCCCATTGGCTCAGATGTACAGGGATACAGCCAATCTCAGACCACCAGCAGCACCATGCCCAGCACTCGGCTGCATGCAGTAAACACGGCCATCTTACAATGGCAGATTTCAACACAAAGTAAGACACACTGCGTTGAAGTGAAAATGGAGCACATAAAATGCACACTAATATGAGGGACTTCATGATAGTAATAGGACCATTGGTTCCTGGCTGTAATTTCGCCAGTGGTAGCAGCACCGAAAATGGTCAACAACTGGCGGTAAGTGGAAATGTTCTCTCGAGCAAAAAGCTGGAGGTAAAACTCCAAGTTACCGCTGAACTTGTGATTAGGCCAACCCTTAAATGCGGCAGCAATAGCGTTACCGCTGCACTTAAGGGCTGAAGCCCAACTCGTGATGAGGCCCATACAGGGTGAGGAGAGTATGAAATAATATGGTTGCAAAAGTAACATTTTTTAGCAGAAACCAGAGCAGATTCAAAGGACAAGTGAAGTATGAGAGCGAGAAAAAGTCATAGGGAGAATAAGTATTTTCCCAAAGGAGTGAAGAGAGGGGAGTCTCAGGGTCAGCCAAGGCTGAGGGGGCTTGGTTGATGGTCCGAAGTGGCACAAGGGATGAACCAAGTCAAGAAAGCAGTAAAGAACAGTATTAGAGTAGATGGAAAGAGAGGAAAAGGTGGCCGTGGGATGAAGAGAAGAGAGGGACGTGTCAAAAGTACAACGTTTACGACAGAAAAAGGGTTGTGTAGAAATAGGGGACAGGCAGGATGGGTGATAAAGGGGAAAGTAAGGAGAAAATAATCAGAAGAGTAGAAAGGACAAGCAGAAACGGCAGAAGCAGAGGAAAGGGAGGAGAAAACAAGATCAAGGGAGGAGCCTGAAGAATGCTACGGGGAAGATGGAAATCATGAAATGTTTAAGTGCTCAGTGAACAATACAGGGTAGTAGGTGACTAGAATGGCAAAAAAACTGGTCTTGATAGTATTTGGGCATGGGAGGGGGAAGGAGAACAGGGTCAGACTAGGGCAGATCCAGTTAGTGAGTGATTAATTGTTTACAGAAGAACTCACATTTGGTGCATTTCTGATGCAAAAGGGTGGGATACAGAGGGAGGCTGTGGGGTGGCCAGGGGATGGACAGAAGATTCTTGGCCCGGCCCAAACTGGGCCAATAGGTGACATCCATACAAATATAACCCTTTGCAGGGACACCAGACACAGGGACACCTAGGAACTGGGCATATGAGAGGGTGACATGACCAGCACAGCCAATGAGGAGTCTGCCTGGTGAGGAAATGGGTTCCGTAGAACAGGGCTAGGCAGACACCTATTGAGGCTGGCAGGCCCTTTGGTAGAGCTCACCCCCTTTCGATGCACACCAAGGACCTAATCTGAGGCCTAGATATCCCTCCTACGGTTGGCAATGGCTCTCCAAGATTGTTGCTAGGAATGGTATTTTGTGAATTTGTTAGTAGCTTAAGAGGTTGTCAGGGTTTCCGGATGCATTCTTGAGCATTGTTTTAGGAAGGCCACTTGAAGTACCATGGTGTGATTACTGTCACTAGCGGTGTGTTTGTGAGTTCCCAGTAGACGTTTGCAGGCATTACCTTGCTAAGAATGCCTTTGTAGAAGACCGGGGACAGTGGGTGGTTGATGTTCCTACTTTATTGCTTCTTTTAGCCAGTTTTGGAAACTGGTGGGCACAGCATTGAGCCCCGCACAATTCTTCTTTGCTAGGTGTTTGCTGTCTATCTCTAGCTTGTAGGATGGTCTTGAATTAGTTCTCAATATAGTTGACAAAGTTGTTGCATAGTTCTTGAAAAGGTATTGGGGTTGTATTGCATAATTTCGGATTTCCCCATGCATTTATTATTTTGAAATTCTGTTTCTGCATTTGGTAGCCATTCCGATGCATTCCTTATAGTTGAGCTTCTTTTTCTTTAGGGAGGCTGCTTTGTAGTTTTGAATCTGTTGTTTGTATGCTGCTTTGTCTGGTAATATCAGATCTGTCAACCAACTTCAACACCATCAGCCACACCCTCCTCCTGAGTCGACTGCTATGTTTTGGCTTCTCTGGTCCAGTCTCACCATCAGGGGCTGTGGATTCTTTTGAATCTTCCTCTCTGATGTTTACCTGTGGTGATCATTCCTAAAGTAGCTGCTGTCTTCCCATTGTTATTAAGTTCTACCCTGAACCCTTGACAGCACTTCTCCATAAATGTGGTATTTGGTATGCTGAGGACACACAGTTTGGATTCTGATGACTACTTTTGGATGTGCTTTTGCCATCATGTGATTCATTGTACTCTAGTTGTCTGTCGACCATTAGAAGTTTGATGGACAATTACTGCCTAAAATGTAATGTTACCAAAACTGAATTCCGTATATGCAGTTCACAGATGTCTGTTTGGAATGCAGCTTTTTTGCACAACGTATTCAGCATGCCCCCAAATCTAGTCATTAAAGCAGCAATCTAGGTAAAACCATTGATAGTCACATTTCCCTTTCCCCTCAGGTAAATAAGGTGGATGCCACCTGTTTTGGTAAAATTTGCAAAATCAGGAAATTCCTGAATTTATTTCCCTTTAGTCATCTGGATCAGTTGACAAATGCATTTGCAATGTATCAACTTGATTACTGCAACACGATCTATTTGGGTCTTTCCAAATACTTACTCCTAAGACTTCACACAATTCTGATCTCAGTAGCCAGAATTTAATTGAAATTTCCTCAGAAAGCCCACACGCTCTTCAACAACTGCACTGTCTTGCAGTTGCTGAAATAGTTACATCAGATTCGTTTAGTTAGCCCTTTTTTTAGCTCTCCAGTTTACATGAGTTCTGCTGTGAGTGCGATGTCATAGATGACATAGATGACATAGACAGTTTACGTACAGGGTTTTCTGTGAAAACATACATTTCTGTGAGTGATTCCATGCTCTGTACGTTCCAACTTTCCGACCTTGCAAGACAACAGACTGTTCGTATTGAAAGGAAAACATTCCTGCCAACATTATCTTTTTTTTTTTTTTTTATGACCAAGGGTTACTTGCGTTGTGGCATATTTTTACAGTTTGTTTAGGGTAACAGTGTTCCGGTACAAACAAAACAGAACAGAACAGCTCCTGTGTCATAACTATTCTCATTTTGAGTATGTATATTTGTGAGACCTAAGCAATTAAAGAGCTGCAGATGAAAACATTTGATCGCGCTTGTGCAAGCCAAGGCTGTAATAACAATGAGCTCATTTCTTTGCAACAGCAAACTGAGCACTCTTGTGTGGCCATTCGCTGCAGCTCCAAATAGGAGGTTTTCCAAGATGGAGTGAGTGCATGAAACAAAATAGGGGAGCACAAGGCTAACCAGAATACATGCTTTTTCCCAAGGGAAACATGTCAGAGCTGAGAACTGTGGAAGCAAGCACTGCTAGGCACTAGGCGTTGAAGCCTTCAAGGTTAGGACATGTGCATTACAACATAGGGCTCACACAGAAATGGCAATAAGGCATAGTTAACATGCTAGTTAGCATTGTCGGGTCATCCCTATAAGGCAGCAACATGTTTAAGGAGTTCATTAAAATATAAGAACCAATTTTTCCCTCTACACTTATAACAAAAAAAAAACTAAACTGAACACTGGACAGAGTTTGAAGAGAATGGGGGGCCCTAGCAGACAAGGTGCGTACCCTAGGAGCTAATCTATCTTTATTCTCCTCCTAGAGAATGGACACAAATGTGAAAGTTTTAGTTAGTGAGTTTCACAAAAGATAGACGCTTTGTTAACTGCTGGTGTTTTGAGTTGCCTCCTGAAGTCAGGGAACATAAAGTTATTCTACTGTCATGAGATGGGTGAGTGACAAGTAAAAGATGCTGATGCAAGAATGTGGTTCTCAAGAATGCATAATTTACTAAAACAACAGAAATGGCAGATAGATACTGAAATCAGAAAGTGTGAGCGAGCAAACCAAAGGACTCTTAGAATGGTCTTGGCTTGGGCTTCTCCTGGCACCACTCCTACTTCCAGTCGAATACCACTGGTCTTTGTCTTTGGGTGGCAGATGTTCATGTTTCCTCAGCCTATTTAAACAGAGGCCGTAGGAAGGGCCCTGGAGGTTTTGACAATGTTCTGCAATTTTCTTCCAGAATTCAGAAACAGAGGCTGCTCTTTACTTGCACTAGTTTGCTCTCCAATAGTTTTAAGGGTGTGTCAGGGGGCGCCCTGTTACCCAACCACCTCCCTGCTCCAGTGTACTGGTATCAAGGGCACTCCCTTCCTGGACACCCATGACATAGCCTCCCCGACCCCCGGTGAGGTTACACCATCTCATTCCTCCTCCCACCTCTGAAATTTGCCATGGACTGCCCTGGTCTGCCTGAACCTCCCTGGTCCCTCAGGCTACTGTGGATGCCTGTTTTCCTCCCTCCTCCTGAATTATTGAAACTCTATCTTCCACTCTAGCTTTTCTCTATCCTCCTCACCAAATGTTAATCAGTTCCTTTGCTCTCCTACCTTTTCCAATTCTTCTCTCCAGATGGTAATATTCTTCCCACCAACCTCCTTATAATGACTCTCTCCAGATGATAATCCTCCTCCTCGAATTGGCCTTCCTCCCTCCAACCTCCAACGCTATTATGAAATGACCTCTAACTAGCTAATCTCCTCAAAACACATTCATCTGGCTCCTTCTCGAACACCTATCCCTTACTGACTGAGCAAGCTGGCTTTCAAAGTCTGGCCTCTACACCACTAGGGTAGTGCTTAGGGCCATGGATTGCACTTGTGAAGTGAGGCTGACCTGGTCTGTGATGAGGTCATGCGTCTGTGGTCATATGGGCTCGAAGGGGATTGGCTTTAGCTTTCATCAAGGCCTGCTGCCATTTTAGATTTTAAAAATCCCCTGGACATGTGGGAGGTCTCTTTTCTTCACCTTTGGAACCCTTCTGGCATTGGTTGCTTGGAACTGGGTCACTCTGTTTTTCCAGTGTATAAATCATAAGCTAAGCTTAAAAACCTTTGGTAAGCAAGGGTTGCAGTTCATAGTTAATAGAGCAATTTTGTTGCCTGGAAATGGAAACTTTATAATCCTGTCAATGCTATCAGGTATGGGATAACAGTGTTTTCAAAGGCATCTTCCACATGTTCACCATTGTGCACATGGCATCCTCAGGCCCTGTGTCTCCAGACTCCCCTCTTCAAAACCCAGCCCCTGCAATCAACAAACGTTTGTGTCCCTTCAGCATTGTTCCAGCCTTTTTGCGCTCGCCTCATGCCCATCGACACACCCATCCAGTATCAATGGCATTTCGCACCTATGACCTTGCGCTCCCAAGGGTGCCAGGTGGATGTGACCGCTCGAGTTGTCAAACACCATGTACACTTCGAAGGCATCTTCCGCACGTTCACCATTGTCCACATGGCATCCCCAGACCATGTGTCCCCAGACTCCCCTCTTAAAAGCACCGCCCCTGCAATCAACAAACGTTTGTGTCCCTTCAGCATTGTTCCGGCCTTTTTGTGCTCACCTAACACCCATCCTCCCAACCTTCCAGTACCAATGTCATTTCGCACCTATGACCGTGCGCTCCCAAGGGGACTGGGTTGGTGTGACAACTAAAGTTGTCAAACCAGGTTTTCGTTTGTGTTACAAGCCTGGCCCCATTGCCCTTTATGCTGTACGAGTAGGCCTATGCATGTGCAATGGAAAGGCGGCAAGGTGGGTTCATATGGCAGATTGGAACCATTGCCATGGAGGCAGAGTGAGTGTCTATGAACACGTCATCCATTCATTTACATACACACCCACTTGTGTAAACCTTTGTAAACTCCTTGAGATTTACCTTGAGAACATCTGGGAGATCTACTAGGCGTATCGTCATCGAGCTATCTGTTCACCCGATACTTGTTCCTCTGCTTGCTTAATCTGCTCATCTGTTTGCCAAAGTAAGGGTAAATCAACTAATTACTTCTCTATGTTCATCCACAGTTACTAAAGTTTCACTTTCAAGAATCACAGTACAACCAAAATTAGATATGCTTTGAGACATAAATGTATGTGACCGTGCACCGTTTAAAACTTTTCTGATTTTGGTAGCAACTCTGCACTTCCCCCCTAATGCGGAACAGTTACCAAGGACACATTACAAAGCAAAATACTTTGCAGGGAAATATTTTAATCACTATGTTATACAGGGTGACCTCAAATCAAGTCCATGTTTGAACTTGTGTGGATATCAGGTGAAATATGAACTGAATGTTATGATCAAGTCATGTACACTCGATTCAAGGTTTTATCCATGCTAACGTTGGTGTCCAGTCAAAGTTTCGAAACAATAGTTTCGAATTACAAAAGTTTTGAAACAAAAGTTTGGAAAAAAAAAGTTTTGAATATATTTTTTTTAATATTAAAGGGTTTATTTTAAGTTTGTATAGTAAAATAAGTGTTTAAAAAAAAACAGGGGTTGGGGGGACCCCGACCCCCATAAAAAAACAAAAAATGTAAACTTTTTTTCCACACTTTTGTGTCGGAACTTGTGTCATTCGAAACTGTGACTGTCGAAACAGTCACTATAAACCACTAACGTTCTATTTGTGTTGCGACAGCAAGTCTAACGGTATATGGTTCAAAGTCTATGTAAAATACTTAGCTTGGAGGTGCTCTGTCAAATGCAAACTTTTATTGTGCACTATGGCTGACATTGTATTTTTTTGTATGTTAATCTATTCATGTAATGTACTCCAGACGTGAACTTAGAAGAGGCACAGGTATACATTAATGAAGTGAAATTGGGTATCACATTGCATTCTGAATACATTTTCATTATGTCGCTATCTTGTCCAGTCCATCTAGTTGTTTTCGATTTATAGATATGTACTTATGTTTGTTTGCTTTGACATTAAATTTGCTGTATTAAAACGGTATATAAATGTTTTTTTGCAGCATCATGTCACCGTCTGCAAAGAGAAGGCCACTGTTTCAAAGCAAATCAAGAGACCAAGGGTAAAGAACGTACCAGTTTGTTTTGCACAAGCTTTTCAGCAGATATTTTAGTCTTTCTAGGTTTTTAGTTGCAAGATCGTATGTTCTGTATTTCTGCAATACATTCAGCATCTTCTTCTATTTATTCTTTTAGAAGCCAAGAAGTAAGAGGAGTATAAAGACACAGACATCGCTTGTTGCCAAACCGATTTCACATTGGAGCAACTAATGTCTCAGGTGCAGCGTGGCACAGTCAACAAGCAGACTAGTGATGCATTTGTCCAGTGGCCGGAAAATGAATGGAATGTCACATGCATCCCTTACAAAGTCAGCCTGGACCATTGCTACTTTGTGCCAGGTCGAACACCTGAAAATGAAGAAAGTGATGATGCATTGCAACTGCTTGCCGACCCCTTCACACAATCTACACCCGCTAAAAATGTTCTACCAAAAAACATTCAAAGTTAGCTGTTGAATTATCACATCATGAACTGACAGAGGTTGAAGCTGCAACAAAATGGACCAATGATCTTGGACTTCAGTTTGCAAAGTCTTGAGGATTTGTCCACCACTGTTGACTCACAAAAACCAGTACTGCAGGAGCGAAAGTATGTTGTGTTCGATAGCTACCTGATAGATATTGTACACATGCTGAAATGTGAACATAAAATTGGGGCCAAGATAACTAGGGAGACATTGTTGAATGTGTCTCGCGTATTACAAGGCACCAGCCTGAAAATCTAAACAACCTGTGTCCACCTCCATAATACATATACATGGTCTGCTCAACCAATGCTCGGCAAAGTGCCAGCTGGGAATCTACTATGTTCAGCAGCTTTACTGTTCAGCGGATTGATTTTCAGCAAGATTTCCAGTTTTTGTCAGTTTGTGGGTCTTGAGTTCCTTGCTAAAACTCAATACTACAAATACCAAAGGTAATTATTATTCCCTGCTACTAGTCATGCTTGGAATGTTGAACAGAGGTCAAAGGACAGTACATTCTCTGGCAAACATTTCTGGCTAGGTGGCGACGGACAGTGTGACAGTCCAGGATTTTCCGCAAAGTACTGCACTTACCACTTTCAAGACATGGAAATTAAAAAAATTGTGAGTTCTGTCGTGGTGCAGGTGTCTGAATGTTCATCCTCTGTTGCCATGGAGAAACATGGTTTCATCAAATGCATTCAACTTCTGCAATCCAGGGGAATGGAAATAGACGTGATATCCACATACAGGCACATTTTAATACCGAAGGCAATGCAAGAGCAGTTTCCACACATTCGGCATCAATTTGATATATGGCGTGTTGCAAAATGAATGAATCAATAAAAAAAATTACAGCTGCTGGGAAAAAGAAGGGTCCGGGACACCTTATAAAATGGTGTCAGTCCATCAGCAACCATCTTTGGTGGAGTTCCAAAACGTGTGATGGATCTGTGGAAATTCTACTTGAGAAATGGTGTTCATTGATGCACCATTGTACCAACGTACATGCATGGACAGAAAACCAACATTTCCACAAATGTGCACATGGACCATTGTCGAGGGAGGAGGAACGGAAAAAGAAGTGGTTGGTGCCATGTTCACCTCCACACAAAGCACTTGAAAAGATTGTGTACGGCAAAGTGATTTCGAGAGACCTGAAGGGACTCTCCGATTTCTGTCACACTGGAGATTTGGAGGTGTTCCATAATATGTGCCTAAAGTACAGGCCCAAAAGTTGCACTTCGGCATAGACGGTATGGAGGCCAGAACGAGATTAGCAATACTTGCCCATGACAATAACGTAGGTAGGGATCAAGCTAGAACTTCAAGAACATTTTGGGTGCCAAGTTACTACAAGGCCTTTACAAAATGAAGAAAACAATGGGTGACCAAGCCAATATACGAGGAAATGGATTTTGAATTTGTCAAAGATCTGACATTGACTGTGTTGGCCATGCATACTCATGGACTGGAAGCTGAATCTGTTCCCAGGACCCATACAATACAGCAAAACATTGCAAACGAGCCTTATCCTGCAAAATCCAAACTTGTCATAATGCGTAGCTCTAGATTCAAATGATTTGTAGCTCTCTATAAAATGCATTCACATTCACATCTAGAGGTGTTATCAATGCCAAACCATACATCCCAACAAATAAAATTTGAACTCAAAAGAAACTGTAATTGAATATTACACCCCTTGGTCAAACTCCCCTATATTAAATGGCAAATTCCGCTTCAGAGTTATTGGTTTATACTGTGTCCAGTTCATTGTAGTATGTGATTTCTTGCACACAAAAAAAGCCACAAAAGTTATCTCAGTACAGAGTGAATGTTGGTACTTTTTGGAAAGGCCTAGACAGAACCAGTGCTCTAGACACAGTGAGCATCTGGATGAAGGTGAGATCATTGGAGGCACAAGGCTCCGGGATAGCAGACTTCTGAAAACTGCTCTGCACACCCTGCTCGAATAGTGGGAACCAATTCTTCAACGCCTCATGACCCTACCTGTCTTGACACAGACATCCCAAGAAGAACCATTTTTTCATTCAGCGGCAAGATCATGCACTTTCACCAGCTACTGCGATTTTAAAAACATGTTGACAGTGTACATAACAGTATTACATAGGGGCGGAAGGTTACAATTGTTTTTTTTGCTCATCCATCTATTGATTGCAGCGTGTGTAAGCTAGGATCATCTCTCCATGTAACTAATGATAAGGTATATCTAACTCTCACAAGTTACATTGCGAAAGACACAATAATATGCTAGAGCCGGCTACTCCATCAACAGGTAATCTACTTGATTGAATGAAACAGTTCTGGAGGAGGGTGATTTTAGCTTTATTTGAAATTTCCTTTGAGGGCTGATAGACACTCGTGTGTTGCATCAACACACCCAATTCGTGAATGTGGACACACTAATGTGGCGTAACATGTATTTACATTGATGTGTCATGCTGTGCTTCCTGTCCTGAAACACTGTACCGCCTCAATGCATTTTTTCCCCCCGCATTCTTTGCTGAAATTGAAAGCTAAACGTTGCTGCCTTTGAATAGGACAAGTACCTTCTTGTAATTTGGCCTTGAACGTTAGGCTGCAATTGCTTGAAGGACATAAGTTGTGGGGAATACATAAAAAAGTAACTTCAATTATAGTGAGAGCAGACATGTACTGCCAAGTTAGTGTGAAAGTGTGTGATACATCGTACAGAGTGGTTGCTTGTGGACTAACCACGGAATTTCCAGAAATTATGTAAATTCAACTTTACATAACATTTTTATTGGGATTAAAAATGAGTAGGGTGCGGTGCTATATGCCTAATACTCAAATGACGGTGGGGTGAACATAGTGCGTGTGCCGTGTGATCACTTTTCGAACAGTAATCTTGCAAGCTTTCTTACAATGACATTGCTCTGGGGTTCAAGCTGAATGGTTGCTATGTTTGTTCTTCGTTTTCTCAATGTGGATCTCCATCCCATTGGGAGCTATTCCTACTTCACAGAGCCCAAATTGTATGCAACTCGTAGTCTCAAGTAGTACAGTTGTGTGCTAAATATTGGTTGTGTTGTGCTTATGATTAGGTTTCAAACAATTATGAGTTATACAGCAACTTATTACCAAAAGCAGTGTTGTTTTTTATCAGCGTTATGTGGGACGATTAATATGGCCCTATATGTCCATTTGCGTTTCCGGTAATAAGGAGCAACATGTCAGCATTCATGATGTAAGAAAGCGGAGAAGCGAGAGCGTTGCTCTTTGAAAGTTCAAAAAAGACATGTCTTCTCCCACACGGAGCACCAAGGGGGTCATTGAATATTTTTGCTGTTGTGCCATATGAAGACAAGGACACAATGGTAAGGCTCCCATGCCCCTGAGCACCCTTGCCTATATAAAGACACCCGATTTTGCACAAGGCTCTGTGCACAGGACCACGACATTGCTTTGCCTGACCTCCTCTGCCTGACCCTATGATGCCGGGCACAGCGCGGCGCCATATCGAGGCTGGTGCCTCGTTGCTAGTCTACTAGCAGCCTTTTGAATAGGCCACATCCGCCGGCAGGCGGAAACGCCGGCGGCCTCACCCGAAGGCCCACATTAAGGCCCCTGTTTGCCCCCTGGAACCCAGTCACACCAGCAGCTACCTCGAGGAGAGGGCAGGAGCCCCTCCCTCCTCCGCACACAGCAGCTCGCATTCGGAGCGCGAGCCGACCCACGACGATGCCCACCCACGGCATCCAGCCACACCACGACGTTCTGGAGAGCCAACCACCATGGTAAGGCTCCCATGCCCCTGAGCACCCTTGCCTATATAAAGACACCCGATTTTGCACAAGGCTCTGTGCACGGGACCACGACATCGCTTTGCCTGACCTCCTCTGCCTGACCCTATGATGCCGGGCGCAGCGCGGCGCCATATCGAGGCTGGTGCCTCGTTGCTAGGCTACTAGCAGCCTTTTGAATAGGCCACATCCGCCGGCAGGCGGAAACGCCGCCGGCCTCACCCGAAGGCCCACATTAAGGCCCCTGTTTGCCCCCTGTTAGCACGCTGGAGCGCGCTACTCTGCCCGTGCTCATACCTGCAGTATGATCTCTATGCCAACAACTGAAGGCCGGAGAAGTAGGAGATCCCGCAATCCATTGCAGGAGCAGCAGGTTTCAGGAGCGTTGGTTACGAGCCCTGCCAGACGCAAGGTAGGCCATATGCCTCCCCTAGTTGTACTCCAGATTCCAGCCACTTGCCTGTTTTTTTTTCTCTTTCCTGAAGCGCTTGGGCTCCCATATGGACCCTCTCTAGCATACGGCATCCAGCCTGTTTACCATTGCCACATGTAGAAACAGTACATGTATTTCAACTTCAACATTGTGCCCTATGGTCGCTAATAGACCACACTTGCCCTGTACTGTGCCCTATGGTCGCTAATTGACCACATTTGATCTGCATTGTGCCCCATGGTCGCTAATAGACCACATTTGATCTGCACTGTGCCCCATGGTCGCTAATAGACCACACTTGATCTGTACTGTGCCTTATGGTCGCTAATAGACCACATTTGATCTGCATTGTGCCCCATGGTCGCTAATAGACCACACTTGATCTGTACTGTGCCTTATGGTCGCTAATAGACCACATTTGACTTGCATTGTGCCCTATGGTCGCCATATTTGACTTACATTGTACCCTATGGTCGCTAATAGACCACACTTGATCTGTACTGTGCCTTATGGTCGCTTATAGACCACATTTGACTTGCATTGTGCCCCTTGGTCGCTAATAGAGCACACTTGCCCTGTACTGTGCCCTATTGTGCCCCATGGTCGCTAATAGACCACACTTGCTCTGTACTGTGCCCTATTGTGCCCCATGGTCGCTAATAGACCACACTTGCCCTGTACTGTGCCCTATTGTGCCCCATGGTCGCTAATAGACCACACTTGCCCTGTACTGCGCCCTATGGTCGCTAATTGACCACATTTGATCTGCATTGGCCCCATGGTCGCTAATAGACCACACTTGCCGTGTACTGCGCCCTATGGTCGCTAATTGATCACATTTGATCTACATTGTGCCCCATGGTCGCTAATAGACCACACTTGCCCTGTACTGTGCCCCATGGTCGGTAATAGACCACACTTGGCTTGCATTGTGCCCCTGTGCCTTGGCACTGTACCTAGTATGACAGCTGCATCTAGCCTGCCTGTTCTTGGCCTTTTCAAATTGCTACTGAAACTGAACCTAGCCTGATAGTTGCATCTAGCCTGCCTAGTCTTAGCCACCTCAATTGCATCTAAACTACTTCTATCGGATTATTATCCAGTCACTTAGCATGTACTCCCTGGTTCTTGCCTACAGGTCACCCTGGCTACTATTGTATATCGCCCTCCTCATCACATTAGGAATACAACCACCTAAAATAAGCACCAAAGTTAACACGCTGAGTCTTCACACCACGTCCTATTCCACCCATTGCACCTGCCATATCATGCTCAGCACACAACAACCCAATACTGGACTTAAAATGACCCACTATCCAGATAGCACCACCCTACAAAGGCCATGCAACACTGTAGACAGAAACCTCACACTACGTGCTCGCCTGTCCAAACTGCATGAGCTACCAGCCAAGAAGGCTGAACTATCAAAATCCCGAAATAAAATACAGTTACCCTTGAAGGGTATTGCGGAAACTACTAGGAAACAGCCTAAGCCCAACAGACCCAAAATAAATAACTCCAAACAGACAACTAAAGGTAGTCATAACACCACCAGCCCTAACTTAGCTGACCACAAACCATATCTCAAAGGTGCACTTATAAACGCCAGGTCGCTAGTCGCACACGCCACAGAGATCTCAGATATCATTGCCACAGACAACTTAGACTTTTTGGCCATCTCAGAATCCTGGCTACATGATGCGGCTGGCCCAGCCTTATCACTAGCAGTCCCAGACAACTATACAATCCTACGTGCGGACAGACTTACCTCCCGAGGTGGAGGTCTAGCAATCATAGCTAAAACTAGCCTGGACATGAGGATCATCACTACTACCAATATGCAATCCTGTGAATGCCTCACGGTCAAAATAGCCATCGCCAACTCCCAAACCCTAAACATCATCCTCATCTACAGACCACCAGGTCCTATCGGAACCTTCTCTGAGGATATCTCGACATCCCTGCCCAATAACCTAAAGAATACATCCCAAACAATAGTGCTAGGAAACTTTAATCTAGGCTATAATGACAATAAGGACACCCAATCGTCAGCGATTGCTCTGACCTTGAAAGAGCTGGGATTCTCCCAAAAAGTTGAACTACCCACCCACAACAAAGGTCGCATCCTTGATTGGATAGCAGAACATAATTGCGAAGTAAATATTACGGATTCTGTACCGCAGATCTGGACTGACCACCACCTGCTATTATTCTCAGTGACAACCCACCGGGTCACTGCCCCGTCCTCACTTGCCCCACCTCTGCCAACGAGAAATAAAAAACTAATGACAGTAGAAAATCTGATGCCCGTTATAATACCTAAATTAAACTCACTACCTGACTGCATGGACCCTAATCTGTTAGTCGAACATTATAATGCAGCCATGTCCTCAGCCCTGGATCACATAGCCCCGCTCAAACTAAGAAGTAGCAAACCTAAAAACACCTTAATTCTTGGTTTACGCCCCACCTAAAAAATCTTAGGCTGGCCAAAAGAAAACTTGAAACTATTTGGAGACTTTCCCCATCAGTCAAAAATAAACTCAACCTCTCCAAAGCCTCCTCCCAATACAAGAAAGAAATACTATTAGCCAAACAAGAAACCTACAATACTAGAATATCCAACTCAAAATCTAGTGTCAAAGAACTGTTCAGCATTCTGAAAGAATTGGAAACACCCGTTGTACCCCAAGAAAACTGCACCAAGGATAAAAAATGGTGCTCTAGCATACAACTTGCTTTAACAAACAAAGTAGCAAACCTACAAACCAAAATTGCCATCAAGAAGGCATCACTAACACCACACATCCCTCAGAGCTCAACGCCACCGCCACAGCCCAAGTTGGGAGCCTGATTCTGCTTCTCTAAGGTATCGACCATAGAGGTAGAAAAGGTCATCCTGGGACTCGAACCGTCCAACTGCAAAGGCGACCAATGCCCAGCACAACTCATCAAGGATGCTGCGAGAGAACTGTCGCCATTTATAACCAAACTAATCAACTCTTCCTTTACCTCAGGTTCAGTACCGATCAACCTAAAAGAGTCCTGGGTACTGCCACAACTAAAGAAGCAAACCCTTCACCCTGCCATTCCGACTAACTTCAGGCCCATCACGACTGTGCCCTTTCTTCTAAAAAATTTAGATAAAGTGGCTTACTTGCAAATTCAAAGCTTCCTAGAGTCTAACCACTTACTTGGAACCCGTCAATTAGGAATCTGCCCGCAACATGGGACCGAGACAGCGTTAATAGACCTCAAGGCCCAAATAGACGATTGCAGAGACAATGGCCAAGCGGCCTTACTTCTCCTCCTGGACCTATCAGCGGCATTCGACTTAGTGGACCACACAGTCCTCTGTAGTCACCTCGACTCGGCAGCCCACTTTTCAAAAGAGGCCATAATTTGGATCAAATCATTCCTGAGTAATCGGACCATGAGAGTCTTCGCTCCATCAGCCTCAGCAGATCCAATCCCCATAACATGCGGTGTTCCACAAGGGTCTTGTGTGTCACCCACCCTCTATAATGTCTTCACAAAGCCTCTCTTTGATGAAATGGATCATCTGGGTATCGCCTACACTAACTACGCAGACTATACCCAGATCCTCCTCCCGCTCTCAGGAGACTACGCCAAGGACCTGGCCCTAGTGAACAGGATCTATAGCATCGTTCAGGCATGGATGGCCACACACGGCCTATGCCTGAACGATGATAAAACTGAGCTTATCATCCTGGGCACCACTACCTACATATCCAAACTCAGCCCTGATTACAACAACTTCATTATTGATGGGAACAACATAAAAGTAGCTCATGAAGTAAAAACCTTAGGATTTTACCTAGACGCCACCATGAACTTTACCAAACAAGTTAACTCTCTAGCTTCTGCCACAGCATATACATGCAAACTTATCAGAGCGAGCAAACAATTCCTCTCCACATATAGTTGCATTACACTTGCCAGAGCCTTGATACTATCCAAATTAGACTATTGTAATGGACTTTACATTGGAGCTAATAAACAGACCATCCACAAAATTCAAGTGCTCCAGAACAATGCTTTGAGAGCAGCACTCAAGATTAATAGAAACGAGCATATATCCTCTACAAGAAGAGAATACAAATGGCTCGCCACCGTAGACAAAATTCATCTCAAAATCGCTTCCCTCACCCACAAATGTATCAACAACAAAGCTCCACCTTACCTCATGGATAGATTACGTAAAAGGACTTCTTCCAGACCTACCAGAATAGCCAACGCAAATTGCCTCCAAGTCCTGCGTTTCAAATTTGCCACTATAGGAGAAAATAGCTTCCCGGTCAAGGCTGCACAGTTATGGAACTCCCTCCCCCATGACGTCATAGAACCTCAGCCTTTCGCAAAATTTAGACAAAACCTCACTAGGTGGCTGAGAGCCAACGACAGCTAACTAGTCCACTTGTCACATTGTGCATTACTGTATATAACTATATATTACGTGAACAGGAGCATGCTCCTTGCTCCCCTGTCCTTGATCTCTCCCTGTTCATATCTGCTTGCTGTAATATTGCTGATGTCTATGTCTACACTTCCTGCCTTTTCCTGTACTTGCAATTAGCCGAGCAAATTTGTAACCAAGCACAGCGCATCTCTGTACCTTCATCTGATTTCTATGTACCTGTAACTAAGTTGAGCATATCCTTGTCTGTTTGCGCCCTCATACTCCGGGGTATGGCGCGCTATACAGATAATAAACTAAACTAAACAAAAGGACAAAGAACATTGAGCGTTTATCGTAAATCTACGTAGATCTAGAGTTATGCGATCGTCGCCAACTCTAACTTCCCTTCACAATTAAAAAATCATTCATTTCCTGGAGTTTATAATTTTGTGTGAACATTCTTTGAAAAGTAAAAGCACTTGCAACATTGCAGACTATTGTTAATGTATCAATGAAATATTCTATACAGAAATGCTATTTAGGGCAAAACAGAAAAAGTATGCTTTGTGTGTGAATGTCTGTGAATATCTTGTGTTTATCTTCCTGTTTCTGCTGGCGTGGGTGATAACGTGGCATGTTGGGCTAAGCTGGCCACGAACGTAATGAAAATAGAAATCCCAGCTCTCGCTCTCGCCTGATTGCTTTCTGGGATTTTCCATGATAGACTAGGTTTTGCCAGATTTTAATGGCTATATATGGTATCTGCTAATTCTGTGTACTTGCCAATTTGACTGTCCTGCTATCGGCAGCTTTGTTATGCTGGGATTTCGTTTCATTTTGACTGATGTTCAGGGCATTTGCCATAACTTATTCTTGACTTGGTGAGATTTTATCACCATTTCTCGAGATATCCAATTAGTGACTTCATGTTTGGGAACAATTATCTCTTAACATTGCGCCTTGAAAACGACCAGCGTGTTTGAAACACGTGTCGGCTGTTTGGAATTTGAATTAAACAAGAATCATGTTTCACTAATTAGTGATTGATATTCATTTTGCACTTTATTACTGGTGTCGAGCGCATCACCATCCTGCACTTTCAATCTTTACATTCATGGCAGTGCCTGACAATGAGTTTTTTCCCTCCCTAACCCACAACGGTTACCAGACATTTGGTCGAACAAAATTGGTCGACCAGACAAATGGTCGAACCAATTTGGTCAAAAACCAAATGGTCGAATTTTTTATTTTTTTTATTTTCACCCCTTTTATTTTTTTTGGGGGGGGTCCCCCAACCCCCTTTTTTTCGAAAACCCCCTTTTTTTAAAAAACGAAAACCCCAAAAATAAATATATAATTTAAAAAAAAAATGCGACCATTTGGTTTTCGACCAAATTGCGTCGACCAAATGTCCTTCGACCAGTTTTCAGTCGACCAAATGTCTGGACACCCACACGACCTGGTCACCTCTGAGTCTATTGTAATTGGTTATTTATAACACGCTTAATAGCTCCAGATTTCTAATCGCAGATCCTACCCATGATTATACTTGTGGGTCAGGTGTAACAAATAGGATTGAACAAATCACGTAATTCTGTGGGCTGTCCTATTGTGGATATAGGTTAATTCCCAACCCAGTGAAAAAGGCTTCCCCCTACGACTGTCACACTCCCTAATCTAGGTGTTAGAGTTTGTGTTCCTGTGTTGGAGTTCCAGGTCGCCATAGTATTCTGCTGCGCTGGCACTGGTGTTTGTGTTGGCACTTGCTGTATCTGTGTCTGTTGTATCTATATCTGTGGCTGTTGTACCCACAGTTTTTGTGGTGCAGGTGTCTGATACACTATGTGATCTTGGGCATAATATTCTGGTGGCTCTGCGCTATACGGTGGAGGAAATGCTGTCACTCCCTCTTGGACTCTGTCAGTTTTGTTGCATCCCTCCCCCACTTCTACATATTTATGATATGTATCCCATCTTCCCACATGTCCAGCACTTCTGTGGTGGTTACATAGGTCCCCCGTTAATACCTCCTCCTTGCGGAACCTGAGGTCCACCCCCACTTTCTCGCAGGGGAAACCCTCTTCCTTGCGGCCAATAATTATACTCTCCCCTTCCTGCAACATTCCTTCCAGCCACTGGCTGACCTTGATGCATTTCTAGTGTAACCACTCCCCTTCTGCTTGTCAACATTGCTCCTTCCATTGACAAATGTGACAACTTTTTCTGCACTAACTTGACTTCTTTTATCATCCTTTCCTCAAGTTTCCTTCTATTCTTCTCCTGTAATAATGGACAATGATGGATTTAAGTCACTTGAATATCGGACGGTTTGGGTAGCCCTTGACATAATATGTGTTTAAAAAATGTACACATTTTTGTCCCGTGGTTCCCTCGTCTCAAGACGCAATCGCTCTTAAATTTCTTGAATGCACGCAAAAGAGTCTTCGTCTTCATGCATCTTGCGTGTCATGGTCGCACTCATGTCTGATGTGTCTGGGTACTGTACTCGGAGTGCCCTCCATACATCTGTTCTGCAATAATCAAGCCCTGTCATGGCCTGTATTCTGTGCTGTCACTGCAGGGTACCTTGCCGTTTGCCATATGTCATCAGCCCACTCTCCTATGGTGGCAGCAAACAAACTCTTCATGTCAACAATTGGTAGGGTCATTCCTGTTGTCACTTTTTCTAACTCAGAAATCCACTTTCCTGCCCCGGAATCATTGTTGATAGCTTACACTTCAAATTGTCCTTATCCATTTGTGGCCATGGTATGTATTGGAGCCGCTCTCCCCCCTTCTCTAACAATGGGAATAGTGTTACTCTTACATTGTGCCCAGGACTAGTTGCGGCCTTTGTTTTTGTGAAGGCTCCTGTCATGCCCACTTTTCTTCCTCCTGGTAATGTTCTCAACCTGGTTGTATACAAGGTTATTTCTTCTATATTATGCATGCGTTCCTTTGAGCTTTTGGGAACTGGTATGGGCTCAAGCATTTCCTCTTCTAATTCTTCCATATTGAACCACTTTCCGTCTCTGGATTCATGCTTGCTGAGGGGCCTTTCACAGTCATCACTACCTTCATCCTCCCTGTCTTCAAAGTCTAACCTCTTAGGGGGTTTATGTGTATATTCCCCTAATGCTTTCCCTAATAGACATGGTTCTCTTTATGGCGATCCCACTATGCTCTGTATTATCTTTGGTTTATTCTTCTGCCTTGGTATCCCCTCTTTGAGCTCTGTCAGTCTCACCTGCAATTCATGGCACTCGCTATATTCTTTGCGCTTAGACACTGGTTTTTGGTGGTTTAACTTAGCTCCGTTTAGAGTGTCCTCATTATAGTAAGTGGGTGGGGCATACGTGGTGTTAGTGTACCCTGCTGCTGCTTTTAATTCTTTTAATGGATAAAATCCCTGCATCTTGGCTGGTGGATCAATGCTCTGGAGAGGAGGAGTAGGCGCAGTGGCTTCCCCTTCATGCTGTTTAAGCATCCACTCCTTCGGGTGTGGGTCTTCCACCTTGTATCCGAACATTTTCCACAATTCTACAATAGCTAATCTTTTTTGCAACTTCTTTTTCAAAATGTGGTCATGTGTTGCAGCACTGATTTCCATAGGGTCCCTTCTTGGGGCCAAGGCAAAAACATTGTATATGCAGTCACTTAAACCCATTCAGCATGATACTTTTGTATCTTGGCAGGGATTTACATAGGTGCATTAGTGGAGTATCTCCTGCCATACTGGCACATCACAGTCTTGACTGCCAATATTTACCAGACTTAAAACCATACACCCTTCATGTCTAATACCTCTTCACTCTCTATTTACAAGTTTCTATCAACACTTTTTTACTTCACTTCCACCACTTTTCTATATTTCCTCCAGGCCTCTTGGCTTCACCAACAGTTTTGTGGATCCACACCATAAACACAGTCTGTGCTTCACAACTCCGCCTCTTTAAGTCACAACCCAAACTCCCTGTGTCCTATGATATAAACCCCCTTTAACAACACCTCGTTTTCCACACCCTATGAAATGTCACCCCTTACATCTGGCCAGCAATCAGTTTTGATAATGATAATGATAATGATGTGTTATTTATATAGCACCTTAATTCAAAGCTCTTTACAGACCACATATTTACACTTGGCTAATGATATCCTTTCATCAATCACTACTTCAATATCTTGTTCTGAGGTTTAATGCACCACCTTTCGTGACCTTTGTCACAGGGAATCTTCCCATAAATACAGCACTTCATCACAATTTTCCCACTTTATACAAATAATTCCGTCCCACCTTCGTTTGTCACTACAATGCTCTCATGCTTACATTATCCGTGAATTGACCGAGGCCTCCGGTAAAGCTCCTCCCTCAACGGGTTGATTGACTTCACCTTGCAGGGCACCGCTGTGGGGATCGGGGCAGGATTTTCACCAATGGGGCTCCTGACGATGTCTCAAAGTTCACGCATGAATCTCCCGTCTTGATGGGTTACTCTGCAGTCCTCAGGCTTGCGACGGGAAAGAGCCGACTTTCCGGGGGATTTTGGTCAACCATCCTGGCTCTGTTACCATATGTAATGGAGCAGCCGGGAGCTTCAGCCCCATGCAGACCAGATAGGCTGGGAAATCTGAGGCCCAAAATGGAAAGAGTCAGAGTAAATGACAAAGGCCTGTTTTATTCAACAATTGTAAAACAGGGGAAGCAGTTAGGCGCACAAGTCTCAAAGCTCTCTAACTTTAACGATTTGAAATGCAAAAATACATCACTTCTGACATCACAACATTATCTGGGTTAGTAAAACCTACTGGAAGGTGGAATTGGGTTAGTGATATATATAAGTATCTGATCTACAGGGGTCAAAATTCTGATTGGTTTTACTCTGATGGCTCCGCCAGGGACCACATCTGAATTGATAATGGTGAATACATGTCATCTCTACTCTACTTGATTGGTTAATGCAATTGTTGCAAAACAACAGCATTTGAGAGCAATGATTGTTTGGCGTTGGCTTTGCCAACCTTGGTTCTTTGGCAGATCATCAGCAATATTTTATGGCATGGGGATTGACATCCAGGTGCCGCCTTTCCAAATTATAACCCACCATGTCCGATTTCCTAGGCCACAAGCCGGGCTTCTGCTTTGAGCTGGGTTCTATCTTGTATCTCTTATTCTGGGAATTTGGAGGGCGTGCAGGTCTTGATTTCTCTGTGTATGGAGCTAATGAATAGCCCTAGTTCTCCAACTCTAGGTCACATGTGGGCAGACCATGTTTTGAATTATTATGTTTGGCTTTTACTCTGAGTGCCATCGACTGGCGACTTGTTTGAGCTACCGCTCTCTCAGTATTATTTTTTATTTGATTTATTTAAGAGAAATGTCTAAGAGAAATATGTCTTGTGCTTGGGAACTGTTTATCTCATGTTCTCCTTGGTGTCAGCCCAAAATATCCCTTTTCTTCAATAACCTTGACGCGTTATGCAGCTACTATCCAATTTGTTCATCTCTGTTCCTTTTAGCTAATTCAGCGAGTGTGTTTTTCCTGCAGTGTCGATGCTCCTTCAAGCTTTCCCATTTATTTGAGCATCGCAGCGATGTCTATTTTATCCAAAATGTCTACTTTTCACTGTTGCGTTTCTGTATTAAGCGAGCATTAAGTGTGTTCTTTATGTGTCTTGCGTTACAGCAAACATATATGTGTATTTCTTTTCTAGTGTCTATTGAGTGCAATATAAGTTCTTCATGTATAAATGCAGGTTGACCTAATGTTTGTGTAACTTTGTGATAAATGTACATCTGCTTCATGTCTCATGAGTGTACTTGTGTCAGATGCAGGATGACATCACTTGCATTCACCATTCCTTGGTTACAATATGTCCATGTATGCCAGATCTTCTAGGCTCATCTCTTCTTAGGGTCGTCTTGGTGAATAGCGCCTTTCATGTCTGCATTATGGCGGTGGAGGGGGGGCAGTTACCTGATACACTTCTCTCATTTCGGGGATTTAGAGGCAGGGGAGGGGTCGACTCCATGGATGACGGATTCATATGTCTCTTGACAAATGCAAATATTACCTAGTGTTTATGTCCTTCATGTTGAGTCCACATTTTTTTTGTGTCTAATGCATGCACATGTGTTGTTTCATTGTTGGTGTGTTTATTCTTGCCATCTTTAGCTTGGATCGTGTCCATCTCCTGTTGTACCTGCCTGGGATATTAGCGGTATGGTTACCTTAGTGAGTAACTCTTCTAACCCGTGCAATATTGGGCAGGGGCAGTAGCTATAGATGACATATGTATCTGCCTCTCAACAGTGGTGTGACACTACAGTTGCCGTCTTAACTGGGTATGACCAATCCGAGTCCTGGCAGCACCAACTGTGAAAATCGCCAATAGAATCCACGCACAATACCATAGCAGCATCAATAGAGTTAGCATTATTATCTATATAAATATAGAGAAGTAGACAAGAAAACAAACAAGCTATTGCTGTCTTGAAAATATGGACCAAGCGCACAGGTTTCTCATTTTTTTAAAATATGTGTTATAACAACATTTCTCATATACGAGAGTAAGATCCATTTAGTCCATTACATTTAAACACTGGACTTCCTAACAAACATCCTCTGACCTTGAGAGGCATGAATAGCAACACTGTTTTTTGCAGGTACAATTCTATTCTTCAGTGCGATGCAAGCTCTGCCTTTGGTGAATTGCTCCATCATATTTAATGAGTCACAGACAGGTAATTGATACCCACGTGAAATCTTTTGCACTTCTCAGGTGGGAGCAAGTATTGCCTTCACATGTTACATGCCACTTGGTAGGTGCCACTGGGCGTGCAATGTCTCAAGCAGGAATAAACCTCACAGTCGCACAGCCTTCTGCTCTTTCTCAAATTTTACCAACTAATCATGACAGCTTGCGGTCTAGCCACGTCATTGCATCATGGGAACCGCATAAAAAAAAAAAGAAAAAAGAAAAAACACCAAAGGTATTTTGTCAAAGTAAATTACCACAAAGTAATTCACTTCATAAAACAACATAGAATCTATAAAATATCATCAGCACCAACAGTACCAATTCTTGTATTTTATTAGTCCAATACGTGGTAAAATGCTTTACTGCAACTCGTCAAGGCCAGGCATCTCTTAATAGATACATGTAAAAATACAAACAGAGAACCCCCTGAAATGTTTGCATAAAAAATTCTCATAAAATTAACTTACAGCAATAAGTGGAACTTTTGGTAAATCCTGTAACACCACCAATAGTACCCCTATACTTTATGTTGAAGAGGTGAGTCCTGAAAGTACATTGGGTCTCATTACGAGTTTGGAGGTAAGTGGTAAGGTTGGTGGCAACTGCGTTACTGCCAACTTTACCACTACTCCAAATTACGAGTTTTGGTTTGGAGTGGAGGATTTGCCTCTGTTAGGCGGAAACCTGTGCAGTTCCCTCTGGGACCACTGCAAAAGGTTTAGGACTACAGGTGTTTGGCAGTAAACCCACTTGGTAGCAGTCTGTACCACACAGATTCACTTGGCAGCTGTGGCTGAGCAGTCAGACTTCTCTCAAGAAGAGTTAGGCAGTATGTGGAGTATACAGCATAGGGCAATTCTACACAGTAAGACAAGCAAACCCGCAACAAGGCTTCGGTGTAAAGATATAAAGGTATTCATTTATAACAACACATCTATGGAAAACACTCGGGCACTAATACAGCAAACAACTTCAATCGCAATTACTATAAGAAAAAGATCAATCCCCCTAACAATAGATCGACAAGTCTAGGTTCAACAGCATCACTTATTTGCAGACAGAGGTGTATGTTTTGACCTAGATGGCACTCTAGTATTCGTTAGGACGGGAGAGAAAAGGCGGGTTAAGAAATCAACTCGATACCAATACTTTTAAGAACAAAGATGCAAGGCAAGAAGACAGGAACCACTGTAGCTTCAAAAGTTCAGAGGCCAGGCCCACTCGGAGAGAGGCAAGGTGATATGTCCCAAAAAGTATGTTAGTGGAAATGCGCTTCGAGTCTTTGTCGCAAATTGTTATAGGCAGATTGGACCAGTTCAGAACAAAACGTTAAAGAAGCTTGGAGGCGACCCTATGGAGAGGCGAGGATTAAGACACCCCACTCTATCCGGCGACAAGGGAAGCCAGGCGGACACAGTACCTTGTTTGTGGAGAGACAGCTCCGGCGGGGGCAGTTGTTCGTGGTGGTGGATGCACGTCGGGTCTTTGCCAAGAGAAGAGATGATCTCGTCGTCGAAGGAAAGTTTGAGGTTCGGTGCACCACCAGGGAAGAGACCAGCCGCGGAGTGCTCCGTCACAAGGCACCACCTTTTGGTCGCGGTGCAGGGGTAGTGGCTATCCGGTTGCCGAGGTGCTCTGCACGGGCAATTCGACCACTGCGTCCTGGAGTGAAGAAAAAGCAAAGGGGACTGGTTGTTCCCACCAGTCAGGGGAAGAGACTCTCCGGCGGGGAGATCTCCTATGTTGTCAGGAAGTGGTGAGTCGGTTCAGCAGGGCTCCACTGGAGGTGTCATCGTTGCAGGTCGGCTCAGCTTTACCCTCGTCGGATTCTTAGATCCTGTGGCGACTTCTGAAGATCCAGTCCCAAAAGCCCTGCTTTTATGCAGAAAACCCCCATTCATTCAGCCTAGCTGTTAATCAAAACACGCTAAGTGGTGAGCGGGGTGGCTCACCACTTGGGCCAATCACACCAGAGTGCGACTGGAGTTGGCAAGGAAACTCAGTCCAGGGTGCCTAAACCCCCTCACACACCCCCTGTGGTACCCAGACAGAATGGCACCACTTTGGAGGGCCTCTGTGTAGAGGCCCGCCAAAAGTGGAACAAAGGGCTCAACCTTTGGTTTAGGAGTCACAGAGACGCACACAGACGCCATTTTAAAAACCGAGTTCTGGCAGAAAATACCACCCGATAGACTTATTTAAGATAAGTAAACCGGTGGTACGTTAGAGATTAACGAGAAAAAGTATTAATCTCCAACAATGGGAAGAATCCCATAGGGTTATATTCGGGGTCGAATATAACAAGTAGTTTCCACTGCCACCAGCCAAAACTCGACGAGGGGGGACGGGACAGTGCCCCCTTGAATAACAAACCCAGGAGTAATCGAATTACCCCTACTAGTACGTCCACTAGGATGGTTTGTACTAGTTCTGTTAGTAAATTTAGGTCTAGTAAAGCCAATGGTGACTTTACATGGAGACAGTAGTCAGTCCCCGGGTATGGAGTCTATGATGGAGGTCCGTTAGGACGCCCCAGTGTTATGGCACGTGGGGTGCGGTGTAACACACATAGAAAAACATATGAGACCCTATGGAGTAAAAAAAAAACCATAGCCCATCGAACACATTGACATTAAAAGGAATTACACACATTCATGCCCAAGAGTGGGAGAAAAAGAGTCTCACTCTTGGCAGGATGGAAAAAAACAAACTCCAGAAATCCAGCAAAGTTGCTGGGGGACTCACTAGGTTAGGATTTCAGCCTAAAGAGAGAATTCTCCCTAACACTCGCCCCCCCCCCCAGACTAAGGGACAGGAGGATTTAATCCACTCCTGGATGAATCTCATACCTCTAGTCGATGACATACATCCTAGAGAGACCATCATCCATTTTGGTGGTGACACCCTGACCTGTGCTCAATGGTGAAATCAAACCCTTGCAGGCAGATCGACCATCTCAATAGTTTTGGGTTTTCCCCTTTCATTTGCATTAACCATCTCAAGGGTTGGTGGTCAGTCTGAATGACAAAAGTAGAACCATACAAGTATGGCCTAAACTTCTTCAGAGCCCACACAATAGCAAAGCACTCTCTTTCGATTGTTGCCCACCTTGTTTCAGGATCCTTCAGCTTGCGACTGATGAAGCAAACGGGGTGCTCCCTACCTTTCCAATCCAGTTGACTGAGTACGGCACCTATTCCTACATTTGAAGCATCTGTCTGCACAATAAAGTGTTGGCGGTAATCAGGAGCTCTGAGTACTGGGGCTTGGCAAAGAGCCTTTTTCAGGTTTTCAAAGGCCTGATTGCAATCCTCTTTCCATCTAACCTTTTTAGGAAATTTGGGCGAGGAGATGACATTTAGTGGAGAAGTTATGGTCCCATAGTTCTCAATGAAATTCCTGTAATACCCAGTGAGGCCTAGGAAGGCTCTCACTTGGGTTTGAGTAGTAGGTGTTGTCCAATTTTGCACAGCTTCAATCTTACTGAGCAAAGGCCTTATTTCTCCACCTCCTACTTCATGTCCAAGATAGAGTACCTTACTCTGTCCAATTTGGCATTTACTCGCCTTTATGGTCAGATTGGCTCGTCCAAGAGCCTGCAAAACATCTCTCAGGTGGGTTACATGTTCTTCCCAGGAATTGCTGAACACTGCTATGTCATCCAAGTATGCCATGCAGAAGTCCTCCATCCCATTCAGAACCTGGTTTACCATCCGTTAAAATGTAGCAGGTGCATTCTTCAGTCCGAAAGGCATTACCGTAAACTGGTATAAGCCAACGGGGGTAGAAAATGCAGTTTTCTCCTTTTCATGGTCTGTCAGGGCTATTTGCCAATAGCCTGACGTCAAGTCAAATGTGCTGAGGAACTTGGCTGCGCCAAGTTTGTCCACCAACTCATCTGTTCTTGGCAAAGGGTGGGCATCAGTCTTGGTGACTGCATTAAGAGCTCTATAATCCACGCAGAATCTAAGCTCTTTAGATCCGGCCTTTGGTACTAACACAACTGGGCTAGACCATGGACTAGTAGAGGGCTCTATTACCCCGAGATCGAGCATCTTGCTGACCTCACCTTTGATGTGGGTTTGTACGTTTTCTGACATTCGGTATCCTCTGCTTTTGACTGGCAGACAGTCACCAGTGAGTATGTCATGCTGGCCCCAAGGGGTCAAGCCTGGTGAGAGCGAGAACAGAGAGGCAAACTGATTCAACATAGATTTGCACTCTTCTTGTTGCTCGGGTGTCAGATTTGAAGAGAGATTTACTCCTTCAATTTTTTCGTCCAAAGGTAAGCCTCTGAGGAGATCTGGAAGAGCTTCACTCTCTTCTTCTTCCTCGGATGATGCTAGAAGCAACGCTCCTACATCCGGTCTTGAGACATATGCTTTGAGTCGGTTGGTGTGGAAGACTGTCGGAGCCTCCTTGGGGTTGCCCAAGTCCACCAGATAGTTGACCTCTCCGAGTTTACCCACAACTCTGAAGGGTCCCATCCATTTGTCTTGCAAGGCCCTCTGCCTTTTTGGGATCATAACGAGAACGAGCTGATCTTGAGCGAACTCAACCATGTTAGCCTTTTGATCGTGCCAGTGCTTGACCAATGCTTGTCCAGCTTTCAAGTTATCGCTTGCTTCTGTCATCATGTGCGACATTCTCCTCCGGAAACCTATCACATAGTCAGTCACTCTGACTGGCTTGGGGGAAGGAGCACTCTAAAACCCCTCCTTAATCAGGGGCAATGGACCTCTGACGGGATGACCATAGAGAAGCTCGAAGGGAGAATAACCTACTCCCTCCTGAGGGACTTCTCTATAAGCAAAGAGAAGGCATGGCAGTAGAAGGTCCCACTTACGCTTAAGGGGTTCCTCTAAAGCACCTATCATGCTCTTCATGGTTCAGTTGAACCGTTCTACCAACCCATTGGTTTGTGGGTGGTAAGCCATTGAGAACTTGTAAGTAACTCTACAGGTTTTCCACATGGCTTTCATGAAGTGGGACATAAAGTTTGACCCCCTGTCAGAGATTACTTCCTTAGGAAACCCGGCCCTGGTAAAAATACCAAGGAGGGCCTTAGCCACAGCCGGAGCTGTAACAGTCCTCATAGGAATTGCCTCAGGATACCTAGTAGCATGGTCTACTATAACAAGTATAAACCTGTTGCCTGAGGAGGTTGGAGGATCAAGGGGAGCTGAGCTGTCCCGGGAGGATAGCTCAGCGGCAGCGTGCGCGTCTTGGAAGCAAGACGACACGAAGCAACACAGGTTCGATCCCCGAGTCCGCGCTTAGAAACCTCTGGGTGTTTAAGCGCGTTATAAATACGTAACTAAGACAACAAAAAAGAAAAACAAACCATTCCTGTAACAGCGCCTCGATGCCTGCGGGCTGTGTGAGCGCTTTATAAATGTAAAAAATAAAATAAATAAATAAAACAATGTCAATCCCTACTCTCTCAAATGGGTCTCCCACAACTGGGAGAGGCACTAAAGGTGCCACATTCTTGGAGCCAACCTTACCAGAGGTCTGGCAGGTGTGGCAGCTCCTGCAGAGTTTTTCCACTTCGGCCCCCATCTTCGGCGAATAGGAGTAGAGAGAGAGCCTTTCCTTAGTCTTCTTGAAACTCAAGTGACCAGCCAAAGGAATCTCGTGGGCTAACTGCAAGAACTGTGGTATGTTCTCTTGGGGTACTACAAGACGTTTGTAGTCTCCAGGTGCAGACTCGGTCGGTTCACTGTAGAAGAGGCCATCTTCCCAGTGCAACCTGTATTTCCCAGGCTCTTGCCCTTCAGCCTGAGCTTCTGCCTGGTGGCGAAGACCTTCCAGAGTTGGACATTCTCTCTGTCCCTTACTGAAGTCTGCCCTGCTGGGTCCACCTTCTGCCAGTAAAGACTGCAGCTCAGGAAGGTCAACAGGATCCAGATCTCCAATGAGTTCCTGGCCTTCCATTAGCTCTTCCTCAGAGTCTAATTCTACCACACAGGGTTGTATCTCCCTCTCAGCCTCAGCTGGAGGTGGAGTTACGGGTGTAACTTTGGACAACCGCGGGGAAATCCTTATTGGCTGCACTGAAATGCTGGCTGCTGGTTTCGGGGTAGAAGTCTTAGGTTTCCCTTTCGCTTCTGATTTCTTCGAGACAGCTGCCGATAATTCCAGTGGAGCAGGAGTGATTTCTTTCTTCATCATCTCCTGGAGAGTACCGCGCATGGTCCTCTCTCTTGCAGGTCTGGTTAGCTCCTGTAACCGTTTACTAGGAGGTCTGGGGGTGTGTGATACAACTCCGAGAGTTTTCAAATCGTTACCCAACAGAACGCGTCCTGGTACCTCACTCTGTATGCTGACAGGTATCTTCACAGTCATGTCGTTACACTGGATGAGAACTGGTAATTGGGGAAGCACCTGCACAGGCCCTCCAGCTAACTTGGTGAGGTGTTCGGGTGCCTTAGCAACATCCTCAGCCTGAAAAAATGATTTATCCACCACAGTTATGCTGGCCCCAGTGTCCCTAATGGCAGGAGTCTCCTGACCATTCACCTGGACACTGTCCTTATAATACTCTTTAGTATTATCGGGGATAGAATTATAGACATGTAAATTCTGTTGTTCCCACAACCCCAGAGACACTAAAGAAACGCTGGCTGAGACTCCAATGGGTTCATCAGCTAGCAGTAGAAAGTTTCCACTTGCCATTTGGACTTCCTCCTCTGGAGCGAAGGCTAAGGAGACAAGCTGGACCCCTGAAGGTTTACCCTTACATCTGGGATCTCCTTTCACATGGTCAGTCGAGCCACAAACAAAGCATTTACCGAATGCTTTCTGGAATGGTGGCTTGTTCTGGCCTCCTTCTGGTTTGGCACCAGAAGACACACTATTCTGCTGCGGTTTTGCTTGTGGCTTACCCTTCTGGTTTTGTTTGGGACCCTCTTTGGAATGTGAGTTATTCGAATTCTCTTTTGAGTCTTTTTTAGGCTGTTTTCCCTCATCCTTTTTCTGAGTTGCCCCAGAATCCTTATGAGTAGCCCTGTTGGCAACCCATAAGTCAGCAGCCTTGGCTAGCCTCCGGGAATCCAATTCCTTCGAATCAGCCAAGTGCTGTCTGAGCTCAGGAGAACAGGCATCATAAATAGACTCCAACAAAAAAAGATTCTTCATACCCTCATAAGTGTTCACTTTGTAACCCCTAATCCATCCCTCTACGTTTTTCAACCCTTCACTCACCCAGGTAGCCCCAGGGGTACCATCATGCTTTTTGAGGGTTCTAAACCTCTTAAGATACTGGGAAGGGGTCTTCCCGAATCTAGCTATCAAAGCTAGTTTCACACTTTCGTAATCCGTCTTATCCGCCTCCCCCAACTCCATTACCACATCAGTCGCAACAGGGGGGAGCCTAGAGAACAACCAGGGAAGTAAATCATTCCCGGTGATGTCCTGGAGCCCATGATTGTACTCAAACAGTTTTAACCAATCCAACACATCCAATCTCGGTTCATACATACCCACTAATTCCTTCGGCATCCAGGGTCTTTTGGGACTAGAGCTCCTAGAGGAACCAGAGGAGAGAGAAGCATTTTCCACAGACAACTTTTTCATCTCTAACTCGTGATTAAGTTCTATTTCCATGAGCCTTAACTCAGCTTGCTTCTGCTCAGCCTGGGCATTCATCCGTCTGAACTCGAGCTCTTGGTTTCTTTCAGATTGAGTCAAGAACCGTTTGTATTCTAATTCGAGCTTCATTTTTTCAAGTTCAAAATAAGCAGGGTTACATGTGGGACCTGGTATGGGCCCCGTAGGTACAGCTGGTAAGGCAGGTAGAGGAGCAGGGGAGACAGTTTCGTTAGCCTCTCCTTCCTCTTCAGCCTCTTCATCACTATCATCACTTTGATTTAGATCAACACCATTACGGTTATCTACATTTGCTGGAGAAGTTGGTTCCTCTGAACCAGTATCCAGACTTTGGTTCGCCAGCAACCTCGCTATCAGTTCTAACTTCTTGCCTCTTACAGAAAGATTCTCTTGTCTACAGAGGGCTCGTAAATTCTCAGTATTTTTACCTGACAAGGATTCTTGACTGTAAACTTCCATAGTAGACATGTTTTTGAAAGTTGCTTTTTAGTGCTAAGCTTTGTGGTTAGTTATCTTAAAGTGCCGAAACGCACTCTAAACTGTATACTCGATACAAATCCCACTGCTGTACACCAGTGTTAGGCGGAAACAGGTGCAGGTCTCTCTGGGACCACTGCAAAAGGTTTAGGACTACAGGTGTTTGCCAGTAAACCCACTTGGTAGCAGTCTGTACCACACAGATTCACTTGGTAGCTGTGGCTGAGCATTCAGACTTCTCTCAAGAAGAGTTAGGCAGTATGTGGAGTATACAAAATAGGGCAATCTACACAGTAGGACAGGTAGACCCGGAACAAGGCTTCGGTGTAAAGATATAAAGGTATTTATTTATAACCACACATCTATGGAAAACACTCGGGCACTAATACGGCAAACAACTTCAATCGCAATTACTATAAGAAAAAGATCCATCCCCCTAACAATAGTTTGACTAGTCTAGGTTCAACGGCATCACTTATTTGCAGACAGAGGTGTATGCTTTGACCTAGATGGCACTCTAGTATTCGTTAGGACGGGAGAGAAAAGGCGGGTTAAGAAATCAACTCGATACCAATACTTTTAAGAACAAAGATGCAAGGCAAGAAGACAGGAACCACTGTAGCTTCAAAAGTTCAGAGGCCAGGCCCACTCGGAGAGAGGCAAGGCGATATGTCCCAAAAAGTATGTTAGTGGAAATGCGCTTCGAGTCTTTGTCGCAAATTGTTATAGGCAGATTGGACCAGTTCAGAACAAAACATTAAAGAAGCTTGGAGGCGACCCTATGGAGAGGCGAGGATTAAGACACCCCACTCTATCCGGCGACAAGGGAAGCCAGGCGGACACAGTACCTTGTTTGTGGAGCGACAGCTCCGGCGGGGGCAGTTGTTCCTGGTGGTGGATGCACGTCGGGTCTTTGCCAAGAGAAGAGATGATCTCGTCGTCGAAGGAAAGTTTGAGGTTCGGTGCACCACCAGGGAAGAGACCAGCCACGGAGTGCTGCATCACAAGGCACCACCTTTTGGTCGCGGTGCAGGGGTAGTGGCTATCCGGTTGCCGAGGTGCTCTGCACGGGCAATTTGACCACTGCGTCCTGGAGCGAAGAAAAAGCAAAGGGGACTGGTTGTTCCCACCAGTCAGGGGAAGAGACTCTCCGGCGGGGAGATCTCCTCTGTCGTCGGGAAGTGGTGAGTCGGTTCAGCAGGGCTCCACAGGAGGTGTCGTCGTTGCAGGTCGGCTCAGCTTTACCCTCGTCGGATTCTTAGGTCCTGTGGCGACATCTGAAGATCCAGTCCCAAAAGCCCTGCTTTTATGCAGAAAACCCCCATTCATTCAGCCTAGCTGTCAATCAAAACATGCTAAGTGGTGAGCGGGGTGGCTCACCACTTGGGCCAATCACACCAGAATGCGACTTGAGTTGGCAAGGCAACTCAGTCCAGGGTGCCTAAACCCCCTCCCACACCCCCTGTGGTACCCAGACAGAATGGCACCATTTTGGAGGGCCTCTGTGTAGAGGCCCGCCAAAAGTGGAACAAAGGGCTCAACCTTTGGTTTAGGAGTCACAGAGACGAACACAGCCATTTTAAAAACCGAGTTCTGGCAGAAAATACCACCCGATAGACTTATTTAAGATAAGTAAACCAGTGGTATGTTAGAGATTAACGAGAAAAAGTATTAATCTCCAACAATGGGAAGAATCCCATAGGGTTATATTCGGGGTCGAATATAACAAGTAGTTTCCACTGCCACCAGCCAAAACTTGACAAGGGGGGACGGGACAGTGCCCCCTCGAATAACAGACCCAGGAGTAATCGAATTACCCCTACTAGTACGTCCACAATAGGATGGTTTGTACTAGTTCTGTTAGTAAATTTAGGTCTAGTAAAGCCAATGGTGACTTTACATGCCCGGGGAGACAGTAGTCAGTCCCCGGGTATGGAGTCTATGATGGAGGTCCGTTAGGACGCCCCAGTGTTACGGCACAGAGGGTGCGGTGTAACACACATAGAAAAACATATGAGACCCTATGGAGTAAAAGACCCCATAGCCCATCGAACACATTGACATTAAAAGGAATTACACCCATTCATGCCCAAGAGTGGGAGAAAAAGAGTCTCACTCTTGGCAGGATGGAAAAAAAACAAACTCCAGAAATCCAGCAAAGTTGCTGGGGGACTCACTAGGTTAGGAAATTCAGCCTAAACAGAGATTTCTCCCTAACAGCCTCCAGTAAAATCCTGAAGGTAAATCCTCAACTGACCGCCGAAAAATCAGCAGAATCAGTGGAATTACAGTGGCGGTAATTCCACCAAAAAAGCCCTGTTGAGTCCAATGGACTCTAATTAAATGGAGAATTCCACCAGACCAAGTGGCAGTAACAGCAATTTGTTTGGGCAGTATTCCAGCAGATTAGCCGTCGGGATACCACCCAATTCGTAATGAGGCCCATTGTTCTCGGTTTGTTACATATATCCAAAATAATTATTATAATATCCAAAATAGCTCAGCAGCAGTACTTTTCTGGAAATGTTTGTATAAAAGACTCGAGTAAGTAAGTATAAAAGACTCAAAATGTCCTGCCTCAAATATGAGTGCCATTCTTTGTGCAAACATAACCAATGGATTGGTTGGTTGCATTTAGGAAAAATCATAAAGCCATCAGGGTAGTGATTAGTAGGGAGTTTGCAATGCACTTCTGATGAAAGGTGGGTTGAAGCCATCATCTACCTGCAAGTGGGATAACATTAGTAATAAGAAATGAAATGCATGTTTGCAACCATACCAGAATACCTACGATCATGGGTGTTGTAGTCTCAAACATCTGGAGAGCCACAGGTTGCAGTCTCTTGAATTATATATATTATGAAGAAAGCATTTCAGACCACACAAAATCCCAATCTGTGCCGTCAGCATTGGTGTAAAGGATTACCATCTGGCAAGGGAGTAGTAACACTGTTTTTCTTATTTTTATTAATAATAAAATGATGCGGGTAAATCTATCCAATGAAAGGTGTTGTACTAACCAGACCTTCCTTTTAGCCAACTCCACGCCTAACAGATAGTGTGCACCTCTGCCCCACTACATCAGTATCACTGACCTGCAGTGCCAGCTCTCCAGTGGCACAGAGCAGGTTCAGTTGTCACAGGCACCTTCTTGACAGCTGTGTCACTTCAACACATGAGTTGCATTTAAAATATGCACCCCTGTTGCCACACTACATCATTTTAAGAATTCACCATCCTGGTTGCAGTTAATGGGCCTGATTCACAGAGCATTTTCCTATGGGATTGCACCATTATAAAACATTTCTGTGAATCAGGCCATTCATCTTTAAACATGAACTATACATGAGGTACGGCATGGTGAATGGTATTTCTCTTAAATATCACAGCCATATCAACTTGGAATCATACTCATGTCAACATGTCCAATCCCACCATGAAAAGGCTATGGATATTCTCCCTAGACTGGTAGTTTTTCTGCACTCAGAAGAACAGCAACCAGTGGTAGTTGTCTCTCTAGCAAAACAGCCGCTCAGCGGGAGCTGGCCTGGGACACACAAATCAAAGAGGACACCATATAAAAAAATGACTATGCCCAAATCAGGGTGCTGCATACCAAAAGACTTTGACCGGATGGATCTGAGAAGGAGTTGGGGTTATTGAAGACAGAGGGAGCTCCACACAGCTGGGGAAGGGTGCTGCCATCTTGTTTCTCTCTATACCTCTCTATCTTTCCTGTACCCTCCACTTCCTTAGCACAAAACATCTTTGGGTCTATTGCAGGAAGGCAAGGACCTTTTGTCACAAGGGCTAGGATTGGACCCCTTAAAGCAGTATTGCTTTTGTCCAATCAACTGTGGACCTTTGCTATAAATGAGGTGTTCTCCCACTCCTTCTTTGATTCATCTCTAGACTTCGACATTTCAAGAATTTGTTTTGACCTTGTTAGAAGAGCAGACCTCTCCAAAGTCTGCCATTTGTAAGGTCTAGACAGGCGCTTCAAGGCAGAGATAGACAGGCGCTTCAAGGCAGAGACAAGCTCTGCTCCCTAACCATCTCCAAGGCACATTGAAGGTGACCTGCTGAGGGAGCAGGAATTGCCCCTCTGCCAACTACATTGGTACCCAAGCCCTACCTGGAGGTGTAGTACTCCTGCAGGTGTTTTCCAGTCTCCCCTGTGCTTGGGAAAATGAGAACAAGGACCTATCTTGTCCCTGGGTCCCTGGGCCCCTGCATTGGGGTTTATAGAAACCTGAGAGCCAAATCAGCTGGGAATCCTGGTGTTTTCACTGTTGAGATGCTTTGAGTCATGTTTCAATCACCTCTCCCGATCTTTGATACACTCGCACAGCACCAAGAAACTTGATTTGGTGCTGTTGAGCTGCCAAGAACATCGATAAGACATGATCGACTCCTAACTGCCACCCTGTCCCAGTCGTAGGTCCTAGAGACTGGTTAGGTCCCTTTTGATCACTTTTTCCCACAAGACATATCCTTTTAAGAGCATTTTCTATTTAGTTATTTTTGCATCTGGTATGTTTCTTTAAAGTATATATGCTTTATAGAACCTGGAGAATGGACATTGATAGATCACATTCACACTCCATTTGGGAGTATAGCCTGCCCTCGGCCCGTGTTACCACAAAAGGTGAAGGAGGCATATCTCTCAACTGTGCCTGTTTCACCTTTATGATTCGGAGCACCCTTGTTTTGTAGAAGAGTGGAAGCTGTGTAGGCAGTTTAGACACTACTCAGCCTTATATTCCGGCCAGACAGAAGTAATCTTTTTACAATTGGCAAATGACATGATTTCTGACAGGCGAGCGGCTTGAAGATTCAAGATACCTCCAAGAAGGCAAGACATATGGAGCAATTCTTAATAATTATGTGTTTGTGTGTTTATTTATATAGCGTGCCTGACCCGTGGCTATTGTATTATTATAAATCAATAAGTATTCTGCTAAACTGTTCTGGGACAATATACATCCTTATGGCCTGCCTATTGCAATGTTCACATCAATTCTCACTCAATCGATTGCCAATAGTTGGTTGCAATGTAACACAACACAGTGCCTCTATAAATCTACCTGAACTAAGATCATGTTCATTTCAGCACACATGATCACACATTGCAGGGCCATTTACAAAACGGTGTGTATATTTGCAAATGTGTGTTTGTGTACCGAGCATTCATGCCTTTTTTTCGTTACCTAGACTGGCGGTGCTTTTTGCAATGATAACTAATTAGCATTTAGTGTCTGGCTTCTACTTTACCTAAACTGGGCGCCATCCCTCTCCCCTTTTTCATTTTCACATTTCCCATCCATCTTTTTTGCAATCTAATTGCTTTTAGATGAGAAATATAAACAATAAATATCAGCAGAATTGCGCTTATGCAAAGACATACTACAATCCGTTGAGCCCACAAATAAAAAATAAAAAATACAAAACAACATTTAATTTGAGCAAATGTCCAGCACCTGGTTTATCGCACCCGCTATTATGACTTCATTGGCAATAGATGTTCGATGCAGCATACTATATCATCTGATGCATCACAGAAAAGTTGTCTTTGATATCGCAGGTGGAAATAAACACATACTGGTGTATGCCTTAGAGCGCACTGGTTACTTTTAAAATGTCAGGATGACAGAAAAGACCTTGCTCGAGGTACGAGTCTCCAGCGCTGGCAGCGATGATAAAATCGTCCCAGGATGGGCCTCCTATCCAGATGGAATCATCAGATGGCAGGGCTATCCATCACGCCCAAACTGATCACCGGTGTCTTCAAAGCATCTCTTCCCCAGCCGCCCTGATGATAGGACGGAACAGTCATATAAGTGGAAAACAACCGCGAGAAGAAAGAGGACGCGTGTAGCAATGTGCTGTAAGTGATGCCTGCTGACAGCTGCTTTGCAACCCAGAGACTGCATTCGAGTTCAGAGGCACATGCAGAGGAACAGGGGTCGTCGGGCGAGCTGGAAACCACTTGATCGGCTCTCTGTCTGCCTGTTCCCTTAGAAGCCCAGTCTCCTATCTGTGATTATTTAAACTCATTTGAGCGCTGGGTTATACTATTTACTCTAGTACTTTTCAAGGGTTTGACAAGTGAATGCGTGCCAGTGAGTTATTTGGGGCATACGGTATATTTGCAAAGTATGTATTTCTGTCACTGTCATTGCATTGATTTTGGATTTTCTGGGCCTAATTTACAAAAGCATTTTTGAATGGGCAAACCTCATTGAATAACGCTTTGTAAGATGTGACGTCCCAGTTTGATGTAGCAGGCATGCGCGGGCCTCGTTGTGGACCCGCGCATGCGCAGTTGGAATAAACTGCGTCCGTGCGGCAGTTGCCGCTGGGACGCGTAGCAAGCAACATCGCGTCCCGTGTCCTCCTTACTTTGTGTGCGTGCGCGTATGCATGTGAGGGCCGCGGGGCCATATGCAACAACTGGTGACGAGGCGGGATTGCCGCCACAGCGTTCGCCCAAACTTACGTGGGCGCACAATCCGCATCAGTACGCGAGGACATGACGCGGACCGAGCACGAACGTGTTCTTTTCTCCTCAGAGCAGTAGCGGCCTGAAAAGGTGCTTGTGCGCTGCTACCCGGAGAAGAAAGAGCTAATTTTTGGAACATTTGACTGTCCCCAACAACCTGGGGACAATCCAAAAAAAAAAAAAAAAAAAAAAGCCGGACACAAGGGGAAAAGGCGACAGACAACAGCAGGAGGTACGTTGAGCCTTAGACCAGCCAGGTTTGCGGCCTCTAACACACCCAGAGGTGCCTGTGCGACCTGTGAAGATGGCCAGTAGCGACGAAGACACAGAAGTTGCGACAAGAGCGGTGAGGACACAACAGGGGTCGCTGCTGCCAATGCAGGAGTTTGACACGTCGGGGACCCCGTCCAAACTAGGACCCAGGTGGCTACTATGGGTTAAGAAGCTAGAGATGTACTTTACATCTACCGGAACCACCAACGACGATGCAAAAAGGGTGACCCTTCTGTATTCGGCCGGGCTGGACATAATGCGCATCTACGAATCATTCACCCTGCCAGTAGTTACTTACGACACTGTCAAGACTGCGCTAGAAAACCACTTCATTCCACAGTCGAATGTCGACTATGAAAGATTTTTGTTCTGCAAAGAGAAGCAAAGGGAGGAAGAATCTCTCGATCAATTCTGCGCCAGACTGAGAGTGACGGCCAACACATGTCGCTGGGACAACGACGAGCTGATGATAAGAAACCAGGACCTCCAGGGCTGCAGCTCAGGTAAATTGCGGCGACAAGTGCTGAGAGAGCCGGGTGGACACTACAGCAGATACTAGATAGTGGCCGGACGTACGAGCTGGCAGAATCCAGAGGAGCGGGCATGGACGCAGCAGTTAGGCCAAGCGCGAGGGAGGAAGCTTTTGCCATAAACAAAAGGACAAAGCTGAAGGATAAGTGGGTCCCGAAGACAACGGAGAACAGATATCCCACAGCACCCGGATCAATCTGCCAAGATTGCGGATATGACCTGCCACATGTAGAGGAGTGTCCTGCCAAAACGAGATCCTGTGGACGGTGCAATGGACCGGGGCACTATGCCCGCATGTGCTGCGCCCCTGCTCCTGTACCTACTCAGAGAGGCCCCGCGAGAGCAAGGGGCAGCGGTTTCAGAAGGCAGCGCAGCATCGCAGCTCTCGAACAGGAGGTGCGGAGGTTGCAACTTGCTGAGGAAGTGGAAGAGGAGGAGGAGGACGAAGAAGAAGTGTTTTTCATTTCAAACATTGCCTCAGAAAGCAAACGGAAGAGACAACCCAGGTGTGTGGTGGACATACTGGGCGTGCCGACGCAGATCCTCATCGACACCGGAGCATCCGTATGCGCGCTGGCGGAGGAAGATTATCTAAGACTCCCAGGCCCGCCGGCACTGGACAAGTCCATGGCGAAGATATTCACTTTTGGAGGAGACACCCCGTTGCCACTCAAGGGTGTATTTGTGTCACCAGTGTCGAGGGGGGAAAGCACCATCAAGGCAAAATTCTTTGTCACAGACGTTAGCCCTCACTCGCTACTCAGCTGCGCTGCGTCGGAGGCCCTCAATTTGGTTCATTTTGCATATGGAGTATACCAGATTGACATCGAAACGCTGCTGGACAAGTTCTCGGGCATCTTCGAGGGTATAGGGAAGCTGAAAGCACCCCCAGTGCGCCTGCATATCGACGAGTCCATCAGACCGACAGCCCTCAAGCACCGTAGGATTCCGTTCCACCTAAGGGAGAAGGTGGAGGAGGAACTCCGATCACTCGTAAATATGGACATTATTGAGAGAGTGGAGGGGCCGACACCCTGGGTGTCACCAATTGTGGTGGCTCCCAAGCCGAAACAGCCAGGGGCGGTGAGAATTTGCGTGGACATGCGCCTCCCAAACGCTGCGATCAAGAGGGAGAGGCACATTACTCCAACTCTAGATGATATTATCGGAGAGCTTCAGGGGACAAGAGTCTTCTCAAAGCTGGACCTACGAGCGGGCTACCATCAGCTTGAACTGCACCCGGGCTCCAGGTTCATAACAACCTTCACGACGCATGACGGCCTCTACCAATTCAAACGCCTGAGCTTCGGTATTTCGTCAGCTGCCGAAGTTTTTCAGAACACCATCAGGGGGGAGTTGGCTGGCCTAAAAGGGGTATTGAACATGAGTGACGACATCTTAGTTTTCGCGGACTCGGAAAGGGAGCACATGAAGAGGTTGGAGAACACGCTCCAGAGACTGAAGAACTTAGGGCTCACCCTACATCGACAAAATGCGAGTTCTTCAAGGACCGTATTGGTTTCTTCGGATTCATCTTCCATGCGGCCGGTGTGTCACCTGACCCAGCCAAAGTGAAGGACATTAGGGAAGCCGCCCCCCCGCAATCCCCCACGGAAGTAAGGAGCTTCCTGGGGATGGTAACTTACTGCGGGCGTTTCATCAAAGGGTTAGCGTCGCTGGCAGAACTGCTCAGAGTGCTAACAAGGAACGACGCCGCGTGGAAATGGGGTGCCAGTGAACAAGAGGCATTCCAGACCCTGAAAAACGCCCTCTCCGATGGGGACACCATGGCATACTTTAACCCCAAGGTGGAATCGGAGGTGGTGGTCGATGCAAGTCCAGTGGGAGTAGGGGCTGTGCTGCTGCAACCCGATGAACGCGGGGACATGCGTCCCATCGCCTATGCAAGTAAGGCCTTTTCGGACACGGAAATGAGATACTCGCAGATCGAACGGGAGGCATTGGCCATCCTGTGCAGCTGTCACCATTTCCGTTTATACATCCTGGGCAAACCTGTCATGGTGGTGACTGACCACAAGCCGCTACTGCCCATACTGGCGGGCGTGTCATCCAAGCCGCCCCCAAGGATTGAAAGGTGGATGCTGGCCCTGATGGAGTATGGGGTGAAACTAATTTACCGACCAGGAACGAACAACCCGGCCGACTACCTGTCGCGCCACCCCAGTAAGGAAAACTCTGTCACCGACATTGGGGCGAACGAATGCCATGGGCTCCTGTGTCAGGTGGTGGAAGGGCCCCTTCCAATGGCACTCTCAAGAATTGCAATAGCGACAGAATGCTCCAAGGACGAGGTTTTTAGCATCGTCAAGACCGCTGTGAGGAGCGGTGATTGGAGGAAGGTACTGCGTAACAACTCGCGCCGTCAAGCAGAGGCCCAGAGTGACCTCCAAGCACTCTGGAAAGTGAGGGATGAACGCTCCATCTCAGACGATGGGCTAATACTTCGAGGGAGACAAATCGTCATCCCACGGGCACTGAGGACAAGGGTACTCGAACTGGCCCACATTGGTCATCAGGGGGTTGTCAAAACGAAGGCTCGGCTAAGACACAAAGTATGGTTCCCGGTCTTGGAGGGGCGAGTGGAGAGCTTCGTGAGGAGATGTGTGGCGTGCCAAGCGGCGGCCCCAGGAGACAGAGCCCCGCCGATAAGGTTGATGGAGCGCAGCAGCAAACCATGGGGAACCGTCCACATGGACTTCGGCTCGACTGGTCGTGGCATGTACTTTCTGGTAGCAGTTGACCAATGGTCCAGGTACCCCGAGGTGGAAGTGGTAGAGTCGACAGCGACAGAGTTCGCGACGAAGGTGTTGGACAAAATGTTCGCCACACATGGGTTCCCGGACCTACTGTGCTCAGACAACGGGCCGCCGTTCACGGGCAGCCAGTTCGCAACTTACCTCTGTGAAAGGGGGATCCGGCATCGCAGAGTCTCCCCACTCTGGCCGCGAGCCAACGGGGAGGCCGAGAGAATGATGCAGACTCTTAACAAGGTCCTAAGGATTTCCGCCAGTGGCGGTGAAGACCTGGAGAGAAAGCTAGTGGAGTTTCTAAGAGAATACCGCACGACACCCCACCAGTCCACGAGAGTGGCTCCCGCCGAAGCACTGTTTGGACGATGCCCGAGTGGAATGCTACCGGAAGAGGAAGGCTGTCCGCCAGGGATAATAAACAATGAGGGAGTCCAGGGAATGAGAGCTGGGTTTAGACTGTCGTGAGACAGGTTAGTTGTACCCTACTGATGATGTGTTGTTGCAATAGTAATCCTGCTTAGTATGAGAGGAACCACAGGTTCAGACATTTGGTGTATGTGTTTGGCTGAGGAGCCAATGGGGCAAAGCAACCATCTGTGGGAGTATGACTGAACGCCTCTAAGTCAGAATCCCCCCAAAACCGTAATGATACCGCAGCGCTGTGGAGCCTCGGTTGGCCTAAGATAGCCGGCCTCTGGGCTGGTGCATAGAGCCGCTCACCTTGGGCCCGTAGTGCACTGCATGTTCGTGGGGAATCTGGTGCTACTTTTTAAAATACTAATCACCACTCAATAAATCCTTTTGAGTCGGGTCTCATACAAATAACTGTGTGAAATCTTTACTTTTTGTGGCGCATGAGAAATATGAAGCAACTATGTACTACTTGAAGGAATACATACTTGCGCCTACCATCCCTAATGACAAAGTACTTCATCACGAGTTGGGCGGAGCATGAAAAATGAGGCAATAGCGCTATTACCTCTGCATTTACCACTCCGCCCAATATGGAGTTGGGTGAAAAGTTGGAGATTTATCTCTAGCTTTTTTCTGGAGGTAAAAATGTCCCCTCTCCGCCCGCTTTTGGTGCTAATAGGGTCAAGCAACCCCTATTGGATCCAACAGACCCAATGGTAATGGTGATTTACATCCTCACTGCAACTCTGGATCCGGTGCAAATTGCGCCACACCGAGTTGCAGTAACGCAAATAGCATTGGGCGGTATCACGGCGCAATTAGCACCAGGATACCGCCCAACCCCTGATGAAGGCCTAGGTAATTTTTTTGTTTGTTTGTTTTCATTTCAAGTCATTTTTCATTTACATAAAAACATCCCAACTTAATCAATAAAATATGTGCAAGGCACTTAATGCGCAATACAGTTAATTAAATTTAAAATATCAAATTTTCTCTCCAACATATATCATTGCTGGGGATATTGACAAGAAATGTATTGCTGCCTTGTGAGAAGCACCAGGAAAGGAGTCCTGCAACACAATGGCCCTCATTACGACCCTGGCGTTAAGGGATTACCGGTACCGGTACCGGTAGTCCCTTAACGCCTGATTACGAGGTCCCTTTGCGGGTCCCGACCTTAATGGCTGGTCTGTACCAGCCGTTAAGGTAAGGACCCGCAAAGGGACCTTGAAGATGATTACAGTACTGCATTTTGCGGTACCGTAATTACCGCCTTCCCCATTCCCATTGAGCCCTATGGGACAAAAATGGGAATGGGGCAGGGCCAATGGTAAATGGGGAATTACCGCCCCGCCAACCTTGTAATGGGGCGGTAATTCCCCATCTCACCATGGCTGATCCGGTAAATTACCGGCGTTAACCATGGCGCTAATAGCGCCATTGGTAAACGCCGGGTTCGTAATGAGGGCCAATCATTTATTTGCAGTACAACGGCATATGGAAGGTAGCATCTAATTAAATGACTCACCCTAATTAATTTAATTTAAGCTTTCTTTTGATCTACAAACAGATGGTCGACGGAATTGAAATATTGTGATACATTAATCTTCAATGTCAGGTCGATTTAGTAGATATCACAAACACTGGTTAGCATAGAGCTACATTCTAAATGTCAGTTGGAGGCTCTGGGCCTAGTTCATGGAACTTTTAGCGTGGTGCAAAATGACTTTGCACCGCCAACAAACACCCTGATTCATGGTGCGGTACAAACACACTGGCCCAATAGGCCCAATAATGATGAACCGGATGTGAAATAGAGGTTTAAACATACCACCCGAAAATGCTCCATAGATCACTTGCATTACACGACAAACACACTATAAACATGTGACATTAGATTGTGTATAACTACATTACAATAATCAAAAGTATGATAGAACCGTCAAATTATTTTTTCACAGAGTGGTGCAAAGTGTATTTTTGCAGTGCAAACTCACTTTGCACTGCAAAAGTGCTCTTTGCACCGCACTAAATGGGCTAAATCTCAGTGCAAAGAGTACTTTTGCAGTGCAAAGTGAAGAATACACATTTCACTGCTCGCTGAATAAAGGTGCTTGTTGTCCGTGTGAAGTCACTTGCACCAGTAGAAACTGACTTTGCACTGGGCTAAAAGTTCCATGAATCAGGCACATGATGTCTTCCGATCCATCACATGTGAACATTGCCTTACCCCGACTTCACCAGTCTTTGTACTGTGCCTTCGATATATTATGATCCAATTCAACAGCATTCAGAATTAATGTAAAATATGCTCACAAGCCAGCCATTAGGGTCCAAAGAATACATTATTTATGTCACCCAAAGATGCTTTTAATAGGCCCAATAATGATGAACCGGATGCGAAATAGAGGTTTAAACATACCACCCGAAAATGCCCCATGGATCACTTGCATTACACGACAAACACACTGTAAACATGTGACATTAGATTGTGTATAACTACATTACAATAACCAAAAGTATGATAGAACCGTCAAATTATTTTTTTAGAAGAGCAGATTTGCTGCACCATTCCCCCATCCCTGCACCTCAACATGTCAATGAAAGTAGAAGCACAGAAGTAGAAGGTCTCTGCGGGCAACAATGGGAAAGCCCCCCACCCACCTGCACATCATTAGGCAGCTGAAAACATAAAAGCAGAGAATAGAGCAGCCACAGCTCTTCCTGACATAAGGTCCTCAGATTTGATGAAATGCATTACATGTATCCGACAAAGTCACACCTACTTTGCCATTTCATTGCTATCAACAATTTTATTATTCTTAAATATCACTCACTTTTCCCCAAATGTATGAGGGGTATCAAGGTTCACTTAATGGTTCAAAATCACCTACTGGGAAAGTGCGTTGTGTGTACCATGTTGTATATGCTATATTTGTGCTTTTTGGAGATGGATAAATAACATCAACGATTCGAGCAAACCAAGCTTCTAATATGTATAAAGGAGGCAACGGTTCCATGTGATAATACCCCGCAAAAATGTCGCCATACAAGAATGGCACCGTTTTTTTTGCGGCAATATTACCACATGGAACCTGCCGGGGACACCCCCTAGAACACCCACATTTTTTTAAATGGAGCGCGAGACACCCCTTCATCCCCCTCTCCCAATAACCCCATATATTATCCCTCTAAATAATGTTGCTTATGCCATAACCCGGCGACTATATGTATGGCGACATTATTTACGGGGATAATATGACCTGATACCGGCGGCAACTTGGTTATCCTTTATAGAAACCTCCTTCCAAGATTTGAATTGCAGTTGGAAAAGGACCTTTCATATACCTCATAAAATGGGGTGCCGGTGCCCGAGCTTTCGATATGAGTAGAAATTGATTTCGTCAAAATCAATGAAAAAATCAAGGGCACCATGTCCTGATACCCTACCTTACATTGTTATTCTTTAACATGCCTAAATATGGCAAAATGTGCCCTTCCTCTTTTCAATCAAATTGCACTAACTGGGCTAGTGTCAGACACTTGGAAAGAGGTGTCAATTATCCCGGTTTTCACGAAAGGTATAAGATCAGACACCACTGAATATAGGCTTCATTCCCTCTTTGATTCCACTGGAAAGGCATTTGCAAGCATAGTTCTACCTAGAATGAAGAGATGGTCACAAATGCACAGAATCCTAAAAGTGTCACAAATTGGATTTCGAGAAGGCTGCTCCGCCATTCACAACATCCTCACATTAAATGCCTTAGCCAAACATGTTAGTTTAAAAGATAAGCCACCATTGCTCGTTGCTTGTGTTGCCTTCTCACAAGCATTTAACACTATCTGCAGGAAATATCTTCCGATAAAGCCCGATGTTTGGTGTGAATGTTTGGAGAATCTGTATAGAAATACCTCATTGTGAGTGAAGTTATGTTATGTTATGTTAGGTTACTTTGCATTTATATAGCACCGTATATACCATTGGTATGGTCTGAAGGCGCTGGTAGGTTGAATGCCCTCGGGAACCGAAGTTCAGGTCAGTAGAGACAGTCAAAGGTGCGTGTGAGCACCGGATATGTGTTCAGCTAGTGAGGAATTTGTGTAGTAGCTGCTTCTTAGCGGTAGGTGGGTGGTTGAGAGGTCAAGAGTATGTGTTTGTTCTGGCAGGATTTATCCAGACCGATTGTGGCTGCGTTAGGCCTGAGGAGAACGCCTGGCTGGAGGGTGAGTAGCCAGCAGTGTTTAGTTACAGTGATGGGGAGTATGAGGCAGATGTTGGTATGAGAACAGTTATACCGAATGGTGTCATAGTATCTCTGTGTTCTAGTTGAGTGGTGGTGTAAAGAGGAGAGTAAGCGTGGTGATGTGAGATGGTGGGTTATATGCTCATCAAAGTTTCATGCATTCCAAGCCATTCCATGTAAGTCGTGCAATTCCATGCCCTCCAGTCCGCTCCACGCCCTCCAGTCCGCTCCACACCAGTTCTTTTATGCACTCGCTCCTCATTTCACCTGTACTATCCACATACTTCCCGGTACCTTTCACATATTACACCAGTTCCTTCCACATATTTTATTTGTTCTATTCACATATTACACCCTTCGATCCACATACGTCAGTCGTCCCATCCACATAGGTCACCCGTTCCATCCACATAGGTCACCCGTTCCATGAACATGCATCACTCGTTCCATGAACATACATCACTCGTTCCATTAACATACATCACTTGTTCTGTCTACATACGTCACCCATTCCTTCCAGGAGCCTCACCCGTTCCGTCTGCTCTGGGCGCTCCACGGCTCTAAATAGTCATCCGCTTTATCCACTCATCCGATCTAGGCGCTCATCCGCTCTGCATGCTCTACGCATTCATCCGCTCTCACGCACCCCTCTGCCCTCACGCACCCTCACACGCCCCTCCGCCCTCACGCACCCCTCCGCCCTCACCCACCCCTCCGCCCTCACGCATTCATTCACTCTTACGCATGCGTCTGCTCCATACACTCGTGTGCTCTACCAACTAATCTGTCCTATGCATTCATCCACTCTACACACTCCTCTGTTCTTACTCACGCCTCCTTTCTACACACTCTTTTGCTCTGTGCCCTCTTCCGCTCCGTGCCCTCTTCTGCTCTGCGCACCTATCACTCTCTGCGCATCTATCCGTTCCGTGCACCTATCCATTTCTGGCACTCATTCGCTCTATGCACTCGTTCTTTCACGCACTCATCTGATATATGCACTCATCTGCTCTACCAAGTCGCTCGCTCATACGCATTCCTCATCTCTATACCCACACACACACACACATCCGCTCTATACCCACACACACACACACACACACACACACACACACACACACACACACACATCGGCTCTATACCCACACATCGGCTCTGTACCCACACACACACCCACACACATATACTCAACCGCTCTATATACTCAACCGCTCTATATACTCAACCGCTCTATATACTCAGCCGCTCTATATACTCAACCTCTCTATATGCTCAACCGCTCTGCACATTCATCTGCTCTATGCACTCCTGCGTTCTACACACTTATCCGCACAACATACTCATCCGCACAACATACTTATCCGCACAACATACTCATCCTCACAACATACTCATCCGCACAACATACTCATCCGCACAACATACTCATGCATTCTACACTCTCATCTGGTCAACACACTCATCCACTCAACGCATTCATCCGCTCAGTGCACTCCTCTCTTCCATGCACTTCATTCATTCTAACGATTTCATCCGCTCCATTCACTTCGTTCATTCATCCATGCATTATCGATTTCAGGACATGTCACTTGTCATATGCACTGGATCCGTTCCGTGCTCTCTATATATTTCATGCACCACACTCGTTTTATGTACTTGAATTGTCTATTCTGTGTTTTCCATTTTATGCCATGCATTCATACAGTCAGTGTCATATGTCTGTGTACTCATTAGTCTCTTGTATTCATCATTCTATCCTCTTCTCTTTATTCATTTCGCCCATTTTGCACTCATTACTTCCAAATATCAACTCAAGTATAAGCGATGAACCCATGGTATAAAAACAATAAGTAAATGTAATCAACTGGCAGCCCAAGCTGTCATGATACAAAGAAGATATGGCAAATTTTCATACAAGCCTGTCATAGATTTGTATAAGAGTAAAGTGGAACCAGCACTAATCTTCGGCGCAGAAAGTATGTTCGGCTCCGCAAATTAGATCTGGTCTAGGTGCAAAGGCATGTTCTGGAAGCGCATTTTACAACCCCCCCAACCCCCAAGGATGTCCAACTCTATGTGTATTATACAAAGTGAGCATTGCCACCTTGAATGCTAGAATAATGTGGAACATGCTAATGCTATACAGCAAAACAATTGAAGTCCCATCTCCACAATTTGAATTAATGGCCGAGCAAAAAACAGAAATTAACCGATACTAAAAAAATGGAGACAAACATGTAAAGAGATCTTAAACCACATAAGGACAGATGAATAACATCCAATCCGACTGCAGTAAAAAAGAAATTATTCCAACTTGATTGGATTGAAACAGAGAAGAGACGGAACCATAAATGCATCGAAAACTCGCCTTTTGAGGCAAAGAACCTCAACAGTATACCGAAATATATGGAAGTGTTTCTGTGCAAGTATCTAAGGAAATATTACCTGAAATTCAGGCTGAATCTCTATGAAACAAGAGAAATACAAAGACAAAGGCGGAATCCGCATATGGTAGATCTCAAATGTCGTTTCTGCCAAAAAGAAGAAGAAACATTAAAACATTTGTTACTGTTCTGCTCGGAACTAAGAACGTTAAGAACCAAATACTTGGCCCAAGAGTTGAGCACCGGTGCGACGCATAGCGCCGATGAATGTTGTTCAAGAATGCACAGCAGCAACTGTAAACATTTGACACTTGCTCTCACACTGTTTCTGAAACAGCTTGAAAGGAAGATGAAGGAAGCTGTTTGATTAATTGATTGAATGAAACCGTTAATATAACAATTAGTTTTGTTAAAATAGAAAATTGATAAATCTTTTTAAAGTATAAGACGAGCTATCCCAAAGTGATTTGTAAGTTTACTTTTATTTTATTTTTTCAAAAGTTTGTAATAAACTAAATTAAAAAAAAATAAGTCTACATCTTGGATCCCTCCTGATGACACCTGTTCAGTAGGCCAAGATAGAATGGGGTCTGCAAATCACCTCTCTCTCCCTGCGCATGAGGAAATTCCTCTAGTAGTAGAGCACCATTCCTTCTCAAGCCCAGAGGAGGAATCTGTTGCGGCAACTATAGTCTGCTATCTCCCCATGTGGAATCTAGTCTACAGGGGAAGATAAGGAATCTTGCAGTTACAGGGGGTACAGGTGGGGGGGTCAGGTAGAGGGGAGGTGAAGAGTAGTTGAACAAATGGAAGACCATACACACTTGACATTATATACAGGAATCACAAGTCTGAGGTAACCTGCTCCCTTTCAGAGAAAAGTGGATTGGGAGTCAATGGATTCAATCAAGAGCACTGTAGCCGGAGTATGGCTAAGGGGAAAACCCATGCCTGCTGCTTTTGAGGCGGTAGTTCTCTCTAGGTACAATTTGCCACAGAAGGAGCACCCCCGCCCCCAAAAAATACATGTAAGCAGAATCTGCAAGTTATAGTGGACAACCCCCAAACGCCTTTGCCGTTTTTCCTAGAATGCTTTTTTTCTAAAGAATGCCCTGTCCAAAACAAATGCATGGCATATTCAGGAGGTTGGTTTCAACATCAGCCAAAAGACTTGTGTAAATCTAGGAATGCCACCAAAGGCAGCCATTGCACTCATGTATCGCAGCAAGTCTTGTATGCATCATCTAAGTCAGTCTCAATGCCATCAGTAACACTTTATATTAATGGGTTTTATATACGACACTCGCATACATATTTTATAGTGTGTTCCCCCCCCCGCCCACTAAGCCTAAACCACCAACAGTAATATGCCAGAAACTAGACAAGGTCTTAGGGCCTCATTACACGGAAGGCGGTAATGGTTAACGGCCACCGTTAATGGTAACGGTGACCGTTAACCATTACCGCCTTACTACGAGGTCCCTTAGCGGGTAGGTGCTTTAACGCCTGCTTTTTGCAGGCGTTAAAAACCAACCCGCTAAGGGACCTCGGAGCTAATTACGGCACCGCAAAATTGCGGTGCTGTAATTAGCGCCTTCCCCATTCCCATAGAGCCCTATGGTTTAGAAATGGGAATGGGGAAGGGAAATGGCGGAAGGGGGATTTACCGCCCCACCAACCTTGGAATGGGGCGGTAAATCCCCTTTCCGCCAAGGCGGTGCCGGTATTTTACCGGCATGAGCCATGGCGCTAATAGCACCATGGCTCACCGCCTTCCGTGTAATGAGGCCCTTAGTCTTAAAGACGGTGTGTGAAAATTCACCTTTTAATTGGTCTGAAAAGTGTCTTTCAGGCCAATGCAAGGTGTCAAATGCCCAAGCCAGCACAGTGCTGAACGAGGAACATTTAAGGTAATGAACCAAATACATGACAGAAATTTGGACAATGTAGACCTCAGTAAATGAGCAGCTCACCCCAGAGTGGCTCAGCCCAGAGTGGGCAAACGTTTCAGAACCAACACTCGGGCGGAGAGACCTTTCTAGAGCACCAATATACTTCTACCAACCCCCACATGGTCACCATTGCTAATTCTACAACTGTGTGGAAAAGATAGTGGTTGTGTCTCTAATAATGACCATTTTAATAAAATTAGAAGTTACTACAGGAAGTGACACACCAACATCTCTCGAGTGAGGGGTTACATTCTGTGCTGCATGTGTACACGAGGGCCCAGTTCCCCCAGGCCTTATGGAAGACTTGCTGATATGTAGGAGTATTACAAAGTCCACCACCTCCTAATGGTCTACTCAATCGTTTGGCTCAACATCTCCAAGAAGTGATGGCAAGTATTGCAACGAGCACCAATTGGCCCTAGTAACAAGTGGTGGTGTTTTTGTGTTTTTATATGCAGATAACCGTGGGTGGCTGGGGAGGTGGGGGGTGTTGGTTTTCCACGCATGGCTAGTAGTTTGCAAAGTCAAATGAAAACACATGCCCTTGGGTATAGCTCCTCCATGCAGTGATCATTACCCTTTCAAAAAGATCAGTGTTTTTTCATTAATCGAAAACCCACCTAAAGCAAGACAGACATGAAGGGAAACCAATCTTTTCCCATATTCATGGTGGGTACAGGGCCCATGGGGAGGAAGAGTGCCTTAAGGCGGATGTATAGAGCAATGGTATCCCGTGTTTTTTCCGACAGTAATGACTTCAAAGTAATTTAATTCAAAGTAATTACTTTGAAAACACTTCGAATTATATAGGGGGTTAAGGGGTAAAAGGGGTGGGGAGGGTATTGGGTGGGGCAATTGGGGACTCCCCTGACGCCCCTCAAATAAAATATTAAGTGATTTATTAAAGTAAATTACTTGGAAGTAATTTCGGAGGCAAAATGCCATGGAACCTGGGGCCATACGTTAATTACTTATCAAATAAAACTAGTTTCAATTGACGGGAGGGGGGGGGCGGGGGGTGCAAGCATGGTTAGGCAGCTGCACCTGAAAAAGTGGAGGAAGCAGGCATTATAGCAGTGAATAAAGTCTGTTCTGAACTTCATTATTGTCAGACAGCAGCCAGAGGATCTAATGTTACCCATTAACTTCCAAGGTGACTTTCCTGTCTAGTCCTGACCAACAGGCTCTCCTGATGGGACCTCACTAACATTGGTGCCAGTAAGAAAAGCAGGTTTATCTTTAGTTCACCAGCACTATACACTGAAAACCTAAACCTTTCTGTGGCCACAATTACAAAGAGGGACTTTTAAAAATAAATGCACCCATGTGGCACTCCCCATGACATCAATCACAGAGAATGACACCAGAAAGCAAGCCTCATCTAGCTACCCACAAGACTATGGAACCTCCTCCCTGCCAGCATCAGACTCTAACCCCACGCTCCTACAATTTTGAAAAGAACTCAATACCCACCTTTTCAAGGAATCTCCCTCCTCAACACCTAGGCCCTCACATCACCCCTCGCATCACCCGACTCTAGGTGCCTCATGACCCTCTCCTCCCCAGCTGTACCCCTCCTCTATGCCCCTCTGTATCCTACTCTCCGTTGTAGATTTGCTGTTGTATACCTCTGAAAAGCACTCGGTTATGCATCTGTAATGTTGTTCACCTCTGTAAAGCACTTTGTTGCTTCTCAAAGCTAGGTCAGCGCTCATTAAACACCATAATAATGCAATCAAGTACTACACAGGCCTACGCCTTTCAGGCTGTCCTTCATGCCTAATGAGACTATTCAGTAATCTACTTCCAACTTTTGTGCAGGACTTACTATCCGGCCCTTTTAAAAGGGAGCACTGCCCTCTTAATTTAAGAATGGCTAACCTTGATGCACGCATAGCTTCCCCATGTCCTCCAAAAGTACCCTTTAGTATCCAAAACGTAGTCAGTGCCTTCGAAAACTGGACTACACAGGCCCTCATATGCAAATCACTGGCCTATTGTTTGAAAACTTAACTTCTTCAAGTACAGATTGGGTATTCCGCCATCTCTTCAGGTCAATGTCAGCCATGCATGGGGCACCAATGGAAAGAGAAACCAAAAGTACTTTAGTACGCAAACCGGGATTACGATAAAAACAAACTGGATTTGAGGAACTTGTTCCTGAGAACACCAACGGCCTAGAAAATGATGTACACCAAGCACCCAGGATCTATACAGGTTCAACAGAAATCTGTGTATTGAGAGACAGAACTGACCCAAAAGAAATAGTGGAAAGAACAGTTTCCTGGGATACCAAAAGACACCACGATTTGGAGGAGAAACAAATGGGCCATATAGATCGTGAAAACAAGTCCCTTTAGTAATACTGCATTATGCAGAGGTGTGGCGTATGGTGCAGCTTTGCATGCCTCAACTTGCAGACTCCTCTTCGGATTCGCGGTCTGTTCCTGCACGAGACAAACTCACAGAATGCCATCATTTTGTCAGAAAGGGACCTTCTGATGGGCACAAGATCAATACTCAGAAATGCCAAAAATGGCTGCTTGAAAGAATCATTTGAAGCACCGTGCAAACCTGTAACCTCCGCCTCTGTGGCTCCTTTCGGAATCATATACTGCAGTGGTTTATATTCTCACCGTCACATTTTAAACAAACATAATTGACATGATCCATTCCAGTCGGTGGGTACTTACCAAGTCCTGCTCTTTCCATGCATTCTGAAATGTGTAAATCTGCGTTTTCCATTTATAAAAACTCAGACTACAGGTGCCAGAAAAGAAAGCAAATAATAGGACTCTAGCACCTACAGATTGGAATGGGTCACGTTTGCAACTGTATTAATCAAGCACTCCGATTTCGTAAAACCTGTACACTTACTTTCACTACCCAGGTAATTGCTAATATGGTACACAGGGAAAAAGCTAATTTCAGAGACGAAACCAAGGCTGCATACTTGCTAACATGACCTGTCCTAATCTGATTGATTTTGACGTTTCTAAAGCGCAACGTTTGCCCGTAACAGCTAAAACAGAAGTGTCTTAATCGCCTTCCTGAAGCCTGTATGATTCGGGAGTCTTTGTGAAACTAGGTAGGTCGTGCCATAGTCTGGCTGTGGCCACAGAGAAAGCTCTGCCGCCAATCCTCATGCGACGGTAAGGGGGTACAGTGAGCATGTCAGTGGAGACTGAGCAAAGTTGGCGATTAGGAAGAATTTAGCCTGTAAGAATTCCACGCCTAGGTCATGAGTGGCTCTTTGCACTATGCATAAGGCCTTAAATCTTATACGCTGGCTAAGAGGTAGCCAGTTTAGTGAACGATAGACCGGACATATGTGCGCTCTATAGGGTGTGCCAGTAGCCATCCGGGCCGCCAGATTTTGCAGGCGTTGTAATCTTTGGATAAGGCCCTTGGGTTTGGATAAATACAAGGAGTTACAATAATTTAGCCGGGATAAAATCAGCACCGCCACCACAGGGAGGCCGGAGGGGTGCAGGAATAGGGGGGGGGGAGAACCCTTTTCAAAGTTATCAGCTGGAAGTGCCCCGCCTGGCATACAGTCGTGACCTCATTAGCCATTGAGAGAGAAGCAGATAGAATTACACCCAGATTTTTTACTTTACTTACCGGAGATGGAAGAGCACCAAGAAAGGAAGTCCAGAAAGAGGAAATCCAAAGTGTAGGATCTGGGGGACACCCAACCACCAGGACTTCTGTCTTGTCTCCGTCAGTTTGAGCCAGTTGTGGTTCATCCATTCACTCACGGCTGCCGGGCATCCCGACATCTCAGCCTGAACTAGATCTAGTCAGATCAGGATCAGCAAAAGTAACACAAAAACTGTAGAAGTAACATACAAAATAGAAGACAATGAAATTCCAAATGGTTTGAATTAGCTTTCTACCTTATAGCAGGTTAGATGAAAGGGTAGATTCACTAGGAAGTTCAACACATGCAGAGCTTGAAACAAGGACATGTTTTAACATCTATTTAGCAGATCTACAATTTTCTTTGTAAAATGCTCCTTCTTTTCCCCTCAAAGTGGGTATTCACCATCTTGCATGGCCTGCTTATGCCAATGATCTGGTATTATTTGATCACATCCCTGTGAGTCTACAGAGAGCTTTAAACCAACGTAATACCTATGTGGAAAACAATCACTTAGTAATCAACTCTAACAAAACTAAAATCATGTACTTTGCAACTAACACACATACAATTATCCCAAATCCTTTAAATGGAATTTAGCATCACATCAGCTAGAAACTCTCAAATAATTTAAATATTTGCACTTTAAGTTATTTAACAGTGCATCGGACAATACATTAATGGAAAAGAAGGATAAAAAATAGTAATGCTAGGGACGACGCTCAGATGATTGGACCGTAAAATGTGCAGGTTCTCTTTGATTCATATTCTGATATTATATAAACAGAAAATATACCAGATATCACCTATGGTCTTCAAACAGTGTCAACTAATGTTGATGAACCTTTGGTGAAAATATAGGGTGGGTGCTGGCGTTTAGGTAATGGACGTCCAAGCATTACATGAATACCATTAAGTAGGTTGAAGGTGGGATTGATCTCTTTAAGTAACATGGTTGAAGGGGCTCATCTTTTTTAATAAAAGGGGACACATTATTCATATTAAGAGATACAAAGATTCATAATGCTGTAAATTAACTTTCTAAATTCTAATTGATTGATTAATTTGTCTTTCACAAGATTGTATAACTGTGCGACAGAGAATCATCTTTGGAAATTAATCAAAAATAGCTCAACCTAAAGTGAACATCGGGGGCTGGAGAAACAACGTTTTGCTAATCCAGATGAAACATAGATTACGGGAATGCCATAGGTATGTTCAATGCTTTGGAACTAATCAAAATGACATCAATATTTTCCAAAAATAGATCTAAGATGTCTTTTTATTAAATTCATGCTAAGACCTAGAATAAAATTGCAGCAAATAGTTTGTACATGTATGTTTCCTCCTACCATGGTCAAGCTCCCTATTTTAGTTGTGGGTGCTTGCAGGACTCCTGCATTAGCATTCCATTGTGGTACCATGTCCTGTTGTGTCTGCGCTTGCTGAGTTTGTATCTGTTGTGTTTGCATAGGCACTTGCTGTGGTTGCCCTTGTGGCGGTTGCATTTGTAATGGGACTTTCTGGGTATCCTGTCTTTACAGTGCACATGCCTGATACTGCGTGTGATCTGGGGCATAATGCTCCCATAATACTCCCATGGTTCTGCATTATATTGTGGAGCATAGCCCATCCCCCCTCTTGGAGTTTGCCAATTATGCTACATGCCCCTTCTACTTCTATATGTTTTGGGTATATGTCCCACCCTTCCACAATTCCAACATTGTTTTGGGTATCCGTCATTAAATCCTCCTCCTCCCTGAGAGTTTTGAAATCCACCTGGTCCTCCCCTAGGTCTGTTCCCTCTCCCTCATGGCCAAAAACTGTACCCAATCTGATACATAGGGTACACTACATTGCTTTTCTGTGCTCGCTGTATCTCTTGTGTCACCACACCTTCACACACCTTCACCACTTGTCAATACCACTCCCTTGATGATTAATTTTGACAATTTGGTCTGCACTAACTTTGCCTCCTCCTGTTTTCTATTCTCAGCTTTCTTCTTATTTTTCTCCTGCTACAATGGCAAATGATGCACTTTAGTCAATTGTATTTCTGGCCTTGTGTTCGCTTTCATCCCTATCTGTTTCTTCATCTGCGGTTGCACTGGCTCAATCAGTCCCAGGCATAAAATGTGATAAAATAATGTCACTGTTTTATCCCACCTTTCTCTTGTCTCGATTCGCCATAGTTCTTGAAAAAAGACAACAGGATCTTCATACTCAGCCACTTTCCTAGTTATAATCGCACACATGTCTGATGCATCTCTGCAATTATTAAATGAGACTCCATCATTTGTCGTGTTTTGTGCAGTCACACTCACATACTCTGCTCACCTCCAAATGCCGTCAGCCGTCTCCCCTAGAATGGCTACTAGCAGGCCTTTTGTGTTGCCTATTGCTAACGTAATTCCTGATGTTATTCTCTCTAACTCATAAATCAATTTTCCTGCACCTGAAGTCAAACTAGGCAATTTACATTTCAAATGATGCTTGTCCATGTTTGGCCACAGTATATATTGTGGTCGGCCTCCCCCTTTCTCTAAGAATGGAAATTGTGTAAATTCTGGTCAATATTCATACCGACCTACACTTCTTGTTTTCCAAGTGGGGCTAGTCTCTCCCGTTCGTCTTCATTCTGGCAGTGACCGTAATCTGCTTACATAAGACAAGGATATGACGTCTGCCCTGCACAATTGTACTTGTGGTCGCTCAGTGTATGGTGTTGGTTCTGCTGTTTTTTCTTTACGGTCCTCTAAGTCTGACCATCGTATTACTTTTTCTACACTTGAACCTTTTGAAAAAATGCATGCACCCTCCCTTTGTGCTTTCTCATTTTCTTCCCTTTCTTCGTCTGAGATAATTATGCCCCAACTTGTATGGCTTTCATCCCTTTCCACCTCAAGATCTAATCTAATTAAAGACAGTGGGCCTCATTACGACCCAGGCGGTAAGTTACCGCCTGGGCCGTGACTTTACCACCGGACTTACCGCCCCATTCCGACCTTGGCCGGGCGGTAAGTCCCCAATCCCCATTTACCCTTCCCCATTCCCATTTTTGCCCCATAGGGCATAATGGGAGTGGGGAAGGCGTTAATTACGCCACCGTAAATTACGGTGGCGTAATTAACTCCATGGTCCCTTAGCGCCATGGATTTTAACACCTGCTAAAAGCAGGTGTTAAGTCCGCCATGGTGCTAAGGGACCTCGTACTCAGGCGGTAAGGGTCGGCGCTGTTTACGCCGCCGTAAAACCCTTACCGCCTGAGTCGTAATGAGGCCCAGTGTTCTATGTGCATCTGTTATTATGGTATCACTACATATTATCCCCACCAAAAATATCGCTGTATATATGGTCGTCTGGAATGGCCATAGGTGATATTTTTTGGGGGGATAGTTTTTGGGTCGTTTTGGAAGCAGGGGCTGCAGGGGTGTCCCCCGCTCCTTTAAAAATAATGCAGGGGTTGCCGGGGTGTCCCCCACAGGTTCCATGCCTTAATATTGCAGCAAAAATATGGCAATATTTTTGTATGGCGATATTTTTGCGGGGATATTAACACATGGAACCGTTATTACATCATCTGACCTTCGTCCTGCTTCCCTTGATTAATATCCTTCCACATTCTCTTTGATTTTATGGCCATCTTTATCCCTTATTTGCCTCCATAAATCCCAATTCCTTTCGCTATGTTTTCTGCTTCATGCTCATCAGCCCATGCTTGCATTCTCGGTATCCCTTGCAGCTCCCTATGGGGCTGCTGGGATGCTCCCTCTTCTTACCATCACTTCTTACCATCATTCTAGTGCTTCAATTGCCACCATGTCTCTATTGAATAGATGATCTATTTCATCATCCCTTTGTCCCCTACTCCTGTTCATCTCTTCTTCCCTTCTCCTCTTCTCTCTCATCTCTTCTTCTGCTTGCCTTCATTGTAACATACGTACTTTCAATCTCTGTGTTTTTTTTTGTGATGCCTATCCGGCTTCCTTAATAACACACAGCCCAGCGCACTCGCGCTGCGCACCGGCTAAGCACAAGCGAAGTACTTTTAGCTGTTGTTACTGTTGCCGGACCCTGTGTGGATTACTGAACATTTCAGCCCCGCTCCTGCTTCCACAGAGCCTAGAGCAACTTAGGTGCAGTCAGTCCATTTTACACCGGAGGACGTCCTTTTTTGCTGCTCTCGGATTGTCTGACCTCTGACGAAGGAAGAAGGAGGAGTGACTGGGTGTTTCCTTAATCCGCGGCCCGCCCCACTTGGTTTGTGATGCCCATCCGGCTTCCTTAATAACACACAGCCCAGCGCACTCGCGCTGCGCACCGGCTAAGCACAAGCGAAGTACTGTTAGCTGTTGTTACTGTTGCCGGACCCTGTGTGGATTACTGAACATTTCAGCCCCGCTCCTGCTTCCATGGAGCCTAGTGCAGTTTAGGTGCTGTCAGTCCATTTTGCACCAGAAGACGTCCTTTTTTGCTGCTCTCGGATTGCCTGACCTCTGACGAAGGAAGAAGGAGGAGTGACTGGGTATTTGTTTTTTAACTACCCTCTTACATTAAGGACTACTAACGATATTGTGTGCTCACATTGAGGACTACTAACGATATTGTGTGCACACGTAGTACGTGTATAAGTGGAATCCTCACTGGCCACCGTATTTACAATTCCTTTGTCTGCTTTTACTTTAAGGTGTTTCCTTGATCGGCGGCCCGCCCCCCCTTGGTTTGTGAAGCCCATCCGGCTTCCTTAATAACACACAGCCCAGCGCACTTGCGCTGCGCACCGGCTAAGTACAAGCGAAGTACTGTTAGCTGTTCGCTGGTGAGGCTGGGTTGCTTGGGCGTCACTAACCTTTAAATTTCGTGAAAACTTGATTTTATTAGGCCGGTGTTGCAAAATAAGTTGGTCCCGTAGTTTGATATCCGCTATCTTTATAAGCTGCCTATATTTAAAAAGTAAGATTTGGAATTCTGGTTTATTTGCATACTCCTCATTAGCTTTACTCTGGTTATACAACAATGGCTAATGGCCTGTGGAGTGGGCGTTGTACTGAGACAATAACAAATGTCCTTACATCATCTAATATTGATTCCCTCGTGTGTAAAGGTCGCACCTTCTACAATGAACCATTAACATCGGATGCCTCAGCTGGGGGTATTATAGATGAACCTGCGAGCTGCTTAAGTACTGTTGCATATGCTACTCACCTAGCCCAAGTTCATGCTGCTTCTCCTGCTTGTCTGTATGCCCCTATAACGGAGGAGGAAAGGGAGTGTACAAATGAGAATTTGAGCGACTGCACGATCCCACCGGCACTATGGCCCTCATTACGACCCTGGCGGATTTTTTCCGCCATCGGCGGACTTTTCCGCCATGGCGCAAAGTCCCTTTACGCCATGGCGGATGGCGGACTTACCGCCCCATTCCGAGGTCGGCGGGGCGGTAAGTCCCCATTGACCCATTTACCCTTCCCCATTCCCATTTCGGCCCCATAGGGCTCAATGGGAGTGGGGAAGGTGTTAATTACGCCACCGTACACTACGGTGGCGTAATTAACACCGAGGTCCCATAGCGCCATGGATTTTTACGCCCGCAAAAAGCGGGCGGAAAAATGACCATGGCGCTATGGGAACTCGTAGTTGGCGGTAAGGGGTCGGCGCAGCTAACGCTGGCGCAAACCCCTTAGCGCCAGGGTCCTAATGAGGGCCCATGTATTTCTAGTGAAGACCAGCAAAGGCTATCTTGCACTATTTATGTTCTAAAATGGACAAAATTGAGGGATGTATTACTGCTGTTGATACCCTGAGATCCATGCATTATGAAATAAGAGGGCAAGGAACTAATGAGATTTGCGCAGTGAGTCATGATAAATGCACGCAATGTTCGCAATTTGGCTGTCATGAGGGGGATCAGAATATACAGTCAATTAATGTTCCACTTGAGTCTGTGAAGTGCAATTGTGATAACGATTTGAAAGAGATTAAAGCCTCAGTTGAGGCATTGAATACTACAATTGCAACTAACCTATTGAAAATGGTACCACCACTAGTTACTCCTGACAGCCCATCTGGATTGGTCGAAGAAATTAAATATCAACAAAAGGTGGAAAAAGAGAACTCTCATCTTCATGTCTCATCGTGCAAAAAGGACGCACTTGCGTGCTGTTAAGAGATATGCTAAGTGAAGAAAGGAAGCTTTAATACATAAGAAGGAAGAAGCAGTAAAAGAACTTAAATCAGCTTCTATTTTAGAAATAACAGATGAGGAGCATATTGATTTGCAACAGTTGTCAAAAGAAAGCCAGGATGCACTCACACCTGCCTATAAGATATTAGAGGAATTAAGTCGAGGGGGCTCTATAAAGACTTCTCCGCTGAAGGCAGATGCTTACGCATGTACGAACGCTGTGTATACAGAAATAATTGTAACCAATGAATGTGTGTTGAGTAAAAACAAGTCTCTAGTTGTGGTAAATGGCATGGGCAAAAAAATGAAGGCTGTGAGTGAAGAAACAATTGTAACCAGTGAAGGTGTGTTGAGCAAAAATAAGTCTTTAGTTGTGGTAAACGGTATGGGCAAAAAAAAACAAATTGGCTGAGGTACCAATTATAGTTTCCATTGGGAGCCCTAAATTTAACAAAACTAATAATGCTGACTCCATCGGAACAGCACATGATTACAACCGTATATCAATACATGGTCCTTTGCTACGTAGGTCTTTATCAGAAACTATTATTAATAAAGACCTAATGCACAGGAACCATGAATCTTTTGAATCCATGAGTAAACCCTTACATGAGGGCAGTCAGAATGCAGACAGCATCATCAGAACTTCGCCAATTCAACATCCCCATGCAGTAGCAATCACTTATTTTATTTATTTTCAAGAATACCACAACTGAGAATGGTAAAATCAGATGATATCATTAAGGTCTCTATGGCAAGATACGAAATCTGAAGCGGGTTCTGATTTTGAAAACGTTGAAGTTATTGAAATTAGTAGCAAATTCAAAAGGTTTCCCTTGGTTGGAACCAATGCTCTCGGCTATTCTGTGCTCTAAAACACCTCTCCCTGTAACATAGCCATCTAATAAGATAGAACTAAAAATCATCTCTTGGAATTCCTGTGGTTATGCGAATTTAATGAAATGGCACTCTGCACTAACTTTTAACGATCAACCAATGATAATCATAGTGAAGGGATCAATGAATACTGAACCATTTTTGATTGCTGGTTATTCTTCTTTCTGCTCGCCTGCAAAGAGGCCCTCTCAAGGTCGTTCATCTGGGGGTTTAGCGATTGCAGTTAATACATCACTTAAAGCTCAATCGAAATTGGTTTGGGAATCTGCAAGTTTATTGGGGATCTATCTCAATATACCATCAATTAACTACTCCTCATTAATCATCATTTCCTTATATTGGAATCCCGCCAACATAACAATTGATGAGATGTTAGACAAACTTGATACATGCTTAGAAACTATTTCTGGCAGTTATCAGGCATGTGAAATCATTGTTGGTGGAGACTTCAACTGTGACTGCAGAAATGCGAATGAGATTGGCATATCCAACTCTTTAATGTTATCACGTATTAGAGGAGCTAACCTTAGGGATCTTCTAACTGATTGGGATATGGATTTATTGGTGACTAACGATATGAAATCTAAAGTATCATGGGAACGAGGACTGAAGAACTCGATGATAGATTTTATATATGTCTCTTGTAACCTTCTCATGCATATGGCTCCATTAGAAATAGGCCAGATATCGATCAGCGATCATGTGCAAATTTCCACATATCTGAAAATTGAAATGTCAACTGCTTAGAGCAAACTTAGCACTTGCAGTAGTGGAAATAAATCACCCTCAGCACTCCATTAGGTGGAACCAAGTGTTGTGTAATCAGGTTGTAAAACACATATCGCAAGAAATGTGGAGGATTGGACAAGAAGGGGGTAACATTCAAAAAACATCTGGAACTCAGTATTCTGAAATAGTCAATGCAGCATTGGTGATGCTCTGCAAAAATCTAAGCAGTGTGAAACATATCCATCTATATGATCACACATGCAAACTATTGAAAAGGGATAAAAATAAGGCATTGAAACAATTGAAGAGAAGCAATATAGATAGTGAGGACTGCAGGGCAAGGCGGAACCAAATTTTGTCTGCTTATAAACAAAATCTAAGGCACGCACGTATTTCAAGATATAACGAGGAGAATTATGCGTTAGTACGTGCTATTACATCGCATGATACCCGTGTAATTTGGTGTACCTTGAAAGCAGATAATAAATGTGTTGCGCTGCCAAATTGCATTCCTGATCAGATATGGCAAACATATATAATGGCTAAATATCAACTGCCTCACAAATTTCGGCTTGCTCCAAGTGTATCTTTGGGTTACAGCACTATCCCCCGGCTGAAGTGGAATCTCAGTGACATTATTTGGGCCATCTCTCGGTTGTCGTATTCTAAGGCTGCAGGGCCTGATGGGCTTCCCCCATGTCTCTACAAGGCGGATCCCGCAGTGTGGGCTGTCATCATAAAAACAAAATTTGAAATTATTATCAATTCTGGGGATATTCCACCATCATGGCCAACGGCGAATATAGTCCCTATATTCAAAAGGTGTGTCCTTCTCTACCCGAAAACTATCGACCGATTTCTTTAATTGATACTGAGGCAAAAATCTTTGCGATCCTACTTTTACATGATCTTGAGGAATTTATTGAAATGAAGGGCTGATACTCAAAATGTCAAACTGGTTTCAGGAAGGGCATGAGCACAACTTTAAATGCGGTTATTCTGGCAGATGTTATTGCAGGAGTAAAGGAAAAGAATGCTAATCCAGTTTATATTGCGATGATCGATATGAGCTCAGCTTTTGATAATGTTGTCCGTAACTTGTTGTGGATGAAAATGTTGAAGCTGGGAATTCCAACTGTTTTGTTGTATTGGATTATCAAATTGCACACGAATACATCGTATACAATAGGAATATCATCTGAAGGTGGTACTACCGCTCCAATTGTAACAGCGATAGGCTTGAAACAGGGTTGTAACCTCGTGGCTACCCTATTTAACCTATATCTGTCTGATCTAGATAACAATTGGGAAATAGGAACTTATTCTCTGTTAAAGTCTGGAGTATTCGCCTTCAATGGATCGCTTTCGCAGATGATATCATTCTGTTTGACCCTACTCCGGCAGGGTTGCAAAGCAAATTATCACTCTTTGAGGAATTTGCAAAAGCCCATAACCTGACTCCCAATCCGGCAAAAACTGCCATCATGAAATTTGGAGTGAAACAAAAAAAGGTGAATTCAGATGGCAAATCATGGACATACAAATATCTTGTATTAACAATGCAATTTATGTAGGGTATAATCTATCAGCCCAAAACTCAATCAATTCATGGACTGAAATCATCAAATGTAAGACTGGACCACTCTTGTCTCAAATGAAAAAGATTTATACCCGGTATTGCACATTTTCATTAACACCTCTAATAGAATTCATGACATTAAAAATTGAAAGTGTTATTCTTTATGCACTTGACATATGTTTGTGTGACATGCCCATTATGCTTGATTGCCTACAGGGATCACTTTTGAAATCTGCAATGTCTCTACCAATGTCTGTCCCAAACGCTATCATCCGACATGAATTGGGGTTGGTGGCGCTATCTACACAATGGAAATGGAGGCAGTTGTCCAGCTATGCAAAGGTCCATTACCCACCTACAAATTCATTGTATGTGCATATGAATAATATGCTGGGCACTCATGCCTCAATCTCCTTTTTGAACTACTATCTGAAAATGCAACAAATATTGAGCGATGTGAATATCACTGTGGATGCCGTATATCATCATCCCTGCTATGCCAATGAAGTAGATTGGTCTTCAACGATTGATCGGATCATGACTTATAAACTATATAAAGTATATGGTGCATTCGTCAAACAGCGTATCCCACGATATGAGCACATTACGTTATTCCCTTGTGAATACACTAGAAAAGCATATATACGATACAGATTTAATCTTTATCATACAAGGGAAAGAACTAAGAACTGGAAACTGAACAAAACTAAAAATTGTATATGATGTTGTTTTGATGAATGTAGTGAACCATATGAAACACTGAAGCACCTTATACTCTATTGTCCTCACTTTAAGAACATAAGGACAGCTAGATTGATGAAATTTGTTAATATTGAATATGAGTATTGTCTCAAATTTGTATGGTCTAGAATGATGCAAGGAGTGCATAAACCTTTAATTTATGAGTTGGTAAGTTTTTGTAAGCATATTGAAAAGGAATTGATACTATTTGATAGTTGATTTGTTTAAATCACCAGAGGAAATATACAAATGGTGAAACTCAGTGTTAAACTGAAGGGAAGTGAAACTTAACCTTCCGTCTAGCATCTTCTATTTTAACTGGATTTTATTGTATAGTGGATGAAAATTAGGAGTCATGGAAATTGGATATGACTACAAAAAATGTGACTGTAATGAAATATGTAAACGATGATCATCATGTTTGATATTTTATATTGTATATTTTAAATCCAAATTCTGTAAAGGTTCTATAATATTTTTGATGCAATGAATGTTTATATGTTGATCTTCATATTTTAGATTCTGTAAAGGTTCTACATGAATCTGTGTTTCTATCTCTTCTCGTTTCTTCTCTTCTAATCTTTCCTTTCCTTGCCTCTTACCTTCTTAATTCTTCCTTTCGCTTCCTCTCTTTTTCCTTTTCTTCCTTGTTCTCTTTCCTTCTTTCCTGCTCTTCTCTCTCTCCTCTTTCTCTAACCCCATCAATGCCCTTGTCATCTAGTTTGGGTAATATCTGTCCTCCTGTCCATTCATTCTGCACTATCGTCACTTCCTTAGTCTTGTCCTTTACTTATCTTTAGCTCTTTGCTTCTTCCTCTATCTCTATCTGTCTGTCCTTTCTCTCATCACACTGTTTATTTTCATGGAGTGTTGACATATATTTGCATTCTTTACTTTTGCTCTCTTCCACATTGTCCTCACTGTTATAAGCGTGGGGCTCAAATGTCAGATTAACATACACCGCTGCTGCTTTGAATTCCTTCAAAGGATACACTCCCTGCTTATCAGTATCTGTGCTCTTGTTTTCAGTAAGGGAAAAAGTAGCGAAAGGCATTAAATCCTCTCCTTTATGCTGATTAAGCATCCACTCCTTCTCAGGCAGATCTTCTTTCTTACTCTGGTAGACTTCTAAAACGGACAACCTTTTCTGAAACTTCTTCCCCTTATAGGTTGCATGAAAGTATGTTGTCATGTATCACAATATTGTTTGTGAAAATGAGCCATCTTGAGGCCATGGCCTACTTGTTTTATTAGTCATGACTTTCACCCACTCTGTGTGATACTGCCTTGTTTTGGGTGTATATCTTGGCAATGCCCTGCATAGATGTAAAAGGGAAGTGTCCCCCATGGTGACAAGTCAATTTCGACTGTCAATACTTATTACCATATATTTCATTCTTTTATTAACTTTATCAAATATACCACAATGATTGATTTTAGCAAGCCATTTAAACAGTCATGGACTAGAGCAATTTTTGAAACCCTCTCTGGGTATACACTCCACCGTTATATCTCTGACATCTTTTAACACACAAAAACCGGTAAGGAGCACACATAAGTACATACATAATTTTGGATGAAATCAATCTCTTAATCCAATAGCACTACCTCTAGTCAGAAACACACCCTATCCCTATTAGAGGGTGCGAGCCCTCGGTCATCGGTGGTGCACCACCTATCTAATAGAAAAGAGGGAGAAAACTGTCCCTTTCTATACAAAGTGCATAATTCTCAATGTACATGTAAAAACAATTCAACCATTGCCCACCCTAACTAAAGAGAGATGTAGACCTAGTCTCATCTCATGACACTCTGGACATTTCAGAGGGGAGTATTTCTTTACGTAGCCATTTTTTATTCACCCACATTGAGGTATGTACAAACAATGTATAGTCTGGGCAAACTGGTAACTAAAAATGCTGCACCTAATCACAGCTTAAGCATACTCTTTTTATGATTCTTTTATCATTTTTCATAAAAAGCAACTGATTACTCCAGCCCTTAGGCCGCTGTTGGATGTTGATAAGGACAAGTCATATCCAACTATCTTTGTGGATATTGGCACTGGTAAAAGTCGACCGGTTTCGATGACTGAATTTATTGGGGTCATCTTCTTCAGGACCTGTAGTTTGTATAGTGCAATCAATCACTGTTGTCCATCATATAGGATAGGGCAGCCATTCCTTGACCTAGAAGAAAGTTTAACATGTGTTTACCTAGGTGTCGTGGAGTGGACATTTATTCTATTGAAGGCTATAACTGCCACATAACAGGTTTTGCAAAACCAAATGACATCATTGTAGACACTGACCATTTCACACTGGGGTTCTCACCCACCTCAAAATAGAACACATCAACATCACCTCATCATAGACTCAGGTCAGTCATATTTTTTAAAAAAAGATGTATCTCAGCATATATAGAAGCACATATCAAGACATGTGAGGATTACCTTAGGGCCCAGGTCTGATGTTTTAGAACATGAAAGGAGCAGGCTTGCCCAAAATGCAAGCAACTTTTCTTAAGGGTGTATCTCGCTGTTTCAGGGAAAGGAGAATGAGTTAGGGTCAGGAATTTAAGTCTTTGTGATATATCGTGCCTGAGTGTGTTTGTAATGTTTATCAGTAGAGGAAGGAGATGTGTTGTGATGTGCTTGTCTCTGTATGTGAAAGCTGGTGATGTCATGTGGAGTGTTGCCTTGTGAATGTCGGAATGTTTACCCAAGGTTTCCACATCCAGCCAGTTAGAGCTTCTCAGCCTGGGTGATGGGAGCCAGTGTTATGACCTGTCCACTTATGTATATAACTTCATGTAACTGTGACTTAAGTACTTGTAATAAACATATAAGTAATCCCAAGAAGCCTGGAAGTCACTTTACAACAGTCTTGAAAGCTAGATCCCCATCATATTGCACATTTACGATCTGTACTCCTGACTAGAGCCAACATGCTCAGTCTGGAAAGGCCACACACCATTGTTGACAATGTTTTGTGCATTCCCATTGTTTGCAAGCACTGTTAGTTATTAATGCATTTCAGAAAAGAGGGACAAGAACGTCACTATTGCCGTTCTGTCCCACAATCCCGCTTTGGTGCCCACGGGCTGTCAAGACCCTGTGGGTCTTGCTTACCTTCACAGAGCTGGTCAACTAGCTCCCGACGGATTTCTGCCTTTCGCATATCACTGCGTGGCTGTTGAGTGGTGTTGCTAAGCAATGCCGTTCTTGCACTGTTAATATTCCATCCCTGCTATGCGCGTGGTCAGCCGAGCCCAGGCTTATTCAGCCATGCTGCGTGGCAACATTTCCAAAGGTCTTACAATCCATTACTTCCCTTTTCGGATCTGCATAATAGTGTCAAACACTGTGATCCAAATGTGATGCTCTACCCAGTACAACCTTAGGCCACTGTGGCTAATTACGAACTATAGTTTCATCATCATATTCAGCCCTACTGCATGGCAGCCATGTGCACAAGGGAATTTCAATGTATTAAATTCTGTATAAGGTCCACAGATTGGTATCACATGTGCTCCAAATATGCGGTACCCTGCATAGGGAAGTCCTCTACTTACATCCATGGCTCAGCTTCAGTCCCTCAGCATTGACTCTCCACCAATTAACCAGTTCGCCTTCAGTCTGTGGGGCACCTGCGGGGACCAGACAGGAATTTCTTCAAAGGGGCACCTGCTGGCTGATTCTTTTCACACGTGTGTATTGTGCGCAGCTCTCCACAGGAAGCTCCACGATCATCTGGCTAATGGTGAAAGTTGTTGATCATCCGAGAGTCTAGATCTGGGCCTAGGTCGACTGGGCCAGAACCATCTGCACCGCTACCAAAATGTGCACTAGCACCTTGGAGCATCTCATGTGCTCGATGGATTTACCAATAATTACCTCAGACCCAAATAACCAGACAGACTCAAAGAACATGGAAAATTACTACTTTATTATTAGCTCAAATAAGTAGGGCAATCTGGTGAACAACAAAATGTAGTCCATGCACTCACACTTATGTTTCGATTATACAAAGGCTTTATACCTCAACATGTGTCATATATGACATCCCACGTGGCAAACTATAAAACTTTTTGAAGGGAGGGATTGGTTAAGGGAGTATATGTACCTATATATCATATAAGTATAAGTAATATCACTGGATGCCCCTTATCTAATAGGCATAATACAGATTATAGCAGAGTAACAGCAGTGGGTTAGCCTGTGCAATATTGTATGGCATGCCGCTACATAACAACTCTTGATTGGTTGGCATACTTTCTCAACTTTGAACATTCGTCCCATTAGCAGCATGTAAGCAAAATGAAACCCTTGTTCGGGGAACAACGTCAGACCACTGCCCACATTGGTCAATTAGCATACCATTTCTCATCAGTTAGACCATGAGCCAAGGCTTTTCCTTTGTTGTTGACCTTGCTGGCAGGGTACACCACTATCTTCGTCTGAGGCTTAATGAATAAACATTGTTTTCGAACCTTGCATAACGTGTCAGTGGACCAGGAATTTGTCAATTTCGGCTTGTTATTTACTGCTAATTGATTTAATTATGCTGGGTGCTATTACTCCTCTTATCCTATGGAGACTTGGTTGCTCCATCTTAGATGTGCTTTCTGCACCCATTATTGTCCAGTACCTGGCACTGGCAGATGTTTTCGCTTCTGCTTGATCTAAAAGAAATGTTTCCTTCGTTCATAACTTATCCTGTGTAAACTACCTTTGTGCTTTGCAGTTATGTCTTGCTCTGTCAACCTCAGTCTCAGAAAACAGATATTATTTGTTCCTCCCATGAAGCTGTTTTCTGCCAGCCACACTGATGCCCTGGACCTCACCATGCTGTAGGACCCCCAAAGGTATGTTCCAGCCTCCCCCATGTTTGGGAGCCTCCGAAAATGACGTATCTTGTCCCTGAGACACCAGAATGGATCTTACAGTTCCTGAGAGCCAAGACAGCTAGGATTCCTGCCACCTCTATGTCTAACCGCTCTGAGCCATAAGAATATTTATTATTGCATTTATTGAAGAACAATGGTGTGGTTCTGAACATGAATAACTTCCAAGTAAGCAGCAACAGAGATCGGAGGCAGTCCCTAGGAAAGGTGCATTTAGAAAAAAACAATGTTGGATTAAATGAGGTAGATCAAGTGACGAAGGAGTAATAGTGGCAACACATACCAGGAGGAGGGACGGGAGGACAGAACAATAATATATATATATTTTTGTTTTGCTTCATATTTCTTTATTAGCATTAACCTGTGTCGGTTACAGAACACTTACTCAAGAACTGATATAAATAAATCTTCGCCCTTAACCTGAGTTTATCACATTCACATTGCCCAACATATTAACACACACGTACTAATCAACCTACACAATCAACACATCAAGAGCCTTTGATCAATCGAAGTACAAGAATCGCAATTCCCTGTTTCTTTCACGCATCGCCCTGGCAGCAAATGCCCAACTGAGATGGGTTCCCCCTGGCCTCCATTCACCGCCTGCATCCTCTTGTGGTAGTTGTGTCTGCTAGCAAAAGCTGTCCCCTATTTTGGAGTCTCCTCCTTATATTTAGTCAGGGGATTCCAATTCTGCATCTATGTATTCATCCAAAAATGTATTATTCCCCTCTTGTCCCTCCATTGTAGTTTCTTCCGCCCTTAAGTCTCTCTCTGCTGCTGCCCATCTTAACACATCCTTAGTCCTGAGAGCTGGGCACTTTGCTTCCACTGCATTGCTGTTTGCCTTTTAGCCAACGTTAGGCCTAATAAAACGAACCTCATGTGTAATTTACTGTTTTTATTGCTGGGTATAATGCCCAACAGTCATGTCTTCATTGTCGTATGCAGCACCCATCCCGTAAACCTCCTCAGTATGTCCAATACACCCTGCCACAATTGCTCCACCTAGGTACATGGCCACCACATATGTATGAAGGTAGCTTAGCTAAATTAGCATTTTGGGCAACTGGCAATACTTCTTGTGTATCAGTTTGACTTCCATGTTTTACAACACCCACTTATTGTTGTAAGAGGCGTCCTTCCACTTTGGGTCCTCTAACACCTGCCTTAGGGCTCCTTCCCATTTTCCACGCATATCCTGAACGCGTTCTGTGCTTTAATCTACAATTTCTTTGTACAAAGATGTAATGCATCCTGTCCCTTCCCTCAGCAGCATCATTGCTTTATAAATTGCGTGTATCTGAGGTTCCTAGTGAAACCATCCCAGTTCTTCATGCTACATGCAGCCAGTCTTGCGTATGTAAAAAAAACAAACTCTACCCTGCATTGCTATCTCTCCATACCGCTCCAGCCCAATGAATCTGTCATGTTTATATTATACTCCCCACTGCATATTATCCTTTTCAGGCCTCGCCTCCCCATCCCTTCCATCAGAATGGCAGAACCGGACATAGCGCTCTATATGGGCAGTTGTCACATGTACATGTGACTCTGCTCTTCCATTTTAGCCCATTTGGACCAGCATGTCTCACTCTAACTTGGGACGGTAACTTTTTTATTTGTTTGCATCTCATTTACGGTATGGCTAGCAATTTATGTGGCGTGATCATCCCTTTTAACAGCTTGTTCCTCCTCAGCCAACAGATTCACACTCTATTTCACCTGGTCAGTCTGACGAGGAGTACGCTGTTCCTCTACGATCACCCCAGTCCTCTTTTTCTTCAGAGCTTCTTGACAAAAGGGATATTATTACTGTAGGCAACCTGAAGGGTGTCATGAGTAATTTACGGTTCTTGCTTGACTGCGTGAACCACCTCACTGTTGCTTTCTCAGAAATAAGTAACTCTCTAAGTGCACTCCAGGATTTGAGAGAGAAAGATGCTGAGAAGATGGACAAATGTCTGACCATTATTGCCTCTTTGACTTGGTTGCTAGGTAGAGCTAATAAGCTGACAGAGCTCGGCACATATGATTTAGTGCCCATACTTCCTAGTAAGTTATCTAACAAGGCCAATGGGGGCCACACCTTGGAAAACATCATATGTAGCTTTGTTGAAAAGCCAATGGGCCAAGGTGGTCCAGTTGGTATTTGGTTAGACATATATCAAATGGTTCCCAGATTGTTGGGCACCAATTTTGTTGGAATTATTCAATGCAATTGAAAACTCCATCCATTTGGAACAAGAGCATTATTATACCAGTTTTAAGAAGAGCTCGCATGCCGACCCTCATTGCTATCGACCTATATCCTTGTTAGATAGCACTTCTAAGATTTTTGCTAGGTGCTTGGCTGCCATGCTTTCCAAGCAGGCAACGGACAACGATATCCTGCCTGCTTACCAAGCAGGATTTAGAAAAGGTTTTATGACAACAAACCATGCCTTGGTTCTCACAACTATTACAGAAAAATAGGTCTCATTAAGAAGGGGTCGAGAATATGCAGGCTCCTTAAATTTAGCAAAGGCCTTCGACCCTTTGGACTGGGCCCTGTTGTGGAATAAGCTCCACAAATTGGGCGTGCCCGCCACCCTCTTGCAATTGATTATCTGCCTCTATTCAGATGCAAGGGCTTGAGTTGTTAGTAATGCTGGTGAAGAGGCACCCATTGAGTTTTCCATCAATAAAGGGGTAGGACAAGGCTGCCCAATGGCCCTTTTGCTGTTTATCATTTTCCTTTCAGATTTTAAGCCTCATTCCAAAAAGGAAGGTACAATACCACCAGTTTTAAATGTAGTTGGCTACTCCACTCTTTCATATGTGGATGGTGCCATTTAACTTGATCGTTCGCCAAAGGGGTTGGAACCTATCTTGGGCTATGCAGCTAGCTACGTCGAGCTTAATGGTATATACTTAAATATTTCCAAGATGAAGACAGTGGTCTTTGGCAGTAATATTCCTAAATATGTCAATTCATAATATTAAGATCGTAGTAGTGACAAGTTATAATTATCTAGATGTTGTTTTTTCAGACAAATGTTCCTGGACCATGCTTCTGGGCGGCCTGTCAAGATTTAATTATGGTTTCGGTGGCCACCAAAACGATAAATGCATCCAGGTTATGGAGGCAAAGGTTTACTCGGGTGTCCTGTACAGTAGCAAAAACTGGGACAACCAGAACTGTTTACTCTTGGATCGTATACAGTATGAGTTTTTGTGGAAGCTACTGGGCCTGTGCCCAAGCACCCCAGAGGTGGCCCTGTGCTTGGAGGCGGGTATTCTTAGAATTAGTCTGCAGGATGAATTGGGATTTCCTGAATTCTTCTGGAAATTATTTGCAACGCCCCAGAAAACACCAACGTTAGGAATACTATGGGGGCGATGGTGTCAAAGGGCTCGAAGTTAATTAGCCCAGGTTCAGGAAGTGCACCGTCTTGTGCAAGAAATGGGGTGTAGATATTTGTAATTGTAATTGTTTATTTATACAGTGCTTATACACAATTGGAGTGCTTCTAAGTGCTTGAAGACAGGAAGGGAACAAGGGAATACAGTACTCATTCTTGGGTCTTGAAGTTTCCGAATGATCTCAACAGAAAAAACTAGCATACTAGACCTGACGGCATTTCTCGTAGTGCAAGTGCATGAGGTGTTACAGTTTTGACCCAGCTAGGGCAGGGGACCGGAAAAAAAAGGCGGGGGGAGAAGGAGACAGGACAGATGAACGTACTAGTCCTAGTACATTAAGGTAACATGTGTGTCAAGACGGAGGTGCGAGAAGAGGGGGTGGAGGGAACAAGAGCGCCGAGTTCAACAGGGCCCTGGGATAAGTGCAGAGAGGTTGCCTCGCTCATAGAGTGTAAGCAGGAAGTGCAGTAATGCTGAACATAGTGCAGTGGCGCAGAGGCATGTGCAAAGACTGGCAGGGGGGCTGGCACCTGTAAGGCTCTGGAGGTGAACCAGGCAACCAGTCAGCAAAAATTGAACAGGGTAAGGGAGGGGAAGGAGGAAGGGGGGTGGAGAAGAAGGGAGGTTAGCAGGGTAGAGGGAGAGAGAAGGAGGAAGAGAAGAGGAATGTCTTGAGGAGTTTCCATAACTTAAGGTCCTCCAGCTCAAGACAATGACGCTGGAAGGCTTTTCCAGAGGGAGGCACCTGCAGAAGATAAAGATCTACCCCAAATCTCTGTTTGTGAAAGTGGCTCACCCGCAGAGAGTTGGAGGAGGACAAGCGGAGGACTCTAGACGGAGAGTATTTAGGAAGAGAGCGTTGTAGATAGTGCAGGCCCCCGCTCCAGAAACCCTTGTGGATTATGCGGAGGGTCTTGAACTTCGTCCTTGCAGCCACAGGGAGCCAGTGGAAGGATAAAAGCACAGCAGAGATGCAGTCCCTGGGCTTGACGGCAAGGATAAGTCTCACTGTTCTGTTCTGGATGAGTTGTAGAGGATGGAGAGTAGAAGTAGGAAGGTTGAGAAAGAGACTGTTTCAATAGTGCAGCCTGGAGAGAACCAGGGCTCTTGAGGTGGTGAGCCTCTGGGGGAAAGTGAGAAAAGGTAGAATACCTCTGAGGAGGTGCAGTTGGTAGTGGGACTTTTTAGAGATGCCTGAGATGTGCGAAGAGAAGGAGAGAGCAGAGTCGAAGATGACTCCAAGATTTTTTGCCTCATTGGTAGGTGAGGGTGCAGGGCCAAGGGAGGCTGGCCAGTGTGAAAGTGGGAAAGCGAGAGCAGGGGTCCCAATGAGGACAATATCTGTCTTACTGTCATTCAGGCAGTGATTGTTAGTAGCACACAGACTGAATTGCGGATAGACAGTCAGGGATGAGCAAGGAGGAGGAGGAGGAGGAGGCTGTGGGTAGCCTGAAAGAGAGCTGAGTGTCATCTGCATAACACTGAAAGTTAGAGGTAAAGGTAGAGATTCTGTGAGAAAAGGGTGCCATATAGATATTGAAGAAACAGGGGGACAAGTTAGATTCCTGGGGAACAACACGAGAGAGTGATAGAGGAGTGAAAGGACCCAAGTTCCACCTGGGAGGGCCGGTCAGAGAGAAAGGAGGCTAGCCACTCCAGGACCCGATCTGTGAGGCCCAGGTCAAGAAGAATGAGGACAGAAGGAGAGATAGAGTCATCATTTGAGAGCAGGTCTTCATGGTTGTTCAGAAGAGCAGTTTCCGTGACTCTGTATGCTCTAAAGTGAGACTGGAGGTCATGGAGAAAACCAACATATTCAGTGTGGAGGGTAAGTTGAGTGATAGCCAGCTTCTCCAGGAGTTTTCCCAGGAAAGGGGTGATGCAGATCGGGCGATAATTTGCCGAAATAGACAGGTTGGCAGAAGGTTTTCTGAGCAAAGGGTGCGCAAGAGAGTGCTTTAGAGCAGAGGGGAAAACTCTAGTGGCAAAACAGAGGTTGCAGAGGTCGTCCAAATCTGCATTGTCAATGTTGTTCCTGATGGTTTTGGAGGGGTAGGTGTCTACCTGTTTGGAAGAGGCTTTCATAGACCAGACCACTATAGAGACCTCATCAGTTGTGACTGGGGAGAAGGAGGAGAGAAGTGGGGAATGGTGGGGGTGGCCAAAGGGGGCCCAAGAGATGTTGGTGCTGGAAATATGTGTCCAGGGCTGAGCAAAGGGCTTACATTTAAGGGCAGCGAGATCAGAGTTGTACCAAGAGTTGCACTTTTTTGCAGGCTTTAGTCAGACCCTCATGACAGGGGCAAGAATGTCACGAGTGTTGGAGATGGAACGGTGAAAATTAGAGGGGGCTGTATTAGGGTGGGAGTGAGGGGAGTAGAGAGTGGGATGTCCGTGGAGATGAGAGCATATAAGGTGTGACCAGCAGTGTGCATTGGACCAGAGGGTAGAATGGAAAGAGCAAGGGAGTCACACAGGTTGCAGAAAGGTCCTGAGGAGTCCGGAGAGTCAAGATGGATGTTAAGGTGCCCCAGCAGGAGGAGTTGGGAAGAGGAAGAGAGGAGAGAAGAGGGTGAACAAATTCTTTTTGCTCTTTTTTTGGTCATAAATATGGGGGAGACCCCCCGAAACCTCTTCCCTATTTCCTTAGCCCACCCCATATATATATATTTAATAAAATGTTAGCGAAATTCAACCAAAAAAATTATTGTAAAAATCCAGTCAAAAGTAAAAGGTCACATTTTTTTCGAGCAAGTATGCTAATGCCTCTCTCTTGGCTGCCTCTGCGCCAACATCCAATAACCCTCCTGATCTGAAGATGAACGGCAACTTATGGGATCCAATATAACCTTTTTTGAGTGATAGCAACTTGTGGAGCGGACTAAAGGAAAGGGGGCCACAATGGTTATCTTTTAATTTGTTAGTGGAGGGGTAAGTGTTAAGGGAATGGCAATGAAAAGGTTTTCTTTTTCTTTTTTCTTTTACAGTGGAAGGAAGACGGATGATGGAAAATATTTCAAAGAAAAGGTGTCACTAGGCTTTCTCAAAGCCTTTCTCAAAGTGGAAGGAAGAAGGGTAAGCACAAGGGACACAGACTGTCACAAAGGGTTTTAAATGACTTCTACTCCTAGACGGAGGTGTATGAGGTATTTCACATTTGCCTCCCTGTCACTAGCTCATGGGGGTGAAGTGATGGTCTGAACCAGGCTGATTGCGAAGGGCATATAAAGCTAAGGGCAGGCAATATAGCTATCCCTTCTTCAAAGTTAATTTTATTTTGGCAATCCTCTCTTTAAGGAGACCGTTCTGTCTCTCACATATCAGGTGATAAGCAGAAGAAAACTTATGCTTAATATTAAATAGTAACAAGATCTTTTCAAACACCTCATTGACAAAATGCAGCCCATTGTCGGACATCAACACTTCACACACACCCCATCTTGGAAAGACTTCACGTACTAGAAACATTGCTGCGTAAGTGGCGTCAGGGTGTGTAAATGGACCTGCCTCAATCCACCTGGAAAAGGGACACACCACCACTATCAGATACCTATATCCATTACATACTTGCAGCATATCAACATAATCAATATGTAAATGCTGAAATGGACCATTCGGTCTGGCTATTACCCCTCTAATCATTCTCAGTTTATGCCCAGCAGTAAACCTTTGACACACGATGCAATTTACTACAAAGAATGCAATGTGTTCCAACACATTTGGAATGAACCAGTCTTCCCCAATTGTTGCAGAAAGACTTTCCCTAGTTAGATGCGCGGGGTAATGCAGCTGTTCAAGTGCGATTTGTAATAATGATACTGGCATCCCCGGCTTTCCGGTGCTATCCTGTCACCATAATGCTTCTGTGGAGGATAAAAAACATCCCCTTCATTTCCATAATTCTTGCTCTTCCTGCGGTGCCCTTCCTTGAATTTCCATTAATTGGGTCATTGGTAACTTATTAAACTCTTCTTGCATTACCATGGTTGTGACCTATTTCTCTTTGACATTTGGAGCATCATAACTTGAAATATCTGGGGAATACGCAACCCTTTTGGCTTCTACGTCTGCAGCTTCATTTCTGCAAGAGATAAAATCTGTTCGCTTAGTGTGAGCTGCACATTTAACGACTGCTATGGCCACTGGGAGTTGTAGTGCTTCAATAAGCCTGTCCAATAGGATGCCTGCTGCACTGGAGTGCCGTCCGCACAGAGGTAGCCCCTTCGCAATTGCAAACGCGGCAGCTACCAGTGACTGTTCGCAAGGAAAATGTCCTCTCATAACTGGGTCTAAAATGCCACTGTAGTATGCTAGTGGCTTATACCCCAATGTAGTTCTCTGCGTGAGCACTGCTGTCATGACTGTCCCATTTGTTTGTGAAAATAAATAAAATTCCTTGACATATTTGGGGATTCCCAAAAAAGGGGCAGCACACATTGCTTTTTTCAATTCCTCAGTGCATTCTATTTTCACCTTATTTAATTGCGCCTTATGTAAAGCTTGCAAAAGAGGTCTTGTGTACGAACTGTAATCAAACACCTAGGCTCCAACACGGTTGCACAATCCCAAAAACTGCTGCATGTGTTTCACTGTATTTGTATTTTTTTTTTCATCATTGCCTCAGCTCCTTCAGGTCTCATCTTTTTTCCCTCATGTGAAATCAACTGCCCTATGTATAACACTTCTTCTTGACAATACTGCAATTTCTCCTCATCTACCTTATATCCCTTGTCTGCTAGGATAGTCATCAATTGAATCGAGTCTTGTCTACACTCATCTTCTGTCATTCTACAAATTAAATGATCATCCACGTACTGTATTACTGCACTCTTAAGATCAATATTTCTTAGATCCATCTGTAGGACTGTAAAGGTTGATGGATTCTCACAGTACCCCTGGGGCAAACAAGTGTGTTTTAGACGAGTTTAACAAAACGTAAAGGTAGTCAAGTCTTGTGAGTCCTTGTGCAATGGAATCAAGGAAAACACATTTTTCAAATCGATCACCATGAAATATGGAGCTTCTACTGGGATACTGCATAGTATCATCACCTAGTTAGGAACTGAACGAAACTCTGCTTCTACAATCTGGTTAATCGGCCTCATGTCTTGTATAAATCTCCATGACCCTCCATTTGATTTTTTGATAGGATACACTGCGGTATTATATGATAATTCTGATGGCACCAGAATACCTTGTTTCATCACTGCTGAAATGGTCTGAAGTATACCCTCATCAGCCTCTCGCGACATGGGGTAGTGTCTTGCTCGAGGTAAAATTGCCCCTGGCTTCAGCTTTATCTTAACTTCCCCTATTCCTTTCAACACACCCACATCGTAAGGGCCTGTTGTCCACAGGATACTTGGCACCTTTTCCAAGTCTTCCTCAAAAATGCTGGACACTGCCACATTATTGCCATTCACTTTGGGATTTCTATTCTTATCCAGTACGTGATGCTCATAAAGAACACTACTTCATCATCTGTTGGGTCTTCTCTAAACATGTCATCATCAGTAATGTCAGTCAACCTGTACCCTTCTTCGAGCGCTATTGCTGTCGTCCATGGACCACCCTCATCATCCATTCCTTCGAGCATCACCATTTCCGTTCGTACTATGGCTGCTTCAATTTCTATAGGGATTGTCTGTCCCCCTTCTTTGTCCATAGGTATCTGCAGTCTAAACAAAAACACGTCGGGTATTCTCACAGTTGTTCCCACTAAGATTGGTAGCCATGTCAATTGAATGCTTACCCCATACAAGAAGACCTCTGGCTCTACTGGAACGCCTTGCAGAGCCCCTTGCCCTGTGAAGGCCAGTATACATTTTCCCACATTTAAGCAGTGTATTCCTGGAGTGGAACACACTATCCCTTGATCAGTACATTAAATCGTCATGGTAAGTTTTGTCATCAAATCTCTTCCCAAAATGTTAACTGGTGTCTGGGTTAAGTATAACAAAGGAACAGAGATGTCACACTCCCCGATAGAGACTGGTTATTCATCAGTAAAAGGAACTCGACTCGTAGCGCCAGAGAATCCTTGTGCATTCATGGTAATTCCCGTCATTGGATATTTTCCCTCTCGTATACATGAACGAGTAGCCCCAGTGTCGCCTAGAAAACAAAATTGCCTCCTACCGTCACATTGACCCTTGGTTCCTCTTGGTGGTCTGGTGTCAGAGATAGTACTGAACACATCAAGTCACCCTGTGAGCTGTCCTGTTGAAGGTACAGGCATATACCCGTACCTGTGAAATGACTTCCTCCTACCACAGTGGCACCTCCTATTCTAGGTGTCAGTAGTTGTCCGTTGTTTGCATACTGTTGTATCTGCATGGGGGCATGTTGCGACTGCCCTTGTGGTGGATTCATCTGCACTTGCTCTGCTTGCTGTGCCTGTTGCATTTGTGGTGCTTGTGTCTGATACACTGTATGATCTTGGGCAAACCCTTCCCTCATTTGTGTGCTGAATTGTGGAGGATAAGCTGTCCCCCTCTTGAGAATTGGCCATTATGCACATTCCCTTGGCTACCACATATGCACATAATATGCCCTGTCACCCCTCAAGTCCAACATACTGGGGTGCTCGTCTGGCAAGTCCTCCTTTGTTAAATCCTCCCTGTGCACTTTGATTCTCATTCTGTGCATTTTTATACCCACCTTGATTATTTTTGGAATCCACCCCTTCCTCCTCTATAGCTTATACCTCTGCCTCATGGCCTGAACCTATATCCTCCTCGGTCCATCAGTGCTGATTATTCGCCTGTGATTGCACCCACTGCTTGCTGCATTCCCAATTCTTCTGCGCTTGTCAATACCGGCCCTTCTATGGCAAATTTTGACAATTTCTTCTGAACTAATTTGGCTTCCTCAATTTTCCTAGCCTCATCTTTCTTCTTATTTTTCTTCTGTAATAGCCGACAGTGATGCACTATTTTCAGCTGTATCCCAGGCCACGGTTTTGCTTCCATTCCCACTTGTTTCTTCATTTGCCCCTGTACTGGCTCAGGCAACTCCTGACATAAGATGTGGTAAAATAATGCCACCATTTTTTCCCCTGGTTCACGCGTTTCAAGTTCCCATCGCTTTTCAATAACCTGAATGTAAGCAATAGGGTCTTCATCTTCCTTCATCTTACGTGTCATAATTACAACCATATCTGATGTGTCAGGATACTGCACCCTGAGAGCCCTCCAAACATCTGCTCTGCAATTATTAAACAGTGCTCCGTCATGCACTGTGTTTTGTGCTTGAATACCCTGCTGTCCTCCATATGTCATCAGCGGTCTCCCCAAGAATAGCTGCCAGCAGACCCTTAATGTCTCCTATGGCCAATGTATTTCATTCCTCATTTCTTCAAATTCATAGATCCATTTCCCAGCGCCCGACATCAAACTCAGGAGCTTGCACCTTAAATTGTTCTTGTCCATCTGAGGCCATGGGATATACTGTGGTCTCATTTCCCTTTTTCCATTAAGTAAACCCCCACCCGCAGTCGGCTTCCATTGGTAGCCTATCCATAGCCAGGACAATCGTCCCTGATCGTCTCCTTGCTGATAGCGATCTTAACCTGCTCACATATGGTGGCGATTCTCCCTTCTCACTATACGATCGTCCTCGAGGACGCTTTGGATACGGTATGGGATCTGGTGTCCTATCCTTATGTTGTTCCAGATCTGGCCATCTTACTTCTTTATCCAATTGCAGGCTTCCTTCAGGAGCGCACACACTCCCCCCTTCTCCCCAAGGAAGGATTATTTTTCCTCATCTGACATTTCTTGTCCCCAAGAAGTGTGACTATCATCCCCTGGACCCTTGTCCAGGTTCAGTTTGCTTAAGGGCAACGCTCTATGCTCGTGGCTGAGCAGGCTTCCCTCCTCCCTCTGCGCTTGAGGCCTTAGGGATCAATCATCGCTCCCTTGAATTTCACTCTTGTTATTTTGCCTCAACTGTTGATAAACCTTACCAATCCTTTCCCCAACGCTCTCTGAATCAAATCTTTCTTCTTCCAGTACTACTCTGCATGCCCCTGATGTTGCTTCCTTTATCGGAAGGCACTCTTCTATTGTGTCCCATCGTATTGCTGGGCTTGGCCCTACTGTTTAAGAATGACCCTGGCGTCAAGACCCTGCTGCCTCCTTCTTCGTTCTATTTCTCCATCTAATTCTCTTTGCTTTCTCACCTACAATGTAATTCTATCTTCTTCTTGTCTTTGTTATTCCCTTATTACTCCTTCCCTTGTTTCCTCTTCTTCCTTTTGTCTCTGTATCCTTTTGTTCCTTAATTTCTGTGCTTCTTTTCTATCTCTATCTTCCATCGCTCTCTGTCTATTATAATATTATCTTTGCTCTTCTGTTCTTTCTTCTTTCTGTTGTTGCTCCTCCTGATACATCTGCTCGCATCACTCTGTGCTCTTTCTTTTATGCTCAACTTCTTTCAATCTCTTCTCTCATTCCTTGTCCCTTCTATCTTGCTCATATCTTCCTTTTGCCTGACTTCCTTGATACTTTTCACGTCCAATTTGAGTATTTACTATCCACCAATCCATTTGTTCTGCATGAGTGCTACCCCATAAGCTTTATCCTTCTCTTCTTTCCATCTCTTAATCTCTCTTTCTATCTCTGTCGATACATTCGACCGCTCACTCTTCTCTACTTTGTCTTGTATGATCTTAAAGATCTCTTATTTTCTCTTATTCTCCTCTTGAATATCGTCACTGCTATAAGAGGGTGTTTCAAATATTGGATTACTATACCCCGTCGCCACTTTCAGTTTCTTTAATGGATGCAGCCCTACTTCTTCCATGCTATCATCTTTTACTTCGGGCGGGGTAAGAGGAGCCGAGAGCTCAACACCTTCCTCTTTTCGCTAACTAAGCATCCACTCCTCAGGTGGCAGATATTCCCTCTCTTCCTGGTACATCTTCCATAGCTCTAGAATAGCTAACTTTTTCTCCGATGTCTTCCCTGTGCACGCAGCGTGCAAGTATGTGGTCATTTGTTGCAATACCGCTTTTGACAGCGATCCCCTTGTGGCCAAGGCATGACTTATCTGCTGCGCCTTTCACCCATTCCGCACTATAATGTTTGAGCTTGGGCATGTGCTTTGTCAGTGTCAGTGGAGTGTCTCCCATGATGACAAGTCTCAATTGACTGTCAATACTTACCAGATTTTATAAAATACTTCCACCACTTTGTCAATACTTTTAAAACAACAAATATGAACGCGCCTCAACAATCGCTCAAACCTCTACTTTCTCAATCACCTCTCTCTACCTTTGGATTGGTACCAACCACTTCACTGGGGTAGTTACTATAGCTTTGCAACTCTTCTTCCGAAGACTTCACAGCTTCTACTACTTTTTCAATATTTGTTCTAAAAAACAAACAGACAAACTAGTTGAATTTTCACATTTAATAAAAATACCCTGTGATGTCCTTCTTTCTCCTCGCCTCTATTTAAATACCCTGTCACAGGGTTTAAAACATCTCCTAATGTGAACCTGTTCACATGTGGCCTATTTTACTCCCATTCAAGTGTGAGATGTTTTCCTCTGGACTCCCTTGAGTCAAGCCTCTAGGTGCTACTATCTCTTCACACAATATTTTCTGTTACTTAAAAATTATCACAATGCTGTCCCCTTAGTTTGCCATTCCCCTTAGACTACTCACCATTAGTTTGTTAATCGACAGATGACCTTCGGTATCATCTCCTCCTCCAACCAACCACTTTGCCTTCTGTCCGTAGAGCGTCCGTGGAAACCGGGCAGGGATTTCTTCAAAGGGGAACCTACCCACCATCTCGATTCTACTTGCAAGTTTGCAATTCGGCTGCTCTCCACAGGAAACCTTGTGATCTTCCGGCTAGATGTCGGGGGTTGCCCAATCATCCAAAAGACTGGGCACAAACTAGTTTGGATTTTTTAAATCCATCTGCAGTGCTACCAAGTGAGCGTTAGAGCCCTTTTGGTAGCACGCATGCAATGGATGGGATGCAGAATAACTCTGACACCAAATAATAGAACCAACTCAGGAAGATGGCAGTGTTTTCCATTTTATTATCAATTGTCTAAAACAGGGAGTTACAATGGACATCAACGGACGTCGCACAAGCGTTCTCGAAGCATTTCATAAAAAATTACACTTTTATAGCAAAAATTCATCATACGTGACGTTATACTACATGGCAAACTAAGAAAGACCTAAGAGGGGTTGTGATATGCTCAAGGGGAACATCTAAGTATACTTTCTATAAGGGGTTGTGTTGTGATTGGATACCTACTGTCAGGTGGACAACTTATGCTCACCTCTAGTGCACGTCATTCTTCATCATTATTAAGTACACAATGGCCCTCATTACAAGTTTGCCGGTCCGGTAACAAAGGTACCAGTAAGCTTGCCGGTACCTTTGTTGCCGGACCGTCAAACTACGAGTTCTGCTTGCGGGTGCCTTCGCCACAACCAGGTGTGACCTGACGGGCGTACCGGCCCCCGCGAGCAGATACTGACCGTAGCACTGGCACCATTCTGAATGGTGCCAGTGCTACCATCCTCCCCATTCCCATTGAGTCCTATGGGGCTCAATGGGAATGGGGAGCAATGAATTCTGGCACCTGGCAATGGGGAAATACAGGGTCTGCCTCGTGTAATGCTCCTGTATTTCCCTATCGCCAGGCACCAGAAAAATTCACAAGTTCGGCGGCAGCCTGCCGGTTTTACCGTCAAGGCTACTGCCAAAATTGTAATGAGGCCCAATATATTATTGGCTCTCCAACTATAAGGCCCTTCATTATATGGCATTCTACAATTTGCTGGCATGCTTGTGCCCGTCTGGAACATTCGGCTCACTAGCAGGACGTAAGCTCATACCCAGGTGCCAGGAGGTGGACATGACTTTACCTCCCCACTCAATTAGCCCAACGTCACTCATCACCCATGCCTTCTGCCATGAAGATTGTCTTTGAACTTGGCCTTGCAGTGTATTCCCATCCCTGGGAATATAAGGGCATGTGAGCACATGCTATCATAGTTCAGGAACTGCATGTCCAATTCTTTATTCATCCTTGACTCACGTGACAGAAGGCCACAATTTGGCCCATTTTACAGCATTTAATTGTCTTGAATGAATCAAACTTGGCACTCGTGGTATTCTTTCTTTGCACCTTAACAAGGGATGATTCAGCATCTCATGGTTACTGCCTAGATAATCAGTCTTGGCTGCTTCAGCCTTGACACCAGGCCAGACAGCCTTATCGATACTTCCATGATCCAAACTAATTGTTTGCTGTGACACAGCTTTCGGTCCTTCTTCTCCATGGGTTTGAACTGACTATATTTGTGACACTGATGTCCAGTTTCTATACAATGGCGGGTCCGCCTGCAGTTTATTCACTACGTATAGCTAGCTTATATGATCACTTAATCTACTTACGTTACCGCATCTGTATAGTTATTGAACTGCTTGCATTTTCTGCAGTGCTCTTCACATGTGCACTCTTCATTTTGAATATGAATATTCACTCAATTCTTTATTTCGTCATCAGGTTCTATAAAGTCCAGGGATGTTCTGCAGCCTTTTTTCTAAGTGTGCGACGCTCATCTCTTGTGACGTCACCAGCTTCTCTTTCTCTCATTTTCATATCCCTTCGGGAGCTCCTCCATTAGATTGTCCTCTTCAAGAATACATTTGACTCAGCTTTCTCAATAGGTACCTTTTCTCGAATACTCGCCGCAGAATGGTCATAACTGCTGATGTCAAGCATGGCACAATTTCAGGCCCCCAGCATATAAGTAGTAGGGGGGCGGGACTTCATGCAGAAGCATGTGGCTGTTCCTCTACAAGTGCTTGAAGCTCTAAGGTCATAGGAACGAAAAACAAACATTTCCCAATTCCATTCACATGCTGTTGCTGGCATTCATTCTGTTACAGTTGAAAGTCATCCCAAAGTTTTAGAAATGGCATCTCCAAGTCCAAGTGAGACACCTTGTGAACTGTGGGGACCTGCATGTGATAATTTGTTGCAAGTTCCTGAGTTTCCATGTGTGTTTCTTAGCAAATGATCTCGGAAGACCTAACCCTGATACAGTCTTGCAAACTCAATGTTTTCTCACTGCAGATCTCTCTTTGTGTGAGTCAAAGTTACAAAGCCACTGTCTCCTGGCAGAGCACCCCCTCATCTGGGACACGAGGTTGCAATGTTATAACAAACCATCAATGTTGATACATTCAGGAGACTTGCAGAACTTTTCAAGTTTATTTCCAGTCTGTAATTCACATGCTATGGGAAAGGGAGACCTGGGGCCTTTACAGACAGGCAAGAAGGGATAATTCAATCTTTGATTGCAGGTAGGCCATTTGAACCAGCCCCATTAGCCTCAACTGCAGGCAGGTGCACACAGGAGTAGCAGAAAGCCCAATTCTACTCCAACTACTGGACACAGGTGCAGCCACTATCCTTAAAACCAATCCAATGAGGGCATCATAACAATTAGAAAACCCAGTCAGCAAGTGTGTGTTGAATGAACAGGAGATTTGAGTTTGGCAGTGGCTGGAGACTGGAGAGCATTGGAGCAATCGAAGGCTGGAGAGACATAGAAGGTTACAGAGGTGGCCGCAGTAGGAGGAAGTGGTGTGAGCCAGAAGAGTGATGGAGAATATGGTAATACCAAAGGTGCAGGAGGGGCTGGCAACATCAAGAGTCAAGGATCTCATTCAGCCAGATTTGGAAAGGCCAATGGTGCAGGACAAAGTGCCAACATCAAGAAGAGAGGGTGGTAGACCAAGAGGACAGGAGGGGGTGGTAGCCTCTAGTGGAGAAACTGATATACAGGTGGTGAAGGTAGACTTCTGTGGTGACAGTGATACAGAGGAGATGGAGGTACTTACATTAATCATCAAGGAGTGGTGGTGGAAAATATGGGGATGAGGGCAGTACAGAGGAGATGGAAGTTGAAACATTAGGAATGAGGGTGATATAGATGAAGTGGAGGTGGTAACGTTTAGTGAGAAGAAGGCAGTAGTGACTAGGGGAGATCATGAAGGTAGAACAAAATATCATTAACCACAGGAGTGAAGGACAAGGTGGAAACACCAACAAGAGCCAAGATAGAGATGCTAATACCAAAGGAAAGAGAAGGTTGTGGCGGGAACATCAGGAAACCAGGGGGAAGCAGTATTATCTTAAGATGGGAAGGAGGTGAAATCAAGAGGTTAACTTGGTGGACAAGAGAAGGAAATAACATCAGGACACATGAGCATCCAGGGAAGGCCAGACTAGGCCAGACTGTTACTACACTCTAGAGTTAGCCATGGGGTACAGGCGTCCAGAAATTCCACAACTAGTCCATCATCTGAAGAGGGGGTTGGGAAATCTTAGTGCCTGCAACACCCCAGGAACTGACATGGTGTGATGGAATCCTTTTCGAACTAGAAGAACTGTTCAGTTTATGTGCAAGGCCTGGCGTGCCCAGAGTGACCATGAAGGACATTGTGGGGCCTTTAACAGGCAGAGATGCCTAGTTATGCCCAATGAGAAGTCATACATTTGGCCATACGTCTGACATTTTGTTTTTGGGAAGAACCCCTTCTATTTTAAGTTCACCCATTTTTTGTAGTTAATTCCATAAATAAAATGCTGAACTTTAATCTATGCTCTTGACATGTTTGGGGGTCTTAGGCAGATGTCACAAAGGTTTTCATGTGGTTTCTAACAAAGGTTTTCACAAAAGGTTTATTTTTTTTCCAGTGGAAGGAAAATGGGTAAGGAAAAAGGAGAAAGGGTGGCACCGAGGGCGTTGTATTCTTCATAGGTTGTAAGATTGAAAGATAAGGGAAAGGAATTAGAATGAAGTACAAAGGGTTTTACAAAGGGGGAGTAACAATTTCAGGTATTTCACAAAACTAGCACAATAAGAATATAATGTTACAAAGTAGGAATGAAGGGTGAAAGAGAAACACAAATGGATCTGTGCGATTATTTTGCCAATAAAATCTCGAGGCCCAATATACTGATTTTTTTAATTCTCATGTTACTGCATATATATGCAGTGGAGACCCCATGAAGCCCCCCCCGCCCCCTTATATTCCTCCAAATGTTTTATTCATTTAAGCACACCATATATAAAACAGTAACATGAGAAGCTCGAAATTCAGTGTTTTGGGCTTCTCAGTAATGGACTCAGATATGTTGGTGTGATACCACACAACATATCTGCATAGCTTCAGCACATGCTCATCTTTTTTCTCCTAGTGTGGGTCTACCATGTTCCTCCCCCATACAACCCAGCACATGCCATGTTGATCCTGGATGTGAGCCAGAGCTTTTATATGGATACCAAAATTATCAGGAGGTTCAAAGATACAAGTGCCAGTTTCAAGAAAATATTTATAACTGGCCCCAATGCTCATAGGTTTTGTGAACAAGTCGCAGAGAGGTTCACACATATTTGTGGCTATGAGTTTTAGTGGACCTGTTTGGTTATAACCATTGGTAAAACTATACTTTGAAGGAGTGAATTTGTGTGGTTCTTATATAAAGCAATTGTGAGTGCTCAGGGGAAGCTTGTCCACAAATAGTAACAACCTCGGGCCCCATATTTCTCTCTTTGGATACAGAACCTGACGGATGCCTAATTTTTAAATAGATGAATTATAATTTTCCAAAGTCCTACTTGACACTTCAAACAAATTCAATCTAATTATGTGGATATGGAAAATAAAAAGTGAGATTACTGCTTCAGTATAACATGAATGTATTCATTATTAGTGCTGTAAGGATATGTACTTGAGGATTATCCCATTGTATCTGTTATTGTGCAGCCTTCCTACCATTAGGTAATCACATTAGTGACACATTTTTTAAAAAATAACTGCCAAACATTGTAAAGCAATTTCAATACATCAATAAATTAGCCTTGTTAAATAATTAATGGGATAGAAATCAAAGATTATTTTTATCATGTGTCGCCCATGAAGAGTTTTCAAAACCAAAGAGATGGCTCAAATCAAATCAAAACAAATCAAATCACCTTTTCTTTCAAGAAACAATATTTTTCATGAACTTAGATACATAAAATAAATAACATTATAAAATACACCTACATTTCTTCAGATGCTAAAATTCCCAAAGTATTCTGCAGAGAGGTAGATGTACACTTCATTTATAGAGCCCACCCCCTCACTTCCATCATACTGGAAGAACAAAAAGAAAGCACTGTGTTTGACACCTGGTATCATCCCAATACCACATTGAAGGTATGAGAGACATTATGTGCTCAGACAACCGTATTGAATGTACCACTGGACATAGAAGAACTATAAGTGGAGAATGACAGATGTAAAGTAACGCCACTAAGGAGAGAAGATAAGTGGATGGACTGAACTCGATGGATGGAGATTTAAACAACGAAGAAGTGATTAAAGTGATGAAGTAAGCATATATGTGAATATGAAGAAAACCATAAACACTAAGAGGATAAGAGACAAAAGATGTAATAGATGTATAAATGCAGAAAGACAAGGTAGATGAGATGTATAGAAGCTTGCTAACATAGGAAATAGAAAGCGAGCAAAGCAGCCATGCCAACAAAATTATCGTTTGCTTTGTAGAATAGTAAGCAAGAAGCCCCAAGAAGAGAACACAAGGCTGCAATGCTGACAGGCACTGCAATACAAATTTGTGCAAGAACTAAGTGCTTGGCTCAGAATCAAGGATGCCATAGCAAGATCAACTACATGGTTCGAAAGGAGTAGAAGAGGATAATCAATGTACGCAGGACATATTTCTCTTAGATTAAGAAAGGAGTGAACAATTGCGAGTGCCAAGTATTGTTCAATTAAAGATGCAAAAGCACACACAGAATCGAGTAACCAAGTCTCCAGAGGCCCAGGAGAGTAATAGCACCCAATATAATTGAATCAAATAGCGCTAAATAGAAAGGCAAAATGGACAAAATCATGGTCTCCTCACATGTGATTCAGGACCGAAAACAAGGCCTTTTCATGACGCTCCAGATGAAGATAGCAATGTACCTTCACTCCCTTTAAAGTTCTGAGGAAGAGAGCAGTCAGCAAGGTCAACTACAAAAAGAAGCCTTGACTTAGGGCCATACTGATGAGAGATGGTGGGCTAATTCGCTAAGAAAGACAGTTGTCTGTTGTTGTTCCCTTGCACCCGGGTTTCGTTGCTTACATGCTGCTAACAAGCCAAATGTCCAAGGTTTGTAAGAGAGTGCCAGCCAATCAGAGGGTCTATTTAATGGTGGACCATACATTGTTGCATTGACCTATCCGCTGCTGGTATTACGTTATTATCTGTGTTTTATATAGTAAGAGGTGGTTCAAGGTGTACCTACCAGATAAGAGGCAGCCAATAATGATACTAAAACTTACACAAACTATATCTATACATGTCCCTTAACCAAGCCCTCCACCAAGTAGGATTTTATGGTTAGCCACGTACGATGACATCATAGTTGACGTATGTCGCGGTATAAAACCTTTTGTGTAACCAAAATGCATTGAGAGTATGTGAGCTACAATCTGTTTGTTTACCAGGTTTCCCTACTTTATTGAACTGATAATAAAGTAGCATCTTGCCATATTCCTAGAGTCTGTCCGGTTATTTGGACCTGAGATCATTTATTGTGGTAATCTCATTCAGCACTTGGAATGCTCCAGGTTCTATTTCACATTAGATAGTTGTGCAGAAGGTTCAGATCCAGACTCTCGGATTTGTGACGTCTTCCACTATCAGCCAGAAGATCGCAGAGTTTCCCCGTAGAGAGTGGAAGAATCATGCAGAAGATCGCAAAGTTTCCTGTCGAGAGTGGAAGAATCACATGTGTAAATCGAGATGGTCAGCCGGTGCCTCTTTGAAGAAATTACTGTCCGGTCCCCACGGGTGCCCTGTAGACTGAAGGCGAAGTGGTTGATTAGGGAAGAGTCGATACCGAAGGGCTCGAACTGAGCAACAGACGTAAGTAGAGTATTGAAAGTGGAAAATAGTAGGGGAGGGATTGTATTGCATGTGTAAATATATATAGTGGGGAAACATAACAGGATTGATTTAAGAAGAGATACCTCGAATAGCTATTCTCAAGGTGATAGAAGAAAACACCTCACACTCCAAGATGCAGTATTAAGATAAGGAATATAGTGGCAAGGCCAAAGAAGGATGTATTTTACACTCCACAATGGGGTAAAATGGTGATGAGATGCTTTTACTAGAGAAAGTAAGAAAGACGATCATAGAATTTGTTGTGCACATTTGTTTGCGGATGTGAATATGTTAGTGTAAGAAGTTGATTTGGTGGAAAAGGACATGCATTTTTATTGTGATAGTTTAGGTAGTAGACTGAACATATAGAACAATCAATCATAAGACAGTAACAGTTGGAGAAAAAATATAGCAAGATAAGATTCTTAGATTATCAATAATAAAACAACAGGATAGTGAGAATAGATAGAATTGTGACAAAGAAACTATTAGAATATTATTTTGTAGGCTTGGAAAGGTTTTTGGAGAATTGGTTTTGAGTAATGAACAGTGATTGATGGTGCTTGCACAAATTGATTGTTGTGATATATAAAGTATTGTGAAAGTAGGAAAGAATAACTTTGAGATACTACTAATTGATTAAACTAGTAGCAGAATAAAATATTTGGTAAGTATTGACAATTACTTGTCAGTGTGGGGGATAATCCCCTTCTACACTTGTGAAAAATATTACAGAGGTACACAACGAAGATTAGGAAATATGCTGAATGGGTAAAAGGCATGGCTGATAAAATATTCATGACTTGGCCTCAAGAGGGTTCGCTATCAAGAAAAGTATTCCAACGCATGACAACATACTTACCTACAGCATATACACCGAAAAATTTGCAAAAAAGGTTAGCGATTTTAGAACGATAGAAAATGTATCAGAGCAGGAAAGAAGACGTGCCCGAGAATGAGTAGATGGCTCCTCTTTATCCTTCTGAAGACAGTAGTATAACCAAGGAGAAACAGGGATTTTATCCTCTAAAGGAGTTAAAAGCAGCGGCGGGGTATATTGAGCTGATACATGCACCCCCTGCTTATAGTAGTGAAGATAATACAGAAGAAAGTAAGATTAAAGAACGCAAATATATGTCTGGACATAGTAAACATGATGAGCATAACAAGAGAAGGGATAGATTGATAAAGATAGAAAAGACCAAGAGACAATAAAGAGAGAAAGATAAATCCAGCAAAGTGACAATTGTACAGAATGAGTGGATGGGAGGACATATTTTACTCAAATTATATGGAAAGGGTTTTGATGATGTTAAGGAAAGAGAAGAAAGAGAGGAGCAAGCAAGGAAGCAAAAGGAACAAGGAAGGGCATACAAAGATGAGAAGGAAAAAGAGAACAAACGAAAGGAAGACTGAAGAAGGTATAAAGAACAGTTAAAGGAGAGAAAAAAAAGATGGGGAGAAGAAGAATCGGGAGGAAATAGAAACACAACGATTGAAAGAAAGAAGGTTACAGAGAAAAAGGGAAGAGGGAGATGAGAAGACGGTAAGAGGAAGACAAGAAGGAAATGAGAAGGAGTAGAGGACAAAGGAATGAAGTAATAGATCACATCATTAACAAATGTGTACCAGTTGAATGAGAACGATGGGAGGAAAAGGGAAGGTCACAACAGCCTCCCAGAGAGCTGCACCAAATACCTAGAGTACCAACATGGGCTGATGAGCATGAGGCAGAAGGCATAGGGAAAAGGATTGGAGAACTATATAGGCAGATTAGGGAAATGATGGTTATGAGACCAGAGGGATTATTGAAGGATCTCCACTGAGAGAAACAAGAGATAGATCAGATTATGTAATGATGAACAAGCATATAATGCTGTCCCTAAGAAGACTAGATCTTGATAACGAGGAAAAAGATAACAGTCATACCATTTGGGGTATAATGATGTCAGACAAAGAAAGGGAAGAAAATGTGCAAGCAAGGGTAGATGGCGCATGTGGCTCCTCGACAGACCCAAACATAGAAAGAGGGGTAAAATTGTCAGATTTAGGAGAACCAGAAGGAAAAACACCAGAACCTATACCATATCCCGAACGACAACAAGGACGGTCAAATAGCATAGGGGAAAAGTCCCTGCCTTATGTAAGTAGACTAGAAGACAAGAAGCATGGGTGGATATGATTTACACAATTCCTGTTATTAGAGAAATGGGGAGGACGACCACAATTGTGGCTGCAAATGGATAAAGATAATTTAAAATGCAAATCACCCAGTTTGACTTCAGGAGTGGATAAATGGATGTATGAGTAGCTATCCTAGGGGAGAGAGCTGATGACATTTGAAGACGAGTGGGATATGCAAGTGTAGCGGCACAAAACATGACATGATGGAGCTCCATTTCATAATTTTAGAGCAGACATATGGAGGACACTTAGAGTACAGTATCCTGATACGTCAGACCTGGGCGCAGTTATGACATGGATAATGGGAGAGAATGAAGATCCTGTTGCTTATATTCAGGTGATTCAAGAACATTGGCGTCTTGAGACGAGGGAACCATGGGATAAAACGGTAGTATTATTTTATCATATTTTACGTCAACAGGTAGGGATGGAAGCAAAGCCATGGCCAGAAATACAGTTGACTATCGTACATCATTGTTGATTGTTACAAGAAAAGAATAAGAAAAAAAACAGAGAATAGGAAGCTTGAGGAAGTAAAGTTAATTCAGAAGAAGTTGTCAAAATTTGCTATAGAAGGAACAGTACTGATGAGCGGTGAAGGAGTGGTTACACAAGAGTTGCAGCCTACACAGCTAATCAATGTGGGGTACCCCATAGAACAGGGCAGGTACAATTTGTGGCCAAGTGGTAGAGGGAATAGGTTTAGAGGATAAGGAGGTGGATTTCAAAACCCTCAGGGATTTCGTGGGGGAGAGCTGCAACAGTGCAGGAATTGTGGGAGTCCAGGACATATTGCCCAAACGTGTAGAAGTAGAGTGGTCATGCAGCAGAACTGGCAAGCTCCAAGAGGGGGGACAGGATATTTCCCGGAGTATAATACAGAACCACCAGACTACTATGCCCAAGATCACACACAGTATCAGACAAATTCACAGCGAATACAGCAAACGCAGCAGATTCCACTGCAACCACAGTTGCCACAAGGGCAACCACAGCAAGCGCCTATGCAAACACAACAAGTACAGACACAAAAGTACACTCCAATGCAACAGGCAACAATGCCACAATGGAAGGCAAATACAGGATCTCCACAAACACCAACACCCAAGATAGGGAGTGTGAGAGTAGTGGGAGGGTATCCTTTTATGGTATACAGGGATGAATGTATACCCATAATAGAAAAGCCCACAGAGTGACCAGATGTGTTCAGTACTATCTGTGACAGCAGACCCCCTGGAACCGAGGGTCAAGGTAACAATAGGAGGCAAGAAATGTTTGTTTCTTGTAGGCGCAGGAGCAGCTCGCTCTTGTGTTTGAGAGGGAACGTTTCCAATGTCTGGCATCACCATGAATGCATAGGGATTATCGGTGGCTATGATTTTGGTTCTGTTTACTAATGAATTACCAATTTCACTAGGAGACCATGACGTGTCTATGCCATTATTGTATTCGCGACAGACAACAGTTAATATATTAGGACGTGACTTGATGACAAAACTTGTTATGATGATATCTTTTACTGACAAAGGGATAATATGTTCCACTCCAAGGATACATTACGTGAATGTAAGAGAATTTATATTAGCATTTACAGGCCAAAAAGTATTACGAGGTTTCCCTTAAGATCCAGAAGTATTTTTGTATGGAGTAAATATTTTGTTGACATGGCTTCCTGGATTGATGGGTAAATTACTGAGGATACATGACACATTTTCTTTTAGGACAGAAGGACCTATGGATGATGAGGAAGGACAACTTATTCCCATAGAACTGAATTAAGTGAGAGTGAAGAGGAAACGATCATTATTCATGGGACAGATGACGAAGGAAGAGCATAGAGAACAGTAATAGCTCTTGATGAATGGTGAAGACTAACAGACTTGACAGAAGAGGAGTTGTTCAGAGATGAGAAATCAGACAATGTCTTTGTTTTTTTTTTTATAAGTCTCCCATATTGGATGAAAGTGGAGAATAAGGAAATACCACAAAGAACGGCACTGGTAAGAAAGTAACCACAATTTTTCCAGACACATCTAAAGAGGGTGCCAAGTATTTTATGGACCAACAGTCCATATGACATGGGCGTATTGAGAGGAGCCGGAACAGTTAAAATAAGGCTCAAACCAGGAACAATTTTACCACGAGCAAAACAGTACCCCATGTCCAGAGCAGTCGGTGAAGGTATATTTGAAACCATTGCCACTTTGAAATTGGCCGGAATATTGGTACCATTAGATTCCTCATGTAACATGATTGTGTACCAAGTAAAGAAATCAACATAGGGTCATGGAGATTTATTCAGGATCTACGCTCCCAAACAATATTGTTGAAGCAGAGTTTCCTCTGGTTCCGAATACAGCTACGCTATTATGTAATATCCCAGCTAGAGCCAAATAGTTTACAGTAGTAGATTTAAAGAATGCCTTCTTTTCAATTCCCCTTCATGAGGACTCCCAAGATTTGACCTCATTTTCATATAGAAACACACAGTGGAAACATACACGATTACCACAGGGGTACTGTGAGTCCCCATCAATCTTTAATAGGGTCTTTCAGATGGACCTAGGTAACATACCACTTGTGAGCACAATAATTCAGTATGTAAATGATATATCAGTGTGCAGTGAGACAGAAGAAAAATGCAGCGACGATTCAGTCCAGTTAATGACAGTATTAGCAGAAAAAGGATACAAAGTGGACAAGGAGAAACTGCAGTATTTTCAGAAAGAGGTCCTGTACATGGGCAGCTAATCTCTCAAGAAGGGAGAAAAGTGACACCTGAGAGAGCAGAAGTAATCATGAACATTCTAAGACCTCGACAGTGAGGGAAATGCAGCAGTTTATAGGCCTATGCAATATTGTGGAGCCTGGGATTTTGATTACAGTACATATATTAGACCACTTTTAAACGGACTCAAAGAAGCACAGACAAGTAAAAGTGAAATAGTATGGACAGACGAGATGACATAAGATTTGAAGAGTTAAAAAGGGCAATATGTACAGCATTTGCACCATGTGTTAAGGATTCCAGACTCTAATGAGGAGTTTTATCTATTTTCGCATTCAAATGGAGTGGTGATGACAGCAGTCCTAGACTGGGCCTCATCACGACCTTGGCGTTATCCTGGCGGTAAATCTGCTGGGATACGGCAAATGCAAATAGCATTCTTGCAACTTTGTCCGGCGCTAATTACACAAGATTCCTAGTTGTGGTAAGGCTGTTACTCCCCATTTTTTGGGCAGTAATGGTGCTATTACCGCCGGCATAGTTAGCATCGCAATAATAATGCTGCACGCGGGCAGATAGTGGAAAGTTTTACCTTCAGCAAAAAGCTGGAGGTAAACCTCCAACTTTCTGCCAAAACTCAGGATTGGGCCGAGCAGTAATACAGCAGTAATAGCGCTAATGCTGCATTTTTGCCACTTCGCCCAACACCTGATGAGGCCCACAGAAGACAACATTAGGACATGGACATAAACCATTAGCTTATTACAGTGGGATTTTAGACCCAGTAACGAGAGGGCATTCCCCCTGCGAGCAAGCATTAGCTGCTGCTGATTTCAAAATTGAAAAAGCTGCAAGTATTACAATTGGGTGCTCAATGACGTTATTCATCAAGTTTATCATATTCTATGTATTCGTGTTGTTATAATGTAAAGCGCTTTGGTGTAAAGCGCTACATAAACTTAATAAATACAAATACAAATTCCTTATTCACCATCTTGCAGAAGCCTACAGACTACACAAGGAGCATCAGGATACGAGGTGATCTTTTCAAATCCAGTGATCAAAATTGTTAGATGTAGAGTAGTGAATCCAGCAACATTTATAGCAGAACCAGTAGAAAAGGAGGATTATGTACATGATTGCCCAACGTACATTTTATGACAATATTCCCCACATTAAAGAAAATGCTCTAGGAGGGGGGAAATTCTACTTATTGATGCTTCTTCAAAAATGTATCAAACGACAGGAGAGAGACATACGGGATAGGCAGTAGTGAAGTTAAAACAGAATGGTGAATTTGAAGTAGTGACAAGTGCAATATTTCCTTTGCATTGTTCAACACAGGTTGCAAAATTAGTGGTGCTTATCGCCGCAATTGAGAGATATGAGGATGAGGAAGTGATAGTGTACTCTGACTCTGCCTATCTGACGTCAACCGTACAAGTCTGATTGCCACGCTAGAATAGGAAGGGTTTCCTCCATGCAGACGGTACACCAGTGCAACATGCAGCACTATTGGACAAACTTATTAAGGTACTGAATCTCCCATTGGCTATCCTCGTGGTGAAGTGTACATCCCATACTAAGATGGCAGACATGATTTTTTTCAGTAGAAAGTGTTAATCAATTGTCAGACGATGTATGATGATGAAAGAAGGGTTTAAAATGGTATCCATTGTACAGTTAATTGAGCTGCAGTGTTGAGCTCCACAAGAAGAGCAAGATTTATTGGAAAGACAGGGGTATTTTTTATCCCCCACAGAGGCTATATGGAGACAAGATAGCACTGGAAAAACAGTTATGCCTCTAGAATTATTGAAAGTGGCACCGGATCAACTTCACTATCCTGCGCATATAACCAGAGAGAGTCTTGCACCCATGATTGCAGAAAACTGGTTTTCGCCAAATTTGTTAGAACACGTTGCACAATTTATTGTGAACTGTATTGTCTGTCAGAAATTCACCGCAGGATACACCTTGCAAAGAGTGAGAGAAGCAATACCCATCCAAAGGTCCTTTTCAGCATCTGCATATAGATCATGTGGATATGTTGCTAACATGCAATGGCTACAGATATGTGTTAGTGGTAGCATGTCCCATTTCATGATGGATTAAGGCAGGTGCATGCACACACCCTGATACCACATGCGCTGCCAAATTTCTTGTACATGAGGTGTTTCCTAGACGAGGTGAATGCGAAGTCCTATGGTCTGATAATGGGCCACATTGTGTAAATAAGATGTTTGAGCAACTATGTTTATTGTTTATGTTTATTGAATTTATATAGCCCTTTACTCCAAATAACCCATCTATTAGGCATAAAGCATACATTTTCATCTGCTTATCACCCACAGGCGAATGGTATTTGTGAGAATTTAAGCGGACTCCTCAAAGAGAGGATAGCCTAGATACATATGTATTTGAAGAAGGGAAAGTGATATTGCCTACCCCTTGCCCTGTTTGCATTAAGAACCCAGCCTGGCCCAGATCATAACCTGACTCCTCATGAGTTGGTGACTGGACACCGCATGAGAGTACCCCTTGCTCCTCCCACTCAAATAAAAACTGATGCCTGTACAGTAGCAAAAACATTAGGGGATGAGATGCATGATTGTCAAATATGACTGCTAGTGTTTCTTTCATATCCCAACAAATCAGAAATCGGAGGGAAGAGTCAGAGAAGATTGAAGAAGACAGCCAAACGATCAACCCTACTGTACTTTTGAAACCACTTAGTTTGTATCCTGGACACCAAGTGCTCATCAAAAGCTTTGTCTGCACTTGGCACAAGCCCTATTTTGAAGGATCGTACCTAGTAGAGGAGGTCACCCCCATTGCCGTTGTGATGCTGTAAATGCATTGGAGGTACAGGGCCTCCATGTCCTTGTCCTGCACTCCTTTTATCATGTGTGTTCTGTTTTAAGTGAAGCTCTTCCTCGTTTTGGTTTGGTGTACAAACACTTGGGATACTCTTATGGCACCCATGAGTGGGGGTAGAACCCTGTACCCCTAGTATATGATTTTGGGCACCTGTGTGTGGCCCACAGAGCAGGGTATGGGCTGGTGGCAATTACATGCTGAATTTGACAGGTGCTCTGAGTGTCCTCCATTTTGGGATACCCAGTCCCTGCCATTGGAATCAGTCGATTCCTGATAGGAGACAAGATGGCTCCTGTGGCCTCTTGCTTTCTATAACTGTTACCTTGTTTTCCCAAAGTCCTGGGAAGCCTGACTCTGTCCCTTCAACTGACTGGCTGTTGGGTGGAAGTTCCATATATAGTATTGTGGGGAAGTCCATGCCAGACTGGATGGAACCTTCCCAGTGACTGTATGTTGTGGGTACACCATTGGGGAGGGACCTGGGTGAATGGAGTGTGTGACCAATATACATTTAATGTTATGGTTTTCTGGTTTCTGGTGTGTGACACAATGACTGAGACAACCCTGCCCGAAACTGGTATGAATGCAGTGTGGCGTGCTGAATGGCTCTCTGCTTGTCCCAATCCACATTCCGTTGTTGTGTGTGTCTGGATAGAGAAGAATGGTCTGAATGTACTGTGAGCCTGATTGGCTGCCTGCCTGCAGGAATGCCCCAACTGAATGATTGGCTGCTGAGCTTGGCCCAGCAGTGTGAATGAGAGACAGAACAGTATATCTGGGGACCTCTCACTTACTGGAATTGTTCAGCAGCTGAAGTCGAAACTTGATGCTTATCCTTGAAGCCCAGCTGGAAGAAGGCTTTGCTGCTGCTTTCCTTCATCGCAATCCAAAAGGTGTCGTGTCTCCAAGAACTGACCCAAAAGAAGACCTGGCTAGGAGACCTCTTCCCGAGCTACGAGGGAACATCGTGCACCAGCTAACCTTCACCAAGGCTCCCTGGAAGTCAGCCATCGAAAGGCTGCCGACCGGAGACGGGGACCGCTGAGGAATCTGAAATGAAGCACCAGGATGTCGAGGCAATCGACAACCATCACCGTCGACCGAGGTTCGGAGGACCACTGTAACCTCATCGACCGGAGCCGCAATGCTCCATTACCTAAGACACTTTGAAATCAAGGACGCCCTTGCTCATCACCGTTGACTGCTTTGTCTCGCTGGAGAAAGTCAAGGTCGCCTACGAACCAAGGAGAATCCGCCAGTGGGTTTCCCACCACCCGAGGTCCACAATGATGCTGATGAAGATCCGTAAGCCAGCCGTGGTTGAGCCGCGATCGCTGATGCCAACCGCTGATGACCCGACGCCCCTTTGCTGGGCCTGCATTCTTCATTAACTCTTTGCAGCAACAAACTATCATCATCGAGGTACACTGCACACCTTATCTTCGCAGGACATCCATGCTCATTCGCCGATGAGCGACACGAAGGCCGAAGCTGCAGTCTCAACAACATTGTTCACCTTTCATTTGAGGGATCTTAAAGGGAGTTCACTCAAGAAGGATCTGTCAATGACCCGTCGACGAACTCTGCTAAACCAGGTACATTGGGGTAGTAGAATATATTCAGAAAGGAACAAGACTCTGCTAAACAATATATGGACTGGGCTTGTCAATATATTCTATTTACAGGTTGCCCAGGTGGGGGGGATCCTCACAAAGAACTGTGTCTTGTGGTAGGGACCAAGTATTCTGCCAATTGTTAAGCCAACTTGTTTTCCTTCCAAGTCTATTGTTGATTCCTTTTGCTATTGATTTGTATGCCACTTGAAACTGTCAGCAGTTGCTGTATTTTAATGCAATCAAGAGTAATTGTGGTACCACATAGAGACTGTATATATTTACCATTAAAGTATTGCCTGAGCACAAAGTGTGTTATTGTGATTGTATATATAACCTGAATCTTATTTATATAAAGAACTGAGTTACGACTAACATAGCGTGTGGACATTCCTTTGTGGGGGCTTGGGGATTACACTGTACTTATGAACCAACCTGAATCACCACCTGAGAGCTAAGCCTTGATTGCTTGTCCATTGCTACCGCTTAGAGAATCTTGGCTGGGGTGCTCTCTGCTTCTACTCTGCAATATAGAGGGCAGGAGTACAGAAACCCCCCCTCCAGTCTTTACACTGGTGGCACCGGTGGGATGCTTATGGCTTTAAGAATCAGTGTGTAACCTTGCCACTTACAAAATATCCACACTTTGTGAATTTGAGGTTTAGTTGTGTACTAGATAACTACATTACAAGCAATGCAATCTATTGCAAATGGTAAATTGACTAGGATGAGCTTAGAGGCACTCCAGAGTGCTTGCAAAGCCAAACATTGAAGATATGTCTAGGGCTGAGCTGATAGCTGCCCTGGTGTCCACTACCAGACTGATTGTGAAACTCTTAATGAAGGTGGGATGCAACCATTGAGGGCTCTGCACCTGGGGTTGTTATTGAATCTGTTTCTGGGAATGTCACCACCCCTACTGCCTCTATTCCAAAACCCAGCAATGTTTCTTCAGGGAATTCCTTGGAACTTGAATTATTGAGGATGAAATTGGCCTTTGAATATAAAAAGATGGAAACTGAACTTAAGAAAGAGGAGTTGGCACAGCAAGTGATACTCAAAGATACGTACACTGAATGTCAAAGAATCCAGTTGGAGAAAGCTAGAGTGGAGACTTCGGCAAAACCAGTTGAGAGTGTCAGATCCCCTGCAAACAAGTTTATGAAAGATTTGGTTGGTGTGTATGTGGAAGGTTATGATAGCCTCCAGTGGATTGAAGCGTTTGAAATGGCTTGTGGAATCCATGATTTTGATAAAAGATATTGGGCTTAGTGTTTGTTATGCAGTGTGCCTCAGACTGGTTATGACTGTATTCTGAAACTGAGTGTGGAAGAAAGGGGTCAGTATGAGTGCATGAAATCTGCTTTGATTGCGACATTTGGCAATGCACCTACCCAATACCTTAAAAGGTTCAGGGAATATAAGAAAAGAGAGAATGTGTCTAGGATTGACTGGGTGAGTGCTGCACATATTAACATGACGGAGTGGATTGATAGTTACAAGGTGAAAACTTTTCCTGAATTGTCCCACCTTTTGTTTTTTGAGAATTTTTCGGAAGCCTGTTCACCAGAGCTGCGTCAGTATGTTGCTGACCAGAACATTTTGGATCCCTTTAAGCTGCCCAGGCCGGCTGACAAGTGGGTCTCCCACCGGGTGTTCCCTAAGGAACCCATTGGGAAGGACAAGGACAAAGAAAAGGGGGCCTCTCAGATGTCTGAGGAGTCCCAAATGCAATCACAGTTGTGTAAATCTAAACATTCCTCTCCTAAGACTCAAAAATCTAGTGGGGATAAGTCCTATGTGGGTGGGAGTAAGAGTAGTGGTCCTCCTGCTGCAAAGCAGGCTCCCAGTGCCTCCAGTACCATAGCCCACATTCCTGGCACTTGTTGGGACTGTGGGGTTCTGGACCACAAGAAGGGTGACCCCAAGTGTAAAGGTAAGGCACTTGGAGTCCAGGCTGTCAGACTGACCTACCCTTGCTTCATGCCTGAGGTGGAGGCCACTGTCCTCCCTGCCTCTGCAGGAATCACCTTTGTACACCTGTAGAGTTTTCCCTAGTGTCCCTTGGGGACTGGGACCAGTACGCAGAAGTACTGGCTACAATCCCACAGAACACCCGCCGATTTTTGGCAAGTGTCCTCCTGAATGGCCAGCCTTCTACTGGTTTGAGAGACACCGGGGCAGTATGACAGTGGTGGACAGGACCCTGCTCATGCCAGATGACTATGTAGGTGCTCCTCTGAGAACTACCAGGTTAGCTGGTGAGCCTCCAAAATTATCTCCTGTAGCCCTAATCACCATCACGATTGCAGACAAGACAGCCAAGCTTCCTGTCCTGATTCAGGACAATGTACCTGCTAACATTTAGTGAGAAAATGATCTAGTGGAGTTGGGGTTGATCTCTGATGGTCTCCCCCTAACTGCTGCTGCAGTCACTAGATCTCAAGTAACACCGGGTCTGACTGTGAGTGAGGTACCCAATTTGAAGGGGATACGCAAGGCAAGACGGAAGAGTAAGAAGGCCACCTCTGAAAAGGTCGCTTCTTCTTATCCTGCTGCTTCAGCAGCTCCCACTGGGATTCAAGCTCCCGACGGACTGGATCCAGTGGTAACCTGAGACTCAACTCCAGAGAGAGAAGAGCCAGAAGACCCTCCTGCGGGAGAGCTGCTCAACCCAGAGGATAACCCCGACCTTCAATGCCTACTGGCTGAAGAGGGACCCTCTAGGGGGGACTTCTGCAAGGGACAGAGAGAGTGCCACTCTCTTGAGGGTCTGAGGAAACAGGCCCAGGCCCAGGCACAAGGTAAAGTACCTGGGTCTTTCAAGATTTAATGGGAGGGCGAGCTCCTTTGAGGCGTGCCCACTAATCCTGAACCTGGTGCCCTCAAGAGGTTGGTGGTACCCCAGGTTAACATGCCCTTTGTACTGCAGTTGGCGCATGAGGTGTTCTTAGCTGGTCATCTTGGGACCAAGAAGACTAAGCAGAGGCTCTCTGCAAATTTCTAGTGGCTCCGGATGGGAGAAGTGGAGTCCCACTGAAGGACCTGCCCCACCTGTCAGTTGTCTGGCAAGACTGGAGACAGTGTCATTGCCCCACTGCAGCCTTTGCCAGTGGTTGGTACACCATTTGAGAGGGTGGGCATCGACATTGTCGGTCCTCTTGACCCTCCCAATTCAGGCGGACATCGCTTCATCCTGGTCTTGGTTGATCATGCCACCAGGGACCCTGAGGCTATACCCCTTTGGACCATTACTGCCAAGGTGGATGCCAGGGCTCTCCTGGGCATTTTTACCAGAGTTGGATTCCCTAAAGAGGTGGTCTCTGACAGAGGATCCAACTTCATGTCGAGTTACATGAAAGTGATGTGGAAAGAGTGCGGAGTAACCTACACGTTCTCCACCTCCAATCATCCCCAGACCAATTTTCTGGTTGAGAGATTTAATGAATCTCTCAAGGGTATGCTGGGTGCTTTGGAAGAGCCCATAAGGAGGAAATGGGATGTCCTCCTGCCTTGCCTGCTGTTCGCTTACAGAGAAGTACCTCAAGAGTGTGTTGGTTTCAGCCCCTTTGAGTTGCTCTTTGGACATCCCGTGAGAGGGCCTTGATCAGAGAAGGTTGGAAGCCACCCCTCCAGGTCCTGCCAGGCAAGTTAGGGACTATATGTAAGGACATTTTAAAAGTAGTTGACAGATGAATATCTCAGCGATTAGCTAGGGGTGACAGAGACGCGCAAATGAGGCTAAAAAAACAAAATAATTGCTGCGACTAAGTTGTAACATGGTGAAAGCAGCATGATTCACAATGATAGTTATACATAATGTGTCAAGAACAGAATGGCGTGTTTACTGATGCAAGGCACAAAGGGCCGGAACTTGGCAGCTGGGCAAGGAGAAACTCTTTGCAACTCAGAGACATCATGGCAGAGACAACATGGCCTGTTTTATTTAATTAAGAACAAAGGCAATATGCTTGTCCTCTCCTCTCATCTGCATACACATGTCATCATGCCGCCAGTACACGGAGAGTGTGACCACATGTTATCCGATAAACATATGTCCTTTTCACTGCAGAAGTAATTTAGAGTTTACCAAGCATATTCAAGCATGATGAGGTCATACATTTTTATGGTATGTTTTATGGATGGCACCTTAGATAGAGAGTTACCCAATCAGTAGGGTGGGACATATAGATACTATATGTAGCTTAGCAATTAGGACATCAGGATGACTTATGTGCATTATATAAAATGGGCTTTCTGTTCAAACGTAGAGAAGAATTTTAGAGAGAGAGCTTTGCTGTTGATCTTGTTTTCTCCCCAGCTTTCACATACCTCCAATAAAGTTGGGTTACCTTGCATTTGGCAAACCACCAGCCACTCTGTGTTGTCTCTTTATTGGCAAATACCAGGTAGAGGGCTGTATTTTCTTTTTTTTATTGGTTTAGCTGATTTACATCAACTTTACAATATTTTTGAACACATTCAGTTAAAATAAATTCCCAGCATTAAAACATATATTTCAGTGTACACTGTGCAAATTACAAGTTTGATAAAATAAACAATCAAGTTTATCCAATATAATATAGAAACTCTGATAGAATTAATTAGGATTTCTTCCATTTGGATCATCGCCATTAACTTCCTTCAGTTTCAGTGCATACAAAAAATTAACTATCCCAATTCTGAGTACAATGTTGTTTCCACAATATATCATTTGCCATAACAAATCACAAGACAAGTTTTGATACTCATATACAGAGGGCTGTAAATATTGTCTACGCTCGGTAGACAACACCTCATAATCAATCAAAACATGACACAAGGTTTCTGCCTGTCCTCCAACTTTGCAGAAACAACAAACATTGTCTTGTTGAATAAGTTTCCATCTCACTTGAATATCTTTAGTTGGCCAAATATTAAATCTGATACGCATGAAATCATTTATATGTGACAGTGAGGGAGATTTTTGTAAATACGGTTCCAGATCACTATACTGTTTATGCTGATAGGCATTTTCTCTAAAATCGCGGTATAGCATAGATTTCTCTCCTGTCTTGATCCAGTCGTGCTGAAACAATTTAGTTTTCATTTGACTGGATTCTGCAATAGGTCATCCAAAGAGGCGTTAGCATCAGCTAAAGCTTCAATAACCACCATTCTCCATTTTCTCATAAAGAAATCTTTGGATGCAAAGACATATTTGGACAATATGACTATGAGAGAAGTTGAGTCAACGGCAAGGATACATTTCCTAAACAATCCAGTAATTTATCATAAATATCTCCTACGTAGTGAAATCAAACCCAACTCATTTCTTATCCAAGCCAAGGGAATACATTTGGGTAATTTCAAAATTCTTCTCCAAAATTTGCCTTCAAATCTAGACCATACCAACTCTGGGATCAGATTTTTCAACTCAGAACCATACAGCAACACTGGTGTCACCTTTTGTTGGTAGAATGTTAAGGCAGGTCTTAAAGAAAATGTCCCATAAGTGTTATGAATGATGTTAGCTTGTGACATCATCATTCTTAAATTACCCTGCAAAGACTCTAGGTACACTTTGTCATTACAATCGGCAATCAACACACCCAGATACGTATATTGTTTAACAATTTCAAGTTCCTTGTCTTGCAAAAACCATCTGAACCTCTTAGCTGTGTGTTTATTCTGTTTATTGCAAACAATGACTTTTGTCTTCTCTAAATCAATGGTAAGCATATTTTCTTGGACATACACCGCCAGAACATTCAGTAGGTGTTGCAAGCCCTGAGGAGTTTTTGATACCAAAACTAAGTCATCTGCATACAGTAATGCAGGAACTGATTGTGACATCAATTTTGGTGTGTCAGTTAAGATGTCCTCAAAGGCAGCCTGAATATCAGAAATTAAGAAATTGAAGAGAACTGAGGCAAGAATACATCCTTGCCTCAGCCCATTTCGCGTCTCAATGTCAAGAGACAAGGAACCGTCTATATCCAGTCTAACCTGGATTGTAGTATCAGTGCATAAGGCTTTAATGAGACTCACCAAATAAGCAGGACAGCCATTGTGATTTAGTTTAGCAAATAACAACTTTCTTGACACTGAGTCGAACGCTGCACGTAAGTCAAAGAACACGGGTTGCTTAAGTAACGCAAAATGAGAAATGATTGCCTTGATTGTCAATAGATTAACAGCTGTTCCCATTGTTTCAATAAAGCCCGTTTGGAAGGGAATGCGCTGAGAGTTTTGTGTCACCCATTTGTTAAAATCCCAAGGATAAAACGGGAAAAGATCTTACCCGGGGCATCGATAAGGGCAATCGGTCTGTAATTGTCAGGACAGGACTGATTGCCCGTCTTAAAAATAGGTACAATTACTGATTGTAGCCAAGTTACAGGAATCACATTCGAACTCAGTATTTGCTGAAAGATGTTGAATAGAATCTCAGACCATATGTGAGGATGTTGCTTGAACATTAAGTTGTTTAGGCCATCAGGGCCAGGGGCTCTGGATTTACTTAATTTTTCAATGAAGTATTGCACATCCTCTCTCAGAATTAGCAATTCAGCAAAGTCAGTCTCAATCCCGCTGATATAACATGGGTGTGATTTGGGAGAAGGCTACATTTTGGAATAATAAGTAACCCAGTCCTGCTCAAGAACTCCATTTATTTGCACAGGCAATTGCCTTGAGTGAGTGGCCAAATTAAGCAATGTCCAAATTTGTGAAGTATTTTTGGAATGAATAGCATTCAACATAACCTCCCCATCGCATTGATGCAAAAGCGCTTTGTGTGAGCATAGCCAGTTGTTATATTTGCGTTTCAGCGATCGTATAACTTGAGATCTTTCAACAGCAGGGAGCTGAAGTGCTCGCTTTTTATATTTACGAAAATCTGCTTTCTTAATTTGCACATATAAACAGGGGGTGATCCTGTCCTCACAAATTAAAGTCTACAATAACTTCTTGCAGTCATGATTCACACCTTCCTGAAAAACCTGAACAGCGGTAACTAATAGTTGTCGCTGGGGGAAGAAACAACCACCTTCTGAGATTAGTCTACATAAGCATTTTTATTATTCTGGCTATTCATGTAGCTTTGTGTTCATTTTTTTCTCAAAAAATGTTAAAAACCAACATGATTTTTTAAACATAACAACCAATAAAATAAGTGACAATGTGCAAAAATAGTGGACAATGCAAAATGCAGTCAATTACAAATATAGAAGAGAGGCAGATAGCATGTCTTTTTGATGTGCTTATACATAAATTCAAAGAAACTAGAGATCCACACAATATTACGTCATATGAATCTCAATCTCATAGTTCTTATTTTGTAAAGTACTGCATTTAGTATCTGCTTTCTTAAATTCAAGCAGTACGGGCCAGTGAGGCTTGAAAAATAAAGTCTTTTGGCGTCCGGCACTAGTAGTGTGCCATGGAGGGGCTTAGTCAGACTTTGAAAAGTTGAGTCTGTCTGTGCCTAGCGCTTTGCGGAATGACCAGAAGGGACTGGTCCAAGACCAAGAGAGACTGGTCGACATCTATAGAGAAGTGACGGAAATTTTGTGTGGTCCTTAATCGTGGTCCTAAGAATTTTGCCACGTGGATCACTGACGTTTCGGTTATTGTGAGTCACAACCTTCTTCTGGGGCCTTGTGTGTGCAGGTCTCCCTAAAAACAGACAAAGGACATATGTGTACTTAGTAATAGGTACATTGGTGTTTCTTGGCTGAGCAAGCATTGGAAAGGTAAAAGACCTTATGGGTGAAAGATAAAACCCAAGTGATGGGCTGGAGGACATTGAGGCCCTTACACTGACCTTTCCGTGAAGCAGTAAAGGGGTTCTGCTCCAGGTAATTCTTTTAGTTCTCAAGACAACAGAAGCAGAGATCTTGGAGTGGTCTGCTTCTGTTTCGCTGTGCTGCATTGATGGCAGAGACAGTGTGGTGAAGGGCCTGTCTTAAATCAATGCCCTGTAGTTATATAAATGACAAAAAGACAAAAAGAGGGGCGATTTCACCTAATGGAAGGAACAGATTTTCTCCATATAAAAATAGGGATGAACGCAAAAAACACAATGAATATAGTCCTCATTTACCGGCCGCCCACATGTTTAGGCAACTTCTGCACAGAACTTGCGAGTTATCTCCTCCCATTACTAAAGCCCAACGCACCTTTTATTGCGATGGGTGATTTCAACTATTGGCTGGGCCACCCTGACAACCAGACGGCATCTGAACTTGCGCAACCTTTCAGTGATCTGGGTTTCACCCAAGTAGTGCAGGTCCCTACCCACAAACTGGGACATACCCTCGATTGGGTAGCAGCTATTAATAGCCCGTATTATGATGTCTCAGTACCACCCTGCCAATGGTCGGACCATGATGCTGTTCACTTCTCTATCACCATACCATTCGTTACTAAAGTTCAAACAGCTCGCTCGGTAGCCGTTGCATATCGTAACACCAAGCCCTTAACTATGGATAAAATTGAAGCCCTTTCCTCTAAGACTCTACATATCTTAGAGACAGATAATTTGGACATTCTTACTAAAAAAAGTGTTCTAACCTTAAACTAGTGGCGGACTCTCTCACTCCTATAAAAGACAAAAACAAACCTTCTGAAAGGAAACCCACAAACCCTTGGTTTTCATCTGAACTCCAATCCCTCAAAGCCCTCTCTCTTAAATTATTCTATAGCTGGAAAGCCAATCAATCACTCACAGCACTTTCAAAGGAAGCTGCTATTAATTATAAGAGAGCTGTTACGGATGCCAAGAAATCCTACTTGGATTCCAGAATTTCTCAGGCCATATCGAACTCTAAAGAATTATTCGAAATCCTAAAAGAACAAGAGGCTGTCCCAGAACCGGCACTCTCCGCAATCATTAAAAATGGCGAGTGGTGTCTGGACATCCAGAATGCTATGGCAAATAAACTGGATGGTATCCGGGATTCCATAGCAACCAAAAAAAGTGCTACCGACACACTGGGCACCCATCCAGTTAGTAACACCTTCATTAGGGATCCCAATATCCCCATCTTTGATTTCTCACCAATTTCAGAGGAGGAGTTGGCTTCTATCATTAATAAACTTAAGGCAACCAATTGTACAGGGGACCCCTGCGCCTCAACAATCATTAAAATATGTCCCCCGTCTCTTGTCCAAGCAATATGTAAATTTGTAAATACCTCGTTGCAGAATTGTATGGTCCCAGATGACCTGAAACAAGCATGGGTTACCCCTCTATTAAAAAAACCCAGCTTGGATCAAAACGTCCCCACCAATTATAGACCCATAACTAATACCCCTTTCTTACTTAAGATACTGGCCCGCGTAGCCTATATCCAAATAGCGCAACATCTCAACTCCTACCCTATCCTTAATCCTTTCCAGTCAGGGTTTAGACAAGGTTTTGGTACGGAGACCTCGCTTCTGGATCTCAAGTCTCAATACTCCAAAGAATGGACACACAAAAGATCTCCCTTCTGATCTCCTTAGACCAATCGGCAGCGTTCGATCTTGTCGACCATGCCATACTAGCAGATAGGCTCATGTCCGTAGCCAACTGTTCGCAGGCCGCTACCAACTGGCTACTTTCTTTCTTATCCAACAGATCCATCAGGGTTTGTGCCAACAATGCCAAAGCACCAGCAATCCAGACACTATTCGGAGTGCCACAAGGCGCCAGTTTGTCGCTGTGCATCTATAACATCTTCATGTCTCCCTTTTTTGCCCATCTTGCCCAGGAGGGCATTCTCTTTTCCAACTATGCTGATGACACTCAAAGTGTCATCCCTCTTACAGGCCAACATGAGGAGGATGAAAAAGAACTTAATCGCATCTTTGCCATGATAGAACAATGGATGATGCTGAAAAATCTTGCTCTTAATCGTAGCAAGACAGAACTCATGGTCGTGGAATCGGACAGCATTGTGGCCAAACTAGACCCAGCTTATAAACACTTCCAGCTGGGAGAGGCCCTAATCCCTACTCTTCCTAAGGTTAAAATCCTGGGTATGGTTTTGGATCAATCACTCAATATGAAATCTTATGTGGCCAGTACTGTATCTTCTGCCACCTATTATATTAAACTACTGTCCCACCTGCGACCTTTCATCTCTCAATCCAACGCAGAGACCATCGCTAGAGCCATTATTGGCTCTAAATTGGATTACTGTTGTAGTTCATTAGCAGGCTCCACTAAAAAAAACATAAATCGTCTTCAGGTGGTCCAAAACGGAGCAGTCAGAGTGGTATCGGGTCTTACACTCAGGGCACATGTGTCTGAGGCACGGAGAGCGCTACACTGGCTGCCTGTAGACTCAACAATCTCCTTTAGACTCATGGTCATCACATTCAATTGCCTTAAGGGCAAGATGCCCGCCTATCTTCAAAGGTATATTGGAATAAAATCCTCGGTTAGAAATCTTCGGTCTAACAACCAGAACTTGCTCCACCAGCCCAAAGTTAAAAGTAAAAAAGCACAATGTGGTGCCTTCCCCTTTGCAGCAGCGGAGCTCTGGAACACTTTGCCAGACCAACTGAGAAACTCAGCAGCTCTGGGCTCCTTCAAGAAGGGCCTTAATACTTTCCTCTTCAAATAGTCGCACTCAGTCTGCAGTTCCTTTCCTTAGATTTCCCGGCCGACTCTCTCAATTTTTTTTGTGTCTTGTCTGCGCCCTCACACCTATGGGTTTATGGTTGTGCTCTACAAATGTAATCAAGTAAAGTAAAGATTTAGAAAGGAATCAACGCCGTTGCAGTTTTGAAATTGGCAAGTTAAGAAAGCACCAAGGTGCTCTGTCTGGGGAGTGGGGGAGGCTGATGGTGTATGCCTATGAGTCAAAAAAGTTTGCGCTCACCATTCAAATGTATGTGGATAGGCACTCCGAGGTTTGCAGCAATGTGTGGATGCTCCGGGTGCCTGGCTAAAATGGAGCTGTACTATTAGCGCGTCATGCGCGGACTCCGTGTGGCTCAGGAGTGCGCATGCGCATATGGTGGGGCGTCCGTGTTGTCATTGCCATGGAGACGTATGTGGCAACGGGAGACTAATCGTGAGTTGTAGTCTTGGGTAAAATGTCAAAGTGTGTACCTTTGAATTCGCTGGCCGAAGGCAGCGCATATTATCAAATGAGTGGGCCGCTATGCTGTTAGCCATGCTTGAGTCCCGTGAAAGCGGTAAGAGACATGAGAAAAGGCAGGAACACTCATATGCCTTTCAGGGGTCCCAGAGGGAGGGGGTCGTAGATTTGGAAATCCCTGATGGATGGCAAACTGGGGGACCTGAAGCGGGGTAGCCGGTAATTACTATTGTCAAGACAGGAGGCCATATATGCAGGGATGCCATGGGGAAATTGCTAGGGTGGCTGCGCCTATAGAGAGGCCGGTGTGGTAAAGTCCCGTCATCGGTGTAGGGCTCTGTGTGTGACTGTTGCTGTGTGGATAGTCATCTGGTCATAACGGTCAGGGCAGGGACCTCTGATTGGCACCTAGTCTCATGTATTATGTGTAGTGGAGGCACAGTCGTGACAGAGGGTGCATCACACTGTGGTGTCCTTATGGGCAAGATGGATGCAGTAGGACATGTTGCGAAGGCCTAATGTGTCCATGATAAAGGGTGAGCTACTCTTAAGGTGTCGAGGCACTTGTTGAAGGAGTAACTGCTCACCACTGGCTGTGATTGAGTGGGCAGGAGGAAAGTGTACATCCTGCGGACCGTTATGTGTCACTAGAGAAATCTGCTGGATTAACCAAATAATACTGATTATCCAAGGATGGTAGCATGGTAATCAGTGGGGGCAGCTTCGTTAAGGCCTTTGGTCAAGGTTTGTAATTTGAAGATCCACCAGGCTTCCTTAAAGTTTAAAGCATTGGAGGTATTGGAGGTCTCCAGGACTCTATCGATTATCCACCATTTAAAGGAGTAATGTCCGTGTTGGTACTCCATGAAGTGTGACACTAGAGGTGCTGTATGTACTTTGCACCTGATTGTTGATTTGTGTTCCCCAATTTTTTTGTGCACCGGTCTTGAGGTTTGTCCCACGTATCTTAGTTTGCATGTGCAATTCGATTACATAAATTACATTAGATGTTTTGCAATTCGTTTTACCATCTATGGGGAATGATTTCAATTTTGTGTTTGATTGCAAGCCGTACAGCTTCCACAGGGATGGTGTCGCCGGATCTCGCGCATGTTCCATAATGTGGATCTGAAGGGTTTGCGTCTGGATCTGGCATGAGTTAGAAGATCTATCAGATTTTTGTTTCTCTTTAGGGCCATCCTTGGTAGTGGTTCCTCTGGTAAGTTGAGTTGTACTATTGGCCAGAATATTTTAATCATGTGTTTATATTGGGAAGTATTGGCTCCGAAGGTAGAGATACAGGCCAACGTGTTGTCTGTGGCAGGGTCATGTACTTTTGGAGTGAGAATTGTTTCTCTGGGTGTATATAGGGCCCTCTTCATTGTGTTTTTTAACAGTTTTTTGGGTATCCCCTGGTTTCCAGTTTCTGTTGTAAGTTGCTGTCATGGATCTTGAATTCTCTTGTTTCCGTGCAGTTTCTGCGGATCCTGAGAAATTGCCCATACGGCAGGTTATTGCGTACGTTCTTGGATGGTGGCTGTTGTAATGCAAAATAGTGTTCCTATCTGTTTCCTTTTTGCAGATAGAGCATTTGAGCTGACTGTCGGCGATGCTGATATTGAGGTCTAAGAAGTTGATGTTAGTGTTGCTATTGCCCATGGTGAATTGGATATCCTCAGATTGTTCATTGATCCACATGAAAAAATACTGTAATTCTTGCCTGCGTCCTTCCTAGATGAAGATGATGTCATCTATTTATCTCCGCCAGAGGCGGATGTTTTCCTTGAATGGAATGTTTGTGTTCAGTATGAAGATGTGTTCATATTCAGCCATATAGATTATGGCCATGCTGGGGGCAAACACCACCACCATAGCAGTACCACAGGTTTGTAAGTAGAATGTGTCGTTAAAGTTGAAGAAATTATTGGTGAGGGCTAGTTCAAGCAGTTCCACTATAAAGTTCACTGGCACTCTCCTTTGTGTCATATGTGTGGTAATGTGGTGTCTGATACATTCAATAGCTTTGTCCTGGTGGATGCTTGTGTACAAGCTCTTTATGTCCATTGTGACTAGTTGGTTGTTGGTACTGTCAAATGGTTGGTGCTCGAAGGTGGTAATGGTTGTCATGGTATGCTTCAGATATGAAGCAGTCTGTTGGCACAGGGGTGGAAGTAATCGATGAATTGACATTTTGTTCCAGGATTGAACCACACCCTTATGCTATTGGTCTTCCCGGGGGTGTGCTGCTGTTCTTATGAATCTTTGAATCTTAGGTAAAGCATAGAATGTAGGAGTTCTGCCCTCTGTGGTATTGAGGAAGGCATCTTCTTTTTCAGAGATCCAATCTCGTTCCAGTGCAAAATTGGAGATTTCTTGTATTCTGGATTTGATAGCGGGGGTGGGATCTTTTTTCAATTTTTTGTAGTTGTTCTCTTCATTGAGTAGTGTCATTACCATTGTATTGTACTGATCTGTATTCTGTATCACAATCCCCCCTGCTTTGTCTGCTGCTTTGATAACTAAGTTATCATTATTGGCAAGATTTTTGAGGGCTTGGCGTTCTCCATTGGTAAGGTTTTGTCTCTGGTGTTTTTGAGAGAGTTGTAGTTTCTTGATTTCAAGTTCAATGCATTTTTCAAAAGTGAGAATGGATGTAAGTAGCTCACTATCTTTTGGATTGAAATCTGATTTCAGTCTTAAACCTGTGTCGTCTGTAGTCTGTGGACAATCTTTATCTTTAAAGACCGAAAAAAGTTGAAAAATTCACTGTCAATCTTAAACCAGTCGGTGTTGTTGGTAGGGACACAAGATAGACCTTTTGATAGTAGTGTGGTTTCATCATAAGTAAGAGGAAAGCCCGATAGATTGAAAATGGGTATCATGTTCAGTGTCTCCTGTTGCCGCTGCGTCTCCGGCTGGGGCGGTTCCATTGTGGGTAATTGAAAAAAGGCATTTGTAGTTCTTAATTTGCACATCAGAATCACAGACATGTTTTGCTTGATAATAACAATGGGTTGTTAAGCAGGAATGCAATTTGAATAACTGCAAGACAGAGGTATATGACTCATCAAACCAGAAATTGTGATTGCAAGCACCCAAGATGTTATTATTAAAGATCTTTAGAGACTGCTCGTTGCAGCTGAAACGAGTTCTCGAGTTGTTAGTAGTCAGAACGGGCTGGTAGCTCTTGTTCGTAGGATGTGGAGTCACAATGTCCCATGAGCATTGTAGCGACAGCAACACATGATCGCTATGCTCTTGTGCTGTGATCTTAAATGCCACAGCACGATCAAAGGTACATCGGTCTGTAAACATATAATCAATGACTGATTCACCCTTACCGCAACGCCATGTGGTTTCGGGCGTGATATCTCCCGAAAAGATCCATTAAGCATAACAAATTTTCTTGCTTTCATAAATGTCAGCCATCTTTGGCATGAGGGATTATTTCTTGTTTCAGTTTGCGGCAGACACTGCAAGTTTAAGTCCCCTACTAAAATAGTATTGGTTATTTTCAGTGTTTGCGAGGAGATATTCAAGAGGTCTTCCAGATCACCAAGAAACTTTTTGTCTGAGATGGCCATGGGATTTTGGTACATATTAATCAGGGCAATCACCCCACCTTGGTATTTGATCTTCACCATCTGTAGGTAAAAGTTTGGAGCCGCCCATGGAAAAAATTCATACCCATGGTTTCTTGCAACCGCAACTAGGTCCAGATGAAGGACAGCCTTTGGTGGAAGATTTGGCCGGTTGCAAGATTATGTTATGGTTGTTCCATGTTGGCTGTACCGGTAACCACATTTCTTGTAGTGCTATTAGATCAAAGGATGATATAGCACTATGACTTGGACCAAAGAGGTGAAAGGAGCCACGAGTGTTCCAGCTCACACCAGACGTGGCCTGCAACTTATCAGTTAGTTACAGCACTGGTGGTCTGTTGGTGTTCAACAAAAGTTTGACTTGATCTATTGGAATCATGAGTATGCGTGTAGATATGAGGATGTTTAATTGGATGTTCAAGTTTGTACATTTGAAGATGTTTATTTTGTTGTCTGTCTTTATTCATTGTTGGATCAAGTGCCAACACGAAGCTAATACAAAACAACTCCATTCTAGCTTGCCATAACACATTTCTGACAACATTGGAAGTCAACCACAATCCAACAATGGACAAGTTGTCATCATCTAAGAATTCAACTTGAGCAATGTCTGCAGAGGTGACATCCTGGAGGCTTGGGATTTCTTCAAAAATCGTCAACACACTTGATCTAGATAAATCATAGTTGGAAAAGGGTGAGGCGCGACATTTTAGTATGAAGCACTGATATTTATTAATCAATTTAATCTGCATGTCATCGTGAACTTGAGAGGTTTGCTGGGCTCTCGGGGTATTTCCAGTAGAACTAGGGTCTCGTCCTTTGGTAGAGGACGCTCCAATAAGAGGGGAATCACACTTACTAGCTACATCGCTCTTATGGGAGATGACAGGATTGGATAGAGGCCGAGGATCATTTAGCTGTTTTGAATCGATATAGTCCTCGATCCATTTTCGTGTGTCATCTTTCATTTGGGGACCGGCCTCTTGACACATCAAGGGGCTCTTATTGTTTGGAGCTCCTAGAATTTCTTCAGGTTTAGAGAGAAATTTTGCAGTTACAGAAGATGATCCATTAGAAGAGGTAGCCCTGAACGAAGCATCGGTTTCCTCAGCCTTGTTATTTCTAGGCCTAATAGCCTTAGTGGAAACCGAGAAAGCGTCCTTTGATTGCTTCAGTTCGAGGTAATATTCAATGGATTTTTGTATCTCCACCCTAAGAAGAGGGAGAACATCGCTAGATAACATAGGGCCCTTACAGCTTGATATGACCGTATCAGTGTTTAAATTTACATAGGTTTTAGCAGGAGCGAACAGAGACCTAGGAACTATCGGTTCACTCCTCGCTCCAGTACTTGTTGCGGCCATAGCAGAAATCAAGTCATTTAGGGGGGAAGAGCTTTCAACGGGTGCCGTCGTGGCGGTAGACAGCTTCCTCCTTTTCTGTGCTAGTTGTCAGTGTTTATTAAGTACCATACTGTTTGCACGAGTAGGAGGTCCCAGGGTGGAATGCACACGTCTTGCGAATTGCTTAACACTTGTTTTAGCCCGTCAAAGCGAGCCTTTTTGATGTTATTTTATTTTTGGGTTTGGAATTAGGTATAAACATATTACATTTCTCATTTGATTTTACCTCTGAAATTTTGTCCGGGGCTACCAATACATTTTTCGAGGGAGTAGAGTCAGTGTCGAATGCAGTGTCCAGCGGCCGATTCGGAAGTGAAGAAGATGGTGTTGGGTCTGCAATTGTCTCACTAATGGAATCACAGAGCCGTATTATGGCATCAAAAATGGGTAAAGCACCCTGCACAATCAGTGGCATTGGCCGGGCAGCCTTGCTTGCAAGCCCCCCACTCGCGACTGTGAGTAGATAAAACAAGACATGTCTCTCTCAGGCAACACACTTAATTTAGCAGATCTTCTCTTTTTATCAGAGTTATGCATCCAAGACACAATACTATCAATTTGAAAAGATTGATGTGCAATTTTAGTATCCAAGCTCTCAAAAAGTTTAGTTAATGAAATAATAGTTGACTTCATTGCATTTAGCGTGATTTCCAAAAGAGGCATTTGCTGATTAGAAGCTGGAGAATGCAGTGGCTCCATTATGGGCAAATCAAGCAAAGGGATGAGGGGTAAACCATAAGAAGGATAACATGGACTACAAGGGGTCGGTCTAGAGAAGGACATTGATCGATTTGGTGAATCATGGTTCGATGGCTCAAACATACTCACAGATTTGCAAATGCTAACGTTATCAGGAAAGGAAACCTTAGATATAGGCGAGAAACTTGCAGGCATACCAACAGAAAGGTTTAAGTTGGCTCGCTCTTCATTAAGTGCAGCAGGTAGAGCGGCCTCTAATAAAACTTGGGAAAAAAAGATCAGTAACATTAGATTCAGACGTTAACATTTCTTTGTGAAGCGGTACAGATAAAAATATATTCTGCTGATCCCTCTGACTAGTTAGGTCAACAAAAAACGGATCAGAGCCAGTGGTGTTTGTATCAACGGCAACCCCCATAATAATTTGAGTGTCCGTCAATGAAGTATTAGCTATGTTGACCTTACTTGGTTCAGAGTTCAACGTGGCTGTAGATGCAGTCACAGACGGGCAACATAAATTGTTCTCAGAGGTAGAAGTTACAGCTGTAAACGGATCGGAAGTGGCAAAAATCCCGAATTTCCCCCGCCGGATTTCTTACATCGTGTCTCATGGAAAATTGACCAGTTAGTTTCCCTTTGCTCACGTTAGGCACCAATATTTTGTGCGGTGTGGACTTAAGTAGGACTGTTGCTCTGGTAACAACCACGCAATCAGGTATTCTGGACTTCAGCGTATAGAGTCTGCTTTGCATATGAAGCGGACTAATAGTATACAACGAGGGATAACACAAATGTCGAATCAAGCCAACTAAGTAAGCAAACTCTGCTAAAGATTGCTTTTAACCAACCGATCTATTAAGCCACGCACAGCACAGAGGGCCGCTCGCTGCTCGCTGCAGAGCAAAGCAGCAAAGCGGCACCTCCGTGCATTTCCTGATGCGCACAGGCGGGCTCGTATTTATGGGAAGATGGCATGGAGGGTGGTGCTAACGTAATAACGTTAGTAAACTACAAAAATAAAAGAAACAAAGTGTTTAAAGAAATATTCACCACTTGAGTCCAATGTAGAAGTAGATAACTTGGCTTTAAGGTAGGCGTACCACTGATTCGGAGAAGTCAGGAACAAATAAAGCAGCATTCAGGAGCAGCAAAGCAGCACTTCTGTGCACTTCCTGAGGGCTGTATTGTTTTTGGACCTCTGATTTTCATCTGGTAGCAGAGTACGGTTTGGGGTTTTGTGGACTTTGGGGGGCTCCCCGCCACCCCTTCTTTTTGGACAGTGGATCGGTCAGGAGAGCAGTATTTTTTGTGCGCAACTAAACAGGAGGACAGCAGGAGCCGGCTTTGGAGTGGAATGCTGCCTGGTCTTCCACTGCCCGCTGGAAGCAGAGGAGGAGCTGGCAAATTGAGGGGTCCCAGATGCCCACAATCCTCAAAGGTCCATGGAAAAGTGGGTATGCTATGTGCATGGTAAAGTTTGAGGGGTTGAGAAATGTATTGTATGGTGTTTAAGAAACAGTGAAGTTGAGAAAGGATATCTCTTGACAAGGTCTTTGAAGGCTGCACAGTAGGGCGCCTGGGAAGGGATTGGTGAAGGGAACATATCTACTTATAGAATATACAAGGATCAGTGCTTCATTGGCTAACCCTTGTCTGTAGGGCATGCCTTGAACTACACAAATAGTACTGATTATAATGAACAAAACATCAGTTGATTGGCTCTTGCAATGTTGTATGTTAGGTTGTCCCCTAACCCCACTGATTGGTTGACATTCTATCCCAAACTTGGACTTTTAGCTCTTTAGCAGCATGTACGTGAAATGAAACCTAGGTGTTGAATCCCGTCAGAATACTCCCCATTTTCCCAATTAGTCCATCATCTGTCATAGGTAGGCCATCAGACAAAGTCTTCAGTTTGCAGTTCACCTTGTTGCTGCTCACTGTTCTGGCACATTAAAGGGATTGTGAGCACACCACTATCTTAGCTTAAGGCTCTAATGAATAGCCTTTGTTTTGGACTTCTAAGTCACATGTGTAAAGACCACAACTGTGTCTATTTCAGCCTCCCATTCACTTGTATTTGATTTAATTATGCAAGGTGCTGTTGCTCCTCTTGGCCTCTAGAGACTTGCTCACTCTCTTGTATGATTTTTATACTCTTTTAATTGACCAGCAGTTTAGCTCTCACAGACGTTTTCGTCTTCTTGCATCCATAAAGAATATTCCACATTCAGAGCTTATCCATGCACTCCCTTTGTGCTTTGCACTTATCCCCAAAAAAGCTTCTTCGTTCTGGGCCAACCTTGATTTATCATCGGGTCTGCTCACAGAGCTGCCTTCCTGCATTTTCTGATTCTTCCAGCCTTGACCTTTCTCTGAGGTAGCTCGGTTAAATTCGACGTGAGGTGTTGTCCATTTTCCTAATATGACCGTCCTTGCCGCATTACATATTCCGCCATAGTTTCTACACGCTGTCTTTCTACCTTGCGGTACTGCGCATTTACAGTTATTGGTCAGTATGTTTCTTCATTCTGTTTAGATCCATGATGACTTCAGTTTGAAGTTCCTGTTACTCTTAATGTTTCAGTTACAATGTTACTTAATATTTGATATCGTTTCAACATAGGTTCATATATCTTCTTCATGACATCACTTTGTCCTGGCCAGATTCTATTTAACGTTTGTCCATGATGTTCACATATGCATTCTGATATCTTGGCAAGCAACATCCTTCCATGTAGCTTTCAGTGCAACGGTACATTCTGTATGGCTGTCTGAGTGTATAACATCTCTCATACACTCAATGTGGTATAGGAACGGTACAGGGGTCCCATCTATGGCTTTTCTATTTGACTGTTCCAATATGGCGGTGGTGAGGGGGCGAGAACTGGCAAGAAAACATTTACCTGCTCCACTGCATTCCCCAATCTGGTCAAATCTTTGACCAAATTCTCTTCTTCCATGGTCTTTATCTCTTTTTCATCCTCTATCAGCATCTTCTCCTCATCCTGCTTCTTTTTTGGGACACATCTCTTTGTCACACCCCTCAGGTGGCCTGCATGTGTTCATCCACACTCCAGGTCATATGACAATACTCTCCAGATGGCGAACAGAATAACCAACATCCTACAAATCTTTTCCGATCCTTAGGGTATTGGAACTTGGTTCCTGGAGTCTCAAGAGTACTTTTGTTTATATTCTTACGTGTAATGGCTTCATTTTGCACCTGCTCACCCATTTCAGCATCAGTGTCAATCATTATCTTCATCCCAATAGCTTTCTTGGCTGTCTTCTTGTATTGTTCCATAATGATCCTTATGAGACAGAATCGAAGCAACATGAACACTACTATTGCTCCAAGCATTTTGAAAGCATTTGCTAGCCAGGTCGGAATCTAGGAAAACAAATATGTAAACCAATCATCATCTTCAAGTGCATCTACTTCCTCCACCATCTTTGTGTCGAATGTTGACAGCATGGTTATTGCTTCTGTCAGGGTTCCATTTCCTCTATGAGGAGATGGTATAAACGTAGAGCAAGATGGGCCGACCTTGGTGCACACGCCTCCTTCCATTGCTGTAATTAAGTCCAGGACATACCTGTTCTGGAGAGTCATCAGCCTGATGGCTCTAAATTCTTCTCTGATTGCTTTGAATCCTTTTATTGTTGTATCAATTGTCTCCAACAGCTCCCTTCTTGTAATCTGAAGCCACTTAGCATTTACTGCAGCTTGAGGTTGGCAAGAATATAACTGTCATTATCATTGACATCTTGCTGAACAGTTTCTGCTCATCTGGGATATTGTCATAAGACTCCATTGATTTTGCTGAGAAACAAAATGGCTTCTCTTCAGTTGGTGGGGTTCGGGTGATCTCTTCAACCTTAGATGTTCATACATTTTTGTAAATTCATCAATAGGGACTAACTTTGTGGAATCACCAATGCTGGTACATGTAGCATTACCATAGAGCATATTCCTACCAAATTCTTAGACAACTGCATATAGGCTCTGGATCCACAAGCCCAATATTGATCCATTAACACTGCAGTTCCTCCATTAATTCCTGGGACTTCAATTATCTGCCCACATTCTTTATTTTCCCAGCCAGGATCAGGCCATCATTCCTGAAGCATGGTGTTACATTTCTCAGTGGTATTATAGAAACTGGTCCTGCTTCATTGTCGACCATTGTGAGTAACTTTGAATACTTGGATCATGATTTCAGGCATTTGTCACTCACTATATGCACTATACTTGCTGATTCTTTCTCCAATAGATGTGCAGGGCAGGCCAATAGCCCTTCTTCCCATCCAGTCCTAGTGAAAACACACCCTTATATCACTAACTGAGGTCTTTCTCCACATCTTGATGCTCCTGGTTTTTCAGTGATGTCTGAGCAATTCAACTTCTTCATCTGGACAATCTTTATTCGTTCTCCTATCTGGGATGGATACATGAGTTTCTTGCTGGTCTATCCTAATCCATTTTCCATCCCTCTTTTTTTCACATAGGTATCTTCATATGGCAATGCCAATTTTGATTGCCATCTTAACATAGCTCATTTTCCTTCAAATTGTCCTCTGGTTGTGCATGCTGCTAGATGATTGAGGCATTTTACGTCATGTGAAGACATTTCTCTTGCAATAAAGGATCTTGCCACATTCATGGCGTACTGCATTAAGGAACAAACATAACATTCATCTGACATTCTTTTGCCCACCTCTTTCATGCGCTGGTACAATAGGTAATTCTTTAAATTAACTGAATTATCAAGATACGTATTTATACCTTCATGGTTCTCCTCAACATCCCTTTTATATCGAAATAAACACCTAGTTCTATTGTAAAACAGGCTGGCTGTGCCTTTAATGGGGACAATAATGAGTGTTTCATTAATATCCTCCATGTTAGTGTCATTTTCTGCAACACTTCGCAATGCAATAACAATAAGGAGAAAAACGCAAATCATAATACCAGCTGATATCACCATCAATATCACATGAAATCCTATCAATTTCTTAGATGGTAATACATCTATAAAATGTTGAATCCTCTCCATCTTGTGTTTACTTTAATATGTACATTTGTTATCTCCTTTTTAATCAATGGAGTATTAGAGCAATTATCACTCTCCAGACATTATAGTTCTTTGGGTCCTCCAAAAATGCAATAATGTATATTGCGCTTCAATGTAAAGTTGGATAACTCTGCATTATGTAGGAAACGAGAACAGATAAGAATGTATATACTAGTGTGAGGATAGGTATCTTAAATGATAGTCGATATTCTTTTTTTCTTCAAGGTCCAGACTCTTTTCTCATCGTTCCTTAAATCCTGTTTAAAAGGAGCATTCCAAGATAGCTGCAAAAGAGTGTTCCAAAATAGCTGCAAGTCTATTTTCTACTTGTCAAGTCTGTAAACCAATGATCTTTAATTGATGTGCATGTCATTCTCCTTGTTCTTGTTCCTAGACATTTGGCTGGGGTGCATGCATGGAACTACTTGTCTTGTGTCGTTTGGATGGATCAGCATACGCAGAACTAATTGTCTTGGTTCTATTGGGATGTCTTCGGGAGGGGCCGATGTTTTACCTTTATACGGTTTGACGTTGTGCAGATGTAGCCATGCTCTGCACCACTTCAATTTCACGGCATTGGGGCTCACTTCCTCTACTTAATGGGGGCCCTCAAAACAGAGGATGCTCCAGGTGTGTATGAATTTCTGCACTAACACCTGGTCTCCTGGATACAGATTTGGAGATTTGAGCAGATCTTCCATTTCAGGCACTTGATTGCTTCCTGTGGACCCCTCCCTACTGTTCTTGATCTGTTGCGACATGAAAGAAACTCTTGCAATCATTGTTGTTAAATAATCTTGCATCTCATCACCTAGTGCCCTCCCTACACTGTGGGCATTACATTTTACCCTAGTTGGAGGAGTCAATGGGGTTCTCATACAGCAACCAGTCACCAACTCATGAGGAGTTAGATGGTGATCCGAACCAGGTTGGTTTCTTAATGGAAAAAAAAGCAAGGGACAGACAATGCAACCACCCCTTTTTTAAAGTGAACTTAATTTTGGCTATCCTCTCTTTGAGGAGTCTGTTTAATCTGTCTCAGATACCATTGGCCTGTGGGTGATAATCAGATGAAAATCTGTGTTTTATACCTAGCATAAGTATTATCTGTTTGAAAGGTTTATTTACAAAATGCGGTCCATTGTCAAACTGCAAAGCTTTTCACATCCCTCACCTGAAGAACACCTTGCGTACCAGAAACTTGACAGTGCACAAGGCTTCAGGATGTGTGCACAGACCTGCCTCTATCCATCTAGAAAACGGTCATACTACAACTAGCACACATCTATAGCTGTTACATATCTGTAGCATATCTACACAATCTATAAGTAAATGTTGAAATGGCCATTGGGTCTAGGGATTGCTCCTCTTACTGTTTGCAAAATGTGTCCTGCAGTACATTTCTGACACACAATACAATTCACAAGGAACTGTCCCACATGTTCCAGGAGATTAGGTGAGAACAACTCTTCTGCAATTGTTGCAGCTATACGCTCTCGAGTCATATGTGCTGGGTAGTGAAGCTGCTCCAGCACTACTCACAATAATCCTAGAGGCATAACTGGCTTTCCAGTGCTATCTTGCCTCCACATCTCCTCAGTGGGAGTTAAAAAACACCCTTGCTTTCTCCTTAAATCTTGATCTTTGTGTGGAACTTGACCTTGTACTTCAAATAACTGAACAATAGACAGCATGTTAAAGCCCTCCTTTACCAACATGCATCGTCCTGTCATTTGTTTAATATCTGCTTTCTCTAAACTAGATATGGGTAGATATCTAGATATAGATATCTAGATATAGCGCCCAGATGCCTTTGGTTTGGGTGCACTTTACACATTTCAAAATAAATAAATAAATAATAGACTTCTTTTTTGGGCTTTACATCTGTGGCTTCGTTTCCGTGGGAAATTAAATATGCTTGTTTAGAATATGCTGAGCATTTTACATTTGCTAGGGTCAATGGGAGACTTAATGCTTCTATAAGCCTATCCAATAGGGGCGCATGTTGCACTGGAATGCCATATGCATGGATGAAGCCCCTCCTTTTCCAGCACGACAGACCTGCGTGCACAGTTGATGTCACATAGGTGGAGTTAAAGTACACCGTCACTTCCTCATCCTCTAAGCTCTGCAGCGCTTCTATGAGCACCACTAATTCTGCAGCCTCTGCTGAATAACTCAAAGGCAACCTTAAGCTTGTTGCAACTTCAAATTCACCTTCTCTATTCACTTTCACTACCACTGATCCTGTATGACTTTCCCCAGTCGTCTGGTCAATTTCTGAAGAACCATCAATAAAAACAACTCCCTCCAATAGCATTTTCTCTGATGTGGGGGATTTATTTATAATTCTCAATATACATTGCACAATAATGTACATAGTCATCCTCTCCTACTGGTTCTGTTATAAACATTGCAGGATTCACTGTCTTACATCTTACAATTTAAACACAGGGTTGAAAATAATCACCTCGTATCCCAATGCTCTTAGTGTAGTCGATGTACTTTTGGGTGTCTCTAAAACTGCGAATAATGCATGCTCTACAAATGTTACTGAACACCCCATTGTTATACTTAAAGCTTGTACAATTCCAAATGCAGCAGAAGCTAAATCTTGCTCACAGGGATAGTGTCCCTCCATTGCTGGATCTAAAAATCCCATTATAATACGCCAGTGGTTTATGTCCATGACTAATGTCGTCTTTTGTGTAAGAACTTCTGTCATGACTTCTCCATTCAAATGGTTATAATTTGGGATCCCCAACACAGGGGCTGTACTGATTGTTTTTTTTCAATTCCTCAAACTGTTCAGTCATCTCATCTGTCCACGTTATTGTGCTCTTATCTACTTGTGCTTCTTCAAGTCTTTTTAAAAGTGGTTGAATGTATGTGCTGTAGTCAAAAATCTAGGCCATGCACTAATTGCATAGACCTAGAAACTGTTGAATTTCCCTCACTATTTTAGGTGCTGCAGTTTTCATGATTGCTTCTGCATTTTCAGGAGTCACGTTTTCCCCTTTGTGAGTGATCAACTGTCCTATATACAAGACTACTTCCTGACAATATTGTAATTTCTTCTTGTCTACCTTATATCCTTTCTCTGAAAGTATAGTTATGAATTTAACTTCTTTGCACCTTTCCTCTTCTCACTGAACACCAAAATGGCATCTACATACTAAATGATTGCACTTTCGAGTTGTACAATACTCAAGTCCACCTGGAGGACTCTGTGAAAAATTGAAGTGGGCTCACAGTACCCCTCAGGCAAATTAGTATGTTTCAGGCAGATCATTCTATACAAAAAGGAAGTCGAATCTTGTAAATCTTCATGAAGGGGAATCGAAAAGAATGCCTTTTTAAATCGACAACTGTGAAATACTTGGCCATGGAGGGGATATTACACAATATCATCTTATTGTTTGGAACCAAAGGAAACTGAAGTGAGGATGGAGGCAGGGTAAGATAAAAGTAAGTCCTTTATTTATCAGACCCGGTGGCCACACCCTCACTCAGCCCCCTTCCAACCGTCAATATCCAACCTGGAATGCTGACCGCATAGTAACGTGAGCCAGCATTCCAAAGTACATTACAACACTTCTTCCCCCTTACCAACATACCCAAAATTAACCAAAAACAAAGCAGAAGAAAGCATAACAACTACTAACTAAAATAAACACACATCTGTGAGAAAGGGAAGAAATAGAAACAACACTAGATTAAAATAAACACACACATCTGTAAGATACTTAATGGATTAGAGAACATACTGCCTGGTGGCAGGTAGCACCACTGAATAAGAACACTAAGAAAAATGTAACAATGAACTTGCACGCACTTCTCACAAGCACGCACTTCTCACTACCACACTCACAAACATAATCCTTCATTCTAATAGGAGGTACCCGAACCCTCAATGGACGCCCCACATCACTATCACCCGATGCACGAAGAACACACTCCTCAGATGCCACACTCACTCCATCCCCATGACTGTCAACAGCATGTACTTCATTGGACCCCCCCCCACATGCTGTTCTACAGAAAAACCACTTAAATGAGATTCCAAAGTGGAACCACCATGAACTGATAGTGCCACAGTAGCACCCCTCAACACAACAACCCGTCTCTTGCTCCACCTTGACCCATCATCCAGAACCACATATCCTGTCCCCACCCTCACCACCACACATGGGGACATGAATGCACCCTTTGGGACAAACCTAGATTTTTTTAATGCAAATGCGATCCCCAACCTCGACTTCAATGTTTTTTTTTTACGCTCTGCTGTGTCCTCAGGCGATCTTGGTAAACACGCACCCTTTCCAACACCTGTGACATGTTCACTTCCATGATAACACCCCCACGAAGGGCAGCTGTCCTCAATCTTGACCCAGCCTTCCTATCCCTCATGAGCTCAAATGGTGATTTACCCGTAAACATCGAGGGTGTCGGCCTATAAAATACTGCTGCATCTAATTGCACTCCTTGTATACGCTGTCAAAGCCTCTGAAATCACCTTTTGCCAACACAAACCATTGGCGATGGCCACTGAATGGCCCCCATTAACAAAACCATTAATTCTTTCCACCAACCCATTGGTACATGGAATATATAAAAATGTCCTATGATGCCTGATACCATTGGTTCTCAGGAAATCCTGCAGGGACACAATTTGTACCCCATTGTCGGTGACCATACACCTTCCCTGTCAAAAATCTTTTTAAGGAAACCAATCACCTTACACGTGGTTACTGTTTCAAAAGCAGCAGCCTCGACCCACCATGAAGTACAGTCGACCAACACCTCCACAAATTTCAAAACACCCTCTAAACACTCCATGGGACCCATAATGTCCAATGCCACCTTGGACCATACCTCATTGGGAACATCCACTGGGTACACTGGTTGCGGGTGCACCACTCTTCTCTTATCACTCGTGGCACATGCCACACACTCCTTCACCACCAACTCTACCTCATCATCCATAGCCAGCCACCAATACACCTCCCACATCCTACTTTTAGTTAGGGACCTACCCAAATTCCCCTTGTGCGCCAGTTCGACAAGCCTTGCTCTCAAACTTACAAGAGGCACCAACCTATCTCCTCTCGTGACATCCCATGGTCCCTCCACCAATTCACTCAAAACATGCATGCAGCCCCTTCCTTCCTCCCTACCTTTGACCACTTCCCAGCCACCAATCAGACCATCTCTGATCCATGCTAACTCTACATCCTTGGATGATTCTTTCTCCTACTTGTTCTTATCCACATGGGGAAGCACACATTGCAGCTCAGTGCCTATATCATGCTCCCCCCGCACTTCTGGTTCCTCCACCTGCAATCATGTTAAACAATCTGCCACCACGTTCCTTATGCCTGGTAAGTACTCCACCCTGAAGTTGAATTCCTGCAGATCCATCATCCACCTTGCAATCCTAGGGGACACCGACCCCAAACCCTTGGTGGTGAGTACATATACAAGTGGTTTATGCTCCATCCTGATGACATATGCAATACCCCATAGAAATTTCTTGAAATGCTTTGAAGCCCAAGAAGCAGCAAACACCTCCCTCTCAATAACTGCATACTGCTTCTCGGCATGCCTAAGCGCCCTGGATGCGAATGCAATCGGCTTGCACACTCCATCCTGCCATTGCTCCAAAACTGCCCCTAAGCCGACATCACAGGCATCCACTGTGAGCACCGCCTTATTCTTTGGGTCAAACAAATTCAAAGATGGCGTCCTATCTACATCCTCTTTCAATTGTTAAATTTCAGCCTGACACTCCTGAGACCATTCAAACCTGGCATTCTTTTTCAATAAGGCACGCAAGCGGGGGGCGTGGCCAGCGTGCAAGCGATGAGGACGTGAATCATCTGTGCTCCCAGGGCTACCGGCCAGATCCGGTCAAAATCCTGTAAATATGAAGTGAAATCTCTTGGAAAATAACCCTTACATGCAGCGGAACACCACCAGAACGCTTTAACAAAGTGTGGAAGCAAACCGGTGTGGAAGTGAGTAGAAATCAGCAGAATAAGTTAGTGATGATCGGGGGAATACGCTAGCCAAAATTGCTGATGGGGAAAACAAGTGAAGGAGAACTCTGTGACGCGACTGAGCAACGGCATACTTCCCACAGTGCAAACTGCCTTGGGCACACTACCACAGAGAGAACAAACATCAGGAGTGAATATTACAGTGTGAAGTGGTCCACCAGAGGCTGCAACGAACAGAGGTGGAGCGGGCTCCCAATACACCATGCATTGGTGATCTGTGGTGCCAAGGAGGACTGCCCCCGGCCTCACCATCTATGGGACTGGACTGCAGGGGGAGGCCTGATACGAGGTGCCCCGAACACACAGCATCAAAATCGGCATACCACAGGAACTGCCGGTGGGAGGCTGCGGCATCCAGTGTAAGTATGTTTTCCCCTAAATTAGGGCTGTCCTGTGCCTGCTGAAAACAAAGCAAGTCACTGACTGCTGTGGTGCCGGGGAGCGACGATGTGCCACTGGCAAACTGGGGCTGATAGCGAGCGGAACACAACGATCGCAGGCGAGACCCGAGTGAGCATTCCTCCACTACCGTCTAGCTGGGTTGAGCCCACCCTGCTAATGAACCTGCACCAAACACCCAAAGCAGCGCATGCCGATCAGCCTGCTACACAACAGGTCAAGAGCATAGACAAAACAAGGCAATGTTGGGATCGAGTAACTAGCAAAGATACAGCCACAACAAGCGGCAGCAAGATCCGGATATTGGGAACTTCTGGATTGTCGGGCTCATCTATGACAAGCTGCAGCCCCAGAAACTGATCCCAGAGCTAAGGGGCCACTTCTACTTAGCCTAATGTGCTGAGACTACAAGTGCTACTTTGGCACAGTAATGCCTACAGGGCTGTACTATGGCTGGGGAAGGTGAACATTAAGCCTACACTGCTAATAAGAAGGGAACCCAGACATTGGCTACTATCAACACCTACAGAAAGCCCCGCTTATGCATAGGATTCACCAGACTTCACCAGAGATAAGATATTGTGCTCTGAACGCCACACAGATAGCCAGCCCACAAACAAAGGTTGAAGTAATACAGGCTGCTCATTGCTGAGGATATAAAGATGAGGTATAGGTAATCTCCATAGCACAACTGGGTGCACCTGATACAAGACGAACTTGCTGTGGTAGCTGGGGGTCTCCCATTGTTAGATCTGAAGACCCATACATACAGGGGGCACAACTTCCGCGTTTGATACCCCAACGGGATACTCCCAATGGAGCGCAGGAGAGACTACACATAGTGGTGCACCCATCCCACAGAACTGCACGCATTTGGCAGTAAAAGGTAGCAAACAATATTGAAAGGTTACCCGAGTCCCTGAGAGGGCTGACCGTCACCTACTGTGATCTGCTATGACTGGACTCCCCCGCAGGATTCTGGGATAACTGCAGTGCCTCGTACACCACGGAATAAAGACATAACACCCACAACTAGTCATAGTGCAACGCCCCGAATACCTCAGATGCACAGACTCGGCGCAACAAGGGCGAACATACCTCTGTTACGAAAGATTTCATATTTGAATGTAATTTTCCCTCCATGTGTCAACCCACAAACTTTTTGCTGCTGTTCTACACCTCGATCTAACCTTTGCCAGAGAAGCGCAGCCCTCAGCTACACTCCTCTGGGCTTTCGCTCACTTCTTATGGGGAAACTGACATGCCCTTAAAACAGTCAGTACTGGGAGACTTTGTTTCCCTTCGTCCTTTCCTCATGTTGCAGCTTGTGTGCAACATGTAACAAGAGTGCAATGTAACTTACTTTATCGCACCATTGGGTCTCTTATCATTCCAAAGGCCCTAGAAACTCTGGCTGGACTGTTTTATGAACTGTGCAGATGTGTCACGGACAGGACTGGTGGCAGCTATCGTTTATCTTTTGTTTTGAACCCTTTCTTGCTATGTTATCTGCGCTTACCACGTTTGGCACGAACAGGTGGCCTGGCTCCAAAATGACCATGCCATGAGGTTCTTTGTCCTGTCCTTTGGACATCTTGCCCCTTTACCTTCTCCAGGTCGAGCTGACCCGGGTCAGTCCTTATTTGGTCATGCACTTTCCCACGGAACCCAAAGCTTTCGCGGGCTTCTGCATGCCTTGTGTGTGTGCCTCCAGGATGTGGGCTATGATGTCTGTTCCCAATACACACCCTGGGTGCCAGAAAGTCTGGAGTCCTGAATGCCTGGGACCACTGTGGTCCGTGATTGGTCCACGTATGGAGTAAGTGTTTGTGAGCAGATCTCCCATTGGGTCCTCTCCGTTTTGGCGTGAAGGGAACTTTGGATAAGAGGAGGCAGTGAACACCACTACCATGTCGATCTCCTGAGTTCACATGAACAAAGGATAAGGAGCCAAGTATCCTGCAACAAGAAGCCGAGTCGAGGAACCGCTGGTGACCCGCTGGAAGGTTTGGCACCCTGAGCCCGCTGTCGTCCGGCGAGACCCCTCTGCATCTGATCGTCCTAGAAGGTCTGCGAAGACGCTTCAACCCATTGGAATAGTAGGACCAACTATTCTCGGCACCTTCATCAAACCCTGCAAGTAAGACTCTTCGGAAGTGTCCCTGGGCCAACAAGTGGGCTGACCAGCTTACGCGGGATGTTTGCTCTGTTACCGCCGCGGTTTCGAGGAAGCCCTCGAAACTTGGTATACTGCTTGCTCTTTGTCCGCGGCACCCTTACTCCGAATTTTGTACACTTGGCATTCCCAGGTCTGAAGTGAGACGAGTGCGCCCGGACCGGAGTAAACACGGTTACTGTTTTGCCCTGCGGTGGCAACGACCTGTGCAAGTTCACTGCACTTGTGACCCCCTTGACGCTGAAGCCGGCTGCAGTGGAATTGGGCTGATTCCTCCACCCGGAGCGGAGAAATCGCCCCAGTCCCATTTGGGAATCCCTGCTGTACCGCGGAAACTACACAGTGTCGAGACGTCCTGATTGTCACATTCGAACCAGCCAGCAAAGTGGACTGTACTTGCGAAGTCTGGGTCTGCCTGCGTCGGGGACCGGTGAGTAGTCCATACCCCAACTCGTGGCCCCTAGCACAGGAGCCCATTTTTACACACGAAGTGGCCCCCGAGGGCCCCTTTCCTTTCCACAGCTATTGCGAAATAGCAACCTCATCCCGCATTCTCAACCTACCACTGCCCGCAAGTGGAGGTCCTGCTGGAATAGTGGGGACTTGTTCTTCATCAACCTTATCCACCTTCCTGAGCTGCTAGTGACCCTCGAAGAGACCCTATTTTGTCCCTTGGCACAAGCGCGTGCATGTACTATTAAGCATAAGGCTCCTCTCTTCGTAGGGCTTGGACTGCCTCTTAGTTAGGTGTATTCTTGATGTGGTACTGGGTCTAAAAATTACTTGTGCTCCCTGTTTTCCTCCCCATCTAGGGGGTCTACACATTTTGTGCTTTTAATCCGTTAGACCCCTCTGGTCTTGTATATATATTGTGTTGATTGTGATGTGTTGGTTTACTTTAGTATTGTTGTGATTCTTTGCTATGGTCTATATTACAAAGGCCTTGTAATAAAGGAGTCTATATTTTTAATATAACACCTGTCTGGAGTAATTTGTAAGTGTCCTTGCTTTGTGTGCTCATTGAGGTCTTTCAGTCACCCTCACCCCTCTTGAGACTTAGTCTTGACCGCCTGCCATAGCTACCCTGATTGGTCTGGCTTGTCCAGAGGTTACCCTGTTCTAAGAAACTAGGTTGGCTTTCTGAACCTCTGCTCCTCCAGGTCAGAGTTCAGAAATCCCTCTTAACAACCCCTGAACCAACTTGCACAGCAAGACAATTGTGGTCAAGCAGGACAAATAAACTTTAAAGCTGGAAAGCCTGACATGGGTAAGGACAGAGCAAACCTACCACGCAGAACAGAATGGAGCAATACACAACCTCCGCCCCAGCTCCCCCAAAGGACCAAGCTAAATCTGGCAATGCACAGAGCGCAGACAATGTCATATCCCTCAAAGACGTCATGGCTGCCATCGCTGGCTCAAGAGCTTCCATGGAAAAAAAGATGGATAGCATAAGCACAGAAGTTTCCCTACTATGACATGATCTGCAGAAGCTCACCTCCTGCACGAGAGAAGCGGAAACACGCATAACAGAGATGGAGGATGGCCTATGCTCTATAAACTATCAAATGACCAGAGTGCTGGAATGCCTCAAAACGCTGGAAGAGCGAGTGAGGGAGGGAGAGGGAAGATCAAGATGCAATAACATCTGGATTTTTGGACTGCCAGAAAAAACAGAGGGCCCGAGCATGGAGCTCTTCCTCGAGCAATGGCTTGCGGACCTGTTTGCTCCTAAGATTTTCTCGAAGTTCTCAATTGAACAAGCCCTCTAGGTACCATCTGGAAGACAGATTCCGAGAGCACGGCCACGTACTGAGATAGAAAAAATCCTGTACTACAGAGACGGGTACGCCATGCTCCAAAGGGTCGATAACATTCAATGGCTCCAGAATCGCTTTCTTTCTAGACTTCACTAGGGAAGTGTAGAAGGCTAGACAATCCTTTGACCCAGTTAAAAAGCGTCTCCAGACTCTCAACATAAAATACAGACTTTTATTCCCTGCACAACTCAAAATATACCACAATGGAACGACTGTTCACTTCACGGATCTGAGAGAAGCGTGGAACTGGGCGGAGCGGAACTTGGAAGGGGACTGGAGAACTCACAGAAGACAGGAAAATGGCAGGAATCCGCCGCGACTAGAAAGAGTGCCACCTGAGCGACCACAATTCGAGCCGGAGGCACCACCCGATGCAGAAAATGATTAAAGTGAACACAATTGAGCTAATATAACCTGATAATCAGTAGAGGGGAAAGCTGCTGCTGCTGCACTACCATTCGTACCGCTAGAAGACACAACTGCAAAATCCGGCTTTGATGATAGCTGGCGGCCCAATGCACAAGGACCCACATCGGTTCTGTGTGAAATGGATAAGTGCAACTCTTATCTATTTGTAGTTTAACAGTGTTTTGAATGTTGTGTTGACGGGATTGACGACTGTCGACCTGTTGGTTTAACGGTTGAGTTCTTTGTTGGGCAACAGATGCTTCAGGTTGGGGGGAATGAGAGGTTTTTTGGTTGTTTTATGCAAGGGTCCACTAATCACACCAGATAGGAGCTATGAAAGGAGATTTCCTGACATGGTTATCAGAGGGCACCACCCTCATGGGCATGTCACTGTGACCACGGTTGCCTACACAGAGAATGATGCCCCAGGTTAGTACCAACACTAAACAATTGAGATTCCTAACATGGAACGTGAATGGCCTGGGTAGCAGCATCAAAAGACGCCTGGTAACACAGTTCATAAACAGACACACCCCGGGCATAGTGCTTCTTACTGAAACTCATCTAGCGGGCACAACATGTAACTTTTTCAAAAGAACCCACTATTGCACAGCGATACACGCAGGATTCTCCATTGGATCAAGGGGTGTACTGATCTTACTGCACAAGAGAATCCCATTGATAATTTCCAGCATAACACAAGATACAGTGGGGAGATTTGTATATATAAATGGCACAATGTGGAACCAAACCTTTGCTATAATCGCATATACTCACCTCCAACACTCATGTCTGCCTTAATTGAGGATATCACACCCAGACTGACCAATAACACAACGGACAACTGGATTAATGGGGGAGACTACAATGACGTCATGGACGTGGAGGTAGACCGCATGCACATAAGAGAGAAAAACCCTGCAGTTCACACCAAGCTAGCTACCTTCACCGCAACACTGGGATTGAGAGATGTATGGCGTGACCTAAACCCTGAGGTGCGGGAATAGGGGAATACTCATACCACTCGGGAGCTCACTTTCATGGCTAGATTATTTCTTCCTACCTGCAACAGATATCCACAAGGCAACTGACGCAACACTACTCCCCAGAGGCATCTCGGACCACTCCCCTCTACTAATGCTTATTGAAACAGAAAGGTCCCCTCCATCCTGGTGTCTTAATAACTATTATCTGGGATTCCCAGACCTAGTGGAGAAAATCCAAACCGCCACATCCTCATACTTTGAGGTGAACGCAGGATCGGTAGATAGCCCTGTGGTGCTATGGGAAGCCTATGAACTAGTGCTTAGGAGTGAGATCCTAGCTTTGATAGTGGCACATAAAAAATCACACAGGAGAGCTGTGGAAGATGCTGAACTGGAAGTACGGTGTGCTGAAGCACAGTATGTGAACACCAATACACCTGAGGCAAATAGAGCCCTGATCCTAGCACAGAAGCGCTTACAAAACACAACACTAGACTGTGCTAAGCAAGCACACAGAGTGATTAGGGCTAGACTGTATGAGACCAGTGACAAGGCTGGAAAGCTATTGGCATGGTTGGAAAGGCGGGATGAGGGACACCAGCAAGTTAGGAATATCATTACCGAAAATGTAGGACCGGTACCAGATATCAGGACATTGCAGAAAGCTTTGGAGCCTATTATGAGGAACATTATAGTCCCCCTACAACCCTCAGAGACACCACAGTACTAGATGAGATCACTCTCCCCTCACTAGACTAGAAAATATTACGGAGTTGGAACTAGTAGTGGCCATATCCCAACTTCAGACTGAGAAAACACTGGGGCCAAATGGTTTCCCGATAGACATATGGAAAAAATAGAGGGAAGCGAGATAGCCACACACATGCTTTGCATGTACCTACACTTGAAGGAACAAGGGATCCTCCCACTGGACCTGCGGAAAGCCAGCATCATAGTGATATCTAAGGAGGGCAAGCCCCCAGACAAATGCAGCTCCTATAGGCCGATTTCTCTTATAAACAGCAAAGCTAGAATTCTAGCAAAGATACTCGCCAACAGACTACAAGGGGTAGTAACGTCTCTAATCCATCCAGATCAATGTGGCTTTATGCCAAAGAGATCCAGAAGAATTAACATTTGTAGGCTTCACTTGGCGATTGAGAGAGCAACGGCCCTTCAGGAATCTCTTGCACTGCTGGCAATAGATTTCGAGAAGGCCTTTGACTCAGTCTTTTGGGAGGATGTGTGGGTAATAATGAGAAAGATGGGCTTTGGGCAGAAATTTATAGGCTGGGTACAACTCCTGTACAATTCCCCTGAGGCAGAGGTTAAAGTGAATGGGCGGTCATCACAGAGCATTAAGTTAGGAAAAGGGACAAGACACGGCTGCCCCCTGTCTTCAATGTTATTTGCACTGATAATTGAACCTCTAGCATTGATGTTAAGAAATACGCAATCATGGAGGAGTTTCCGCTGGGCTTGTGACTGGGAAGATAGTGTCTCCTTGTATGCCGATGATTTACTAATATATCTAAGCAACCCAACCGACTCTTGCCCCGTTGTCACACAAACACAGATGATGTGAATCACTGGATGGCATTGCCCCTGACCCTACTGAGGAGGGCGGCGCTGTTCAAGATGCTAACCCTTCCTCGCTTTCTGTACATATTACAAAACACCCTGTTACACATCCCCATGAATGAGTTCCGCAAAATTGACAGAACACTTACAAAGTTACTATGGGGAGGAGGACACCCATGAATAGCGCTACATACCCTACAATGCTCTATATGGGAAGGTGGTATTGGACTCCTGCACCTACAGACATACTATTGGGCCACCCAGATGGTGGTCATAAATTACTTGCTACATGGCAACACGGAACTACCACATATTTGCGCGGAACAGAACGCTAGGCAAGGAATCTCCCTGCAGGAAAGCCGCTACCAGGCCAGTATTCACCCGGCAACCCACACAACACAGATCTGAGTGGAATCACACAAACACATACGATGGGACGAGAAAATCACCTCGACTCAAATCCTATGGAAGAATAAACATCTCCCCGAAATCAACAAACTCCCGAAATGGGGTGGCTGGGAAGCAGCTGGAATATCAAAGGTCTGCGATGTAATAACAGAGGGAAAATTAGTGCCCTTTGAGAGCTTAGTGGCCCAATTTGGTCTTCCAATCAGAGAACACTATCATTATAGGCAGCTGACTCACGCCCTAAAGGCACAATTACCAGACCTCTCTAACCTACCGGAATGTACACCTATAGAAAGAAACATTGTTCTAGATCGCGTAGATGCCGACATCACCTCAGTTATGTATAATGCGTTCTCCTCCTTTGCCACGCCAGAACTCTGCAGTCTAAAAGCTAAGTGGGAAAAAGATGTTGGTTCATTACAGTCTGAGGATTGGACGATAACTCTAATGTACCCTCGGGAAACCGCCATATCTGCTAGGATCAGGCTTATACAACTGTTGAGGCAAATCCACGGATCCCAACTGCCTGAGATGCCATCGAAAGGAGGGAACCCTCTATCATATTCCATGGGAATGTCCTCAAATTCATCAGTTCTGGCAGAAATGCTGTAAAAGACTATCAGAGGTTATGGGCCGTACAATCCCTAGAGATCCTAGACTGATAATACTGGGGTTTGATGTGGAAGGAGAAAGGTCCTGTTTTGAAAAACTATTATTCTCAACAACCACGGGAATAGCCAAGAGAAACGTGGCACAACTTTGGGGCTTGGACATCGTCCCACAATATGATCAATGGGTGGCGGATGTAGATGGGTGCATAGCTATGGAGCACTGAGTTTACACAGAGAGAGGTTTCCCTGGGAAAGCTCTCAAAATATGGCAAAAAAGGGAGGACTGCTAATTCTATGTGTGCTATGTCTTAATGAAGAAACAAGTGTGTAACCGTGCTACAGACTGTACATAAAGTGTAATGTGCCCAGATGACCAAAGAAACCGACTCAGATGATGTGATTCAATTTGCAATGATCCGTGCATTATGTATGTAAGGTGTCAATGTTGTTAATTTGATGTTTGTTGTTGTCTCTAACAAAAGAAAACCAATAAAATGTGTTATAAAAAAAAATAAGGCATGCAAAATACGTCACACTGGTTGCCCCAACTGACATTTAATTTCACTGTCAAACCACTCTGCTGTACATTTTGCATGACTCGATGTACCCTCTTGTCATGTTCCCTTTTGTTCTTAGCCCACACCAAAATGTCATCCTGAAAGTAGCTCACACCCGGCCCACCCCCAAACAATTCCTACATCAAACGCTGAAAAACTGCAGACGCATTTGACGAAACCTGTATGCCACAAAAGGTGTCACAAATGAAGTCAAAGGCCACGATTCCTCATGCAGATTAATCTGGTGATAGGCCAATGACAGATCAAAAGTGGAAAACCACTCCGCGTGTCCCATTGTCAACAGTATTTAATTGATATTGGGCAGCGGATGACGATCAACCCACATATTGGAGTTCAGCCCTCTAAGGTCCACACACATACTTACTACACCGTCCTGTTTCCGTGGTATAACACCACAGGAGACAACCACTTTGAACTTTCCCTGATTATCCTTACCTCCTTCAACTTTTCCAATTCTAAGTTCAACCCTTCCTTGGCCAAAACAGGAACAGCTCTGACCTTGTATACCTTTGGTACTGCCCCCCTTTTTAAAACAATCTTGTGTGAAAATCTACGCAGCATACCTAGTCGCTCCGCAAATACTGTGGGATACTTGTTACATACATATTGTGCAGACATGAGGTCACCAGACACTTCCTCCACACTCAGCATGAGCACACTCTTCCCAGGACATATTTCTATATCAAAGGCTGCTTGCTCATCCCACCCCAAAACGCTTGTACCTTTATGTGACACATACAATTTTCCTTCCGTGCTGTGTCCCTTGAATTCAATTCACACCCATTCATACCCCAATACTTTTATGGGCACTTGACCATATGCACTGGGATTAATGTCCAGAGGTTTGATTGCAGACACCTCCTTCCCAAAGTTCTCTCTGTGCACTTCTGGAGAGATCATGGTATAAGGGGAACCTGAGTCCACTAACATTTCCAAACACACACCGTTCACTGTCAACATGGCTCCTTCTTGACCCCCCTGACGTGGAGTATTACCCCTTTCCTCATCACGCTGCTGTCAAAGGTTCCAGCGCTCCATGGAACACTGTCAGCTTCAATCATCCAGACATTCTGTCTTCCTTGGACATTACCATCCTCCCCGTTCATCCTGCACATCCTGGCATAGTGTCCTTGAGTCTTAAAATGCATACAGTCTACTGCCCATGCAGGATACTCCTTTGCCCCGCTGGGATGACTCAAACAACTAGATTTCTTACATGCCTCCCTCAGCCCACCCCCATAGTTCACTCTACTCGGTCTGTTAGGCTACCCCTCAAACATCTCACACTTTTTCTTGACATCGCTGCTACCCTTCTTGAATGGTGGCAACACTGCTTGGATTGACTCTCCTTGGCCATTCCTGTCCCTCTTCTCAGTGACAACTTGAACACTGGCACGTGACTCCTCTATGGCTCTCGCAAAATATCTACTACTTTGTCCCTCTATCCATAACTTTTCCCTGATCTTGGAATTGCTTGTTTTTATCACGATCTCGTCTCTTATTTACTCCTCCTGCACACCTGTAAATGTTCATGTAGCCATAAGGTTGGCAGTGCCATAACATAGGCATCAATGCCTTCCCCTACTCCGTGTGCCCTGGAGCAAAATGGTATCGCTCAAGTATCGCAGTGGGTCTCTTCCCAAATCGTCCTTCTAATTTTCTGAGAGCTGTTTCATATGCGCTCACTACACTATCCCCTTTGCCGCCACCTGGAACATACACCTCTTTACCCGGGAGAGGCCTGAAGACTGAGTCCTTCGGTCCCAAGACAATTAAAAAATGCTGCCTCCTTTTCGTCATTGCTGTACTTCACTCCTTCAGCTGCTCTCATGTATACTTTGAATGCATCCATCCATAAATCCCACAAAACTGTGTGTTCATCCGGGGACATTAAAAATACTGGCGCGCACCCCAGGAAGTACCAAAAGTACTGTTGGCTGTTGGGAAATCTTGTCTGTGGAGAACGCTAAGAACATTGCTTGAAATTTGAACGGTAGGAGCGTTTTGGATGTGACACCGTCTTCGGTCTGAAAGCTTGCTGCCCTTTAAGAAAATCCTTGATTCCTTGATCACGTGATGATCTAAACCCGCCCACCAGCAGCAGTTAAATATTCATCCCCCTGCGCACCCTGCGCGCGCACCTCAGGAAGTACGGAAAGTACTGTTGGCTGTTGGGATATCTTGTCTGTGGAGAACGCTAAGAACATTGCTTGAAATTTGAACGGGGGGAGCATTTTGGATGTGACACCATCTTCGGTCTGAAAGCTTGCCTGCCCTTTAAGAAAGTAAATATCTACCAACAATCACGAACATTGCTGCGCTAAAACAAGCACTTTGAATGAATCTCTGTGTGTGTATTGTGTAGCTTGTGTAGCTTGTTGAACCGCCCAACCCGGGTTATTACTAAAGTCCGTTCTCTGTTTTTTACATTAGATCCTTGATTCCTTGATCACGTGATGATCTAAACCCGCCCACCAGCAGCAGTTAAATATTCATCCCCCTGCGCACCCTGCGCGCGCACCCCAGGAAGTACGGAAAGTACTGTTGGCTGTTCGCTGTGCGATAAGCGATAAGCAGCGCGCAGTGAGCAAGGTACCTAGTGAAATAGAAGTGGGGGTGAACCAGGAAGAAGTACTGTAAGGGTAAAACGGTATGAGCTGGTCGCCCACTGTTTTTGCTTGCTCTGCTGACTGAGGGGAAATAGGCCCACAAGTTGAATACTGCAAGGTGGGTTCGCATTCCCTTTGACTTTGTGAATTGAGAACACTCCTGGTGGCTGGCTAGTACGTATGTGAGGATATCTGGATGTACGTGTACAGGCCATCTAAGACAAAATAGTAACTTTGCATTGACGCATACTAATTAACTGACTTCAATTACTGATATATAGAAAACTTTATGGCATTTAGAGTAATGGATGGAGGATTACGGAGTCAATGTAATGAGTTGGGCGCGCTTACCATTGCAGCCTCTCTGACTTCTACTAGCATAGATACGCTTGTTTGTAATGCCGCACATCTTATATTGAACCCACTACGTCAGAAGCTACAACTGCAGGCACTTCAGGGGCCGCTAATGCTTGCTCAATACTTTCATCACATGCGGCTATGATTCATGCCACTGAAAAGAATCCACCAACTACACCCCTCTTTACTTCTCTATCCCGTCATAGAATGATAAATGGATCTGTAGGGCGGCCCACTGAGGATGTTTTTGGAAGTTGCTCTGAATCTTTATTAGCTGAGCAACACCCCGACGAAAGGCATGAATTCAGTCTATCAGAGATTGTCATCTGAACATTAATCATGAGGTATTGCCGCTCCATTTATCATACTCTCCTGATTCGGCTGATGTTTCCATCAGGCCCACCCAAATCAATCTATCTGGGGGCTCTAATCATTCCATCGAGAATGATTTGCAATCCCTGTGTACCTTTCCAGTGATCATAAAATTATTAGATTTACTGGATAATGGACATGACTTGACCCACTTGGAGCTAAAGAATGTTAAAACGATTTCACATCATCTATGCTCCCAAATGGATAAAATAGAAGGGTTTATAATTGCCGCTGATACAATAAGAGCTATCAATCGCCAATCCATTTACAGGGTGCCCGCTCAAGTGGAAAAAGATACCCAATTGAGCGATGGGGCAGGCTTATTGCCTACTGCTCTGCCTGCTATTCCTTCTGCCCCTTTAACGTGTGACTGTATTCAAGAAATAAAAGAACTTAAAATAGCAGTAGAAGCAATGAACTACATGATTACCTCACACTTTGCTCAGATAAACCAACAAGCTGACGTTCCGGATAGTCCTTCGACTTTGGTACAAGTACTGAATGAGCAGCAACAAAAAGGACAAGAAGGGTTGTCCTCTGAAGAGAATTTCTCCTTTATGTCACGTTGTGTACAAAAAACTCACCTAAGAGCAATGAAAAGACATGGTAAGAGGAAAAAGGAAGCTTTGGTTAAGAAATCCACGAACAATGTGGCCAAGAACTTGATTCTACCATTGCTTGACCCCCCTCCGATCTTAGGCCAAGAAACAGTGATAGTTATTTCCGATGAGGAAAGCATTGATGTTCTACGATTATCCAAAGAAAGTCAGGAAGCACTCATACCAAAGTCAAATTTGAAAAGAAAATGAACATCAATAAGTAAAAAGTCTGACATAAGTTCTAAAAATCAATTGGAAGCCGCGAAAATGATAAATTCCCATCTCATCCTTGACATATCTGAAGAAATCTCAGGCGAGATTGCGGAAACCAGAGTTATTGAAGTAGAGGGTGTAGAGTCCAAAATGATCTCTCTTCATAATATCAAATCAAATTTAAACAGCTACTTTCTGATTTCGGGAAGAAGCTTTATGACTAGGAAAGATCCTACATTTGATCAAATGAGCGCCAACCCCAAAACTATTACTGACTCCAAATTGCCCTTGAAAAAATCATATAGTGCTGTGTGCCCAGAGGCACCACGTTACTCAGAGACTCCATCGAAATCGAATGTATGTAGCAATGTTAACATCTCAAATATGGCAAATGGTAAGAGCAAAATTGCCTATGTCGAAAATGAACTTGGAAAAGGCAATTCTAATTTAATAATAACGTCAAATGTTAAGGAAAAGATCCCGCACCCATCTAAGGAAGAGATGATGAGATCTATTACCTCACACAAAACTAATATTGTGAAGGAGAATGAAGGGATAACATCTACCTTCACTCCGAACCGTATCTCCATACATGGCCCTGCACTGAGAAAATCCTTAGCTGAAAACAGCAATGAGAAGCAAATTGTGATAAATCAGGATGCACAAGAAATAATGAGGAAATCCCTCCAAGAAGGCTTGGGTAATGCTGAAATATTAATGAAGTTATTATCAGCCGTTCCATCAAAGATGGAAAAAGTGGAAATGATTCCACCCTCCAGTATGGAACATAAAATCTCTGAGAATTCTCACCATGGTACACTAGAAATCCTGAGAAAGGCCTTATATGAGGGATCCGTGAATGTTGAAAAGCCTAATTTTATTTATTTATTTATTTTGCATTTTTAAAGCGCTCACACAGCCCGCAGGCATCGAGGCGCTGTTAGAGGAATTGTTCGTTTTTTTGTTGGGTAATTGTTTTTTTTGTCTTAGTTGCATATTTATAATGCGCTTAAACACCCAGAGGTTTCTAAGCGCAGACCCGGGGATCGAACCTATGTTGCTTCGTGTCGTCTTGCTTCCAAGGCACGCATTTTGCCGTTAAGCTATCCTCCCGGGACTTTAATACTTTATTACCATCTATTCCAGTGCAGAGGGCTAGGGTAGAAACCGGTCTCCCATTAAGAATAGAAGAAACAAGTAGGGAGAAGCAAATTGAAGGGGAAAGAAAATTGCATCTCGTTGGCTTGGAAGGAGATATGATTACTACTGCGGGGAGGCGCATTAACCGTTTTTTCAATTTGGTCTTATTTTCACGCATTCCCCAATTGAGAATGATAAAATCAGAGGACCTATTGAGAGTATCTATAACACAGACCAATAACTTTAGAGCCCTATGTTATCTGAGCTCGGAGTCTATCTTGAAGTTTATTTGTTTTAATCGTGAAGAGATAAAAAACCAAGGACAAATCTATTCACTTTCGAATTGGAATCAACGGCAGTCAATTTTCTAGCATACACTATAGCATACACTAACCCTGCGCTTGCTAAGCTGGCAGAGTCGAGTGTGACTGCTCAGATACCTAATCGAAAGGATGAATGTGATTTGCAAGCGCTTCTAAAGCAGGTTGCCTCGACAACAGGCATCTCCTGGCTGGAACCATTGATTACTGCCATTATAGGGACGAAAATTCAGCCCCTCTTCCTCATAGCAGCCTGAAAAAATGTACTTAAAATCCTATCATGGAACTCATGTGGGTATGCTAACTTAGTGGGCTGGCATGCATCAACATTGCCTCAGAATCAACCTACGATATTGATTTTACAGGAAACAATGAAAATGAGTTTCTTTGCCATTCCAGGGTATACCACATATTGTATGCTTGCCAAGAGGTCTCTGCAAGGCCGCCCGAGTGGGGGCCTTGCAATTGCAATTAATAACACTGTTAAATTACAGTCAAAATGGATATAGGAATCAGCAAGCATATTGGGTGTATTAGTGGAAACTAACATGACAAAATTTCCTCTAATCCTAATAATATCATTGGGCCTCATTCCGACCCTGGCGTTAACCAAGGCGCTATTAGCGCCTTGGTTGACACCGTTATTTTTCCCACTCTGCCATGGTGAATGGCGGAATTACCGCCCCATTCCAAGGTTGGCGGGGTCGGTAATTCCCCATTCACCATGGGCCCTTCCCCATTCCCATTTTTGCCCCATAGGGCTCAATGGGAATGGGGAAGGTGCTAATTACGGCACCGTAAATTACGGTGCCGTAATTAGCTCCTAGGTCCCGTTGCAGGTTGGTTTTTTAACGCCTGCAAAAAGTAGGCGTTAAGTACCAACCCGCAAAGGGAACTCGGAATAGGGCGGTAAGGGTTTAACGCACCGGTCTCGTTACCGGTGACCGTTAACCCTTACCGCCCTACTCGGAATGACCCCCCATTGTATTGGAATCCTGCCGGTGTTACACTTGATGCAATGCTAGATGAACTCGATGAATGTTTAGAAAATACAACCAACAAAAATCAGTCTGCAGAAATCATTATTGGTGGTGATTTTAACTGTTATTGTAGAGCCCCGAGTGAGAGCGGAAACCTAAAATTATCTAATTTATCTCATACAAGGGATGCGAAATTCAGAGAATTACTTGGCGACTGGGACATGGACATGGTCGTAGATGTGAATATGCAATCACAAATAACTTGGGCACGAGGGAATAAAACCTCAACAATAGATTTCATATACACTACGAGTAGCCTTGCACCGCTTACGCTATCTTTACAGACCAGTCAAATAGTAGCCAGCGATCATGCACATATCTCCTGTGCGTTGAATTTGTAATGTGAATTATTGGTCTCCAAGCCAACCTTGGCCTTAGTAGAGATCGATCGACCCCATGTCTCCATTAGATGGAATCGTGGTTTGTGCCTACAATTTATCAGGCACGTTTCTCATGAGATTCAAGCACTCGGCCATCCAAAAGTGAATAACGAAATGCCTATGATTGATTCCTATACAGAACTGATTAACAAAGCACTCATTCTCTTTAGTAAAAGGTATATTTCAGTTAACCATCCCAATCCCTTTGACTCTGCTTGCAAGCTCCTAAAAAGAGAAAAAAAACAAGGCACTAAGACAACTTAAAAGATCTTCCCTGGGAGGACTGCAATGCCGACATAAGCAGCTTCTTATTTTGAGAGCTTACAAGCAGAATCTCAGATTTGCTCGAATTCGTAAATATAACAGGGAGAATTGTGACCTTATAAAAGCTATAGTATCACACGACACTCGAGTAATCTGGCGCACAATCAGGAGTGGCGATAAAAGGTCTGCACTTGCTACTTATAACTGTATATCGGACCAAGTTTGGCAGGAATATATATCAGCTAAATTTCATATTCCAACTAAATTTGAGGTTGTTCCAGATGTACAGTTATGTTATAGTAGGATCGCCCGATTAGAATGGTCGCTGAAAGATCTTGAATGGGCCATCTCAAGATTATCTCATTCTACATATGCGGGCCCTGACGGCCTTCCCCCCTGTCTTTATAAAGCCGATCCTGAGTTTTGGGCATCTAATTTGACTTTATTATCAATACAGGCTTGATTCTGCCCACATGGACTACTGCGAACATTGTTCCTATTTTCAAAAAGGGCGATCCCACCCTACTGCAGAACTACAGACCTATTTCCCTGATTGATATGGATGCGGAATTGTTCGCTATCCTCCTCCTTTATGATCTTGAAAAAGTAATAAAGGAAAAGGACCTGTATTCGAAATATCAAATAGGATTTAGGAAGGGAATGAGTACGTCGTTAAATGCTGCCATTATGACCTATATGATAGATGGCACAAGAGGAAAGAACTCTCAATCTGTCTACATAGCCACGATAGACATGACGTCAGCATTCGACAATGTAGTACATAATATCTTGTGGAACAAAATGAGAACTATGGGTATTCCTTCAGTGCTACTTTACTGGTTCATTAAACTCTACACGAACAACTCCTATGAAATTAAAATCTCTGCTGATGGCAGAACTACTGAACCAATAAGCACATCCATTGGGCTCAAGCAAGGTTGCAATCTTGCAGCAATATTCTTTAACTTATATGTTTCAGATCTTGATAAAGAATGGGAACATAGTAATCTGTTCTTGGTTAAAGTTGGGTCTATGCATCTGAAATGGATTGCGTTTGCAGACGATATTATTATTGTTAACCTCACTCCAGCGGGACTGCAAATGAAGCTATAACCTTTTGAGGAATTGGCAGTCGCTCAACACCTGACCCCTAATCCTTCAGACTGCTATTTTGAAATTTGCCACCAAATAGAGCAGCAAGGGATATCGTAGGGAGATTATGAAAACACAGATCTCTAGCTCGATCAGCGCGATCTACTTGGGCTACAATCTCTCACCTTAAAATTCAATCAACGCTTGAACAGACAATTAAAAATAAGACTCGCCCACTACTGTCCCAAATGAAAATGATTTACTCAAAATTCTGTAAATTTTCATTAATTCCAATGATTGATTTTTTGACATTAAAAATAAAAGCGTCATCTTATATTCTCTTGACATCTGTCTGTGTTACATGAGTGCAACTTTAGATTGTATTCAGGGATCACGGATAAAAAGTGCAATGCACCTACCAATGTCAGTTCCAAATGCAGTGATTCGTCACAAGCTTGGCCTTGTGGCATTATCTGGACGCTGGCAATAGCGACAATTATGTCGCTATGAAAAAATCAATTTTCCTCAAAAAAACTCACTATATGAAGATCTGCAAAAAATGTTGGGTTCCACTCATTTGGCTTGCTTTTCTCAATATCAATCTAAAATGGAACACCTGTTAAACATTTCTCCAGTTTTGCCAAGGTTTTGGTGAAACAGGAGAGGCAGCCCAGACTCCCTTAAATCCAGTACCTGTCGGTGGGTGGTCCTGTGAGAGGAAATGGAATTTCACTCAGTTGGGACCCTTCCAGGAAGATGTGGCTGAGTGTGGACTCCATTTCATGTCGGTTGCTATGAAGATATCAAAGAAAGGTCAGCAGATCTCTTCCTGCCAGACAGCTTTTCAGAATTGGACAAATGGTTTCTGCAGGGCCCCAGTTCTAGTACTCCCAGACTATGTGCAGGGAATAAGATGTCAGACAGACACCTGTAAATCTCGAATTGGAGCACACTCAGTGCAGCCGAGTTCAGAAAAGGTTGATTAGCCTGTTGCCTAAATTAGCAGGCGTCTGATGAGAAAAGAGAAAAAATGCACCACAGTTATATCACAGAATAATCTAGAGCTTTGGAAATGGACCAGGTCTTTACAGATATTCAAAATGGGCATGCGCCTAAGCTTGGGTGTCAACATTCTAGTCTCAATGGCATCAGTATATTGTCTTACCTTCAGGATGAGCCTGACCCTTTGTAGGGTAGTGCTCAACTTTTTTGGCTGGTAGGCGTCTGACTGATTGCCATCTGGTGAGGATGTAGAAGCCTGTTTCCATCTCAGGAAGGCCAGTCTGCTAATCTGGCCCCCACTTTCCTGAAGCTCCATGCTAAAAGCAAAGTGCACATATAGGCACTGCTGCATCAGTCTGCTGATCTGCCACTTCAAAATCTTATCGGGAGCATTGGGTGTGACTGTTGTCTTCACAAAGGTCTGCCTCTCTGCCAGATGCACTGCAACCAGGCTCCTCATAGGAGGTGAAAGATCCTCTGTAGGTGCCAGCTGCACCTCCTGGAGGGGTAGTGCAGATCAAAAGGACTTACTTTGTAGCTGGAGACCCTGGATTAGGTCTCTAAGCAAACCAGAAGCCAATGTGCAGCCATCCTGGATATATATATATACAGAATGTAAGTAACCAGATGAGTAGCAAATGTATATGCACAAAAATGCAAGGTAGATGAGTCACATAGACGTTTGCTGCTGTAGAAAATATAAAATGGGTAAAACGGCCATGTTGAAAAGATGGACATCGGCTTTGATTAATAGTAAGCTAAAAACTCAAAGGAAAGAAACCAGAGCTACAGAGCTGACAGATGCTGGAAATGGATTTGCACACCAACAAAGGATAGCTGTTGGCCAGAAATCAAGGATGCCACAACAAGAAGCAATTGAAGAGTACAAAGGGAGTCATTGAGGATAAGCAATATACAGAGGACACATTTCTCTTAGAGTAAGTAAATGAGCAAACATTTGCAAATGCCAAGTATTGAACAACTAAATATGCAGAAAGCATATGTATGACGGAGCAACCAAGTCTCCAGAGGCCGAAGAGAGTCATGATACTAAGGATAATTGAATCAAATAGCACTAAATAAAAAGGTGAAATGGACAAAATCATGGTATCTCCTAAAAACAAGGCCTATTCATAAGCTCCAGGCGAAGATAACGATGTACTTTAACTCCCCTTAAAGTTCCAGAGAAGAAAAAATCCAGCAAGGTCAAGTACAAAGAAGAAGCCTTGGCTGAAGGCTTGGCTGTTAAGAGATGGTAGTCTAATTGGGCAATTGGACAGTAGTGTGATGTCCTCTGCACCTGGGTTTCGTTTTGCTTATGTGCTCCTAACAAGATGCATGTCCAAGGTTGGAAGAGAATGCCAACCTATCAGAGGGCCTATGCAATGGTGAACATCCATTATTGCAGGGGCCAATCCACTGTTGTTATGCTATTACAATCTGTATTATATGTAATCAGAGGTAAGTTCCAGGCATGCCTGCCAGATGAGGGGCAGCTAATGATGTTACTAACGCTTATAGAAACTATAAGTAGATATGTTCCCCTAACCAATACCTCTGTCCAATAGGTTTTATTATTTGCCACGTAGGATGATGTCATAGCTGATGCACATCGAGGTATAAAGCCTTTGTATAATCAAAATATGAAAGAGAATGTTTGGACTGCGATTTGTTGTTCGGCAGGTTTCCCTACTTTATTGAGCTGATAATAAAGTAGTACTTTGCCATACTCTTTGAGCCTGTCCAGTTATTTGGGCTTGAGATCATTTATTATGGAAATACCATTCTGCGCATAAGAACGGTACTGCACAAAATCATTTCCTCTGGAATCTCCTAAAAACCAGGCTCAATGCTGCTATTCCGCCAAAGACAAGAATAAGGTACTGTGAAAAGGCCATGTGCCCCTGGTCCATTTCTGGGACAGTTGTGACAAGTCCTATTTCTACTTTTTTCCTGAAAGCCATAATCTTTGAACAGTGTCATTATGGCAATTTCTTACCTGATTCACCCCGGCCCCAGTGCCCAGAGTGCTATCACATATATGTTCTGTATTTCCAGTGTCCTTTCCTCAGGGGTGTGTTTTTGTTAGTGTCTTTAGTTTAGTTATTTGCATTCTTGAGTATCTAATTAAAGTATTGACATTTTTATAGAACCTTGATTCGACATGGTTTTATTTTGGAGTCTCTGCACTATTGCTGTTTTAGGTTGCTATCGTTATCAAATTCACACCCTTCTTGAGGGTATATCCTGCTCTTGGCCCACGTTACCACATAATGTGTGCCAGTTTCACCTCAATGGTTGGGATCACTGCTACTTTGTAGAATGCGAGGACTGAGTAGGTGCTTTAGCCATTATTCATCTCTGCACTCCCGCAGAGCCACAGTCATGTCGTCACCTTAGCTTGCTGGCATTCCCTTGCATTGTTAAGCTTTGAGGAGCGGGTACGATCACTTTCACATGGTGCTGAACGATTGAAAGCATACGACTCTTCAGATGTTAATGGTCATGTTTCTCGCAGACAGAATGCATGGATTTTCTACATTTCAATACAATTAAACCCCCAGCACTTAAACGAGTAACTAACTTGTAAAATGCGCAGTAAACACGTCTTGCAAGGTTTACAGCAACAGACCTGTGCAACCACTTGGCAAAGAGCCTGCCAAAGACATTTCCTATGAAAATGAGAGTCCTGTTTGTAATCCTCAGACGGCGACTACACAAATGTAGCACGCTTCACATAAACAAGGCTTTACAGGTTCAGAAGGCAGGACATTTGAATTTAAAGGTCCGCACATTACTTAGCTTAATGTGAGCTAGGAAATGCGCACTTGCTGTAATAAATGTAAAACGAGTTTGAGGTCAGAGAGAGCAGAATTACTGAAATGTTCTAAAACTATTCAATTAAAACAAAGCGTCTTCTTTTACTTTGCATTTCAAGTATTTTAAGTCTGCTAGATAAACACACAGCATCTGTTTTCTGTTCCATCCAAACAAAACACTATCAACATATTAACTACAGTGCAGTAATGCAGCCAATTAAATGTAGAAATTGGAACAAATTAAACAGCAGATGTGAAGACCTTATTTGTAAAGCTGACTTGTTTCATGCATAGTTACAGGTCCTTGGACTTACCACTCTAACACACTAAGAATCTGAAGCAAAAAAATCCCCCCAAGCACAATATGTGCACGGAATGTATGTGCTTGAAGGTAAGTATACATATGTTATGTCTGTACATATGGAAAAGCATGAATACATCTAACGCAGTGTTTAGGACTCGGCTGCTCCTTCCAATGCACCCCAAAGATTCACATATGCTCTCTTACTTGTGCAGTATGTCCCAGCCCACTCGCGTCACACACCTACCTGCCAGGTTTCCCAGTTCCATGCGTGACATCTCAAACCAGTGCTTGTTTTTGCATTCAATTCCATGCTGGAACTTGTAGTGCGACCTCAGGATGGAGAGTGTGCATAGAAGACCCAGGGGTCTTGCTGCGGGACCTCTGTGCAGCAGGCCCCGCCCTATCACTGCCTAAGAGGCTGTCATGATGAGCACAAGCTCATTGCCTGAGGTGTCCGGTGAGTCTGGGTGGCGCTGCCGGGGAAAGGCAGGTTGCGAAAGGCTTTATTGAATCTCGCTGTGCGCCCCTTGCCAAACACTCCCCCGCTCCTCTACTGGTGCATGGAAGCCTCAGGATGGGGCTTCCCAACTCACGGTTGGCAGGTGCTGGCTGTTGCAGACACCTATCTCCAAATCTGCTGTCTGGCATGCCGCCCAACGTTCTGCTCCACAGGCTGCTTCCCCCTGCCGTCTTGGCCCCGGTGCAGGGAGGCCCCCCAGGACTGCGATTCAAGGAGGAGAGGACAGCCATCACAGCTCACTACCCTCCCCTGCAAGCCAGCCTGTTGGAGAGTATCTGATACAGCACGACATGAAGTGATAACCTAAACTGTTCATTACACTCCCAAGGGACACTGCAACACTGCTGCAGGATAAATCTAAGAAAATAGAAGTGGTGGCTATGATCCATAAAGCAAGTCCTTTCTCTCCAGACTGCCCTCAAACTGCAACTAAAACAGATCTACAGAACTTCCTTGCCGAAATAAAGAAGGAATGCCATAACAGCATGGTGGAGTTGATGCACAAAATGTTCTTCTTTGACAAGAGAATCATTGAGTCTGAGAGGCAGCTGGAAGAGGTTGAAACCATGGTCTGCGAGCAATCCTATGAAGAAGGGGAGTGGTAAGGGTGCATTGTGGCATTAGAAGTGTGATATGAGGAGATGGACGTGTCCCAGGAATACTCATGGAATCTCTCCCTGTGTAACAACATTCAGATCGGGGGGGGGGGGGGTAGAGGGGGAGGGTTCCATCTCACATCCTAGACAAAGGTCTCCATAAATTCAGTCAAAGCCTATTCCATTACATTCTAAAGCTTCCCAATGATGCAAATATGGAACTGGATAGAACACACAGCTCCTGCCAAATAGCTCGCTCTGCTCCACTCCACTCCAGACATGCTCACAAGAGTACACGTCTGCCTCGTGGAAGAGTGCATATTGACAGAAAAGATAAACCTCCCTGAATTCCTCTTTAAGGATGCTAAAATTACACTCTACCAAGATCTTGCCTCTGCAACACTTCTGAAGAGGAGAGACATCAGACCCATGATGCAATGGCTCCAGGGCAAAGTGAGAATTTGTGGCTGGTGGGGATTGAATCCTATTTAGAAAATGAAATATCATTGATAAAAATGTTTTGCACTAATCACACGTAAACAACAAACAGTTTCCCATACGAGGAAGAGGGGTTCAGAAAAACATTAAAAAATCCACACTAAGAGGTTCTACATCCTGATGAAGGCCCCAGTGATGATCAGATGGAAATGTTGTTTTGGACAGACATATTTCCTATTGGGGCCGAAACACAATGTGTCAACTCACAGTCTGATTAGATGACACGCTAGTCAGTTGTCCTATCTGGTTTATTGAGTTAACCCCATAACGTGTCACCTCCATGTACAAGATAAAAGAAAGCAATAATAAGAACGAGTTTATCAATTTGCAAACAGTGTGATGTATAAACTCAGTTAGTATTTGAGAGGAGAAACGTGTGGTTGGTTGTTGGCTGTAATTCATCGAAACTACTTTTTTGTGTCTTATGGTACAAAAAATAAGAAAAACGCGTTTACACTGTTGCATACTAGCCCCACGGAGGGATACATTTTTTAAATTTGTGTGAGGGCGCTGTTAGGCAGAATCACATGCAGTACCCTTGAGGAACACTACATGTAATTAAGACTACAAGTGTCAGTACAATTTCACCTTTGGTACAAGCCTGTACTACACAGTAAAATGGTAGCGATGGCTGAGCAGCCAGACCTATCTCAAGTGCTGAGCGATTAGTAGAAGAAGTTACACAAAGGGCCAACAAATACAGTGATTAACATAAACACTTATTCAAGGTTTCTTGGTAAAAGAATATACATTCATTTACACAGTCAGTTTGAACACAATACACTAGCAAGAGTAGCTCAATATCATACACTAATAAACCACAAATACACAACCAATAAGTTACTGAACAAGTTCAGCTCCCCTGAAGTGGGAGCAAAATGGCACTTCAGATACTTTTCAAAGGGGTAAAAAGACAAGGTTATAAGAATCAACAGCACAAATACTTGCATAGGCAGGGCAAAGGGTTTCAGTAAACTACAACCAGCAATTCAGTTCATAGGCCTGGGCCAAAGTCAATGGTTCAGAGTCTTTGTATTGGATAGCACAGTTCTGGTTGTAAACGGTTAAGTCTTTGCCATGGATCTTAGAAGAGTTTGGCTAGGCGAAATGTTTGACTAATGTTTAGGGAAGGACAAGCCTTCAAAGTCGGGAAAGTTTCACAAAAGATTTCCGGACCGCATTTGCACAGTACCTTAGAAGTGAAGAAGAGCTGTAGCTGAGGCAGTCTTTCCTGGCAGTTCGAACAGATCTCGCTGTTCCTGAGCTTCAGTTGTGGGCACAAGAAGAAGGACGTCAGGAGATTTCTGCTCTGCCCCAGGATGAGGCCACAAGCTTAGCAAAATGTCGGTTTAAGGTGTGAGTGCTGTAAAGTCCACGAGTTGGTTTCCTTCCCCCTGGCTATGCGGTTTTCAACAGCACTCTGAAGAAAATTTGACCGGGATGGGGACGGTGTCCAGGTGGCTTGCAAGTTGGTTGTTCCCACAAAACTCAAGGGAAGAAGTTAACCTTGAGGGCGTCTCTGTCAATGGAGTGTCAGGCAATTTGGACCTGCAGCAGGGCGTCACCGGTCATCCAGGAGTTGCAGCAGTCCTCTTCCTTCAGCTCGTCTTCAGTTCTTTCGTTCCGGTGGCCGACTCTGCTTTCCAAGTCCCAGAGACGTGCTTTTAAACAATTCTCCCACATTCATTCCAGCCTGGCTGCCACTCACACAGCAGGGTGGCTGTCCTTGCCGGACAGCCAGCTGGCCAATCACACCAGAGTGCATTCAGGTCTCCTAGGTGACTAAGCACAGGGAGTTTCGGGCACCTCCCTCGCATTCTGTCCATCCCAGACACTCAAGCCAGAGGAGGGCTTCAGCATTGAAACCCACCAAAGGCCAACGAACAAAGGGACCAAACCTGGTTTGGTACGCAGAGACAAACACAAGAAGGACCTTTCGTATAGGAAATGGCAAAAAAAGTCGACTGGAGTCTGTTTTTACAGATAGGTCTTGGGCGCCATATTGAAAAACATGGCTGACCCGATTTTTAGCTACCGTTGTTAGCGGTCGGGAAAAATCATGGTAGTTTGATCTAAACCACTGTCACCAGTCATTTAAAGTAGGAAAGGGTAACATTTGACTGTTACATGAGTAACTCAGGGGAAGCTAGGCAACCCCTCCAGCACTCTATAGGAAGATAGTGTGTGCTGGGTCTGTAAATTTAAAGAGACTAGTAAAGTCAATTTAACCTTACATGCTCTGGGAGACAGTAGTCAGTCCCAGAGAAGTTATTTAAACCTTGGGAAGTCTGAAAGATATGCCTGTGCCACTGCACTGAAGGTGCTGTGTGACACACAGAAATAGATGATGCCTTTGGGTTTTTTTTAAAACTCCATAAAAGTAAAACATCAAAATACATGGAAGAGTGGGGAATAAAAGGCTCAGACTCTTCCCAGGTAAAAAATCAAATCCTAGAAATCCAGCAAAGTTGTTGGGGGTCTCAAAAGGTAAGGGAAATTAGCACATTCTTGAGAATTCTCCCTAACAGGCGCCCATGGAAATTGGTAAAGGGACGTTACCCATGATGTTTGTTTTGTTGTAATGTGAACTGTATGTCATAAAACATTATGAATTATTAAATTGGGTTTTAACTGATTTCTGGTAAAATTGTAGAGAATGTATTCTTTCATAGCACAAAGCCAAGCTCCAGTTCATTAAGTGCATGGAAAAGGGAGGGGCAGCCTGTTTTCCTTTTTCTGTTTTTTACTTTCTAGCAACTGACACAATTCAGCACACCATTGAAAGGCTATATGGCATGTTCCAGTTAACATTCTCGAAAAAATTGGTACAGGTATTTTATACACTAATGTGACATGCACCAAATCACATTGCAATGCCCACCACCCCAAACCAAGATTATTGTACCAAGACACATTTCTATGTAACAGACACTTCCATCATTTGATTGCTGAACTGGACTGTATGCATGTCTGCATGTGGCATTGGTACCACCCCACCCCACCCATAGGGATACATCCACTGCAGTAGGAAGTAGTACCATTCAACGAATGTTCAAATGATGTGTGATGCTGATCTGATAGTCAGCTACTGCTGTACCCTTTTTCCGGGTTCCACCCATGACACCATGATCTTGTAGAACCGGACCCTGTCAGGATAAATGGACTCACACACGGAACATGATACCCAGATATTGTGTAATTAGCAAGACTGCCAACGTATTGTACAGGCGGAGGAAAGAATGAAAGGGGATGAAATGGGGGGCACAGGAATACTGCCATATCACATCAGGCATGGCCAATCCATTATCAGTACATGATGCATGTGAAATAAATAATGCAAGCCTACATGGGGCAGAGCACTCTACACTCCTGAGTGAATAGCCCATCATCAATATCACCCTCTACCCAAGGTGCAGTGTGACATGAGTGGCATCATTGTAGCGTGAGCACTATGCACTGAAGTATGTACCACTATCCCTAACAATAACTACCTCACAGTAACAACATAAAGGCATACAAATGACAGGCCAGGATTTGTAATGTCAGAACGGCGGCCAACTCATTCACCATGAAGAAGGAGTAACAGTACTCCTGCAATACCCATTTTAATCCCACACACCAAGAATGTCCTGGAGTGCGAGCTTCCATCTAAACTTAATGATGTAACTGATGAAAAAGACATCACTGCAGCACAGTATCATGATGTCTTCTTGCACAACAAACACTCCTGTCATGAAATAAGTCTCTTACCTATTTTAGGTGACTCTGGCTATCTGCTAAAACAACCCTGCAAGACCACAGGAAGTGACATACTATGAAGCATACATGTGGTCCATGGTGGGTATAGAGCAAACATTTAGACTGCTCAAAGGAGTATTTTGGCTCCACCAGGCCATAGGGCACTCATGTACAGCCCTAGGAAAGTGGGGAAGATTGTCATGGTCTGTGAAAAATGTGCATTAGAAGGAATGTCCCCATGCCTCCAGAGGATGCCAACACTCACCCAGGCTCAGATGATGATGATGCAGGTTGCTAAATGCCACATCGAGGTGGACGTAATGTTGCAGGGCAAGGACGCATCATCTGCCATGAGCTCATTGAAAACTATTATTTGAACACATATGAACCACATTTCACTATAGTACAACTTCACTAAAAGTACATTTATAACAGACACTTACATGACCACTGGATTCATTTGCTGCAATGTAACCTTTTCAGCAGTGACACACCCATGCCCACGCACCTCATGCTTCCTCAACACCTATGCTCACCCACCTCCCACATGCCCATCACCCATAACCACACACCTCCCACATCCCCGCCACCCATCACCACTTACAACCTGGATCCTCACCACCCATACCCACCCCCACCTCCCACATCCATAAACTGTGTCTGTGGCATGGTATCCCCTACTTCGGTTGGGTCTTGCAACATGTATGTATAGCGGCTGGTGAGCAGGGCTGTCTCTGGTGAGAGTGCCTCAATTGTGTGCTGGAAAGAGATCCCTCTGTGGGTGTAGCCACGATGGAGCTGGCTGTGTAACCCCCCAAATATGCTACAAAGTAAGTGTGAAGTCCCTGGCATGATCTCATCACTAAAGGAAATTGACTCAGTCAGCTCCCTCACCCTTTAGGCCACTTATGTGGTAGCAGCAATGCCATTTGCCTCTCTCCTGCTCTGTCTGTACGCAGTGGAAGCCACCCTCCTAGATGCCCCCTTAATAGCATCATGCATGGCCTGAGAGTCCCTCCAGTTGCTCTTTTGCTATGGCTTCCAGACGCTCCTGTCTCTGCTTCATCTGGCTGAGTCTTTGCCATATCGTGTCCAACGTGTTTTGGAGCACTGGCGATGGTGGGTCACAGGGCATTCCCCCACCCCATGATTCATGATGGATACCATCTCCAGGTCATCATCATTGGGAGTGGAATCACTATCATGATGATGATACCACTGCAGAGCCAGCCAAGTGGATACGGGTGATGACATGTTAGTGAGAGGGGAGAGTGAGAGAAGTTCGAGGTGAGACCAGCTGATTAGGTCCCCCCTTGTGACAACAGGTGTGCATTGGATTGAGTCTTGTGATTTCACAGTTACCCTTGTCCCAGTGGTAGTTGCCACTGTGGAACCTCTGAGACACTTGAGGCTGTGGTGAAGGTCGCAAGTGGAGTTGTTATGGTGGTAGTGTTACACAGGGGTGCTGGCCAGAGTCTCAAGCTGCTGGAGGTGGGGATGGCACAGGTACTTTGCATGCTGACAGGTGCTGTTGATGGAGTTGTGGGGACCTCTGGCAAGGTGGTAGTTGATCCAGACTTCCATTTGCTTTTTACCCAATGCCAGCTCACTGCCATGCACCACTGGAGTTGTGGCTGGAGTGTGGTTCTTGGGTTGATATTCTTATGGCACAGGTGCCTACGGTGCTGGTGCCACCTTATTATTCCTAGCTTCCATGATTAACTTTTATGAGAAAATTGACATACTATAAATTGTTGTAAAAAAAGGGGTTGGCTGTGCATTGTAGTTGAGTGTTTTGTAGACAACGCAATACAGTTATTGTGGGGAAGGGGGAGGGTACCACGCATGGTACCCCTAGAACTTGATAGCTTGGTTTCGTGCAACTAGTGAAAGGAGGGCATATATTACACACAAAAAACCTGCAAATAAAAATTTCGTTTTTTTTAATGCCGGCAGTCTGCACATAGCTTCTTTCTTCATACTTGCAGCACCCAGCTTGTGGGTTTGTCCCTTTTGCGTGCTGCATTACATTGGGGCACACTGCTTTTCAGGCCCCTCCAAGATGGCCTCACTATCCTCTTTGTTCCTGATGTCCTCTTGCCTGGCCTGACTCCCACACTCATTGGTTGCCTGGGCTTTCATTGCCCAATAGGAGTGACCGGGAGGCAGGAGCCGGCTCCATCTACAAAGGCACACTTCTAAGGCCCTTGTCAGCTTCCCTGTCCGCTGACAGGCCACTACATCAGTCCTCTACCACAGCCCAAACCTCCTTGAGGTTGCTATCCCTGGACTACTGGACTACCATGACTCTGCTACCTCACTCTGCATGGGTTAGTTACCTCCTCTTGACTGCCGTGTACCCTCATCTCTGCCTGTACTCTCACCTTCTCTCTGTTATGTACTAAATTAAGTTGTTTCTCTACTCACCTTTACCCTCTTACTCTCACTTTATTTCCTTAACCATAGGGCCATACTTGTAACTTGAAAGTCAAACTTGGGTGTATTTTGCATTTAACTTGAAAGTCAAACTTGTGTATAATTTGCATTTAACTTGAAAGTCAAACTTGGGTGTATTTTGCATTTAACTTTGCCCATTGATTGTACTCTGCTAGCCCAGTGACTGTTCCATACCTCTGTACTTGCATACTCTTCCCTCTGCTTCCTTTTTCTTCCCACCCATGGCGCTTTCTGTTTCTCCCATCTATTCCAACTGCTTCTCTATCAACTATCCTTCCATTCTCACAAAGTCTGGAAAGAAGACGTTTAAAAAGGATATCTTGGCCTCTAATCCTGGTCTCCCTATCTCTGATATCTATTCCAGCGCCTCTTCCAGACAGACCCTCAACGACATCCTCTTTGTCATTCCTTCGCCGGATCTATGGACCCCGCATATGATCTCTGTGCTCTGACCTATATCCTCCTCTCCCATAAATGGTGGCACTCGCTGGGAAGTCCTCATGGATTCCTTCAACTCCTCCAGAGTCATCCTTAACATCTATCTTAATGGCACTGTCACGGTCCAAGGTCCTCAGGCCAATCTCCTGCTCTTCGATAGGCATTTCCCTCACCTCATCAACTTCCTTTCATCTCTGGCTGTCCCTTCTTTTCATTCCTTGGCTACCTTGCCCACTCCTCCCTCCTCCTCTGCCCCACTTCAGGCTACCTCCACTCCTCCGCAGGGCGTACGTCTGATTTGTACCCCTCCCCGGAAGGTCTTTAAGGATAGCAACCTTTTGCATCTGGCCACTCTCAACTCTTGCTCTGCTGTTAAACACTCCTCTGACATCTGCCACCTTCTCGAAGAACTGGACCTTGATGTTCTCGGTCTTACTGAGACATGGTTCTCGGCCAGCTCTGTCACGAGCTTTGACACTCTCCTCCCTGATGGCTACAAGATCCTCTCCGCACCCAGATCCACCCGGCCCAGAGGTGGTGTAGCCCTGATCTTTCCTGAGTGGATTCCTGCCACTATCATTCCCACTCAGATCTACCCCTCTTTCGAATGCCTTGTCCAAAAGCTCTCAATCTCTCCTAGCCACTCTCTTACTGTTGCTACTCTCTATCGCCCCCATGGTCAAATCACCTCTTTTCTCCCTGAGTGGGCTGACCTCTCCTCCTCCCTCCAGGCCTCAACCACTCAACTCCTCTTCCTTGGTGACCTTAACATCCATCTCGATTCTCCTTGTCCCTCTTCTTTGCTCATTTGCGACCTCTGCAATTCCCTCTCTTTCTCTCTCTCTCTCTCTCTCTCTCTCTCTCTCTCTCTCTCTCTATCCTCCCCTCTGGCCCGACGCATTATTCAGGTCACACACTTGATGTCTTGATCTTTTTGGCCTCCCCCTCTTTATCCCTCTGACCACTCCTCTCTCCTAGAGTGACCACTGCCTCCTCTCCTCTCACCTCTCACTCTCTTCCCCCCCAAGCCAAGCCTACCCCTACACTGCCACCCACCTTCTCGGACATCCGGCCCATGAAGCACGTGTCAGTTGAGGCTTTCGCTGCCACCTTCTCTCACCCCCTCATCCTCTGGCTGACTCACACCCTGACACAGCCCTATCCCTTCTCTTCTCTTCTATTTCTGATATCCTTGATGTTCTTGCCCCTGTCATGAGGATCTGCTAGAAGTTCAAAGCCAAGTGCAATTCCTGGTATGACTTCGATCTAGCTACACTTAAACATAAGTGTAGGGAAGCTGAGAGGATATCAAGGGCTTCTTGTTCATCCTCTGACAAACTGGCCTGTCGCCTGCTCCAAAGGCAATACCGACTCTCTGTCCTCACCAAGAAGAGAGTCCACATTCAAGCCGTGTCTTGGCGGCATCCAACAACTCGGCCGAACTCTTTAAAATCTGCAAGGAGCTGGCTAACCCTGCTGCAGTCTCTACCCCTCCCATTGCCTCCCAGGCTCTTTGCAATGCCCTTGCCTCTCACTTTATCTCAAAAACCTAGGACATCCTGTCCACCCTTTCCCCCCTTCCCCTCCTCTCCCCTCTCCATCTGTGCTTGCTGATGCTCCCTCAGTCACACCCCTTTGCACCAGCCCTTGCTGATTTTTGCAACCACTCCTTTGCCTCAGGATCCTTCCCCTCCACTCTGAAGCACTCCCTTGTGCATCCTCTTCACAAGAAACCCACAGCTGATCCTTCATGTCCGGCTAACAATCGCCCAATTTCCATTACTCAATTTATGGGCAAACTCCTGGAAACGCTGGCCATCTCCCAGCTTAACCTACATTCTGATTCTGTTGGCTGTCTCCATGACCACCAGTCTGGCTTCAGAGCTGCCAGAAGCACGGAAACTGCTCTGCTGAACATCCGTGCAGATCTGCCATCAAACCTTGACTCTAACATTCCCTCTGTCCTCATCCTACTCGATCTCTCTTCTGCCTTTGACACGGTCAAACATACCATTCTGCTCAACCGTCTCTGTGATAACCTGGGTATCACTGATCAGGCTATGGCCTGGCTGACCTATTTCCTCTCTGATGGACCCTCCCAGGTCATACTGGGATCCTTCCTATCATCTATCTCCCTCTCTACCTGTGGTGTTCCCCAGGGGTCTAACCTCTCGCCCTGGCTTTTGAACCAATACCTGGCAACTCTCACCCACTGCATTGCCATTTTCTGCTAAAAATTTGTAGTTCTACGCTGACGACACCCAACTCATTTTCAGGCTGCCCTCGGCCACCTACCCTCCCTCTCTCATTTCTGATTACCTTACTGCCATTCAAGATTGGTGTTCCGCCAATGATCTTTGTCTGAATGCCAGCAAGACTTAGATCCTCCTCATCGGCACACCTTCTCCATCCTTTCCCCTCACTCTCTGACCGGCTTCCCTTGGCCCTCCTCCTACCCCCACCTGCGAGGCTAAGAACCTCGGGTCATCTTTGATTTCACACTTTTCTTCTCCGCCCACATCTCTGATGTCTCTAAAAAGTGAAACTTCCTACTGCACCTCCTTTAGAGGTACTCTGCCCTTCCTCTCCTTCCCCCAGAAGCTCACTGTCTCCCAAGCCTCTTTTTAAACCTACCTACCTGCCTCTACTCTCCGCCCTCTGCAACTAATCCAGAACAGGACTGCAAGACTTGTCCTTGTCCTCAAGCCCTGGGATCATATCTCTCCTAGTGGATGCAAGGATTAAATTCAAAACCATCTGCATTGTCCACAAGGCTTTCTGGAGTCTGAGTCCAAAATACCTTCCCTCTCGAGCTCTTTGCTCCTCTACCTCTAACTCCCTTAGGATCAGTCATTTCTCAAATAAACGAGCTGTGGGTAGATCTCTGTCTTCGGCTGGGGCCTCCCTCTGGAGGTGCGGTGTGACATTTCATGGAGTGCACATTCACTGATGGCTAATGCATCCTCCAAAAGACTTGCTGGTGCATGGACAGGGGACGTGCCCCATGTATGTCTGTGTGGCGCATTACAGTTCATGTTTGTGGATGTCTGTGTGTGAGAATGATGACTGATGCTGCATGTCTATGGACTGGGCAGTTAGTCGGCCATGTAGGATACATGATGGAACCCTTATGTGACAGTTATTATAGTTTGGAGAGTGTTCTCTCATAGCACGTCAAGTGTTCTAGGGTGTAACCTGCCTGGTGCCCTGCACATTTCTTTACTCTATTGTGTATGTGGATTGGCAGCCCCAGAGTCAGCAGGTTAACAAGCAGCATAGGCCTTGCAATTCTGTACTGATTGCTATATTGAAAAATGAACTATAATGTACTAACCAGGCTCAACTGGGCTGCCTTCTCCACACCCGTCAGATCCAACATCCCCCAGCCCTACCATGTGGAAGATGCTGCTGCAGGGGCGTTGCTAGGGGGTGGCTAAGGGGGCTATAGCCCCTGATCTTTTGGTTGTAGCCCCGGATAGAATCTCAGGAGCTACAGCCAAAAGACTAGCTAGCCCCCAGTCCCAACAGTTCTGACATCAGCTTAGCCCCGGGTCTTTTCCAGACCTAGCAACTCCCCTGTGCTGCTGTCTCAACCCAGTCTGTCAAGCTAGGTGGGTCCACGATTCTTCCTACTGTAGCTGCTGTCTCCTGGCGATATTGCCAGCAGATGGTGGACCCTGGCTATCAGGTAAATTCAGTGCTTTTTTATATATTCGATGTGGCTGGGCCTTTTCCCGACTGAGACCACCTTGTTGCGTACCATTGCCCAGATGATGCCCTTGTGCTGGTGAGTGCTCTTGCGACTACAGCCCCTGAAAAAGCTGGTCAGCATGAGCCACAACCTTTTCTGCTACTATGGTGAGTTCTGTCTCTGTGAATTTAAGCTTGCACTGCCTAATTTCTGTCATTGTAATTGTTTATTTGTAAAGCGCTTAAACACAAGTGAAGTCCTTCAAAGCGCTTCAAGGCAGGAAGGGAACAAGGGGATATCGTCGCCATTCTTAGGCCTTGAAGATTCTGAATGATCTAACACTTATAACTAGCATATTAGGCCATGGCATTTCTACTAGTATGTGTGCGTGACAAAGAGTGGGGTGAGAAGTAAGGGGGGGGGGCATATGCATGCAGGAACAGCCAGCTAGGAAGGGTAGGTAGTGGAGGACATGACAAACATGCTAAGCCTAGTACATACAGGTTGTGCAAATGTGCAAACAGAAGTGCGAGGGAGGGGGAGGAGGACAAGTGCACCCAGTCCAGCAGGGGCCAGGATTTAGTGCAGAGTGGGTGCCACTCTCATGGAACATATTCCGAGTGCATTAATGCAAGGCAGAGTGCGGAAGCACCGTAGGCAAGTGCAAGACTGACGGGGGAGCCTGGGACCTTTGAGGCTCTGGAGGTGAGCCAGGCGACCAGTCAGCTGACTGAACAGGTTGGGGATGAGATGAAAGAGGGAAGCAGGAGAGAAGAGAAGAAGATTAGCAAGAGAGAGGGAGCAAGAAAGAGGAATGGCTGTTATAAAACGTATTGCCAATGCATTGGATTTTTAAAGATGACCGTGACGGTTTCACGTCCTCCCACTATCATGGCACGCTATTTGCGCCTGGTGTTAATTCTGATGGATTTGTTGTGGAATTATCTGTCGTTCAGTAATTCTTCCTATTACTGGCTGCGGTAACGGTAATGCCACCAAATATTGACGGATTTAGCAGTATTTCGGCCGGACAAGGTGGTGACAACGGTAATTCTGCATGGAGCAATTACTGCCATACTTACAGCCAAATGCGTAATGTACAATTTGTTAAAACCACCTTTTGTGCTCACTACATTTCCCAGAAATCTAGCCTTTCAGGGTGTTAGGTTCTCACACCAAGAAGAAGCAGCCTCGCTGCTAAATGGCTCAACACCCTATTCTTTCAAAGCCCTTCTGACACGTGGTTGCGTTTCTGGAAGAAGAATGCGTGTGGCTTTCCATTCATCACACATTGGAGGACAAGACAATAGTAAAAGGCAGACAGTGTTTACTGTTTGACAGACGCTGTCTAGTTCTATGGTAGAACAGACACAACGTTAAAGAGTGTGTTTGTCATAGCCCAGCAATCAAAAGTGCATTCCCACTGTATGCTTGATTGGCAGGGGCGTGCCTTCGTGCTGTGGTTCCACTTCTTCCATTTAGTGGCCAGGAGTACAACGGCCGACATATTAAGGAAAGGAGGCCTTAATAGTGTGGAAGAGCTTCACAAATCTATCAACAATTGTCAGGGGAGTGGTTACAGATTGAACATCAGAAGTTACATGGAACATTGCAATTGAATCAAACGATATTCACCATTTTCCCTTTTTGATTTCCAAGCTGCCTCTTGCATGATTAATGTTATTGCCAATATACACAAAATCTATAGAAAACGAATCAAAAAGGTAATTACAGGCTGAGCAACAAGTGAAGCACTAATGAACTGCAGATTATGGAACCGGGCAACTGAACATCCAGGCTTCTCATACAGAAAGCTGAGCACGGTTATTAAGTCTGAAATGCGTGTGATTGGCTGGAAAGGATCAGGAGAACTTCCATCCCATCTCCAGTGCAGGGGGCATGCTGCGCTAAAGCAAAGGAGAGGCACACAGTCTATTGATTTGCTGCCTGCTGCTAGATCTCTTGCTCCCAAGCAGAGGACAGGCCCTCATTGATGAGCAGCGATGTGCATGCTTCGCTGTGCGTGACACTTTGTGTGTGAGTAGCTGTCTGCATGGGGCTTAACATGTATCGGAACACAACATCCTTTCCAAACCATGTGGAAGGCTCCTTGACTCTGGCTTCCAGAGGAGCAACATGACATCCTCCTGCGAGGAAACTAGCAATCCTGTCCATCGGCTTCTGTCATAATCTTTCATCTTCATTGGGAGGCATGGATTCATCCAGGGGTCAAGTCCTAAGAAAAGAAATGGGGGGACTCATTAACATACCAATTGAATGTGGTGTTAAAAGAAATTAGCATATCAAGGTGCCCTCTGAAAAAAGTTGGGGGACTTCTGAAAAAAGTGGGGGACTCCGTTGACCCGTGTGTACCCTCGACTTCAGTCCTAACTACTGTGTGACACTTTTCTTATTTGTTATGTTATGGTAAAGGGTATTTGTACCGTGCGCTATCACCCCAGAGTGGTCCCCTAGCACTTTGGCGGATCTGAAAAAAAAGAGGGTAGTGTAAGTTAGTAGGACTGTGATGTGCTGTTGGAAACTTCAGTTTCGTCTATACCGTTCGCTGAGCATGGCTGTGATGTTCTCGGTCAGTAGCTGTCATGTGCTGTTGTGCGAGGCTATGTGTGGTTTGTTTCATTTTTGCGGTGTGGTGAAGTGTGTGCAATTTGTTGTGTAATATAGGTGTGGTTGTGTTATGTTTTAGAATTTGAGAGGTGTGTGCAGAGGTATGAGATTGTTAGTGGGGGTTGGTTACAGGTGGCCCTCCATCGTACCTACTACGCTATGGCTGCCTGTGATAGCTGTCCCTGCAAGTGTTGCATATTGGGATGATCTGGGGGGGGGTCACGGTCTTCCTACTTTATTCTGTGTACGGTTGAGGGTTGTCTGCAGGGCTATCTAGAGGCAGTGCCCCTCTCCACCCAGTGTCCCGGATGGTTTATTTCTGCACCCACTTTGCCCTTTGGCCTATATTGGCGCGCACCTGCCACCTCTTTCCTTGGCCCCTTCAGGGGTGTGTCGGGTTGAGGGGGCGGCAGCACCTTTTCCTTGTGCACACTCACTTGTCACTGCACACTTACCCACCACCAGAAAATCATCCAAACAGTTGATCATTTGCCCTGAACCTGACAACTTCATAAATGCCTAAAGTAGAAATGTGGAAAAACAGTGAAACCACATCTACTGAACGACACATCCGATAAGCAACATCTTAACCACAAATCAATGTTCCCCTATCTGTATGCCCAACAATTGAAAATTATTGGGGTGAAACAGAACAGACGATGCGTTGACTTTACATCACACTTGACCCTCTCAGCCTCCTGGTTGCAGCCATGCACAAGTGCCATAGCCCTTTTCACACTGACATACCTTGGTGCCCACATCTGGTTCAATCAGTCATTCAAAGAGACACCCAAATATCAAGACAAATGAGTAATCTTCCAAACCTCCTACCTCTCCTTCTTTGTAACTATCAAGACAATTGATAGAATCAGACCAGGAATTGGAACCTTACTGAAGGGGCCCGCCATCCTGCTGCCCTTTCCCACCTCGTTCAGAGCTTTCTTTTGTACCAACACGCTGTGGTTATTCTGATGACTTTGTTCAAATTGCTTTGAGCCAGCATGGAGTTATTCTGACATGTTGTATCCCAGACATTCTGCATAGTGTCTGAACTCACTCCCTTGAAAGTATCACCATTGTCTGTCTTTAGTGTTATTGGGATCCCTTGTGAAGCAATTTCCTTCTCCTTTTATGGCAATACATGTGCATGTGAAGTGAATAAGCTTAACTTTAGGGTGCCTTGAACAACCACCAATGATTAATATTAGATACAATCCAGATGTCAGTGCACAAAGGTCTGCAGGCACTTTGCGCCATGGTTGGTGCCTCTTTCTGGGGACAAGTGGGTGTAGGTGGTTCATTGGCATCTGCTGCTTTGTGAATTACACATGGGTCTTTTTCTACTTCTGCTGTGTTATCAATTTCTGGAAATCATATCTTTTCCCAAAGGCTGTCTTGTTTTCACTGCCCTGGGGGGGCTTCGTGTGGCAGCACTATGAATCCCCTGGCCAATGAGTGTGATGTTACTATTCTGTAACCTCTCTGAATCAGTGCTTCTTCAGTTTTCTTCGCAGGTTTGTTAGGCCCGACAATCAACCTTATCCTGAGCGTGATTGTTATCTTGCACAATGCTCTTTCCTTTCTCCAGACTTTTTTCCCAATACAATCTCTTGTAGACAATCAAGCTTTTTCAGTCTGAATTGTATTTCCTCCATTGGTATTGAAGTAAGTGGTTAGTGTGATCACCACCTGCTTGTGTTCTTCATTGCAGCCAGTCTCATTCTTCATGGGAAATGGCCTCTGTCAGATATCTGGATAAGACATCAACCAGATTGTTTAACCATTGGCAGAATTCTCAGAATCAGTCTTAGCCCTGGAATGAGAGCATCCCTTTTCAGGTGTGGGTGGGATGCTTTGGAACTCAGTCTTTCAGTCAGCATTGGCAGCAAAGGCTGGATGTCTTGTTTGTACTTGACTTCATGTCCATAGGCATGTAGGTGGAAACAACAGTGGCCCATCAGAAAGGCCTAGGGTCTCCTCAATTTGAGACGAGCCTGCCTCTGTAAGGGTCAGATCTGGTGGCATGTACAACTGCATGATGATTCCCATCTTCAGTAATTTCTCTAAGGAAAGTTATTTGCTTCCAGTTGTGACATTAAGCAGGATTTCCGGCATTCTCTGCATGTTGAAATAGGCCATTGTGTTGTCAGTGAGGAACATATCTTTAGTTTCCTAAAAGGGTGCATGTGTATGCTCACTCCATTCTATTTTTGTGACTGTTCTCATTAACTTCCATAGGGCAGCTTTCGGTTGGGGGATGAAACAGACACAATAGTTTGCTGTGCCAGAAAGCTTCTAATATCTGACACTGTCAGAGGAGGGGGCATTGATTTAATATCATTCACCTTTTCAGATCCTGTTTTAGCCTTTTTTGGTCAGATCTGTAACTGAACAACTCGCTGTTTTTTGTCTTTTTGGAGAGTAATTCCATAGCCTCTGATCCATTGGAATATTCTGTACCACCTGCGGGGATGTTCTTCCTTGGTAGTAGAGTAGACAAGGGTTTTGTGCTTGCATTTAGCCTGCCAAGACACCCCTAATTGCATTCTGATGACTTTAGAGGAAAAGGATACACTGATTTTTTTTAAGCTTGGCCCCTCCTTCCCCCTATGTGGTTGCTTGGAACTATTATTGAAATAGAGGCAGACATGGGTAGAGATGCTGAATATCAAGAAACACTACCACATTACTGCAGATTCAGCAGGTGAGTCGGAAGACGGTTTGGGAGTTAGTTTGGGGCACAAACTTTCACACATGATTCAGAAACAGGGACGGGAGGTGGCAATATGCAGGAATGAATTATTTTTCAATTTTTGATCTAGGTCTTGGGACTACTTAAGTGCAACAATGTAAAATGTGAGACCCACGGAAGTCAAAACTCAAAAGGGAGCCGAGATAAAAACGGTAATTCATTATTTACATTCACAAAGACAACATATCTCCAGACAACAGATAAGAGCTATGTGTAGTCCCTTTTTCTTCCCCAATTTGGGATATTTCACACAAGCAAACTAAATTCCATCCTACATTCATGTAGGTGAATTTTTACACGGCAATAAGCGAATTTATCTTGCTAAGATTGCTGCTGTTTCCTGGCTGAATCTGTGTTGTTTTAACTTTTGGATTCTTTTTTGACTCATCCATACATTCTACACTAAATGGTTTTAATTGGAATGTACTTTATTTAATAGAATCATGTCAAAGAAGAGCAATTTATTTGTGATGATTACATAGAGGAGGTGTTCACATCTTTTAAGATTCCCTGATTGAGGTTGTTGAGTTTTGGAATTTTTAGGATGATTTAAAACACAAGTCACATGGAAATATTTCACATTTTTGTTTTATATTTCCCAGGAATACATTTGGAACCCTGAGGAAGACGTGGGAGGGATAGAATTACCAGTATTGGATTGTGACCTGTAACCTGATCAGTTACAATCTATGACATTTTCCAATGTATCTAGCACCTCCCTTAATTTGAAACGTGTTTCATTTGGTAAAGATTTGGACTGATTAAACTGAACACTTCAATCTACCATATCTCATTTATGGGAATGGGAACTTTTAATACCGTTGTAAATTATTTAAAATGTTGTAATGCCATTTCTTTTGTTCAACATATGTGCAAGGAAAATACCTGTGGATCCGGTTGGTAAAGATTTCACCGATTAAACTGAACACTTCAGTATACCATGTCCATTTTATAGGAATGGAAACTTTGACTCCCACTGTAAATGATTTAAGATGATTTACTGCCTTTTTTTATTTTGTTCAACATAAATTCAAGGAAAATACCTGTGTGTCCAATAAATTAAGCTTTAATCTTTAGAGGTGTTAACAATTTGTAAAATATATATATTAGTTGTCTAATTTTCCATATCTAATTCGGGTATTATGAAGTATTATTGCAATGTTTTCAAAAATACACAGTGCTTCAACCTAGCAGCCAGATGAGGCAGATTGCCAATAAATGTTCAATTTTTTTTCAAAGGGACATAATATCTTTATAGACCAGACCCTCATGTCATCCTGCGAGTTGCGGGCCATGAAGATCTCTTTAAAGACCCTAGCTGTGCCCAGGTCTTTAACCAGGCCTTCAGGACCCACAAATCACGGTACAGCCCTAGTGCTACATCTGTAAAACTTAAGTCAGTGCCTTCGATGGCCTCAAAAACACTCTCAGAAACAAAGTAATTTACCATCCATGATCATGCGTACAAATAAACCCTTGTAGCATGAGCCTTGTTTGCTGATGGCCTGTATGTTTACATCTCCAAAACCATTGTGAGAGCTGTTTCATGACTGCAGCCCATCTTGATTAGTTTTATAAATGATATTCTCGCCCCCTCAGAATGTGTCCTCACATCGTCTTTCATTAGTTCAGCCGTTACCTTATCTTTAGCATTCAGCAGTTCACTTGACATGGCAAGATGTTACACTCCATCATGAAATGCATTCATTGACTCTCTGTGATGCTGTTTAGTTTGTCTAAGATTGAATCTGTCAAAAGCAGGATTGACCTGAGAGTGGGAAAGGGCCCGATAGAAGCAGTCACCTGTGCATAGCACTTGGCAGTGATTTAGAACCTTGGTGCACTTTAAATGGCGACAGGCGTAGCAGCATTTACATTTTGGGATCAGAGTCTACCTTACTAGTTACCTTAAACTAAATCTCCATTACCATAGCAGCCAGCATGGACTTTAGGAAAACACTCTCATTATCGTGGCAATAGCAGTGGTGTGGCAGACGTGCAGTGACAATATAGAGTCATGGAGCTCCTGCAGTGGCTGCTGGGTTCAACATGGCACTGTTTTCCTTGGATTTATTCCACGCAGGTTTGTATTCACAGTTTGCCATTGATGTAGGTAATTGCCTTCTCAGATGGTTTAAAATTAAAATCTTTGCAACTGCTCCCTTTATTTTTACATTGGATCCAACCGTGGCATCAGAGTGAGCATGGACTTGTATGGACAAATCCCATCCATCACAGCTAATTATTTGTAGCTTTACTGCAACATGAAGCCTCTCGATTGTCCAGCTGCATGGTGATGCACATATCTATTATTTGTCTGCCCCCTGCTGGATCACCCAATTGAGCGAGGGGATCAGAATCTTCAGTGATTAGCAGCTGGGTGTGTGTGTACTGCTTGTGTTGGCTTGCGTGCCTGCACATTAGTCGCTCTGGAACCTCAATGGGAGCAAAGCAGTGCCATACAGTGTTGAAAGGCAACAATATGCATGTCTGTGTAGAGAGACGATCTATAGAGCCCACCCCCTCACCTCTGTCACATTGGAAGAACACCAAGAGAGCACTTTGTATGACACCTGGCGGCATCCCAATACCACATCAAAGGTATGAGAAATGTTATGCACTCAGACAACTGTATCAAATGTACCCTCCAACTGAGGCGGTAGAGATGAGCTTGCAGACACTACTGGATATAGAAGAACTGTAAGTAAAGTCTGACCAAAGAGAAGTGACGCCACACAAGACAGAAGACCCGTGGGTGCACTAAACCTGATGTATAGATGTCAAAAGAATGAAGATGTAACTGAAGTAACAAAGTAAACATACATGCGAATATGAAGAAAACCAGATACACATAGAAGATAAGTGGCAAGAGATGTAGTAGATGTATATACGTAGAAATGCAAGATAGATAAGATGAAGTAGAAGATTGCTAATGTAGGAAATATAACGCAAATAAAGCAGCCATGTTGATGAAATGGAAGTCGGAACCGTAAAATAAATAGTAAGTAAGAAATCTCAAGGAGAGAGACCAAGGCTGCAGAGCTGACAGGCACTGCAATACAGAATTGTGCAAGAACAAATGGCATTTGTTTAGCTCAGGATCAAGGATGACACAACAAGAAGCAACTTCAAGGAACAAAAGGAGCCGAAGAGGATAAGCCATGTACGTAAGACATATTTCAGAGGCCAAAAGGACTAATGGCACCAAATATAGCTAAATCAAATAGCACTGATAAATGGACAGAATGGACCAAATAATGGTCTCCTCACACGTGGTGTAAGATCAGAAGACATAGCCTATTCATAAGGCTCCAGGCGAAAATAACAATGTAACTTCACTCCCTTTAATCTTCTGAGGAAGAGAACAGCAAGCAAGGTCAACTACAAAGAGAAAGCCTTGGCTTAGGACCTAAATGATGATAAATGGTAGGCTAATTAGCTAAGAAAGGCAGCTTTCTGATGTTGTTCCCTTGCACCTGGGTTTCATTGTTTACGTGCTGCTACCGAGCTGAATGTCGAAGGTTGGAAGAGAGTGCCAAACAATCATTAGGGTCTAAGTAATGGTGGATTATACATTGTTGCAGTTGATGATGTCATAGCTGACGTACATCGAGATATAATCCTTTTGTGCAACTGAAATGCACTGAGAGTGTGTGAGCTACAATCTGTTTGTTCGCCAGTTTTCCCTACTTTATTGAACTGATAATAAAGTCGTATTTTGTGATATTCTTTGAGTCTGTCTGGTTATTTGGGCCTGAGATCATTTATTTGGTAATCCCATTTGGCACTTGGACTGCTCCAGGTGATATTGCACATCTATATATTTGTAATCCTGGATTCACAAGGTTTTTCCAAAAGTACAGTATGGCAGGTATTATCCTCGCATTATGGTGGCACATTACAGGACATACTACCAGCTTCTGTTTGAAAACCATTAGATAGATTGTGTTTTCATTAATGACTATCCAGGGTATGTCTAAAATGTCTTGCTTTCTTTGTCCTCACATTGCAGGCTATGTCAATGCTAATAATATAACCACTGGGTCACCAATATTTCTTGCAGCATGATGAATGAGGAGGAAGTGATATTTCACCAGATTTGTGGACGGATCACTTCATAGAGAATCTGGATAGAATCATACAATTCTTTTTCCAATGTATCACAATACAGTTATTCCTGTCATTTCTCCAGTGCTCTAAAATGATGCCCTCATTGTTTCTTGCCAATAGGTGATATCACCTTCGTGAATGCTTCATATGATATACAGGGTAAGAGGTAGTTGTGCACATTCCTTTGTAATGATTTCAGAATTCATGTGGTATTGGATTCTGTTCCTAAAACTTCCCAAAGTATAGATACATAAAATGTGAAATGGTCACTACAGTTTTATAATCCAGATGCTGAAATTACCACCATCCTTAAACAGAAAGATCCATTTCAGGATTCCAGCTCTGACCTAGAGGTCATCTTCAGAGGGAGATGTTAAAAATGGATACATTATTAATGGTACATTTGTGTCTAATTCTGGGATATGTACTTCTTTGCTTATGTCATGCCAGGTGTGTAATATGGCTCCCAACATTCTAATTGTACGTGGGAAAGATAGCAGCTCTGGGGGGAAGGGAGGAGGTGGTGTTGGGGGGTTGGGGGAGAGTTGTTGTGTGTGTTCCAAATTGCAAAATGCCGATACAAAATAAATAAAAGAAGTGTGGACTGTCATATTTTAGTACCATGGCACCTCTTATAAGGGGATTTATTAAAGCAGTGGCAATATTTATAAAATACTTAGATTCAGTTGAATTAATCAGATTGCAACATCATTTTATGTGGAGTGTCCATTATCACCAGGTAATATCTAGTAATGCCAGGACCTTCCTTTATTTGCAAGTGCCTCAGTCTATTCCAATTTAGATGTGGGGCTCAATATTGACAAACATTTAAATTGATCTGTCCTTATAACATCTTTAATCCCTTCAATGAGATGTAGATTGTTATGGGCTCCACCCGAAATACAAATTTAGATGGCACAATTACTTGTACCAAATACATCCTCCATGTGATGGTAAGGGGAAGGACTAGCCATTTCTTCAGTTTCCAACTAATTTCTCTCAAGTTGACTTTTAAATTAAGATAGGACAGTCTTGCTTGTTCTTGGAATCATTGACCACAAATATATTATCTTCTCCTTTTCTATATGTCAATATACCTCACCTCTGCCATTCCTCAGGATAGTATGCCTGTTTTATCTTGACTTAATTTCTAAGTACTGAATTCCCCAAATCTATCTAAAGCTCAAACACTTTCAAGTTAAGTAATGTTCAGGTTGGGCATGTATATTATTCAGCTATCAGCATGCAGCTGTAACATTATTGATCAGCCCATAAACACAGAGGGGGTATATTGTTAATGAGTAGTGATGAATGGTCAAAACCCTGCTAAGTTCACCACCCAAACGAAATGAGTGGAAGATCTGCATTTTTTATTAAAGTCGATAGCAGTTTGATATATTGACTTGTTAACACCAAAGATACCTCCTTTAAAAAATTGGTCAAATGGTTTGTCTGCATTAATCTTAATAATACTGAGAGAAAAACTTTGTACCCTTCAGAAATGTGTATTCATGCTCAAGCAAGGAAGATGTTTCCCTGGCATAAAGTGCTTTCTGGTCTGGGTGAATAACTTGCTGGCCCACCTTTGGTAGACTAGTAGCCAGAATGTTGATGTACATGTTTAGTTCAGTGTTCAGTAAAGAGATATGGGTATAACAGGCATAGACTGTTGGGGTTTTATCCTGATTAAACAATGGGGTGAGATTGACCTATTTCCATGAATTTGGAATAACATATGAAGCATGTGTTGTATTAAATATATCAAACTGCTGTGGGAGAGCACATGGGGTGATAGACCGGTATAACGTGATTACATTAGCAGGGTAATTCATAGAATTTCGCACAAAAGTGGCGCACGCGGCTGGCTCAGTGTGCGCACAGTGTCCCCGTGCGATACACTGCGCCAGCCGCGTGCGATAAAATCCTTTTCATCGCACAGCGTATTCATGGATTTTAGCCTCAAAAACCAGCCGTAGCGCAGAGTGGTGCAGCGACCCTGCAGCAGCGCCAGTTACGCCCCCAAGAACGCCCTCGCGCAAGGAAAAGCCTTCAAAATTCCCAAATCATCGCAAAGGGCTGCGCTAACCCTGGACCAGTTCACAGGGCTGCCAAACAGCAAACGCCAAGCGGGGAACGTGTATTTCAGTGGTTTGTGGAAAGTTTCACACGTGATTGTCCTGGGTACGTGTACATCAGGGGTGCGCGTGAAGTATCACACGCGATTCCATCAGGGTACGTGTATTTCAGTGGTGCGCGGGAAGTATCACACGCAAAATCAGCAGGGTACGTGCATTTCAGGGGTGCGCGGGAAGTATCACACGCGATTCCATCAGGGTACGTGTATTCCAGGGCTCCGCGGGAAGTATCACACGCAAAAGCAGCAGGGTACGTGTATTTCAGGGGTGCGCGGGAAGTATCACACGCGATTCCATCAGGGTACGTGTATTTCAGTGGTGCGCGGGAAGTATCACACGCAAAATCAGCAGGGTACGTGCATTTCAGGGGTGCGCGGGAAGTATCACACGCGATTCCATCAGGGTACGTGTATTCCAGGGGTGCGCGGGAAGTATCACACGCAAAAGCAGCAGGGTACGTGTATTTCAGGGGTGCGCGGGAAGTATCACACGCGATTCCATCAGGGCACGTGTATTTCAGAGGTGCGCGGGGAGCACTACACGTGAATTGCCCGTGTGGGTCCTCCCAGGTGTTCCCTCTACACCCTCCACGGCCCCTGCAGGCGGCCCACACCACAGGCGACTACTCTGCATATGTCCCGCAGGCAGCCCATCCACCATGCCCCCCAGCCAACCCACATGTCACCTTGCACTACTGCCCACCAACGCATGTCCCCCTGCACCCCCACCCCCCAGAACTTTGGTGCACCCTCCACCAGGCCCCCACTCATGTCCCCCTGCACCCCCACCCCCCAGCATCCAGGGGCACCCTCCACCAGGCCCCCACTCATGTCTCCCAGCACCCCCATCCCCCTGCATCCAGGGGCACCCTCCACCAGGCCCCCACTCATGTCTCCCTGCACACCCACCCCCAAGCACTGTGGGGCACCCTCCACTAGGCCCTCACTCATGTCCCCCTGCACCCCCACCCCCCAGCACTGTTGGGCACCCTCCACCAGGCCCCCACTCATGTCTCCCAGCACCCCCACCCCCCAGCATCCAGGGGCACCCTCCACCAGGCCCCCACTCATGCCTCCCTGCACCCCCACCCCCCACCAGTTAGGGGAACCCTCCACCAGGCCCCCACTCATGTCCAACTCATGTCTCCCTGCACCCCCAACCCCCTGCATCCAGGGGCACCCTCCACAAGGCCCCCACTCATGCCTCCCAGCACCCCCACCCCCCAGCATCCAGGGGCATCCTCCACCAGGCCCCCACTCCTTCCTACCACCCTCCCACCCCCCAGCAGTGCGATTCGCCTGTGTACGTGTATATCAGGGTTGCGCGTGTAGTCTGACACGCGATATCAGCAGGGTATGTCTATTACAGGGTTCGCGGGAAGTTCCACACGCGATTGCCCTGGGTACGTGTATTTCGGGGTGCGCGGGAAGTTCCACATGCGATTTCAGCAGGGTACGTGTATTCCAAGGTGTGCGGGAAGTTCCACACGTGATTTCAGCAGGGTACGTGTATTCCAAGGTGCAAGTGAAATTCCACACGCGAATCCAGCAGCTTACGTGGATTCCGGGGGTGCCGGCCAGTCCTACACGTGAATCCGCCGTGTGGGTCCTCCCAGCTGTTCAACCAACACCCTCCACGGCCCCTGCAGGCGGCCCACACCACAGGGGACTACCCTGCACATGTCCCGCAGGCAGCCCATCCACCATGCCCATGCCCCCCAGCCAACCCACATGTCACCTTGCACTACTGCCCACCAACGCATGTCTCCCAGCACCCCCACCCCCCAGCACTGTGGGGCACCTGCCAGCAGGCCCCCACACATGTACAACTCATGTCCTCCTGCACCCCCACCCCCCAGCACTGTGGGGCATCCTTCACCAGGCCCACACTCATGTCCCCCTGCACCACCACCCCCCCAGCATCCAGGGGCGCCCTCCACCAGGCCCCCACTCATGTCCCCCTGCACCCCCACCCCCTGCATCCAGGGGCACCCTCCACCAGGCCCCCACTCATGTCCCCCTGCACCCCCAACAGTCAGGGGCACCCTCCACCAGGCCCCCACTCATGTCCCCTTGCACCCCCACCACCAGGCAGTGCAGGGCACCCTCCACCAGGCCCCCGCTCATCTCCCCCTGCACCCCCACCCCCCAGCACTGTGGGGCAACCTCCACCAGGCCCCCACTCATGTCTCCCTGCACCCCCACCCCCCTGCATCCAGGGGCACCCTCCACTAGGCCCCCACACATGTCTCCCAGCACCCCCAAACCCCTGCATCCAGGGGCACCCTCCACCAGGCCCCCACTCATGTCTCCTAGCACCCCCACCCCCCTGCAACCAGGGGCACCCTCCACCAGGCCCCCACTCATGTCTCCCAGCACCCCCCCAGCACTGTGGGGCACCCTCCACCAGGCCCCCACTCATGTCTCCCTGCACCCCCACCCCCCAGCATCCAGGGGCACCCTCCACCAGGCCCCCACTCATGTCTCCCAGCACCCCCACCCTTCTGCATCCAGGGGCACCCTCCACCAGGCCCCCACTCATGTCCCCCAGCACCCCCACGCCCCTGCATCCAGGGGCACCCTCCACCAGGCCCCCACTCATGTCCCCCTGCACCCCCACCCCCAAGCACTGTGGGGCACCCTCCACCAGGCCCCCACTCATGTCCCTCTGCACCCCCACCCCCCAGCACTGTGGGTCACCCTCCACCAGGCCCCCACTCATGTCTCCCAGCACCCCCACCCCCCAGCACTGTGGGGCACCCTCCACCAGGCCCCCACTCATGTCTCCCAGCACCCCCACCCCCCAGCACTGTGGGGCACCCTTCACCAGGCCCCCACTCATGTCTCCCAGCACCCCCACCCCCCAGCACTGTGGGGCACCCTCCACCAGGCCCCCACTCATGTCTCCCAGCACCCTCACCCCCCTGCATCTAGGGGCACCCTCCACCAGGCCCCCACACATGTCCCCCAGCCAACATGTCATCACAATCTAGATCCCTGGCCCTTATGGTCAGCCTCCAAATGCCAAACACCCACACGAGCATTGCATCCACCCACTTAGAAATGGCAATAACATGATAGAACCCCAATTGCAAGTTTGGAAATGAACACATGTCCCTCACATACACCCAATGGGTGTCAGTGAATGTCAAAACCCATATCATGATATGCATGAAACCAATGAGATGATACTACACATTGAAGTTTGAAGAAAAAATATGTATTAAAAGCAACATAAATTGAATCAAAAATAAACAAACAAAAATGGGAATTTAAAAAAAATAAATCAGCTTGTCCGTGAAATAATGCAAAACCACAAATCATAATCCAAAGGAAAGGTGTCCAAAGTGACAGTCCACAAAATTAAATCCAATGGAAAATTAAAATCGAAAACCATTGCTCCATGGGTAAATCATAAAAAAAAATGAAAATCCAACAGTCAACTATATACAGATAAACAATCCAGGGTCCATGATCCCAACAGAAGAAATGAAACCTATCTAATAACACTACCTAATAAAAAAAACTATATACAAAAATGTGGCCCATTGACCAAAAGGTCCAAGAAAAATGCAAAAACAAAGGAAACCTAACTCTAACTACAGAACTATTTACAAGGGCAGCAGGCTAGTCCGAAGGCTCACTTCGGGATGTTCCGGGCCAGGGCATCATCGAACTCCTGCTCAATGTCCCGGAGGCGGTCCTCCTCCATGGCCCCGAGGGTCCGCAGGGCCGTCGACATGTTCACCTCCAACTCCCTGCGGATTGCCTCAAGGCACTCGGCCCGCCTCAGGGCCCTCCGCATGGAGTTCTCCGCCCTGACCATCGTGAGCTGTGCCTCTTCCGCCCGCTGCCGCTCTGCATCTATGGCGTGGCCCAACCGCTGCCACACGGAAGACACTTCCCTTCCTGGGTCCTCCTGCCCTCCGGCCGATGCCTGCCCCTCCGATGTCGAAGGCCCCGAGCCATCATGGCTCCCACCTCGTTTCTGCTGCTGCTGTGCCTCTGCCCGTGCACTGCCTCCTGCTGCCAGCACATCCTTCACTGGCTGGGGTGCAGTCGTTGATGTGGCCACCCCTGCTGGACGTCCGACTCCGGACTGTGGCATGGATGCCTCCTCCACCAGCCTGGCCGCACCATCAGAGGCAGCTCCACAGGGCACCCAGGTGACTAATGGGTGGGAAGATGGCACGGAGGACGACTGGCGCATAGGGGGTTCAGTTGAGGAGGGGGTCTGAGCAAGGCCCATCAAACGGAGGAATCTGGCCTGGGTGACCTGTCCCATTAGGCTGACGCGGTCAACGAGCCATTCGAGATGACGTGCAGTCTCCTCATGAAAAGACTGCAGGTCACCTTGCATGGCCCGTTGACGCAACGCCACACCAGTCAGGACAGGCTCAACCTGGACCCGGATAGCCACGTCCGCAGGCAGAGGAAGGCCAGTTGTTGTGAGCTCATCCCCTGCCTGAAAAAGGGTCTGGACGTAGGCATCCCTGCTGGTGCAAGATGATGCAGTGACAGTATCAGGGACAGGATTGCACACAGACACCTCCGCTGCGGCCTGTGCTGCCTCCTGTCCCTGGTCCTGCACTGCACCACTAGCACCAGTGGAATCCCCACCTCCAGACCCCGTCTCTGTTGCTTGCACGGCCTCCTCCTCCACCAAACCCCCCACCAACCTGGATGACTCCGTGCCATCTTCCCCCGTTGGGCCCTGTGGGGTCCCAGCTGCCCCTTCTGCTGCCGAGGAGTCCAACTCCGACTTCCGCCTCTTGGACCTCCCCCCGACAGCTGCGGCCTGGGATGCAGCACCGGACTCCTCACTCCCCGACGAGATCACAACCTGGGAGGGGAGCCAGGCCTTGCGTCTCCGGCTGGCGGTGCGATCCCCGCCGCTGTGCTCCACAGCACCTTCTCCGCCCTCTTCATCAGTTGACGCTGCAGACAGGGAGAAATGAAACGCAGGCATCAGGGCACTGTACAATGGACACATACACACATGACAGTTGTACATGAGTGGCATTGGCAAACCTCAGACATGGCATCACAATCGCCAACACACATGTCATTTCAACTTGCACACATGAGCCATACCACAGCCATATCGCAACTGCCAGCACCATCCATACACATACAACAGCATGAGCAGGCAAAGGTGAGCCAGACATCACATGCTACACAGGGAGTGCACTACACATGCACACACACCACCACACTTGCATGCATGTGTACACCTCTTCCAACTGTCGCAGTGTTCAGATGGGCATCCATGTCACATCTGCCAATCAGGCTTCCACATCCCGCTGTCACATGCATCCATGTTGCATCACTGTTGCACCCTTGTCAAATACACACACATGCACATGTACACAGTGCTGATACATGCAGCTGAAAACAACATACTTGCGTGACATCACGAACATGCCTACTTACATACACATTCATCCAAACATGTGTGCCCACACAACTGCATTTGGCATGCAAGCCTACACACACAAGCACCAGCCATGTCTCACACATGACAGCCCTCGCATGTGTTAGCCTCACGGCCCTGTACACCCCCACCCATACTCGGCCCCATACAAACAGATGTGCAACCTGCACACTACTGGCACATCACCACACGCACAGCTTACATTCATTATGCATGTACACTTACCGCTTGACTCCAGACGGGTCTGCCTCTCAAGAACCTGGACGTGGAGCGCTGGGGATATGCGTTACAGGACCCTCATTTGATCTTCCGACAAGTAGCCCCGGCGCCCCTTAGCATCCGCTGCCTTCAAGAGGCGCCGGGCCTTGTTGAGGGTCCTGGACCTGAAGTCCTCCCAGCGCTTCTTGACATGTTGGAAGTCGCGGACTGCCACCCCCTCCGCGTTGATGGCAGTCACGATGTCCGTCCAGATCCGAGTCCATCCTTCCTTGTCGGTGCGCAAACTTCCGAAGAGGGCATCATACTGCCCCAGGACTTGCTCCACCAGGACACCAACTTCGGTGGCAGTGAAGCTGGTGCCCCTCTGCCTCTCTGGCCGTGGGTTGTCAGTGGTGCCAGATGTTGCAGTGCCCGACATGACAACCCCAGAGGCAGGAGTGGGTGGGCAACTGGGTCCTGGGGCTGGGCTGTGGAGCGATTGAATCCCAGTCGGGAGTCTTCGGTTCCAGCAGGGGTGGTCACAGCAACAGCACCCCTGGCTGATGTGCAGGCAGCAAATGGCAGGGCACGTGGGCAGCAGGCAATCAGGCAGCAGCAGATGGCAGGTGGAAGCGTGCTCGGGGCTCTGGGGGGCAGTAATTTGGCCTTCTGGGCAGGAGCGTGGTCTTCCGTGTGCTTACGCGTGGCCAGCTTGATACGGAGTGATTTGGCACGTGAAAATCCAGCACGTCTGCGTGTAATTCGAGGAAAGGGCCTTAGCGCGTAAGCGCGTCAGCACACGTACGCGAATTCATTGGCCCAAAGGCCAACAGCGCGTATGCGTGTCTGTGCCGTGCGTGCGCGGGCGTTTCCCTCTACTTGGGTGCATGTTACACGTCCAATGATTGCATGTCAGAGTGTCAGCGCGTGTAATTGAGGATGGGGCCTTAGCGCGTACACGCGGAAGTGACGCTGGACGTGTGGGCATGTTTAAAAGGTATGTGTAGAACGCCATTTCCTTGTACATGCTTTTCATGGAGAGCGAGTGGGTGAAATCTGTACTTCTTGTCGGTTCACACGCGATTTACTTCACAGCGTTCCAAGTTCGTACTCCCTGTTACCTCTGACAGCTTTTTCTCTTCTTGTCTTTTTCCTGGGCCTGTTTCCTCAAACAGCATTCACTTCTCCTGTTGTCCTGTCTCCTCAGACAGCGTACAATTCTTCTTTTGGCGGGGGTGTTGCCAACGCGCACACGCGCGTATTTTACACGCAATTTTTCCTGGCAGATGGTGAGTTGCGCACGTATTTGACATCTGTGCTTGCCCCGTGTGTTGCCTACCCCTTCAGAGGTCATTCTAGGCTGCGTGTGACACGCATACGTTCATTTTTATGTTTCTGGGTGCCACAGCGTAGTGCAGTTTTTTTTTTTCCACGCATGTGGTCTAGGAGGGGTTGCGTGCACATTATCTACCTTTTTCGGGGTGCCTGTGCATTGCATGACCCGTCATCTTCCCCCAGGGGTCACATACAGCCTTGCTAGAGCACTAGGGTACGAATTCCATCTAGTACCCTACCCCTTTGACCCCCAATTGCCCAGGACAATAGTTTACTGCAACTCCCATACGCACAACAACATCAGTGCCATGGTTGGGAGGCGAGCACGCGGTAAGGGTGGCAAAGGTGGGCGAGCCACAAGAGGTGGCCGTGGTGGATACGGAAGGGGACGTGGCCAGGACTTGCAGGGTGCTCCTAGCCCCCCATGTGTGGGTGACCAGTCAGGGACACCCATGCCCCCCCCTGGTTGAGGGTAACGTGGCTGACACCATCCCTGCTCAGCCCTTGTTGGACCAGCTCATTGTGGCACCAGACCTGGCACTGGATGACTCCATGGCTGACTTCCAGGTCAGCAGATCTAGGCCACGTGTGGTGGTGCACGTTGGTGTCACCAGCCCACGTGGATCAGGGGCAGCAATGTCATCTGCTGCCCTGAGTAGGCAGGGTGGGGAGGCTGCAGGGGCAGCTGCAGCTCCATCCACCCCAGCTCTGAGTGTCCCAGCCAGGACAGTGTCGGTCCTAGTCCATCCTGCTGACGTTCCCCCTGACCACATCACACTTCAGCTAATGCCTGCACCAACTCCCATGGTGAGTGATCATTCCCACACTCCTAGTCCACAGGCCACCGGGGCTCCTGCCCTTAGTGTCCAGAGCGGCGTAGGACACTCAGTATCACCACCACCTTCCAAGCAGAAGAGGAAGAGTGCTCGTCCAGTACAGGCTGATGCCCCAGACACGGGTACACAGTCCGGCCCACCAAGGAAGCCCTGCTTCAATCGGGTCGAACTTGATGCACTTGTGGAGTATGTGTCCGCACATGACAGCAAAATGGTGATTACTGCTGGATGCAAGACCACACCTGCACACCATTGCGGAACTCATAAGTGCCCTTGGATTCGTGAGGCGCACAGCTAATGATTGCTACAAGCGCTGGAATGACCTTAAGCGCAGGGCAAAGAAAAAGCTGGCCTCAAGTCATGCCGCAACTCTAGTGACTGGAGGTGGGTCTCCGGCAGAGGACATAGAACTCACTCCACATGAGCATGGGAGGGCTGCCAGATTACGAGGCATTGTCCGGTGAGTGCACATGCATGTGTGTGTCATCCATGTGCATGGCGTGTGTTTGAGTGCTTCTGATTGAGTGCCAGGTGAGGGGGTGTGTGCCTGAGTGGTTTGGGTCACCCATGTGCTTCATCCAAAACATTTTGCGCACCAGGATTTGGTTGTTGCAGTATCCCTTCTGGCAACAGTAGACATTCAGCCCAACCTCACCCCAGTTGCCCTTGAATTGTCATCTTGCCACAACATAGTTGCATGTTATTCTGTGTTCATTCAGGCTGATTGTCTGCATTCCACCACTTTCACTAGGCATTTCTCAGTCCTATTGTCACATGTGTGACATGGCTAGGGTACATGCCATCTGTGTGATGGCATGTGTCATGTATGTGTATTGGACATGCCAATCACAGGCCAATGTGTGATGGCACTGCTAGGCAGCATGCAGCAAATTTGTTGGTCTTCCATCTTGGTGTCATCAATGTGTGCCATTTGCCTCCCCTTCATACGCATGGGAGGGTTATAGTCATGTGGGACATGTGTCAATGAAGTACTGTTTCTGTTGCTTCTCAGCCCTAATTTTGTTCCATGTTGCTAATGCCTGTTCCCATTTCTTTTCTTTCATGTCTTTGCAGGGGATGACGCACTTGATACTGCTGGGGTTGTGGAGATGGTGCAGACCCAGGAGGGGTCTCAGGCCCGACCGGGCACCAGTGAGGGACGTGGTGTGGTGGTGGGTGAGAACCCACACTTGCTGCAGGCCGTCATCTCAAGGGGTGTCTCTGGGTGCTCCTCCCCCGAGCTCTATTCAGGTGTTGATTCGGATGATGAGACCTATGTGCCGTTGCAGGTAAGTGTCTCTGGGAGGGATTCTGTACTGTCCAACCCACCTGCACCAGGGGTCGAACCCTCAATGGGGATGTCAGTGTTGGTAGGTCAGCCTTTGGTGGTTACGGATGCAGGGTCACACTCCGCTACATCTGATCATGTTCCTGGGCCAGCAGATCAGAGGGGGAATGCAGTCCTGCAGCCTCAGGCAGTGCCGGCACAGCAAGGCGCAGTTCGCCTTGCCCCAGACAGGTGTGGTGCCCGCCGACGCGGTGGCCGTACGCCACCAGGTAATACCGCATGGGAGCAATCCATATATGGTATGGCAAACCAACAGGCAGCATCAACTGAGATGATGGCTCAGGCCATGGATAGGGTGGCCACTTCCATTGTCCCCCAAGAAAGGCTAATTGATCAACTACAGCAGGCAACAGACTCCATTAGCCAGTCACACAGGGAGGACATGTTGCGTCCAACAGGGACAGGCGGGCGGCACTGGAGAATCTGCGGGAAGCCATTTCCATTGAGTCCCAGGGCCACAGGGAAGCCCTGAGGGTGGAACTCAGTCAGCTCAGGGCAAATCTGGTTGAGCTTGAGGCTTCAGCTAACACGAGGACAGAACAGCAGCTGGAGCGGCTCACACGTACGCTCTCAGCTGAGATGCAGGCAACTAGGACGGAGGTCCGGGCATCCCGTGAGTTGTTGCATGGGGACCTCCGCACAATTATCCTCCAGAACCAGACCTTCCTCATCCGTATGCTTGCTGCCATGGAGGACCAGACTAGGGCTTTGCGTGGGCTGTCTCCCATAGTGCCACCACCTCCTGATGCAGCTGCAGAGGGTGAGGAGAGCGACAGCAGCGAATCTCTCACAATAGGGTAGCCGTGCAGGCCATGAGCCCATGGAGGTGTTTTTTTTTTGCAAGATCCACACAGGTGGGTTTTGGTGTGCACCCTGTCCTCGGACCTCCTGAGTGGCCTCCCCCATCCCCCCTGGGCCCATTAATGGCCATTTTTGATATATATATATATTTTTTTGATTTTGGATTTTGGATTTTTTGGACAGTGTGTTGCCTTGTGTGGCTCCCGTGGGCATATGCTGTATTGTGGCTGGGCACATGCAGGCTTGTCCTGAATTTGGGTCAGATGCTTGGGTTTGTGTGACACACACCCCTCCTGCTTCCCGTTTCCATGGGCTTGCAAAGGGTGTGCCCAAGTGACATTGACGTACACGGTGACGTTGGACTCCCATTTGATGTGTGGGCAGTCTGTAGTCAATACTGTGTATACATTCCTAGAGCATATTGATGTTGTATTGTACACTGCATGGTGTATTGATATGTGCCTCTGCATCCATCTCATCCTCCTAATTTGCAGGTCCATTTCTCATGTCTTCACAAGGCGGTCTACTTTGGGACTGGAGTCCATGTTGTAAGCAGTGCACCTACACTCTTGCGTGGCGCTAACACTGTATACTTGGAAGTGTTCGAAGTGCTGCCATTATCAGGTAGTGAGGCTACCAATTTTTTAAGTCTGTACTGTCATGTTTATGGTAGGTTGGAGGTTGTGTAGGTGATTGGTATTCTTGGTAAGTATTTGGTAATGTGTGTTGTTGGTCCTGCATTACTGTGAGCATTTCATGTGTGGCCAGTTTCCATTAGGGAAACTGTAGTTGGTGACACTTGGGGCATGTTGTGGGGATTAATTTGTTTGCTCTCACATTGCATGACATGCCATGGTGTGTTGTGTGTCCGTGCCGGGGAGGGGTTGGGTGACATGGCACTGTTCTCATGTTGTATTTTGCAAGTGGGTATTCATTTTTGCTGCATGGAAGTGTGTCTTTTGATGACACTGCATTGGTGGTGTTTGTGTAGGTAGGGATGCACACATTGTGACACTTCCAGATGAACAATCTCAGGCTGCTATGGTTCTGACAGTTGACTGTCCCTTTGTTCATCATAATTGTCAGATTGAGTCATCATTGATTGTCAGATGGTATGTGCCAGGGCTGTGTGCACTCCACAGGGGTGTGCTTTCTATGTGAAGTAATTAGCCACCAGCTGCGTACGGGCTGCCTCACCCCGTGCCCTTTCCCCTCCCATGCGCAGCGGGCGTGCATGTGGTTGGGGATGTGGGGGCACCACCATGTCCACAGCCAGGCCCCGGCGTGTTGCAACATTGTGCAGGACACATGCTGCCACTATGATCCTGCACACTACTGGGGGAGCGTATAACAGCTGCCCGCCAGAACGGTCAAGGGAGCGAAAGCGTGACTTGAGCACTCCGAATGTGCGCTCCACTATGCCCGTGTTGCAATATGGGCTGTGTTGTATCTTACCTCGGGAGGCATGATGGGGTTCTGAATTGGCGTCATCATGTGTGTGCTCAGAGGGTAGGCACTGTCCCCTGGGGAGGTGGTGATGGGGATCATTAGTGGGGTATTGGCATTACTATGTATCTGTCATGCATGCATGTGCTGTGGCATTTATACTCACCAAGCAGCCATGCATCGCCATGCCGCCCAGCTTCCCGGTTTAGGGGTGACATCCTGTAAATGAAGCTGTCGTGGGTGGACCCTGGATAGTTGGAATATACTGAGGTGATGATTCCCTTGGCATCACATACTACCTGGACGTTGATGGAATGCCAGTGCTTGCGGTGTCTATAGATGTGCTCAGATGCCCTGGGGGGACGTAGAGCCACATGGGTGCAATCAATGGCACCAAGCACTTTGGGGAATTGTGCCACCCTGTAGAAATCCTGGCTGACAGCCTGCCTTTCTGCAGGTGTTCTGGGCAGGTATGTGTGCCTGCGGACTGATGGGCGTGCAGTGATGATGGCCAACACCTGGTGTAGGCACTGTGACTGCGTGGCCTGTGACACCCCCCCACTATGGCACTTGTCCGCTGAAATGATCTGGTAGCCAAGAAGTGCAGTACATTGAGGACCTTCTCCAGGGGGCTGAGTGCTTGGGAGCACAGGGTGGGTGATGTGAGGTCATCCTCCCACTCACTGACCAGGTTGAGTATTTTGTGTGGTGGAAACCTGTACCTCCCATACACCTGGTCATCTGGCATACCAAATAGGCTGGTTCTGGGTGTGAAGAATCTGGCCCTGACTATCCTTCTCCTCCTCCTGCGGTATCCCACGGCCACTGCTGCTAGGAACGGTATATTCATCCTGGCGTCTGAGCTTGTTTGTTGTTTGCGCACTCTTTTATGCTGCGCGGGACGTGCGCCTGCTTCATGCTGGCATACGTGTTTCAGGATTGGTCCTTTTATTTTTTGGCGCGTTGTAGGGAGGCGTGTAAATCTTCCCACCCACCCCAGGAATACACGTAACATGCTCTCCCAGGCCCAGTCGCAAGTAAATAATCCCGCCCACCCCTGGAATACACATACCCTACTCTCACAGGCACAGTCGCGTGTGGAACTTCACGCGCACACACCGAAATACACGTACCCTGCAAATTCGCATGTGAAAATTCCCGCGCACCTCGAAATACACGTACCCTGCTGAAATCGTGTGTGGAACTTCCTGCGAACCCCATAATACACGTACCCTGCTGATATCGTGTGTCAGACTACACGCGCAACCCTGATATACACGTACACTGGCGAATCGCACTGCTGGGGGGTGGGGGGGGGTGGTAGGAAGGAGTGGGGGCCTGGTGGAGGGTGCCCCTGGATGCAGGGGGGTGGGGGTGCTGGGAGACATGAGTGGGGGCCTGGTGGATGGTGCCCCACAGTGCTGGGGCGTGGGGGTGCTGGGAGACATGAATGGGGGCCTGGTGGAGGGTGCCCCACAGTGCTGGGGGTGGGGGTGCAGGGGGACATGAGTGGGGGCCTGGTGGAGGGTGCCCCTGGATGCAGGGGGGTGGGGGTGCTGGGAGACATGAGTGGGGGCCTGGTGGAGGGTGCCCCACAGTGCTGGGGGGTGGAGGTGCAGGGAGACATGAGTGGGGGCCTGGTGGAGGGTGCCCCTGACTGGTGGGGGGTGGGGGTGCAGGGAGACATGGGTGGGGGCCTGGTGGAGGGTGCCCCTGGATGCAGGGTGATGGGGGTGCTGGGAGACATGAGTGGGGGCCTGGTGGAGGGTGCCCCACAGTGCTGGGAGGTGGGGGTGCAGGGAGACATGAGTGGAGGCCTGGTGGAGGGTGCCCCTGGATGCTGGGGGGTGGGGGTGCAAGGAGACATGAGTTGGACATGAGTGGGGGCCTGGTGGAGGGTGCCCCTGACTGGTGGGGGGTGGGGGTGCAGGGAGACATGAGTGGGGGCTTGGTGGAGGGTGTCCCTGGATGCAGGGGGGTGGGGGTGCTGGGAGACATGAGTGGGGGCCTGGTGGAGGGTGCCCCACAGTGCTGGGGGGTGGGGGTGCAGGGAGACATGAGTGGGGGCCTGGTGGAGGGTGCCCCTGGATGCTGGGGGGTGGGGGTGCAAGGAGACATGAGTTGGACATGAGTGGGGGCCTGGTGGAGGGTGCCCCTGACTGGTGGGGGGTGGGGGTGCAGGGAGACATGAGTGGGGGCCTGGTGGAGGGTGTCCCTGGATGCAGGGGGGTGGGGTGCTGGGAGACATGAGTGGGGGCCTGGTGGAGGGTGCCCCACAGTGCTGGGGGGTGGGGGTGCAGGGAGACATGAGTGGGGGCCTGGTGGAGGGTGCCCCTGGATGCTGGGGGGTGGGGGTGCAAGGAGACATGAGTTGGACATGAGTGGGGGCCTGGTGGAGGGTGCCCCTGGATGCTGGGGGGTGGGGGTGCAAGGAGACATGAGTGGGGGCCTGGTGGAGGGTGCCCCTGGATGCTGGGGGGTGGGGGTGCAAGGAGACATGAGTTGGACATGAGTGGGGGCCTGGTGGAGGGTGCCCCACAGTGCTGGGGGGTGGGGGTGCAGGGGGACATGAGTGGGGGCCTGGTGGAGGGTGCCCCTGGATGCTGGAGGGTGGGGGTGCTGGGAGACATGAGTGGGGGCCTGGTGGAGGGTGCCCCTGGATGCAGGGGGGTGGGGGTGCAGGGGGACATGAGTGGGGGTCTGGTGGAGGGTGCCCCTGGATGCTGGGGGGTGGGGGTGCAAGGAGACATGAGTTGGACATGAGTGGGGGCATGGTGGAGGGTGCCCCTGACTGGTGGGGGGTGGGGGTGCAGGGAGACATGAGTGGGGGCCTGGTGGAGGGTGCGCCTGGATGCTGGGGGGTGGGGGTGCAAGGAGACATGAGTTGGACATGAGTGGGGGCCTGGTGGAGGGTGCCCCTGACTGGTGGGGGGAGGGGGTGCTGGGAGACATGAGTGGGGGCCTGGTGGAGGGTGCCCCACAGTGCTGGGGGTTGGGGGTGCAGGGGGACATGAGTGGGGGCCTGGTGGAGGGTGCCACTGGATGCTGGAGGGTGGCGGTGCTGGGAGACATGAGTGGGGGCCTGGTGGAGGGTGCCCCTGGATGCTGGAGGGTGGGGGTGCTGGGAGACATGAGTGGGGGCTGGTGGAGGGTGCCCCTGGATGCTGGGGGGTGGGGGTGCAAGCAGACATGAGTTGGACATGAGTGGGGGCCTGGTGGAGGGAGCCCCTGGATGCTGGGTGTGGGGGTGCTGGGAGACATGAGTGGGGACCTGGTGGAGGATGCCCCTGGATGCTGGGGGGTGGGGGTGCTGGGAGACATGCGTTGGTGGGCAGTAGTGCAAGCTGACATGTGGGTTGGCTGGGGGGCATGGCCATGGTGGATGGGCTGCCTGCGGGACATGTGCACGCGTGTAGCGTAGTCCCCTGTGGTGTGGGCTGCCTGCAGGGGCCGTGGAGGGTGTAGAGGGAACAGCTGGGAGGACCCACATGGCCAATTAACGTGTGGGACTCCCCGGCACTCCAAAAATACACGTAGGCTGCTGGATTCGCGTGTGGAATTTGCTGCGCACCCGGAGTACACGTACCCTGCTGAAATTGCGTGTGGAACTTCACGCGCACACCGAAATACACGTACCCTGCTAATTCGCGTGTAAAACTTCCCCCGCACACCGAAATACACGTACCCTGCTAATTCGCGTGTGAAACTTCCCACGAACCCCGAAATACACGGACCCAGGGCAATCGCGTGTGGAACTTCCCGCGAACCCCGTAATACACATACCGTGCAAATTCGCGTGTGAAACTTCCCGCGCACCCTGGAATACACGTGCCCAGGCCAATCACGTGTGGAACTTCCCGCAAACCCCGTAATACACGCACACGCTAATTTTCACACAGCGGGTGTCCGTGTTTGTCGGTACCCCTTTGCACCTCATTTGTCCTAGAGGGCCACTGTATGGACCATTCATCATGGCTGTATATGGGTGCTTTTTGTTAGCGCACATTTTGGCGCACATTTATTTCAGGCGCAGGGACGCTACTGCCTACTTTCTTGTGGCGTATTTGTTTGGCCCTGTGCGCGTCCTTCACCGTGCGCTGGTTTGCGCTATTCGATTCCATGAATACGGGTTGTAGGCGAGCGTGTGGGCGTTCCGCGCACTTGCCTCCTGTATTTCCCCCGTGACGCCCATATTTTCACGCGTTGTTCCCCATTCCGAGTGTTACGCCTCGTGTTCTGCCTACTTTTGTGATGTGCGCCGCGCTATGTGCGATTTCGCAGTGGCCGTGGGGCACGCCGTTGGATGACCGCGCACTTTTTCAGAGCACATCCAATGTTTTTCTCGCGCACAGACTTCCATGAATCAATGTGCGCTGGTTTCCCTGCGATTTTCGCAGTTGCACTGCGATTTTTGCACTTGTACTGCGAATCGCACGTTTTGGCACCTCTGCGCTGGAATTTTCGGCGCACATTAATTCCATGAATCGACCAGTAAGTGTTTCATATAGGTGCTCGGTAGGTCTTCTTAATTTCAGTGTAGGGACAACAAAACCCATTTTATCTAGATATGAAATCAGTGCACAGTTAGAATCTCCTTAGATTGTAGCCGGCATGGCCTATCTAGTGGTGCTGCTAATAGTTCCAAGAGTGTGATATTGTCATTTAGGTTTGGCTCAGAGTAACTAGCCTATTAAACTCATTCCTAATTACTGCAGCCACCCATGTACCTCTGAGATCTCCACTTATCCCACAATTCGCCACCCTTGTTCTAGGCAGTAACAACATCACCCCTCACATGTCTGAGGAAGGAATTCATCTAAAGAAATCTAGAAACAAAAAAAAAATATTCAAGCAGGAGTAAATGCCAAATTCGGCACTGAAAAAAAGAATGAAAAAACAAATGTGAATAAGGTGAGGCGTGGGTGTCCCCTGCTTCCCTAAAAAGGAAATCAGGGGACAAATAAGATGTTTTGTTATTGTTTTCTTTTTAAAAAGCACTCAGTGTTGGAAGTTATGCTTTTCAAACGGGGAGGTGGAACTCACGTCACATGGAAAGAGCCATGCAGAGGAGCAGCAGGCAAGTCAGCCGCAGAGGTAAGTATGGATGGTTGGGGGGTGGAGGGATAAAAGGTGGTGGTTATGTGCATGATTATTTCATAATGGGCATTTCAAATTCGTCATTTTTGAACGTGACATTTTCGTGTACGAAATAATGGCGTACATGGTATGGTATGATAATGTTTACTTATAAAGCGCCTATACAAAGGCAAGTGTTTCAAAGCACTCAAGGAGGGTGAGAACATGGGGAAAAAAAACAGTCGCTCAGAGCCCTTGAAATTCTGAGACAATAATAGTAAGTGCATATATTATGTTTAACAGTTGAGATACAGCAAATAGGCCTTTATTACTAAGTGCATTTAGGGGTGAAGACAAGGGGACAGACGATCTTCAGGCAAAGTGCACAGCTGGTCACAGGGAGTGAAAGGTCCAAGTGCACCCAGTCAGTGGAGACTGGGGTAAGTGCAGAGAGAGCCACTCTCTGGGGTAGTTTCTCAAGTGCAGTATGGGTGGGTGGGGTGTGGGGCCCTGAGGCAACCTAAGGCAAGTGCACTGGCGGGGGTGCCTGGGATCATGAGACTCTGAGGTACATCGGGTAGCCAGTCGGCAAGCTATAGGGAAGAGGAGGGACAGAGGGAAAGAACAGATATCTAGGTTACAAAGGCAGAGGGAGAGAGAAGGAGGAGGAGAAGAGGAAGGTCTTGAGGAGTTTCCAGAACCTATGAAGATCAGGCTCAAGACGGAGGGCGGCAGGGAGGCTGTTCCAGAGGGAGGCACCTGCTGAGGATAAGGATCTCCCTCCAAATCTCTGATTGGAGAACAGGCTCACTCGCAGACGATTGGAGGAAGATGAGAGGAGGGCTCGTGAGGGACAGTATTTAGAGAGGTAGCGTTGCAGGAAGGTAGGTCCCAGGCCCCAGAAAGCCTTGTGGACAATGCAGAGGGTCTTGAACTTGATCCTTGCAGCCACAGGGAGCCAGTGAAGGGATTTCAGCACAGAGGAGATGCGGACCCTGGGCTTGAGGCCAAGGATACGTCTTGCGGTTCTGTTCTGGATGAGTTGCTGAAGACACAGGGCAGACAAATGGAGTTTGAGGAAGAGGCTGTGGCAGTAGTCCAGCCTAGAGAGAACCAGGGCTCTGGAGACAGTGAGCCTCTGGGGGAAAGTGAGAAACGGTAGAGTACCTCTGAGGAGGTGTAGCTGATAGTTAGACTTTTCAGAGATGTCCGAAATGTGAGAGGAAAAGGAGAGAGTGGAGTAAAAGGTGACCCCCAAGGTTTTCAGCCTCGCAGATGGATGCGGGTGCAGGGCCAATGGAGGCCGGCCAGAGTGTAAGTGGGAAAGCGGGAGCAGTGGTCCCAATCTGAACAATCTCAGTCTTACTGGCATTGAGGCAGAGGTCATTTGCAGCACACCATGACTGAATAGCAGACAGACAATTGAATATGAACGTGGAGGAGGAGACGGCTGAGGGGAGCCTGAAAGATATCCATAAGGAATGCTTAGTTGCACATATGTCTACCATCCAATTTGGTTACAACTGCTTATGCACCTGATGATTAGTTAGGTTAGTCTCTTGAAGAGTTGCCCACTCATATTTGCTTACTCTTGACCACTCTAAAAGGAGGTCTCCTTTACTTTTATATCTGAAGCCATTTACAGTCCAACATATGATTTTAACTTCCATGCTCAATTGATCTTTTTAAACTCTTATCAATTTGCATATTTGAAATTAAAACAGGGTATTTATTGATTAATTTTAAAAAAGAGTGCTGTTAAACTCAGAATACACGCCTGCATTTTGTGTTGTTCTCCTATGAGATGTACCCTACTTTCCTCTCCCCATTTAGACACTCCCTCCCTCCATGGATAGCCCTCCCTACTAGTGAGAATACTCTTCCAAGAAATGCCCATTGCTGAACTCTCAGCCCACCTAAATTCCAGAATTACCTACGCAGCAGACTACCAGCCTTTGACAACAGAACAAATTCTACTAACAAACAAATGTGTGTCAAACTGCCTGGAAGCGCAATTTGAGCACTGGTTAAAAACTCTCAAAATTGCCCAGTAATATTGACAGGCACCCATTGTATGTCATCTGTAGTGCAGCAAACATCCACACTGATCACTTCAGTAATGCTTGGAGCTTGGATACTACTTGTATTGTGGGCCGGGTTGGATCCTTATGGTTCGCTATGGCCATCCTGAATTTCTTTGTTCAGATCAATAATTGATTCTCCTGAAGTGAGGCATCTTTGAATAGAGTTTTACTAATCAGATCTTCCACAAAGCTCTTGATGTTAGCTTGAAATATTTAAGTTTTCTCTGCAATCTCAATATGTCACAAATGATGCCTTCACATTCTATTTGGGCATTGTGTTCTACACCCATGGAGATGTCTCCACCCCTTCTTCCAAGACTGTCTTTCTTAAGTCTTAGGTACATCTACAAGGTCTTTTCATGATTTTAAAATCTGGTTTCAATGATTTTCTCTGATGCTGAACTTGTAAGACCTCTCTTTTTGCATATTCTTCAAGGTCCTTACAGTTGTGTTCAGTTGATTACCTGGGTCTATAGAAGCATCTTTATCTCTATTTAAACTTGTTTCTGCACCATCGCCTGGCTCAGCAGATGTATCAGTTTAGGGCTCAGAACTGTTGTAGCTGAGATCAGAATCATCACTATAATAATTCTTTCTTTCAGGCCATAGTACATTGCCTCTTTGTCTTGGGCTTCTGTTAACATTTTAGTGCTATCCCATGTAAAGGTCAAAAGCAATGATTTGGCACCAGTCGTTGCCCCCATTCGAACACAGTAACTGACACAATTGACCCCGTCCCTCCTTGGATAAGGGGTTCCTTGCTGTTCTTCATGTCACCCTGCTCAGGCCCAGATATTATATTTTGACAAGCTCTTGTAGGCTTATTTTCTTTATTTTTTTACCAACTCAAATTCTGGGTCTGTAATCCTCAATTATCTTGTTAATTCGATCTGTTCTGGGATCTATTCTAATCTACCATTGAACTTTTGGAATAAAATGCCGGGGAGGAGCTGGATTGGCATCTTGCTGCAGATATGTTTCTGTGCCTCAGCTAGTACATTAACTGATGTCATATTAGCATTGAAGTCAATACTAAAGGAAACGTTCATCCACCTGTTTCATTTGACCACTCGTAAAGACATTAATTACAATTTGAAGGATCAATATCTGTCAACCACACAGGTTCTCATTCACCATCTTGTGATAACATAATCTCAAATCTGATCTAGTAAAGGTCAAGAGCTATGATAGGTTATTTATAATGCACTTAATACCCAGAGGTTTCTAAGCGCGGACCTGGGGATCAAACCCATGTTGTTCCATGTCATCTTGCTGCCAAGGCAAGCACGTTGCCCCTGAGCTATCCCCCCGAGACTGAAGTGTGAGCAAATCATAGCACAAGTCCCTGCTCGTGATGCATGCTGCCGCTTTGCAAAACAATGGCCCTGGTCATAGCAGAAGCTGATAACAGAGCTAGACCTACCCTCTATGCATTTTTGTAATTACGTGTCATCATGGAAACCCACACTACGCTTTAGTGTTCAATACATATTAGTAAAGCCTTTCTATGTTCGCTTTAGTATTCTCGTGTGTGTCTCAGTGTTCATTGTATGTATTTCTGACATATCAGAATCTAATTATTATATAAACTACCACTAACTTGAATATCCACTACACTAGAAAAAGTAAGATTCTTTTTTTGTTGAACCAACAGCTTCCACATTTATATCAAAAAGAATATTGACTTCTTTAGACATGTGATGAAATGATTGACCACTGTCAAATTGAATACGAATCTGCTGATTACTTTTTGGCACCATTAACTCATTGATATCTTCAAAGTTTTTCATTGTAAAGCACATTTTTTAGCCATTTTTTCCACCTACCCCACTTGAACTCTAGCTTTTATAAAATACTTGATTAGAATTACTGCATCTTTTGCCAGCCGTATGGGAAGGCCAAGTTTTGCTTATGAATTGAAAACTAATACTCCTTATCTGTCTTCTTTTCCGCAGATTTATTTTTTGTTGTGCAATGGCTGGACTTCATGCGCTCATGTATGAACTTGAATACACTGATGAATAAATGGAATAAAGGCAAAGCCTTGGGAACATCACTGACCCTGAGGACAAAAACTCGGATCCTGAACATTGTAGAATAGAAGATGTTTTAACTTGGTGTTGATGCCATCATTGTCAACAGATGCCAAAATTGGAAGAAAATACATGTTGCAGAGAAAATTCCACATGCAGAGCCTATCTATCGGAAGACGATCCTCCTCCTACTTGCATAGCACAGTAAGGGGATTTCAGAGCAGGATGATTTACACGTTCTGTTCTTTGAATGTCTATGGTCCTCATGCAGGAACATTGTGGCACTGTTCATCCATGTGTTTCCAGTAATGAGCGCGTATGGTGGTAAATCATTTTTAGAGATTTGCCAATCTGCAAGTTTGAAAACATTACTGTACTTCGTTCATGCCCAAAATATCAACTGTTTTCTATCTGCTTGCACTAATATTTGTGGTTTGTTTATCATGTAAACCAATGATCGTTTGCATGTTAGTTTTTATTTTTCAACAAGTTGACCTAATCTTTTATCACAATAAACCCCTAATACAAATATATTCCCTGTCAATTGTATTCCTTGTTATGCAGTCCCTGGATATTGCAGCAGCCTTCAGCGGCCCTTTCATCTTGCATTTGTTCCACATACGTGGTGCCTACACTTGATTGCATACATTTTTTACTTTGCGATGTTCCAATAGATAACAATTTGTTAAAAAATCATAAAACTGTGCTACATTCTTCTCTTCTGTTAAGTGAACACATTCTTGTGTTTCAACAGATGGAACCTACTTGTTGCGTACAAAGGCTATACCTAGTGGATTTATGGTAGACTAGGTGTGTCAGTCTGAGTAGTTGTATGACCATGTGTCATAAGAGACATCAGGGAAGAGTTAAAAAGTGCTGTATGTCAATAAAAAGGCTTCCTTCACATCCAGGCCAATCAAGCTGACTTCAAAGTATAGCTTATTTTGCTTAAAAAAAAACAACAATATTGTTATTCCAAATATTAAAACAACGCTCACAATTATCATAAAAAAGTTTTTAATGGTTATTGTATCTATTTCTCAACTCGTATGCAAAACGTGAGAATCAAATATTTTGCTGAGATAAAATGAAATGCTGCTTCATATAAGTAAACTTTTTGCTCTAAGAGTCAATTGACACATTTTATATCTAGTATCTCTATTCTACACTAATTTGTAGAATCTCATTGGTTTAATTGACAAACATCGAAAGGTAAAATAAAACACTGGGCCTCATTACGAGGTTGGTGGTAGCCTTGCCGGCAAGGCTACCTCCAAACTCAGATCCGGGTCTGGCACCCACCAATGGGCTATTACCAAGCTATTCTGGCCCAGCCAGATCCCTTTCGCGGGTGCCGGGCCCGGTACATCCCCATTCCCATTTGAGCCCCATAGGGGGGCGTTAATAACGGTACCGGTGCTACCATCATGTTCTGCTCACGGGTGCTGGTATGGCCACCAGGTCAGACCTGGTGGCTGCAAGGGCACCCGCGAGCAGAACTCCTAGTATGGCGGTATGGTAGAAATGGTGCCGGTAGAGATACCGGCGCTGTTGTTGCCTTACCGCCATACTTGAAATGAGGACTGTGTTTTAGTGGTCACCAGGATGATGTTTGGACTTCCAAGTAAAAATAGGCCGCCATTTACTTTACTATTGGCTTATTATTTATTTAACATTTTATATCTGTTACTTTCCCATATGAAAAACAGAAGTGTCACCTTACCTATCTACGTCTAATAGCATGCATGTCATTGGTTTCCACATTGTTTTTGGTCTCAACACATACCTTGGAGGTCATTAATACCTTGGAGGTAGCCATGCCGCTATTTGCGGCATGGCTCACCCCATTCCAGGTATCGAGTCCGAGTACCGAGTCTGGGTTCCTGGAATAGGGGAAATCCCGGGCCATCCAGACCTTGGAGGGCCCAGTATTTCCCCATTACAGGAACCCATTCCAATTCCCATTCGAACCCCCACAGGGCTCAATGGGAATTGGCACCATGCTAACAACTGGCCCATTAATAACGGGCCCGTTGTTAGCATGCTGGACCACTCGCGGGACCCGCTAAGAACGCATGGTAAAGTATATATATTTATACTAAGTATAATGGTTGTGTAGACATTTATTTGAAAGAAAGTAAGTTGTCACCACTTTTAAAGAATGAGTTTGAGATTGTTGATCTATCTCCTTGATTGATTGCATGTACATAAATGCCAAGACAGAAATTGTTTTTCTTCCCTGTCAACATCAGGGAGCATTATTTAAAACCTATATTTCTTTAAAGAAGATGCTGGATACACATTTCATGTAAATAAATGCCACCACAGATACAGTGTCTCTTTATTTTCAATGACAGTCATTGACATAGAAATATATTTGGGAAGATACCATTGGATCTGCCGCTCTAAGCTACTTCATATGACTGTAGAGATGTTGTCAAATGGTATATCTTATAACACACAAAATCAATGATGCATCATTTTCCACTGGTTGGAGGAATGAATGTCCAACAGATTACTCAGCATTCTTTAATTCAGGCATTAATGCAATGCATGTATTTGCACTAGCTAGTCAATAGAAGATACCACAAATAAAAAAATGTGCCCCAAAATAATAGTCACCTGACATTTTCTTTAGACCACTACCAACTTCAAGTCTACTATAGTCAACTATAGTCTGAGCTAAATGAATTCAAAAGTATCTGTCAAGGGGGTTGGCCAGCAGGGTGTAACAACTTTACTCTTTTTACAGTCACAAAGCTATAAAGGCTAATATGCAATTGAAGTACTATCCCCCCCGCCCCACCAGCCCCCACAGATATGGTATCTTTAGCTAGTCGATTGAAAACAGTCTGAATAAACAAGCATACAACAACAAGCCTGTTGGCCACAAGCAAATGTTCACCTGACATCCTTTTGAGACCATCTCTTACTTCAAACTATGAACTAGGCTAATAGATTTCACAATGATGTGTCTGACAAGGGTGTGTGCACTTTTGCTGCAAGGTGCAAAAACGATTCTCTCTTTAGAGTCAATTGACTACACAAAGGAATAAAGGCTTCTATGTCATTCAAGTAACTGACCCCACAGAATTATTGTCTCTAGATAGATAATAGAAAATGGTGTGAATATACAAACACATGTCAAAAGGACTGCTTGCCCAAGGGAAACTGTACCCTGACATCATTTTGGGTCAATCTTCAACTTCAAAGTAAAGACTGAGCTAATTCAATTCTCAAGGATCTGACAAAGAAGTGTGCTACTTATCCTGGAGGATGCGTGACATTGAACTGCCTGCCACTACAGACACAATGGGCCTCATTACGAGGAAGGAGGTAACCATGCTGCAATTTGTGGCATGGCTACCTCCATTCCGGGTACCGGATCTGGGTTCCCTGAATGGGAAAGTACTGGGCCATTCCAACCTTGGAGGGCCTGGTATTTCCCCATTCCAGGAACCCACCCCCATTCCCATTCGAGCCCCCATAGGGCTCAACAGGAATGGGGAGCATGCTAACAACGGGCCCATTAATGACGGGCCCATTGGTAGCATGCTGGTCTGCTCGTGGGACCCGCTAAGGACGCCTGGTAAAACCAGGCATCCTTAGCGGGTCCCGCGAGGAGACCTCGTAATGAAGCGGTAGGGGGTTAACGGGGCAGGCAACTCTACCTGCCCCGTTAGCCCCCTAGCGCCAGGGTCGTAATGACCCCCAATGTCTCCAGCTAGTCAATTGAAGGTCTGAATAAACAAACAGATATCAACAGGCTTAATCAAATGGTTGCTTGACATCATTTTGTGATCACAACCTGTTGGACTATAAACAGAGCTAACATATTTCACAAGGTAAGGGAGTGTTTTACTATTTCTTTAAGATGCAAAATCTCTCCTCGTTTTACATTTAATTGACTGCACAAGGCATACAGGTGTCTAAGAATGGGATTCTGCTTTGCAGGAGTACAAGGCTGAGTAGGGGTAAAATGGCCCCCTCAGCCATCACACTTCTACAACTAAAACACAAAAAAATTATAAAGGTAAAACAGGGACAGTTAAGAGATATACCTCTTTTGCAGTAAAGTGGGCTGAGGAAAGGCTATGCTCTCAAGACAGGTGTGAAGGTGAACTAGTACTGTCCCAAGCAACACAGTATCACAGTCTTAAATGAAGGGAAAGTTCAATCAAGGTTCTATAAAAATATAAACACTTTAATCAAACACACCATCTGCATGTAGAAAGAATAGAGAATACTTTACAAAAACCCACCCGAAAGGAAGACCAGAGAAGAACCGACAGACTGGAGAAAATAACACACTCAGCATGGTTCCAGGGGTGGTAGGCAAAGTACTAACCACAAAAAGGATATCTTGGATCGTAGAGACTGGTTAGGTCACAGTCACTCTTGTTTTCACCAAGTGGACTGAGGTGGTAGTTCAGAGTCAACATTACTTGGATTCAGTACTTGGTGGGCTGATGCAGTCAGATCTGGGTTTGAACGTAGATGCGAGCTGATCTGGCTCAGTTCAGGCATGTAGGATCAGGCAGTAAGTGGGCATCAAGTAGGCGCAAATGTGGGTGCTCTGCGGTAGAAGAGCAGTACTCAAAGATGCAGGTTGAGGCGGTCCTATGTTTGCTTCACAGTTTTTCTAGGCCAAGTCAGGCTTTAGCTGCTTGGAGGGGTCGATGAGTGAAACTCCAGCAGTTTGAGTCAGAGGGCGACGGTTGTCAAAGTGGTGATCTTAGGTTCATCAATGTGCGATTAATGAGGCAGCAGTTTGAGGGCTAGCTGGGCTGAGCTGTGGTTGTTAACCCCGGTTAGTGTCACCTACCAGGTGATGAGCTTTGGCTGGGACATGATGCTGTGTGGAGTTGGTCGAAGGTGCAAGCAAGTGTTTAATTGGTGAAGGAGCACAGCAATCATCTCTGGTGACTTCCCTCTTGTTACAGGTGCATTGAACATGGAGCGACTGGTTCAGTGTAGTGAACTGGGAGCTTTGCTGGTCTGGTCCTCTGGTTGCTCTGAAGACCTTTCAGGGAGTCTCGAGGATAGGGTGGTTCTGTTCAAGGTCTGCTCTCACAGCTCAGGAGATTCCAGTTCCGAGTAGTAGGTCCTGATCCAGAGCAGAGGTTACTTCCTATGTGCCCTGGGTGTGGTAGGGGGCATATCTTCCTTCTGTCTTGGATGATTACTTCTTCACCTTAGGCTGAGGGCTTTGGACCGTGCAACTCTCCCAATGGAAGTCCAATACGATCTCCAAAGCGAAGCTACTGCCTTAAAATATCTGAGAGGAAAGGAGTGAATCTGCTGAAGGTGTGGAAGACCCCTTCTTTTAATGGCAAAAGTCTTCAAGTGATTGGACTAGCCTGTCTTAGAGGTCCAATCCCTGCTCAGACAGAGTGGACTTGCCCTGTTGATGTCACACCCAAAGCGCTTTGCTCTAGAGGAAGTGGAGAGGACAGGAAAGAGAGAGAGGGGCAGTGAGAATCAAGATGGTGGAAACCTTCTTACATTGACTAGAGCCCTCCTGCATATCATAATCCCTCCCCTTCGCTTCTTTCTGAGAAAAAATATCTTTAGAGATGCAGCAACCTGTTTTGAGGCTACTCCTTTTCAATGGGTCTGCTCTCTTGATGCCCTGACTATGGACAGCTGCCTGATGGTCAGCTGTTTCTGGTGGAGGGTGTTTCCTGCCCTCACAAAGTGGAGGCCTGGCCTTCTGGGTTCGTGTCTGCAATTTGGTGGGCTACACTCGGCTGACCAGAGCATACAACACCTTACAAAGTGGAGTTTGCTCACAGGAGCTGACACATGTGCGATATCAATAGGAATGTGGCAGTTGTGATCAAATATAGTGCATGCACTATGCCTAAATGTAGGCATAGCTCTTATTTAGAGTTTACCCTGCCACTAGCATGAACGACTTATGGTTATCAAAGTCTTTGGTCTTTGGTACAGTGCAGCATATCTTAAATGCTGCACTGTACCAAATGGACTTGACTGTCACTGCGGCTGTCAAGTGGGCATCTCAAAACCTTCAAACCCCTTCTGTGCTATGAGCATAGTGGGTGCCATGGATCAGACTACTGATGTGACAGGGCAAGAGTGCATTATGCTTTTGGCATGGAGTCAATGGTGAAGGGGGAATCTGGTTGGCAGATTACCCCTTTTTGTGACAGAATTAGCCTCACCATTCTATTTGTTAATACACTTTTTTTAAAAAGCCAGGGCTTTGCATCTTGCCAGATGGCAATTACACACAGCCCCTTTCTCTTTTCAGTAGTTCATTACATGTACATCATTTAATAACTTTGTCATGTTCCATGCTAGGGGGACATGTTGCATATCATTGGATGCAGGTTAGTTTGGTTATTCTGTGCATATCTCAGTACTGTGATAGAGAAAAGGTTTTTTGTCCAAAACTGATTAGGACCTCCCCTTGTCAAATGTAAATATTTGTGGACCTATCCTAATAAGGGGTGTATCACTGAGTGTGACAATATCAGAAGGGAAACAATGAGGAAACTTGTCCAATGAAAGTTGCTTTGCAAAATGACACTGCATGGGACATTTAGCATCTATTATTTATCCTGAACACACATGAATTAGGGGGAGCTCTGGGATTCTGACAAGTCGGCAGACGGGGAACCCTGTAATACATGAGAAGATTTGCAGTTGGTTAATATCCAAGAAATACTTGGAAGATCCCCTAAGAAGGCACTTGTCCAGAAGAAACCTGATGCTGAAGCGCTGCCTAAATAGGGCCAGATTCCCTGAGAAGGACTTTGAAAGCAAAGGACAGCCAGAAGACATAGCTACCTGGATGAAACTACCTGCAGATGTGCAATGTCATACTAGTCATGGTGTTTAAAAGACAAACACAAAAGTGATTATAAATAAGAACCCCTGTGCAATTAGATGAATTCACGTTCCTGTGGTCCCTAAAAAAATGTATTTGAGAAGAGAGAGACCTGCCCTCCTCCTTGTCTCCCTACCAGTTTTTATAAGTTGTCCTGTTCTTTCTGTCCGTTCATAATGTGTAAATGGTCACTCTGATGCCCACAGGCTACTGGCGCGCTATAAATAAATAACTAAATAGGTATGTCCTCAGAATTCCTTTCACCAACAAGGCCACTAAATGGGGTTCAGCCTTAAGAAAGCCATTAGGGATGTGATTTTAAATAGAATGCCATAGAATTTTTATCATGAAATGCACATTGTTTTCTGACAGTGACCAAGTAAATTAAAACCTGTGTTTTCACTGGTGTATTTTAAGACAAACTGTGAACTGGTATGCAACATTTTCACAATTTACAGGGAATTATTCAACTGTTGACCTGTGGAAGGCACATATATCTAAAAAGACAAATTATGAGAACAGCCAAACCATTCTAGTGAGAGTCTACATCCACCTTTATAATACCATTTCCCAGAAAAGTCATGCCTTTGTATTAAGTAGGATTGGGGGTTTAGTTCCCATCCATTAAGAGAATTATATTTCCATGTTCATATGAATTGTAATGGAACCAATATTTAGTGATCCCCAAAAATGAAAGCAGAGTTTCCCAAACCCAGGCCTATAGATTACAAGTTGAGCACATCACACTTTGCAGTTTACATAAATGCCTATGCCAAAACCCAAAAGCATTGTATACATTATGTAGTTTTTCTCTGATTCCAATACTTGTTAATAGCATAAGAGAAACTCCAGCCAAATGTTCATTTGAAATGTGTCTCTGGGACCAACACTTGTTGTTGATGTTGGAGTAAATCAAAAGTGGATTATATTGTCAGTTATTGATTAAGATAAGAGAATATATGGAAGCCAACAAGCAGAAATAATATGACACATATTGGATACTGTTGTCTATTACATATTAAAGGTCCGTTATGGTTAAGTTGCTCAACCCAATTCCCTCCCCCCGTACGAATCCATGTACAAACAAATTAGTGATATCGGGGTTCGGTCCACAGACTCACTTCCCTGTTCTGTCTGCGGACAGGCCTGTGATTGGTCCAGGGGTTGACATCAGACACACCTGCTGATTGGATGGTGAAAAGTGTGAGGTGTGTCATTATTTTAGAAACGCCTGCCATGTTGGATCCGCGGACAACAGCCAGTGTCCGTGGACAGCGCGCTGGGGAAAAAGTCTGGAAAACACATTTTGGGTTATTTGGTGGTGGAAAGAGGGGCTGGGAAGGGTGGGGGGATGGAAAAAGATGATATGGGGCTATTTTTGTAGGTGGAAAAAGGTCAGGCAGGTGTCGTAGCAGTCTGCAGACACTGCAATAGTTCGCAGATAGTGTCGTAAACTGACTTCTTGGGAAACACATTTAGAGTTATTTGGTGGGTGAAGGAGGGCTTGGAAAGGGTCTGGGGGAATGCAATAAAGATGACATGGAGCTGTTTCTATAGATGCAAAAAAGGGTCTGCAGATGCCGCTGAGTCTGCAGTCAATTTTGCTGTCTGCGGACATCATTTCGATTGCTGGATGGTCAGGGTTACTTTTATTAGTTGACTGTGTATGGAATGTACTTGTTATATAGTTAATTGTATTCTGGTGTCTGTGGCCAGTGGCCAGTTGCCAGATTCTCTGGAGCATGGCCTGTGGCCATAGCCCCCAGAATCTGGCCACTGGCCATGGCCACCACAGTACTAACATTTATATTTAATTATAATTAATATAGTAGGAGTAGGGCCAGAAAGACCACAGTAGTTATGAGTATAGTAATTGTAGATAATGTAGTGTGAGAAAAACAGTGTTAGTAATAAGGAGGAATGATGGAATTGAGCTGTATATGGTACTTATGAATGTAGTACAATTGAGGACAGTGCTCATAGAATATGTATTTGATTATAATTGCTATGATATGATATGATATGATATGGCATTTATAACGCGCCTATACACAGGTGTATCAAGGCGCGACGAGGCAGGGAGGGAAGGAACAAGGGGAGACAGACAACGATCCTACTAGGCCAGGTGTCATTCAGATCGCGCAAGTGCAGGGGTGGGGGAGGGGGAAAAGTGCAAGGGGAAGGGGAGGGGGGAAGTGCAGTACAAGGTAAGTGCCGTAAAGTAATAAATAAATAGGGCCAGCTGGTGGCAAGTGCAAGGTAAGTGCAGAACAAGTGCTGGAAAGGGGGGGGGCTGTAGGGATACAGAGACAGTCCCGCAGTGCAGAGGGGATTCCAGGGCATCAGTGCAAGTGGAGAGTGGCTGGGCCCAGGACCGAGGCCGTTAAGAGTGGTCCAGTTGCAGAATCAGTGCAGTTTCAGTGAAGAATATTTGCTGTTCAGCAGGGGAGAGGGAGAGAGAAAGCAGAAGCAAAGAGGAAGGTTTTGAGGTGCTTCTGGAACCGGAGATGGTTCTCCTCAAGTTTCAGGGAGGCAGGAAGGCTGTTCCAGAGGGAGGCCCCTGCCGTGGAGAGAGATCTACCCCCAGCTCGTTGCTTCGAGAAGCGGCTGACCCTGAGGGAGTTGGAGGCGGATGAGCGAAGGGCT